>NC_140032.1:23264510-23957010 GCF_963513975.1 Fringilla coelebs | reverse complement strand
TGTTGGAATATGTTTGTGAGCATAATGGTCATAAATTATGTTCAGGGTTTCCAGATTTATTTATATGTGGTTAAAATGAATGCTTCTATTTAAAAGGGGAAATATTTCTACATGTGCATATAGTTTTCCAAGAGTGTACCATTAATTGATTGTTGATAATAAAAGCTAAAAGCAAACATAGTTACGGTGCTCTTCTGACTTCTTGTTAGGGCTTTATTTGGGGGGAGGTCTCGGGGTTATTTCTGAGAGAGATCCAAGGCACATGTCGCAGAACCTGAACTGTGTCATCAAGAAAAGATTTGCTCAGTAGCATCCATCTCCGTTACCATCAGAAAGACCATACTTCCCGTCCCATCATTACTGCCTAATTGTGCCTTTATTAATTATTTGCAAACAGGCTGATTGGGGGGAGAAGATGTGTCAGATTTGACCTTTTGTCACTACCTAGGAAACTGGAGATGGACAATATTAAGCGATATCCATTAAAAGGAAAACAAACAGGGCAAAAACCACAGGCCCCGTTTGCCAGCGGCCGCAGCATCCCGCGGAGAGCCTTCGCCAGCCCTTACACCGGCACTTCTGCTGAATCCCTCTGCGACAGCGAGGGCAGAGAGCGGGGCCGCCCGCGGGGACTGCGCGGCCGGGGGCTCGGCTCCCACCCGGGCCGGGAGCTCCTACCGACGGCCTCACACAGCGGGCCTGGGCTGCGTTTAGCGCCCGGCTGCGGGAGGCAGCGGCTCGGGGCAGCGCCCGGCCCGGCCCGACCCTGCCGGCTGCGGTCCTTGGCCCGGCGGCTCCCCCGGGGCCGGGGCGGGCGGCGCGGCCGATGCGCCGGGGCCCCGCGGGGCGCGGCGTGGCTGGAGACACCCGGCGCTGCCAGGCGGAGCAGGCGGCCCGTTCCGCCGAAAAGCCTCAGGCAAGGACAGGTTCCTCCCCGAGAAGAGCCGGGGTCGCTGCTCATCTCGGTGCCCCCTGCCAGGGCAGCTCTTGAAGCCGGGCACTCGCGGGTTCGCTGCGAGGGCATCGGGGCGATGAACTCCGTCTGACTCTGGCACAGTCTGTGGGGGAAAAAAAAAAAAAAAAAAAAGGAAAAAATGTCTGTCGGTTTGGCAGAGAAGCAAACTTTGCAAGGGCCTTGTCATCTGCAGCGTGCAACATCTGCATGGCTGGTGGGCTGGGGAGAGCACGATTGAAAATGTGGCAAATGGAGCAAGTGCTGTTTCGCTGATAAAGTACTTGAAACATCAGGTTTAAAATGCTACAATAAAAAATGCAGTGCATTTTCTGGAGGAAAACAACTTGAATTAATTTTTTTTAATTTGTGTTTTGTTTTCTTGTGGGCAGATTTTGCCATTTTACTTTTTCTTCCAGAAGCGATTCCATGATCTAAGAGTATCTTTGTTAAAAGTAAATAGACTGACTCTAGGAATTAACCAGCTGTGGATAGCCAAGCAGTTCTGCTAATAGTGATCTACATGTAAAGGTTTTCCTGCTGGAGAAGCTGCAGTGCTCAATCTGCTTTACCATGGCTGAATTGGCCCCTGAGCTTTTAGAGAAGGTCAGACCTGTATTACCAGTAAAGCAACCAACCAGCCAAGGGTGATTTAAATACATCTCTCCTGGACAGGCCTTGCTGTGTGAAGATGATGAGGTTAGATTTTATGGCATGCAGTTGTGCTTTGAAATCATCAAGGGATGACAGCACACTACTCTTTTTTTGCCAAGTTCACTATTCTGTCTGCTAAAACTTGGGCTTTATTTCTAATACAGAGGCTTCAGCTTCCTACAGTGGACCTACCTGCCTATCCGCTAGACTTCTCTTTTCTCACACTGTAAACTGGTTTGCATTTTGATCTATCTTCTTCCTGGTAAGTTAAAATAGACCGTGTTCTTTATGTCTCCCACTGTCCCTAAGGCTCAACCTTCTACAAATTTTCCAGATGTGGAACCACTCTCTCCTGTTTCTGAAGATGCCTTGCAGAAGGGATACTAGGATAGTACTGAACAGTGCAGTGTCTCTCTCAATAATAATACAGAGCTAAGATCACCTCTGTATTTCTGATCACAATTTTCCACTTAGGTATTTAAACTTATCATTAGTCCTTTTTGGAGACTGCTGTTCTGTCACTGACACATAAGTATTTTCCCAAGCCACTTCTTTCCATATTCTGGTCACCCCCACAGCAAGGGGAGCCATGGGAGGCCTGGGGCATATGGCACTCCTCATTTGTAAGGGCCAGTGGGCCCATGGCAGATCAGTTGGAATGGTTAATTCACCAACCTTCATGATTGCTCAGTCAGGTAGAAATGGATGGTTTGAAAATATACAAAGTTTACTTCTCCAGCCTGAAAAGGCAGGAGCTTGAAAAAGGAGTATCAGTTAAATAAATAACCTGAGGATTGCTGTGGTGGTGTTTGAGGGTCCCCAGGATGAGGGAAGAGATGAGAATCTTGACTCCATGTTTCAGAAGGCTGATTTATTATTTTATGATATTATATTAAAAATGCTATACTAAAACTATACAAAGAAAGGAGGGATCATCAGAAAGCTAGAAAGGAATGAATAATAAAAACTCGTGACCGCTCAGAGCCTCAACTCAGCTGGACCATGACTGGTCATCAAGTAGAAACAATTCACATGAGACCAATCAAAGATGCACCTGGTGGTAAACCATCTCCAGACCACCTTCCACAGCCCTCAGATAGTTATTGTTTACATTTCTTTTCTGAGGCTTCTCAGGAGAAAATCCTAGAGAAAGGATTTTCATAAAATATCACAGTGACGGATTGCTGCTAGAGGAAGGCCATGGGGCACCCAGCAGGAGCCCAGGTAGGAAGAGGATGCCAAAAGTCTTCTTACCAGTGGTACCAGTGAGGGCTGAACAGAAAAGATGATCCTTAACACCAAGATGTTCTCTGGGGCTCACAAAGCAAGGAAGTCTGGACAAAAGGACCTAAGAAGCCAAAAGATGCTCCAGTAAAGAAATGAATGTAGAGGGTTTTATTTTTCTTGGGTTTACTCCTTCACATTTTTCAAATAAATGATAATTCATTCTACAATCCAACTCAAATTCAATATGATCATATTGCGTTTTGAAGAATTTGGAGGTAAATTCGCATTGTATGTTTGGAACAATTTGAGTATTTCATTGTTTGCTCTTTTAAATACCAAGAGTTAGAATTCAGGTCTAATGTTGAATTTGGCTCTTGCACACACTCTCGCTTCCTTCTCTCCAATACTTGAGCAGAAAAATGAATTCCTGATTGCAGTATGAATCTCTTTGATGGATGCATAACAATGCAAATCTTAATTTTGCTACTAAGGAATACGAGGCCAGCATACAGGAAAACTAGTAAAAGAAAACTAGAAAAATCTAGAAAATTAGTAAAAACAATCCCTTTCAATGATAAATTGAATGTCTAAATTGTTTAATCTTTATATATTAGCACTTACTCAATAGAGTTATCAATGTGTTACCAACCAATGGGAAAAGTAGATATCAAGATAAGTGCCAGTGGTCCATCAGAATATATTTTTAAACACTCTTTTCCTCCCACCTTTTTTTGACACTGTTGAAGTGTACCTGGCAGGAATCCCCTGAATGAGCCTGACCCCAGTCAAGGCTGTCAGCTTACTGCTGTGGTCTGAAGCAGGAGCTCTTTCTGAAGTCAAAATCTGGGGTTTCTTTACATGGAAAGCATCCTCACTGTACAGAGGGGGATTGGGACACAAAACTCACTGTTAATTCCTAGACACCTATGAAACTAGTACCAATCAGTACCTCTCAATGCACATTTGGCATGCATATTAAGAGTCAAAAACATTAATGTATAGATTACCCTCATTATCAGTAAAGCAGATCAGCTCTATGAAGGCTATATATCAATGGGAGATGAAACTTTCTATTTCTGCCACCAATTTAACTTGTTCTTTTACAAGCTCTCACCCAAAAACTGCTATGAAATAAACTGGTGGCTTCAACTGGGATGCTACTATAATCTGAAAATTAAAGATTATAAATCTGATTATTTCCATCTTAGAAAAACACCTTTGTCCCTTGTGCTTCACACAGCAGCTCATCACATAGACCAAGGAAGGATTTGAGAGGAAAACCATTTTTTTGATTTGTGGGAAATTAATCCAGAAAGAGCTCAAGAAATTTTAACCATGAAAATAAAGCTCATGCTTTCATATTTTAGGATGAAAATTTCCTTTGGAGAGAGGGAATATTCTTTTGGGCAGATCCTGGTCATGACTATTGTATCACCAGGAAATAAAAATATTTGCAATGAAAAAGTATTATTTCATACTAGTATGACAGGTTAAGGCCTTCTTATTCCCATTTCTTTCTGAAAGAGAGGTAGTAAGGGAATTCCAGTGGCATCTCTTGCTGCTTCAAAGAGTGTTTAAATTGCATTTGAAGTCTATCAACAATATTAGATAAAGGTTCAAGACGTCTTGGGAAGTACAAGTGAGCAAAACTCTGCTTTCCAGCAGCCTGAAATCTAATGTCAGCACTGAGGCCTCTATCATCAGGCTTAACACATGGATGGGGTCTTCAGAAGCATTCACTTGAGTACTGTTTCACAGAAAGATGTCCATAGAAATAGAATCAGTACACTAATCTCTTCTAAGAGGGGAACTTAGGGGAACTTCCCCTATCCAGGGAACAAAGCACACATTTTATGAATTTCTGTGGTTATTCATTACAGAAGAGAAGTGGAGGTTGTGAAAGCTGTGGCTAAGAGAACTGGTCATCTGGCATGGACATGGCATTCAGGAAAGTTTGGGTTGCTCCTCTCAGAGGTGTGCATCACCCAGAGCACCCACGTGGAGCTTGGAGACTCAATGCCTTTGAAAGTTAATTCACTTCCTGAAACCTCCTGAGAGAGTGTCTGCAGCAGTCCCTGCCCAAGGACACAGCCACAAACACCTGTGCTTTCAGGGCTGGCAAAAAGCCATGTATGGTTGGGAGAGCAGAGGGTGGGGGCTTGTTCACCTGAGCCATGGCAGGGAGCAGGAGGCAAACGCAGCCCCAGCCCCAGCTGGCTGCCCTTTCCCAGCTCACTGCTTTTCTCCTGAGGACAAGGGAGCTGAAGCTGAGCTACCTGCAGCCAGCTGTGGCACCCAGCAGTCACTGACATCCTGGGCTCATTTCCAACAGCAGCCAGGAATAATCTCTTCCCTCCTCCTGCTTCTCTGTGAGTAACCATGGACAGGCTGGGCTGGGCTCAGCACTGGCCTGCTTTCCTTCCGTGATGCTCTGTGCAGCTTTCCACCACTGTGGCTTCCTGGGGCTTGTAGGACTCTCTTGGTTCTCTCTCTCTCTCTTCCAGAAAACCAAGGTAGAAATTTTCATTTTCATTGAGGTTTCTTATAACTCTGTTAGTGGAGTTTGATGTACAGTTACACAGATACACTCCACAGGCTCTCACAAGCTGCAGGTTATTCTTTTTTTTTTTTCAACTTAAGGAGTCTGACATTACAGTTTGAAATAATCTCAAACCAGTGTTGTCAGGAGAATTCAGAAGCTCTCGGCCCTGTCTCGGCCCTTGTTTCTAGAAAGAGCTACCAAAATATTTGTGCTCTATTATCTTTAAAAAGGTTACCAAAAGGTGTGAACTCTGAAAAGAAGCAGTTCAGGAATCTCCATAGATGATATTGCAAACAAAATGCTGCCACAACTAGCATGCCAACATCTGAGGAACTCAATTTAATGACAAAGTTATACACCTTATTCAAATACTGTGGCTCTTCATTTTTAATAACAAAATCTCCTTACATCTGGAGAAGAAGCTGTTAAAACTCTGTCTGCTGCTACTGCATGCACTTGTGATGCATTATGTGAGAGCCTATCTTAGAACAGTGATGCTTCAAACATCCAAATCTAATTATCACTGGGACTATCTCTATGGAGACAAAAAGTTAGATAAACATGGTGTGGGTGGTTTTGTCCTGCTGCAGGAAAGGAGGATGCTCTAGATGGACATCCAAGTCCTTCACTCCCATCATAATCAATTCCCACTGGGAATGTAGCACTCCTAAAGTATTTCTGGCCTGAGTCACTGACTATCAAACCTGGTGCCATTCACAGGAAAGGGGTAAGAATCAAGGGCACATATCATTCTAGAGAAGTGGAGAAGTGATTTGAATTAATAATTTGTATTACTCAGTGCTGTACTATATCATACTAAGTATGAATACTAAAACACTGGAGAAGTTAGACCAGTCCCTTCAGGTTTTTACTGATGAAATCTCACCTCTCAGTGACTGCATCGCTTGATTCCTTCCTAAACTGATTAGGAGAAAAAAAAAAGTAGGATAACACGTAACAGTGTGATTGTTTGATTCCTGACTTAGCTTTGTTTAGAACCAGAAAAAGAGGACAATCCCAGTCACTAGACAGTCAAACTGAGACTCACTGCCACAAGATGGGGTTGATGTGAGGATTTTAACTGCATTCTGAAGAAAACATGAGCTCTTAATTAAGAATATCTGGGTGGTACAACTTCAGTTAATAAAATATTCTGAAAGATTTCTGACATAAACCAACCCAATTCAGGATGGAAGCCAATCTCCACTTATTGAAGGTGACACATTTAACAAAAAATTTTCACAAACAAATCTCTTGCGTGTTTTTCACAATCAACTGTTGCTGTTCAAATCTAGAAATGGGTTTATGAAGAGTAGATCACAAGTCTTAGGCTGTACTCCACTCCTTCAATATTCCAATAGCAAGTTACAGTGTGCCCTCTCAGCTTTCCCTCATTTGCATCTTTGTCTTTTTGTTTGGTAATAGTTCCTGTTATATTCACAGGGTGAGCTTCAGTCCTGGCCACAGTACATTCCACAGCTGGAGTCAAATAAATCTTGGAAAGTGATTAATTTTTCCTATTATTGCTGATTACTTTCACTGATCAATACTTACACTCGTGTATACCACTAATACATTTAAATGTCAATGTGGGAATCAATTAACCTCAATTATTTCTTTTCAAAGATCATGATGTTTTGTTGTTGTTGAAATTTTAGGATATATATACACAAACTTATAGCCACATTTGTCTTTAAAATAGTCCAGAATTATATATACAAAACCTCATAAGTATAAACTTTTAAAGAATTCTTACAAAATATTTAAAAGGAATAAAAATTAAAATATTTAAACACATAAAAATAGGCATAATAAACCCTCTGTAAATTCTAAACCCAGTCATATGTGAATTCTGAACAAAAAGGGGTTTCTCTAACCAATGAAAAATATTAACAACACAAGAGAAGATTCAATTATATAACTGTGTATTGTATTCCTCTATGATTTATAAAAGGGAAAATTCAGATATGCTATACAATAAATTATCATTATGGTGCGACTACACTTTGGTCTAATAGAATTCCATTATTTAGAAATGGAAAAAGAAGCCCCATTAGATTATAGGCTTAATTCCCTGCCAGTGCTGAGGTCACTGCTCTTTCACTCTCAGGCTTGTCTATGTGGAAGCTGCTGGTACAGCTGAAGAATCTTCTTGAGCAGGTAGACATACAGAAAGGTGAGAGGAGTTCTGTGTTGATGTTAGCAGTCCCATGAAGGAACTGCTGTAGTGGGTAAATCATTCCAATCAACAGTTTTAAAGAAGAAAAATCTGTTAAGATCTGGAGGGCAAATACCCCAAAATGGCAATACACACCAGTATTGGCAGTATGTGAGGATTAAGGGTCAAAGGAACCAAACACACAATAGTGCTTTGAAATGAAAGAGGTCCCAGCTCAGCATGAAGAGCCTTAGAACATACCTGAATGCCTGAGATTTTTCTGCACCTACAGCTGTTGAGAAGTTTCAGCAAATACTGGCTTCAATGGAATCTAGTCAGCATAACTTTTAATAATAAAACCACACACTGGGAATCACTTAGTTTTATCCTGAAGCTGAAATGAAGTTGGAGGAGAAAAGCTCTCTTACAGGCATTTCGTTGGGGTAGCAGGGAAGAGATACAACAGCCTAATTCCCGAAAATTCCCCAGCCAAATTATACCTGTTGTGGGCAGAACAGGTGAGAGACCTTTAAAGACTCTCCTTTCTGAGTCCTCAGGCAGAGGAGAAGGTAAGGGGGAGATGTGCTGCCATGTGTCTCTAGAGGACTCTGGTCCCACTAAAACTCAGCTGTGCCAAAACCACTCCATGGCCTGCAAGTGCAGGCTCAGAAGCTCCTCTGTGTGTCTCTTTTGCATTTCCCAGAGCAGTGTAGGTTCTGTGATCCCTTTTCCCCTGGTGATAAATTAGCCACCAGGGATGTGTTTTCTGAAGAGGCTCCTTTGGCACACAGTTTGAGGCAGAGAACTCAGATTTCAGCTGGGAGTGTCCTGCTATCCAGGAGGGAGTCACGTCTCCCAGATTTTTCTGCACAGAGGTAGAAGGTGAAACATGTGTCTTTAGAGGTGTGTTGGGCTCTTCTTACAGGGGACATGTGCACTAGAAATGCAATTTATTCTCCTCTATGGTAACTATTTCTTCTGTCACAGCAAGCACGGGCTCCATCCACAAATGGCAGCAGGGCTCCAGGGGATTGTCCAGCAGTGCATCAAACCTACTTTATACGGCACTTGTTTGCTCATTGAGGGTATGAATTGTCCCCAAACAGTTTTTCTTCATGAAAGCCATTCAGTTCTCTTTTCCATGAGCACCTGGACCCTCCCTTTCCCCCAGGAACCAATCTGCCTCGCAGTTTAGGGAGTTGCAATGACTGGTGTCAAAATGCACAGGTGCTGCCATCACTGCCAACAAGTCTGTGCTGCTGACAAAACCTTCACCTCGTGCTTCAAGGAGCTGGGGAAGAAAATTTGCTTTTAGCAGAAGGACTTCTATTTGTGGATCATTGAAGGGGATTTGTAACTTTAACAAACTGGGTATTAACCATGCTGCTGGCTGTTGAACAAAGATATTAAAATTATTGCTTACTATCAGTGGCAAAGCTGTAAAGAAATAAGTTTTCTGTTACTATGTCAGGAGGAACAAATTGCTCAATCACTTGTGTCATTGAGTGACACTAACATTAGTTATAAAAGCATATCAGATACTGCTAATCAGTGCATCTCCATGAGGACACAGTATTTCAAAACTCACACCAATTTCATGCTCTAAGAAAATAATTTCAAAATGTTTTTTTCTATTTAGTTGCCAGAGTGTATTTTTAAATTTTTAAAGTCCTGGATTGAGTAGTTGACTCACTAGCATACAATTCAAACAGAGGAGATATCACTGATGGAAAACTGATGGAGAAGATTTGAACAATTATACAGAACAGATAAGCCATTAGCTTCTCCCAGGACCTAATGATGAGCTCTGCAGGATCATTCAGGCTACAGCCATAATTAAAACCCATTCTGAGTCATTCTGTTGCAGCAGAAAACATTAACAAAAAGGGAACCTCTGGCAACCTCCAAGCAAGGGAGGACTAGGATGAGACTGGTGTCTGACACAAGCAGGACTGAAATATTTTTGAAATATAAAGCTATAAAAAAGAATTGGCATTTTATTGCTATTTTATTTAACAAGCTCCTGTTTGGAAGCATAATCACAGCTGAATAAAGACTTGGACATGCTTTTCCACCTTGTGTCACCTGTGGGAAGGCCCTTATTCAATTATGCTAAATGTGTTGTATTATTCTATTTATTCCATGCTTAAATTACTCAACTGTTTCAACCACACTCTTTCATATCATTAGTTGATATATGTCATCTCTGTATTTGACCTCCTCTCGAGGAAGACACTGACAGATGCATTTTTGCATTGGTTTCTTTTTCCAGTTGAGAAAACGATTTTGTGATAGGTGAAGTGTGAACCCCATTCCATGTGGCCAGTTTGTTCAGTCCATCTCAGAAGCTCCTTGTGAAGTAAGAAGACCTGCTAGTCTGTGCTGCCAAAAGGAAACCATTAGGACTATTTATTGCCATCCTGGGCCCCTTTAGAATTACAAGCACAATTGCTTTTAAACATTCCAATTTAGAGAGAATGGGCATACATGCAAAGGAGTTCCTAGCTGCAGGCTCATTGCTGTTTCAGCAATCCCAACTGCAGTCAAAAGCAGGTGGCCTCCTTTTTGGCCACCCCACTATTCTCAGAAAACAACTCAGCTTTTACTGGTAGAACACTATACACGGACTCAATAGAGCTGGTTCCTGGTTTTGCCCAGTTGTTCAGAGCTTTGCCTTCAAATTTTCTGGGTTCTGTCCAAAACTTCATTCTAAATTGCCTTCCCAATGGCTTATCTTTGTGAAACATCTTCTTTATGTACAGTACTATGTAAATTTTACTGCAGTGGCCAGTTATGTTAAGAAAAACGTTCACTTTTATACAATTTTTTCTGTGTTTCGCTAAATCAAATATTTGACTAATCAACAGCAGCTGTGAACATGCTAATAACTGGATAAATAAACCTAATGCAGGCTAAACCTACTCTGCAACCCATAGTACTCCTGAGGGGCTTTCTGTTATCTTTAAAAGTGGTCAGGGGGAGCATGAGGGAAAAGCAAACATGAAATGTGCCCACCTAATGGAACGGTCCCTGCTCTAAGACATACTTTTAAAAGTTAATTAATATTTTAAAATATTTTGATGAAAATATATGTTTAGTTTCATTCTACTTGAAATTATTCAACTGGTAATCCTTTTTCAGAAAGCAAATTATTGTTGCTGTCTCACAGCTCAAATTATTACCCAAAGTAATAAGCTTGGCAAAAAAGCCCATTATTTCAATTCTTGAATAAGGACTCCGTTCACATGTCTAATGCCCTGTGTAAGAGAATTAGCAGAAACTCATCTCAATGTGGTTTCAAAAGAGGAAACTAAGCAGACAGCCTTGTTAATTTAGCATATAGACTTGGAATAAAGTACAACATCCATCATCTCTTGAAATTCAATTAAAAATTGGTCTTGTGTCCAAGGAGAAGGAGCCAATTTTCTGCTAGAAGCAGAGTCTTGGAAGATCACTAAAACCCTTAATGGTTCTTTCATTGTGGGAGCCAATATGAAAGAAAAACCAGTTTGGGAGTTCAAATTACCCCTCACATTAAATGCTACAACATGTGCAATCTTCAGCACGGGCCTGCTGCTGTTGATGCAATGCTTTCTGCCACCCTGCACACACAGGGAATTCCAGCTGTGTGTCTCTCCTGGTCCTTAAAACCTTCCCATGTGCTCCTGGATGCTGCAGCAATGCTGAGGAGGCTTTTGCATGCAGGGTGAAACGCCGTCCTTACCATATGTCATGTACAGTTCTCATTCTCTCACAGTAGGTTTCTATGTGTGATAAAAAGATGCTTGCAAACACACTGAGATTTAATATCTGGGGAAAGGGAAGCCTGAAAACATGTTAACAAGATTTTCAGCATTAAACACAATTTTGTTTCAGATTTCAGCTGTTAAACATCTTAATTTGTTTTGCTTTTTACTCCAGTAACATAATGCTAATACACTCTGACAGCTTGTGACTCCACGCCGAGGAGGTTTCACAAACCAATCTCTTTACTTGAAATTTGATTTACAAAGTGCCTTAGTCCTTTAGCTGTGTGGCAGCAGTCGCCCTCACAACACTTGCCATGACTTAAAGTAGGAGCAGGATCTGGGCAGTTTTTCCTTGTTTGTTTATTTTGTCCTAGTGAAGGATTCACCCAGATGAAAGAATCCTTTTAACTATTTAATGTTCTCATCCATCAATGAGAACTAAACTCAGTCCATAAAATACTGCCATGCAGTGACTGGCTAAGTCCAAAGGAAAGGATGGGTTTTTTTTGTTTTGAAACATTTATTAAACTTCCGGTGCAGGTAGGATGTGCAGTTTATTTTGACAACATTTGTTTTGATGAGCTGAATATTGGATGAGCTGATCTAAGTTAATGCACAAATATTTTGGATTCCAGATTCTCCTTCCAGCCCAACCTAGCTTTGGCTACTCCCTTCCAGCAGGAAGCTCAGGTTACTTTCCAGGTGTTTATTCTGCATTCAGCTGCAGGAGATTGCTGAGCCAGCAGGACCACTTGTTCAGCTCCCAGCCAGCCCCAGCCTCGTGTGGGCCATCATTTTCTTGGGAAATCATGTTTTTGACACGTGAGGAGTACATGGAGCAGCACATCATATCACAAACCCCTGTAGAAAAGGCAACAAAACCAATAGATGGCCACAAAGCTCTGCTCTCAGAGGCAGCCCCCCGCCGGCTGCTGCTGCCCTTGGCAGGGGCAGGCTGCCACATGCATGCACTGGTATGGAGCATATCCTGTCACATCCCAGCCTCCTGGCAGGTATGTTACATAACAACCACCTCCAGAAGATGAGCACCATGTGGACTATTCCTTTAAGTCATTTTATAATTAACTGGAGAGGCTGATTTGGCACCAAAACTTAGGCAAAAACCTTTTCTTCATCTCTCCACCAGCAAATAAATGTTTAGCTTTTTTTACAATTATTTATCAAGATAAAATATCTGTTATTCTCCAGGCAGAAGGTTGTGGGAACAGCAGTGTGGGTGTTTCCATCTCTCCTTCCCCATAGGTGAGACATATGAACCCAAGGTAACACCATCCAGCTGAGAAGTCAATCTTGTCAAGAAAACCAGAAAATAAACCACAGCTCCCACCCCACTGTGGCAGGCATCACTCACAAAACCAGTCTGCCTACAGCTTTTAAATCACCTTCCTCCCAGAAAAGAAACATCCTTTGCCATCTTTCCTCTCAAAAGGGCGTTTCCCCAGAAGGGCTCAGCCTGCCTGCCCCGGCCGGAGCGCAGGAAAGGATCTGCTGTGCGCTTCCCCCGGCAGCGGCACGGCGGGGCTGCCTGGCTCCAGCCCAGCCGCTGCTCCTGGGGCTCTGCAGGCAGGGCAACCTCTGCTGCTGCTGCTGCTGCTGCTGCTGCTGCTTGTGGGCCGTGCTTCCAGACAGACTGACTCCACACTGATGGGCTTCTTGCTCTGGTGATTTTTGCTGCAGTACTCAGATAGCCCGGTCATTCTGAACTCCACAGTCACTATGCTACTGTCGCAGCAGCAGGTAAATGCATGCAAAATGGTTTGGTTTGGTTTTCCTCTGAGTTTCAAGCACATTTATTGTCAGGTTGTAGGCTAAATCAAATTCACTAGTGAAGACATTTTTTTTCTCTGCACAAATTAAATGGATCTGTGACCTATGTATCCTTTTATAAATATAAGTAAATAGTATTTTTCTGTCTCACAGTTGTGTTTTAAAATCTGATTCAACTAACAATTGAAAAGGGTTTCACCATTTTCTGGTGATGATAAGCTCCAAAAACCTGAAAAACCAAGGTTAGGTACCCATGCTTTCACAAAGAACAGAGGCTCTGTATCTGACTTGGAGCCTGATAATGATGTTTGTGTGTCTGGGAGTGTGCATCAGGTATCCTTGAAAATCCAGCTGTTTCCAAGCCTCTGACATTTTGTACTCAGGCATTGTGGCACTCAAAATGTTCAAAATCTAGTCCAAGTTATTTTATATTACTGCAATAATAAGGAAGTAATTGATAATTGTGTTTAAGCTTCAGCTCAGTGCTGTCAAAAGAGACACATATAAGAGACAAATATTATCTTAAAACTGTAAATAAATAAAAATGGTATTTATTCCTTGAAGAGAAGTACTATGGCAGCCTGTAGAGAGACATCTTCTTACATTTGATAAAGAGTCTCAGTGCAGCATGCACACATCTTTGCCACACTTGGGCTGCTCCAACCACCTTCTTATGCACCCATTTCTGCTAGAGCACTCCCCCAGCAGGAAGGGCTGCCCTGTTTGCAGGAGTTTTTTAAAAGCCCACCAAGCAGCAACGTTGGTTATTTTACAGCCCTTCATTCTGATTGCACATGTGCAGGAAGCAGCTGGGAAATACTGTATTGATCAAATGAAGAAGAATTTCTTGCTTAAAAAAATCGAAATCCCCAGCATGTGAGGGAAAAAATTGAAACTCTCTGTAGCAGATGCCCAGCAGAGGGAGGGAGAGCAGCAGGGCCCTGAGCCCAGCAGGGCTAAGCTGAGTGGGCAGTTGTGCAGAGCTGGCTACAGCCACAAGAGCCTCCTGGCAAGCTGGGATGTGCCATGGGGGCACAACTGGATTTTATTGGTGTGCAGAACAAGACTGAGAAACTGCTTATGTCCTAGGTTGAGAACAAGAGGGAAGTGCTACAACTCCATCATTTACCTTTTGAGAGCTTGATCTTTGAAGTAGTTTTCCCAAGACAGATACACAGTTCCTGGAAGTTGGGATGCTCTTCTGCAACCAATGATTTATTGGTCTTTTCATTTTACCTTGCCTATATCTGGTAGGAATTAAAATTGATCCCTTTTTTCATCAAAGTTTACCAAGTACAGTGTAAGTCTTCAGCTCCTGGGGGAACAATACACAAGTGTTATTGTCAGATGGAAGTGTGTGAAAACAGCCACGTGCTTGAAGAGCCTTGATGCAGTAACAAGAAACATATCTACATGTTTAATTGTATCCATGCTTGTAAGCAGATTTTAAGCATTCAAGATAGAGATATTGAGAAAACCAAGTATCAAGTGATTATATTCCATCACAAACTGTTTATTTGAACCTACACCTTGTTCAGTTAACTATTAACATACAAACTCATGTGAAAAAATACAGCTTTGAAGTTATTGTACCACCTACATCAACTTGAAGAAAAGCAATGACTCTGAATGTCCCTGTGCATAATCATGCAGGCTTTTTTCCCAGATATCAACCCAACTGCATGGATGGCTGGCAGCTTGTGCAAGTGAAAACCTTGCTCCTTCCCTTCATCCCCCACA
The DNA here is from genome assembly GCF_963513975.1 of Fringilla coelebs. NCBI lineage: Eukaryota > Metazoa > Chordata > Aves > Passeriformes > Fringillidae > Fringilla > Fringilla coelebs. The sequence continues at coordinate 23,942,200 of NC_140032.1, read as the reverse complement.
ATGAAAAGAATTACTGCAAAGGCAGTGCCACCACCCGAGCTCCATGGAGTTTGGTTTTTCCAAAAGTTCCTCAGAAGTCCATTGCCTGAAAAGATGATTTAATGAGGCAAGCCTTGCAATGAATGACAAGCACCATCTTTTCTGTATAAAATGGAGTGCATGGAGTGCCTGTGATGATTTTGATTCACCCTGTGCATTGCCACCAGGTGGGATACACTGGCCCTGGTGTTGCAGAATATTGTGGTGGATGGGCTGCCATCACAGGCAGAAAAGTTGGCTGTCATTTTTTTTGAAAGGTGCTTTTAAGTTTTCATTATCAAACCACATGTAATTACACTGGGCAGTATCATCCAATCAAGTGAAATATTATTTTACTCAGAGGAAAAAAACCCTTAAAATTGCCTCTTTGTTAATGACAGAAGGATATAAAATACCAATCATCAGTTCTAGGAGAAATATAAGAAGAAAGCTATTAGAAAAAATTGCAAGAAATAAGGACCTCTATTTCTCTAAAAAGATATTAGGAAAATGCAGCTGTTTTTCACAAGGTAAACACAGCTGATTCTACAGCAAAATCTTCCTGTGACGTTCTGCACTGCTGTGGGCAAAAGCACATTAGTCACTGCTTTTGAAAGAGATAATGGCTTTTCAACTGCTGTGTACCCCGGTGTATCTGTGACAAATGCTCTGAGAGATAACAGCTTTGGCAGAAGCAAGTGCAGGGGATGAGAGTTCAGGATGGTTGATTTGCCTCTGCCACTAATTGCCAGCATTGCCATTGTCACACAAATGCACACTGGACAGGTAGGTGGCATTCCAACAGAAATGGTTGGAAGTGGGTTTGTGAGGGTGCAAGTTAATTTTAAAATTCAGCTTCAGTCCACTGGAACAGATTTGTAATTACATCAGTTAGTGGCATAGATCCCCTCTTAATGTCATCCTACCTGTTTCAAAATAATAACAAGATACAAAATGCATTTAGGAGTATGAGTAAGATATGTGATAAGATATCCATCCTTTTTAAACTCAGCTGAAGACCTGTGAATACTTAGAACAAGAAGACAGAATGCATTTCATGGGTCTGTCTAACACTGTTGTCTTCACATTTAGCCTATCTAAAGCCTAACTGGGACATGGCTGGGCACAGAGGGTTTGCAGGGGTCATGCCTGGCTTCAGTGCAGGGCTTTCCCCTTCCAGACTCTGTAAGCAGTGTCTCCCACTCCCCAGAGACCATGGCAAACCATGACCTCTTCCCTCTGCCCAAGAATGGTTCCAGTATAAACCCATGGAACCAGGAAGGGCACAAAAAGCATCAAATATGAGCCAAGCCAAATGTCTTCAAGAAAATTCCAGACCATCAGTTCATGAAACAGTTCAGAGAGCTTCACCCTCAAGCTGGAAATGATCTGAGTGTTATCATTGTGTACCAGTCAGGAAGAACTTTAAGACCTACATAATTGCACAAAGTCCAACATAGAAAGCTCATGCTGCAACCCAGTCTTCTTCAATACATTAGTATTAATTAATACACCACACAGATGCCAAATCACTAACTGGAATTCATTTTTCCTAAAAAAAATTGTAAATAGATTTTTTAAAAAACTCTACATTTCACACCTTTCGGAAAAATAGCCCCTTTGTTCTCACCTGGCAATGTGAGATGTTTAGATGTGATCCCAGGACGGTGCATTTGGAGGTAACATCTTCAATTTGAATGACAGGGACATACTGTTATATTGAGCATTATTGTAACGCCTCCTCTGAGTTGTGCACACTCACAAACTTTTACAAACCACCCAAAGACAACCAAAGAGCACTTGGCCACTGAAAAAAGGGGATAGCCATTGCAAACCCCCAAGTCCAGGCCCCTGGAACAGCAGTGCCATCATTACTACACCTAGTTCCCAGAGATGTGGGTAGCCTGTTTCTGTTTCTGTGCTTGTAATTGGAGTGGTTTTGTCTATAATCAGATGCAACAGAAAAAAGGAATTTTTGAAATCTTGCTTTCTTTTCCCATTTGATAAATTCTGTTATTTCAAGGAAAGATTTGCAGTTTGGTTGGTTTTGATTTAGTTTCTAGACCCATGACTGGCTTCTGCAGGTTTTAACCAGCAGGTCATCTGCTTAGGAAAAAAATACATCTGTGAACTATGGATGTGGCATTAGCTAAGAGAATTTACAGTGCATCACATGCAGTGAAGCAGATGGACTCTATGGATGAGTGAACAGTGACTTATAAGATTATCTTGAATAATGGAGGGGTTTTTTTTCCCTAAATCACTTAAAACCCCATATGCTTTGGGGTTTACCTAGCTTCACTAGCTACTCTTGCTGAGCATGGGCCACTCCATAAGATCTATGGAGCAGCAGCTCCCTCTTGCATGTTTAACTCATGCTACATTTTATAAAAAACATGAACTAGAAAATAGACACTCCCCACAACCCCTGAAATACCAACCCCCCACTGTACTGTAGGAAGAGTCACATCCTGTCCTGTACCTTCTATCTCTTTTTTGGGGCTCTTATTACTTGAAAAACTTGAGCAGCTTCCAGTTTAGTCATTTCCCCTTATCAGGAAATTCAGATGAAATTACATTCCTACCGGAGGCTTTTAAAACTGTATAGGAGACCTGCTTGCCTTTACAGGAGATTTATTTCACTGACATTTTTGTTTTCCCATCCAAGTAGTGGCCATCTGCTCATTTTGAGCATTCACAACCCCTTCTGATTTTCACTGCAGATGTGCCTCTGTCACCTTGTCATTTTGTCATCTTGTCATTTTGTCATCTTGTCTTTTTGTTCCCCAGTTTCCCAACCTGGTAAAGGGCAGGCTTCCACTCTGCACATTTTATTGAGTAACTGCTTGACCAGCCTCCCATTACCAGGAAGGGGACCCATCAGCTAAAGCTAATTTTCTAAACAAGGTGGTAGCTGCCTGCTTTTAACTATGCTCCAGAAGAGTTCACTGGATCAAGATCAATACTCCCAAGGTAAGCAAGCTACTGATGTTCACCACCTCTGCCTAGAGCCTCCTGCAGCTACCAGCACCTATCTCAGTGTGCTCACTGATGACCTCTGCACCAACACACCTGCTAAGGAGAGAAAAGAAATGAGCAAAACAAAATGGGTTGGGTGGAGGAAACTGAGCACTTGTCCCAGCAGCCTACGATGGGGGATAGGAGAGGGAGGGGGGCATCACACGTGGCCAGGATGTAGAGGAGGCACAGAGCTCTCCTGGGGTGCTGTGCACATATCCCTCTTTGCATGGGGTATTCTCTGCTCCCATGTTTGAACCTCAGCTGTAACAGCCCACTCCTCTCTCCCTGCACCTCCTATTTCTCCCATACACCCTCAGCTTCATCCCACTGCTCAACAAGCCTGAGTCCTCTCCCAGGGCATGCCAAGGCCCTGTGAGCACCGTGGTTTCCCTCGGGGCCCTCCAGGCAGCCTTTGCTACCTGCAGGTGAAGGTCCTGGGGAGGTGACCAGGAGACACAACTCCCCATTTACAAGGTATTCAAAATTATTTTGCCTGGTGAATGCACCCCCAATGGTTCCCTTTTAGGACCATAAATGACTGTGCAGGTCACATTCACTAGAAAATAGTAATAATAATAATAATGTTACAAAAATCATACCAGGATTGCCACCATTTTCCCTGTCTCATAAGGGTCACAAACAGTGTTTGTCTGTGTGCTGAGCAGCCTTGGTGCAGAGTTGCTGGAGCAGAAATAGCTGCCTGACTGCCTCCAAATCCAGCCTCAGAGCAACCTCCAGTGGCAGCGAGCAACTCCCGCAGACAGGGCACTGATGGCACTGCCAGGAAACCCGGCATGCCTCTGCCACCAGAGAGAATGCTGGCCTTCAGGGACATGCTGGAATAGTGCATGGCCACCACCACCCACTAGGGAACCCGGGTAAAAATGGATGGATGGATGGATGGATGGATGGATGGATGGATGGATGGATGGATGGATGAATGAATGAATGAATGAATGAATGAATGAATGAATGAATGAATGAATGAATGAAAGAAAAAAAATTGAATTGTCTGTACATCCCCATGACTCATCTAACAGCCGAGATGCTCTACTGGCACAAACCCAAACTTGTCATCCACTTAAGACCAAATAGAAAAAGGGGCAGTTATTAGTTTAAATTTTTGTGTGAACTTTCTGCTGGTGACTGGACAAGTCATACCTCTGATGCAATTCAAAACTTAGTGAGATACCTCAGCATATGCAAAACTAAGCACAAACTCCAGGATCTTTGCTACATGGAAATGGAATTAACCAAGCATGTATTTAGCACTGCTATATACAAAGTGCTTTGTTGAGTGAAGGTCTGAACCACAGTCCACCAACACTGATGAAAGATCTGAGGACTTTGGGTTAGCCTCTCCACAGGAAGCCTTTTCTGTTCATCTTTTACCACAACAGGCACACATGCTCTTGTGAATCGAGGGCTGCAGCTTTCAGTGGCAATCCACAGTGTATTTTGCCATCTCAGCCATGTCTTTTTTATTGTCTCATCTCATACACTAAGTCCTGGAAAGCATAGTTTGGCTCAGCCAAGCCCAAGCAAACAGAAGCCTCTACTCTGCAATCCAGGTTCATGCAATAGAAGTTAGTTAGAATAAGAAGAATCAACACCACCAAAGGTAATCAACATTTTATTTATAAACATACATTTACTATAAAAGCTGTTGAGTTTTAGACAAGTTTTCCTAATTTCCAGAGGCATTTTAGAATAAATAAAATGAAGGGAATATTAGCATAATTGGTATTCAACATTAGCCCCAGCTAGGAGAGCAATCCTTGTCCCTGAATGGACATGCAGATAAGGATGGTCCCCTTCTGGTTCACCAACCTTTACGACATTCACTGAAAACTACAGATGTACTGCATCAATAACACTACATAGCAAGAGTAAGGAAAAAATACACCATGAAAATGGGCTTGTAAAATACAGATGGGTTATGACACCTGTTCAGGTTCTCTGAAGTAGTAAGAGGCTAAATAAATTCCAAAACATCTAAAACCCATTACATATATTGTACTTGCTCAGTAATAATGAATCATTTACATTGCAGTTCAAATGTGGGAAAGCATTATTTTTTTCTGTGCTCAAAGTTCCTGATTAGAAATGTATAATCTTAATGCGTTTAAAATGGAAAAAAAATTAAAAATCTTAGCCTGAATGAATTTGCCATGTAAGATTCCAGAGGGAATATAAAATCAAACATAAGAAGTTGGCAAGTACGATTTAGAAAACTGTTGGAAATGATTCTGTGCTGGTGAATAGATGTTCATTAGGGGAAAAAATCGTCATCGTTGAGCGCTGCTTCATTTCACTTTGAGTACAATCAACTTTGCTAAAGCATGCATATACAAAACGATCTGATAGACACTGGGATCAGTTTCTAAGCAGCTCCAGAGACCCAGTGAGGTGTCTGCAGTGCGATGCAATATCCCTCCCCCCTCTTTCATGCACTTTATCCCAACCATGCTCCTAAGCCCTTTGGGCACTTACCCCTAGATGAATGAGAAGCGGACCTGACCTCCGAGACACCAACCTTTGATACACTTGGGGACTGATTTGCACATCTACCTCTATCACGTGGGTGAAGCAGTGCTAGAGACTCATATCAAATAGATGCACAAGCATGCACAGTCTCATTTAAAAATTAGGTTCAGACATTATATATTTACATATCCTTAATGCAGCGTAGGGAGTTATACAGATGTACCACATCAGATACGAAATCTGCTTCTTGAATTTCCATGTTACACATTCTTTGTGGGAAAGTGTTTTAACAACCACAAGCCGAGAGTAAGCATCCTGGTTATCAAAACCTTTTAACAGTAAATCATGCAGGTGGTTGATCAAAATATAGGATATCACTTTTAGTTCCAAAACATTTGTCTGATTTATTTAATTTTTATTTAAAAACATTCCCCAGGTGAAGTCCATGAAGGACTTCAACTTGTTGGATTTATTGCATCCATAAGTCATTGCTGACTGTGTGCAACAGCTTTGCATTTTCTAAGGCACAATATTAAGGAAGTACTATGTAACTTTCCAGCAGATAGTCACAATGTCCTCCAATGACATCGCATGTGTGTGTTTGATGACATGCAGTTTTGCACGGTTATGCAACTCACATGCAAGCAACTGTCTAGCATTTCAATAAATAATTGCTATCTAGAGAACAACTCAGAATTATTGCTTCCCTAATAACCACTTCATTTCTATTTACCAACACATCAAAAGATGACAGATATGCACATAGATAAAAGAAATCTCTTTTTGTTTAGTTTTATAGTGGTTTTAAGGCAGAAAAATATTTTTTCCCTCCATTTGAAGATATTTCCAGTAACTGTTTACCAAAAAGTGTTAGGATATTTTACAGTTGCAATACATTCCCTAACTTTGTCTGTTATTGCAGATACCTGCTGAACCTTTGTTTCAATGAGCTGCTGTATCACTTTAGTAAGGAGCACATGCTTAATCAAAGAGCAGAAAGGAAAACTGTCTCAAACGCAGGCAAGGTAGTTTTTCTGCCTGTTGACTCCAGCCTCCTCCCTGCCCATCTTCCACACTTCTGGGTTTTGCTGACTATTTTTGGATAGTGGATGGAGGAACACAGGCTCAAGGATGTCTAATTCTCTACCCTGGGGGGGAAGCACCCAAACCACATGTGTTTCTCTGCATGAAATTTCAACCAAGTGTAATGTTTCCAAGTGAATGAGCAGCTGTCCAACCCACTCAAATCAATTGGCAAGTTACAAGCCAAAGAGAAAACTTCACCACGGCACCAAACTGCGGCTCAGAGAGCTCTGCTGGGTCTGCCCGCTCGGCTGCCTCTTCCCCACATCACCTTCCATCGAGTTCAATAACAACACAGGCTGCTGGACTCACTAAGAAGGATTGCTCCTGATGGGAATTTTTCCATTGTTAATGGTATGCAGTCTTTAGGTTTAATGAAGAAATCTTTATTTCAGAGGATATTAAGCTATAGTCATGAACATTACTTGAGGTACACAAACAAAAAAATCCTATGACTAAAGGTGCAATAATTTATTTGTTTAACTTCTACCCTCCATTGAAGGTAATATAAACAAAATATGCTTCAGAAGTACAGGATGTATTATCAAACTAGTCTCTGTATAAAAAAAGTTATAGCTTCAGTTGTAACAGAGAAGTCGTGCTGTGATGTTTAGTTTTTCAAATGCACTGATTAGATACTATCTTAAAATTACTTCTCAGCTCAAGTTGGCATATTCTATAAAGGTTCTGTAAACTTAAACTTTTTAATTGCTAGAAATATTAAAACAAAACAGCTTTATTGCATGTTTATTCTCTTATTACTTTCAAAAGAACAAGGTAACAGACTGGGTATCATAAGCATACCTGAAAGGTGGTTTTGTTGTTTTTTTTTTTAATAGTATTTAGGCTTTGCCTTCCCAAACATGGTCATACATATTTTGCAAATTTCTTAAGGAAGCAAAAACCAACATATTGCATTTCTAAGGAGCAGGTGCAGCTTTTTTGTGAGTTTTTAAAAACGAGATGAGAGCCATCATGTCCATGAATTCAAGCTTTTACAAGTGATTGTCTGGAGGCAGCCGATATATATGAGAAGAGAGTTCCTTCTTGAAATTTCTTAGGACTGAAAGTCATGTCACAATGTGGTTGGCTGTCCAGCAGCTAGGTAAAACAAAACCAAAACAGGTAATTGGTTACAAGTTTTAACAAATATAGGCTTTTCTGCACATGATCTCTACAATTAAAAAAAAATGTATATATATTTGTGCCCTGTCTTTTCTTTCTCCTGCAAAGTTGGGGCAGTAACTACTACAAAGATTCAGCATAATTCCAGTGGTAATATATTTTCCTTGCAATGTGTTGAATGCATTCTGCATGAAGTTTTATCTTATTTTATGGCCAAAGTACTTGTGTGTATGTTTATTTCAGGCTCTGCAGCCTTTGACTTTGACACTCATCAACCTGTGACCATTCCCTGTGTTTGACATTGAATAGAGAATTTTCTCCTTGTGAGGTTTTGTTGTACAGAAACAACCTACTGATAAAAACCCCACCTATTTTTATCTGAAAACCAGAAATATTTTGGACCCTGGACCACAACATAATCCTTAATGCTTTTCTAGTCATCTTTTTTGATGATTTATTTTGAAACAGAATTGTCCATTTTTTCAGATAAGCTTCTGAGAGCCAAAATATTTCATCAAGATGTCCATAAGTGTCTCAAAACAATACTGACTGACCCTAGGTTAGTCAGAGACTGTCACTTCTGCCCACTGCTCCACAGGTTTCATGGGGGCAGAAAGGCACAAGCCATGCAATCAAACTACTGATTTGACATTTTGCAGCATTATTCCTAGAACTGGAAGGCAAAACACTGACATTGCACCAGTTTATTCTTAATTTCAGGTGTGCAGTGCATCAAATTTTAGTTAAAAAATAGTAACTAGCAATATTTGCAGTTCTATCAAAAGTAGTCCCTGTGAATTGTCAACAACAGTTACTGCAGCTGAAATTCAGCTAAATGGATTTTGAGATTTTGCATGGCCAGGGGACACAGAAGGAAGAGGCAATTTGTTGTAAAAATTAAAAACCCCGTGCCTTTATTATTCTTCAGTAGCCATACATTGTCTCAAAACCTATTTCCTCTGTTATGGACTTGGTTACATGTTGCTGGGTATGTACAAATGTAAAATATTGTTACATGAAACACTGCACACAGATCTCGAATGCATTTTCTAGTAACACTGCTGTAGAAATTATGATGGAGAGAGTGATTTCTACAGCATATAAGCTGAAAATTTTTGAGCCTTTATCTATCCTATCCTCAAGGGACACAGATTTTCATTTAAGCAAAAAGGACTAAGAAGAAAAGGAAATTATAACTTTTATACCTTCCTCTATTTTTTGTGTAAAGCTGGATGTGCAAACCTGCATTTTAAGACTCAGGACCTCATCCACATGAGGAAGGTTTATACCATCAAGCACAAAGGGGAAAAATATTTCTAAATATTTCAGGTTTAATAAACAATAAAAAGTTGATAACATTTCTTAGCAGAATTTGAGAAAAAAATCGCCAAAAAAACAGTTATACAATAGCACCCTCTAGCTCTGCTGATGGAGAAGTATCTCATTCCTGAAGCATCAGAGCAGAAGTACCCATTTTTCTTCTAGCAAAGGTGGAGAGGTACCTTTCCTACTCCTGAATTTCTACAGCCAGTGCTTTTGAGAGAGGGCAAGGGAAATAGTGAGGGGAAAGAGTCCACTTATCAGCTGGAACTGTAGGCAGTGAATATCCCAAATAATATTTAACAAGAAGACAACAATTAATCCTATTGTTTTCCATCTTACTGTTTCCACAAGATGGAAACCAGCATGAGCACTGAACACCACTGGTGACACTGGCAAAGCTGAAATGTTCTAGTAATTTGGTATCAGTCACAGAAATCCAAGACTTGGAAAGACATTTAGGTGACCTGCTCTAAGGCAGCAAAATCACAAAGTTTTCTTTCTGACATGCAATTGTTGGGCTCATTCTTCAAAATTTAGGGCAAGCAACACTCTTTAGCACATATCTGGGGATACCACCACAAGGATTCACTACAAGTTACAGAATGTTCTTAATATTTTACATTACCATTTTGTCCACAAAAGGGAGGCCTAGAGATTTAAAAATGGGAATGTCTCCAAGTTCAGCCCAGAGTCCTTTATTGGGTAGAATTCTCTACATTCTCACATGTGATGTGAGAGATCCAAGCCTCTGGGTCATGCAAAATCTGTGCATAGTATAGGAGTTTATGTTTATGCACAGAAACAACCTTTAAGTCTAACAGCGCTCAGCAGAGATCCTCTGGGAAAATTTAATGGGCTTGGAAATCTTTTCTGAAATGAGAAAATCATTAAAACGACTTGGGAAGGCTCCTCTTCCCATGGTGAAGCTACACCTGAGTGTCAGGGCTGGACAAAGCTGCCGGTTCAGATCATGGCCCCCGTGTCTCCTGTCAGAGCTGCCAGGACTCAGCACTCACTTCTGGATCGGATGTAGCAGTCGTTGCAGTTCAGGAGACCATTTCTGATCCTGACATCCGTGCCGCTCGCTGCATCTCCCAGCTGGCCCTTGCAAACCCCACACTGTCAGGTGAAGAACAGAGAAAGTAAGAGAGACCATGCCCTGCTATTTGTCACAACTGTTCCCAAATTTTTACTTTTGTTCAAGTAGTTCTTGGAATGGGGAGAAAAATACCCTGCTAGAACCCAGCCCATACTCCTGGGGAGCACTGCAAACCAGTAAGAGGGTTTTTATAGAGTCAGAAGTGTTTAGGACTGGATTTCAGCAGCCCCTGCTTACACAGAAGTGAAGCCTTATTCTTATATGGGACATCTGACTTTGAGACTGCATTCTGAAGGCAGGTAAGTTGTGATGGATAAAGTTTAAAGAGGCCAGAGGTTTAGTCTGGGTAAATGTCTAAAATCAAAAAAGTCTTCACAAATGTCTAATATCAACTGAGCCAGAGATAATGGATACTTTCTGATTTCTCTAGAAAACACTTCGGGTTATTTCCAAACTGAAGCAACTCAAGAACAGTCAAGAAATATTTCCGGTAAAAGCCAGAATACACCATTCATTCCATAGCCAAAGCTTTCCAAGCATGGGGCAGATGAAAGATGGCTTTGGGACTGATCATGCTTTTGGAAGGAAAAAAAAACCCACCTAAAAAATCGCAAGGTAAATAATGCTATATTTAAAAAACAATGAGCACAATAGAGAAATTATATGGTGCTTCCCCCCAGTAAGTATGGAAGCTAAATTTTCTTGCTTGATCACAGGTTTTTGTCCAGTTTATGTGTCTGACTGCAAAATAACACATTAGTTGTGTTATTTCCACTTTACAAACACGCTCAGACATAACAACGATGTACATCCCCATGTCCTCTCAGTTTCACATCTACTCTCTACTTGCACGAATTGAGTTTTTTCTTAAGAAAGCAAGAACCGTACCCTGAAGCACTGAATATGGAAATAAAGACCGAGTGTTTCAATAATCATGGCAGCTCCTTTTCCAAGAGGGAGACCACAGGTAGAACAAAGCTTCTTCCCGCTGACAGACCTAGGAGGCAAACATGGCTGTAAGAACACTGCAACAGAGAGACAAACACGGCTTAAAAAACACTGCAGCTGATGCTAAAATGAAGCCAAATACCAAATATTTGGATAGGTTTATCAAGAGGGACAGAATGGGAGGAAGGAGCACTGGAGGAGTTTACATAAATACACACTGACCCCTCAGCCATGTTACTGAATCCACCTGCACATCTGCCTTCTAGATAAGCAAGCAAAGGGCTTAAAATGCTTCAAAGCACATCAACACAGATACATTTCCCTGCCATTCTGCTGTGCTAGATCAAGGGAGATGCAAGCCTCTTAACAGAGGCCTGGGTGACAGGGAACCATGCCTGGGGATTCACGGAATCATTAGGGTTGGAAGGGACCTTAAAAATTATGTAGTTCCAACCCCCAGCCAAAGGCAGAGAACCTTCCACTAGACCAGGTTATTTAGAGCCCCATCCAACCTGGCCTTTAACATCCTCAGGGAAGGGGAGTCCACAGTCTGTCTGGGCAATCTGCCTCACCACCTTTGTAGTAAAGGTTACTTAGACCTAGTCAAAGTCCCAGCAATTCACACAAATTACTTGAGTCAGACTCTCAGCCTGGAAATGTTTCAATTTGTTTACAAACAGACTTGCTCATTGCAAGTCAGAAAACAGGGATGCTATTCCTGCACCCAGTCAGGCTGGTGAAGCCAACAGTGACAGCATGACTACAGCAGCACAGACCAGGCACTGCCTGACTCGTTTCAGACTGTGCTGCTGCAGCCACTTCATACTATAACTAGTCAGAGAAAACCTGAAATTGGATCTCCACTGGCAATGCAGAAAATACTTCAACTTGCACCTTCAGCAGCCCTGAAGGACTGTCTGGACCTCTCTCCTAAATCTGCTGTTGGATGACAGATGGGTGAAGGTTCAGAGCCCCAGGAATAACTGGTGCCCCTTTTCATAATGGTTTTAATGACAGTGCAGGTGCCCACTTTATGGGTCTCATACTCTTCACTTCTCTCCTGCCTGTCAGCCTGCCAGAACTGATGGTTGGCCTAGTGAGATGAACCTGAGACCAAAAGGGATCCTCTGTCATTCTGTGTCATCCATGCTTTTTTCAGCCAGGGCTGAAACCAGGAGAGAAACTTTGTGATACTTCATGAGTTTTGAAAAGACAGTTTGATGAAATCCTACTCAGATAAGCGGGTTTACAATCTCTTGCTATAAGGTTTTGATGCAGCTACACAATAAGCCACCAACAGAGACAGATCTGGACTGCTGCATCACAAAGGAGCTGTTTAGGGGGAAGAAAAAGAGACACAGAGAAAGAGAGACAGAAACAGCAGAAAAACTCATCACAATAAGAAAATTGTCCTTGCTTCCAGCTATTGACCCCACCATGTATACAGGCAGCACAGACATATGACCCTCTTGTTGGTTCATTGTCATTATTCCTTCTAGAATAACTTTGCTTTTTTTTTTTTTTTTTCCTCCTACAGCCTTAACCCTTCTGCTTCTATGTTATTTCTGAGTTGACCTTTGTTTTTACTTCTTCTCCACTATCAGAGTTACTACAAGAGCAAATTAAAGTCTTGGATCTTGGGAAATTTTTAAGTTTTCTAATGTTTTAGGGGAAAAATGAATTAAATCACATCTATTGTTTACAAAATTAAGATTTATTTCAGGAAAAGATAATGCAGAAGATTCTCAGATCTGAATATAGCTACTTAATAATATGAAGTAGCTATCAGAACTAGAGACCTGCAGCAAGGAAATGATCTGCAATCCCACCAAAACTGCAGCTATGGTTAGAAAAACATAATAAATTGTTCACGTAAAAAACTCTCAATAGTTTCACATCAATGCAAGTGGCATCAGAAGGAGGGCTTTGCTCTGAAAAGTGAAGACAATGCAATTTAAAAAGAAAGAAACTTGCTGTGTTCTATGCTGTATTAATTTACCCTATATAATAAGCAAACTGATTTTAATATATCCCAAATTACCAGTGACTTAATCAGGCTACAGTTAACATTTATTCAGAGTTGGTATACATAACTCACTGAAAAACGTACAGATTGCTTGAGAGAATCAAATCTCTAGGAGATTAGCATGATTGTGGGCAAACTAAAAATCAGCAAAAAAGCAAAATGTGTTTCTAGTTTGGAAATTAAAGGAAAAAATTATTTTTAAATCAGCAAGTGCCAAGGTCAAGAACAGATCTTACTCCTGAGCATGTGACTATTCACAATGAAGACATTCTTTGACTTAAGTGCTCTGAGCTCACACTTTGACTGAGGTTTATACTGTCCCATTTCAATGTCATCGAAACTTCAGTGATCAAGCAGAGTTCTAGAGCTGTTTTCTGAACTGTGTTATTTGAAAACATAACAGTCCACTGAAGCTGGCAAAAAATATGGGAGAGGGAGCTACGTGTTTATCCCATGGACAGCTATGAATTGCAACATTTAGCAGACTTAATAGTGCATCCGCATAATACTAATGTGATTTTCACTCTGGCAGTTCACCAGCAACTACAAGATGTGCTTGGTCTGCAAAATTCCTTATTGACCTTTAGTACCTGTTGGGTGACTGACTGAGAGCAGCAGGAGAGCAGGGAGATGACGGCCCAGATCGGAAGTTCTCATGATAGCCTGCCCTAAAATACAGCACAGAAGATGCATTACTACAGCTGAACAACAAATAAAGCCAGGTTTTGTATGGAGAAATTCCAGTTAGTGAATTTCAGGCTTTTTTCTTCTTAGTCTGCTTGCTGCTGTGCAATCAGGTAACTCACACAGTAATCAGCCACGTGGAGACTCCTGCCCACCCCACCAATCCATCATAGCTCCCACCAGGATGAAGGAGGGTTAAGCCAAGTCACAGCACACCACACCACAGCACACCACAGCACACCACAGCACACCACAGCACACCCTCTGTTGGCCCTGTACTGAGTAAAAAGGAAACTAGCAACATGGAAAGGTAGTTTATTTAGATAACACTTATTTTGTATCTATGCTTCTCTGAAAGAGCTTGGTGATCAAAACCATGGTTTTTGTTACCAGAAATCATATGACTGATCCAAACTGTAACTGCTTAAAGTGGTTTACAGATTGAATAGCAATTTTCTCAAACATATGCACAAGCAGTTTATAATGAGGAAGAGGTAGTCAAACCTCAATCTACATTAGTTTTGACTGGATACAACCTTAATAGAGGTAACAGGTTCTGCAGAAGATTGTGTTCATATATATGCTAATGAAAACAGATTTTCCTTTCTCGTTGGATAGCTTCTTTTTGTACATACTAGGCAGACAGATTCCTTATTTACCAAAAGAACTGGGGCTACCATTCAGTAAGGCTTACTCAAAAAGCACAGGCAAAGCGGCAAAGAAAAAAGACCTCACCAAAATTTACAGCAGAAGGCAAATACCACTCTTTATGTATCTTCTTTTAAAAGGCATACTTTTTAAAGGACTCGAAAGTAGCAATCACTATGTGTTTGGAAGATGGGGAATGAAGCTCCTGGATACCAGCTTCAAAGAGGCAGATATAACCTGACATTCCCACTTTCATATTTAGCTACTTACTAGCTATAAATGTTTGTCTCAGGCAATTAAAACAAATTAAACACATGAAAAGTTATGCAGATATGTGCTGAAAGAGCTACGGAGAAAGAAGAGGGAGGCATGCAGGGGGTGTGCTCCCTCCTGAAATTAGTAACCGTGGTGCCTGTAAGGAGAAGTCAAGTAGATAAATGTTAGCAGTCCTGTGGGAAAGCCAGACATGAAGGGCATCTTCACACGGCAGGACTCATCAAACCCCACCAATAAAGGATGCTGAGCAGGAGTATAAGGGAGAACAGAGCAAGCAAGGCTTCTCAATCTCTTCAATAACCTTGATGCCCTCACCTCCTTGCTTCCCCTGCAGAGCTTGGTTGCTGTCCCACAGTCTGGCCCAGGAATGGTCTCTGCCGAACGTCCTCTGCGCACTGTGGAGATCGCTTCGTCAGCAGCTGCTGGTTCCAGGAGGCACCTACAGTGAGAGGGGGGGAAAACTCAGCACTTGAGGCAAAATGCTTTTGTCAGTATTTATAAACCATCATGGACTGTGGGCACACAATAAAGGAGACAGATGTACTGCTCCTTAAAGCAAACTTCTCAGAAACCCCCACAAAGTCAGAGACAGGTTTTGCTACACCAGAAGACCTCTATGGAACATCATTCCTTAGCATCACCCTCACATACACATGATCTACCCTGCTCCTGAATGTATTTCTGAAGGGGAGAGAGCAAGGTCAAACAGCCATCCACAAACAACACTTGGAAAATAAGGTATTGTTGCAACCAAGGAAGCACCAGAGACGCTGAAACTTCTGTGGTGCTGGAGGATTCAACGTTCTCAACAGCAGGAGTTAGGGGGATGGTGGTATGGCCACTGCTGTCCATAAACCTACTGATGAACAGCAATTGCTTTGTAATTTTCCTCTGTGCTTCACATGGCTCAGTGACAGTAACAGCCTCACAGCAAAAAGCAATGAGCTGTGAGATGCCCAGGCAGCCAGCCATCCTATCTTTGAGAGACAGCGCATTACCTGGACCCTGCAGGATGAATTTCGTGGCTCACAGCTGGGGAGAAGCCTTACCCTGCTGTGTGCCAATCATCTGGTTTAGAGAATGAAAACTTTGCTGGGGCCTATGAAAGTCCTGCTACCTATTTTGATATCAAGACAATGAACCCACATACCTGATTATTTAAGGCTATATAAGGAGGGAGCAAGGATGGGATGCTTTAAGAGGCATGAAAGGAGCTGTCAGAATACTTGCAGAGGACCAAATTGTTGAAAAGAACCTAGAAAAACCCTGAAGCAGGGTTATTAGCAGACATAGTTTAAAATTGTCAAACCTGTTAAGTTTGCTTAATCACTACCATAAATCCCCAAGGCTGTATTTCTGGATAATATATATTCTGCTTGCTTTCTTTCTTTGTGCAACTTTTATCAAAGCACTAAGAATACAATAAAACTGAGACAAGGAAGCCTCCTAAGTTAAATAGACTGAATTTTCATTTGCAGCAAGTAATAACGCTGAAAACTTTTCCATCCATAGACAATTAATTTTTTAGAATAATGAATTTTTATGCTGAACTGAAAACAAAAATCTAAAACTTGATTTCAGAATTTGCATTCACTTTCTGTCTTTAGTCCTACTTATTTACTTTCCACTCTTCACTTGTATTAGATTGCTAATGATGCTAAGTTCATGAATTTGCCTTTTTTTTTTTAGGGTGACCCTCATGACAGCAATGCTTTGGGGAAGTTCTTTCCTTCAAAAACATCAATACTTATGGGAGCTAAAAAAATAAATTAACTTTAAATGTCATTAGACATTGCTAATGACAAAATTGAGGCAGGTCTTGCTTTAGGCTTGGCTTGAAAAGGTTACATATCACATGTAGTGATTTTGACTGGACTGAAATGGACATCAAGAATCTAATTAGCTATAAAAACACAAAGTAAGTGTTGGAAATATGCTCTCTGTATCAAGATAAATCCTTTATTCATGTAAGATTATGTAAAAGATGGAAGATAACCATTTTAACTGCTACTGTGAACATGCAGGCCTATAAACGAGATATCTGCTGCAGGAACTGTCATCTCTGATGAAAACAAGAGGAGTTTACATTTCACCTGAACATATTTATCTTTGCTAACATAAAATAAATTTTTAGTCTGAGACATTTGACTTTTGAAGATATATGCGTACTGTCAATTTCCAAAATTCTTTGAGTTAGGCTCCTGCCTGATTTCAATCTGGAGAAGAACATATGCATAGGAAAAGTCTTACTCTCATCCTGGTTCAGAGGCAGGTTCAGTCTGGCAGGTGAGCTGCGCTCCATCCCCGGCATGTGGTGCTCCTGCTCACTTCCTCCTTTCAGGATACCAGTCCCTGGGTATCCTGAGAGCACCTTATTTCCACTGCAATAAAAAAGAAGTCACATTGTATACATAAAGCCAGGAGAAATGTCACCTAGAACATAATGGCTGAATCAGGCTTTTGAATATCAGTCTGTTTTTTACAAAAAAGACTTTTGTTATTGTGTCAATTTTGCAATGACAAAGCAATGAAAAAACTTTGATGAATTAACAAGTTTGTCTCCAAATAGTCCAAGTCCTCCTGCTTACCTCAAACTGCCACTTAGATGTGCTGGAGATCATTTTGGATTTATAGAAAAGGGCTCCTTTGACAGAAAAAAAGCTTTAATCCACGTTCTCTATACACTGCTCAGCATCACCAGATGCCTCTTCTCTTTTGTGAAACCTGTCAATTAGCAGCTGAGCAAAGTCCAGGACTTCAAACACCACCATGCAAGATGGCTATGGCTTTTCTAAGACAGCCAGGCAATTTCACACAGGTTCTGAGTGAAAACAGTTAGTCTTTCAGGCAGCTTGTGAAATGTGCACAAGACACAGCGCAGTGATGTACACAGACATCTGAGCTGTCTAAGGTCTGATCTGGTTGCTGTGACAGCCTCTTGGCAAGGCCATACATGGAAAAGACAAGCCTTCTGATATGCACAACTGTGCACTGGTCTGTGGGGCCAGTGAATACTGATCAGGATATATTGTATCGAGGCCACAAAGTGCTGATGCTCCAGCATCAATTGTGGGCAGGTGAGATATCCCAGAAGCCAAGAGAACACAAAGCTCCACAGGGTTAGAAATGCTTAGGGTTAATACATACCTCCTCTTTTCTTGCCAGAGTTCACTTTCCTTGCTTTTCAGAGATGACATACTGTCCTGCTCCCAGAGCAGCTTTTTCTGCTTCGTAACTTCTTTTTGCTTGCCTTCCCCTGGACAGCTGTTTGAATCAGTTGAGTTCTAGAAGACAGACGAAGAGGGAACAAAGAGCTCCCTTTGAATTTGGCATTGGTGCACACATGGGAAAAGTACAGGCTGTCCCTAGATACATTGTGTTGACACACCTTATTATCAAAAATAACATTTCACATTTGTATAGTAGAGCCACTTGACCCTGGTAAGGCTAACTTTGGGTTTAATTAAGACTTTAGCTGAAACAACAACTGGTTGGACTGAGCTGAGCATGAAATAAGTTAGGTACCAATTATGGTGCTAAGAATGGCAAATTAAAACTTCCCATTACATAATCTTTGGCAGAAATCCTTGAATTATTTTGAGAGTCTAGACAGTCTGCCATTAGACTTGTGAGGATACTGAATGACCTCAGCTTGCTGCCACTGCCCAGGAGCAAAGCATTACTCACGTGCACTGGGCATCCTCAAAGGCAACACCAGTGCTGCTTCCAAAGTGGGACAGGAGTGGTTCATACCTGACTTGTGGAGCTTGAAGAAGCAATGGCATGAGATCCTTTGCTTCTGGTGCAGGCAGTGTCCTGACTGGGGCATAAGCAGCTCCACCAAGGAATTTACTGCTACACAGCCATGTGGAAAATCAGCCATGGCTGATGCCTTTGCACAGCGATGAGTGAGAACAGGGGGGCAGGAAGAGTGAGAGGAGAATCAATTGATACAGTACTCCTAATCCTGAAGTTCAGTGGAAAAAGGCAGATGACTGGGTGCTGGTGCCTTAGGCAAGAGAAAATTGCATCTCTGAATCCCACATTTACTCAACTGTGATTTCACCTGGGGTGTCATTCCCTGATCTCTGCAAACACTAGCTTAATCAGATGCTAGATGCATTAAATTAAACATTTTTTGCTGCATGAATGAAAAAAACCCAAACAAACAGACAGTAAACATTCCTCTGTTTGTTTTGCTGCTTTCTAGGACAAATGATGAGAGAGAAAAGGAGGAACACTGGGGAGGTAGGATTCAGTCTCATCTGAAAGATATATAAAGGACTATTTTACACTCAAGATTTTGTATTCAGGGAAAGCAATTTAAGATCTTGTTGGCTTTGGAAGATAAATAAAATTCCACAGCACTGGTTAAGGAACAGAGCAACTGTGGACAGAAAGTATCATTCTCTGCTCTGGTTAAAAATGGGATGGCAGCAGTTTGCTTGGGAATTCAGTGAAAATCTGTAAGTTACAGCACTCTGAGGCATCACCAGCTGGAGATGGGACCCAGGGAATACTCTTACTGCTCCCAGACTTTGACAGCTCTTAGCAAAGGATTAAACTTTGCACTAAGGACAGCTTACTCTTCAGTGCCTTACTACTCCATGAGAAACTCACCACTGTCTTGTTTCCTTCAGTGGTAGAGGAAGAAGAGGAGAGGAGCTCAGCAGAGTTAGAGGAAACAATGAATGGAACGACAGTATCTTCAATTATCTTTCGTTCCTGAAGAAAGAGGATCAGCAGAGAGTGGGGGTCAAAAAGACAGAATGTAGACTGTAAGCTTATGAAACACATAAGAAAAATAAGATTTGGCTATGTGCCAAATTTAGATGAAGATAAGGACTTGTGGTACCAAGGATATTGGCAACACCTCAATTTTTAATTTGCTTTGAGGTTTTGCACCTCCATTCCTTTTACCATTACGATGGAATTTCCAAAACAGGAAAGAATATTTCACTTGCATGGAACTACTGTGTCGCAGAGCACAGGTATATTAAGTTTAATATTAAAGTATGAAATTACCCTTGGTACGTGAGAAACTTATTCTGAAAGTTGAAAAAAAATTCTTGTTTAGACCACAAGTATGTCCCTCAAGCACAGATGAGAAACCATTCATTTACATAATGCATAGACAAACTTATAAACATTTTCCAGTTTCCTTCAATAATGACCTACATACAACAAAAGAAAATCAAAGTCTTCTAGATTGTTAATATTCCACAAAATCAAGCTTTGAATATCTCCTGTGGATTCTTTTTTTTTTCTCCTTGAGGACAGTTACAAAATTCCTCCATGATCAAACCCAAGGCAGACAACAATTTCACCTGGAGTTCCACCAAGTCTAGGCACCAAGTATATTCCGAAATGCACAGGGCTCTGGCCCTGCAGGGAAGTCTGAGCGTGCCCAGACACAGCTGTGCTGACTCACCCAGGCTTGCACTGCAATTAGACACCTCCACCTGTGCGGAGGTGCTGAGGATACCTGTCCAAATATTTAAATGCTTTCCCTCAACATCTATGGCAGTGTTTAAAGGAAACAATCCTCCTCCGAATTCAGCCCTGATGGGGATTTTCATTAATTAATCTGGGTATGGGATGATTTTTTTTGTTGTTTTTGCACCCATAAGTGGGTGCATTTAAATACAAAACAAAAAAAGCCCCAAGAAACAACCTCCCTCTTTGAGCCTTATACCTCCTCATAGTATCTACGCTCCTCCTCTTCAACTTCTCTCTGGGCCTTTTCCCATTCCTCTTTCAGCTTGTACTGCTCCTTCTGATACTTCTCCTGTACATGGATACAAATGCAGGTAAATTCAGAGCCCTCAGTATTAAGAGCAAATTCTGTAGCACCTCCACAGTAAAAATGAATTTGCTAAGAATGGTTTAATCAGAAATAGGATTAAAATAAAAGGATAAAAATTGGAAACATCTATGGGTGTCAAAAAAAAAGCTTATTTTTCACTTTGCCCTTTTTTTTCCTAGGACTTACATTTAACATCTTCAAACTTCAAGGAAATTTTGACACATTAGAAGTAGTTTAATTTCTTAGAATTCTAAAAATCTTCAGTTGGAAATTAAGTTTATGCTCAAAAATATTAACAATTTTGTGTTTATCTTACTGTATTTAGTTTCAAAAATGCTTCACAGACCCCAAAACACTGAAACAATGGTTGTACATTAAAAACCTCAGCAAAGTAGCATATAAATAAGCAGGTTTTGCAGATACCAGGACTAATTTAAGAGGTATACCATTAACTCTAATTTAAGAGATATGCCAGTAGAATTTAATGAATGATGAATAACTATGCAAGTTTAAGAGATAAATAGTGTGCAAAGCTTTGAAGAGAGTAAGATTATAATTAGCTAAATAGCTTATTTTCTTCCTTGAAGGGATGATTTCTTAAGAATTGTTTTCACAGGGTTTTGCACAAAAAATGATCTCAAAGAGGTGTTTAAAATTGTTTGCCAGAGCTGGTTTGAATATGGAGAGGAATGGTGACTTCTGCTTCCCTCTTACACCAGTTCCAGTATCTGTTCAGTTTGGTAACCACATCTGCCTATTCCAGAAAATAAGCATTTACTATTGAGAGAGTACCCCCATGTGCCAGAAAAATTATTATGAGAATTTTGCACCATTTTAGGAGGTGCATAATTAGATGATCTCAAAAAAGCATAGAGATACACAAGTCCTTCTTAAAGGATTAAAAGACCCCATTTTATTATTCTCCCTCTTTGGACAGTTGCTTGCTCTTCTGTTACATGGAACAAAGATGTGATTTCTTTGGGATCAAAGCTAGTCACAGTTGCAAAAGACACTCCTGACTGACTGGGAGATTAAGGTTCTCATGCCCACTGCATTTCTTCCCACTAGAATACAAACCTAGAACTTTTAGAGTTTACTGTACTACTAGGCAAAACTAATTATTGTCTTGAAGATATTTCCCTCTCTTACAAAACCCCCTCAAACCCAAGTCCTTTTATGTCCAAATTTAGCTTGGCATTTTCCAAGAAGAACCTGTGAACAAAGCAGAATCCTATGAAAAGTTATTAAGACCATAATTTTAAAGAAGAGTTAAAGAAGAGGCGTCAGGGTTAGCAAATTGTCAGTCTTGACAAAGAGGCTCCAAGTAATTAAGAGTTTTACAGTCTATGTTCAGCATAATTTAAATATAATTGGGGATCAACACATTCAGTTTAACTGTGCACTGGATTGCAGGACCAAGTCCTTTTGGTCTTTCCATGAAGTGGGTAAGGGAGATATGAGAGTGCCTAAACCACACAGAATGTGTGTGTGAGCGCGCTCATTTATCACTCAACTGCCACAGAATTTGCTCAAGCATCCACAGAGGATGTGGAAAACATGACACAAAATGCTCAACTTTTGTCCAAAGGGACAATTCAACAGCTGAACCACACAGTGGAAGACACACAGTTTCTTCCCTACCTGAAGCAAGCGTTCTTGCTCGTGCTGCCACCTTTCCTGGCGCTTGCGCTCTTCTTCTGGATCCCAGGACCAAAAATTGAAACGCTTACGTGAAGGAAAACCAAGCTATTAGACTGTGACACTACACTTCACATGGCTGCCAGAGAAAACAGCACTGGGCCTGATTAAACCCTGCCAATGATGTGACAATGGGAAATTGGGAACTAGATAAGGGTTCTCTCAGGTAGCAGACAATTGTAGCCACATGATGAAAGAATTATTTGGTTTGCAAAGAAAGTCTTGGGAAACTTCAACTGAAGGGGGGGGGGAAAGGTCTTAAAGAAAGCTCTAAGCATCACTGAACAGAGTCACCTCCAGGGACTCAAATTAAAAGAACATATATATTTTGCTTCTCTATAATTGTCTTTACAACATGAAAAGAAATTTTAGGTTGCAAAAAATATTCTCTCATTTTATGTCTGCCAGCACAACAGCCTATAGCCTTGCTTTGAATTTTTATTCATAATTAAATAAATCCTCAGGCTTCACTAACGATCCTATCACATAATATGCTTAAAATCTTTATAATCAAGGGTAACTTTAGATGCTTCCTGTCATATCCCTTTCCACTACAAGTAGTATTTGAATCTCATAGGAAGAGATTATGTCTATTTCTATATGACAAACAGAATGTGAAATACTGTGTACTTCAGAGTAGCATTTTTGGTGTGTTGGGTTTTTTTATTTCATTGAGGAAACAGTAGAATGCATTTCTATGCATTTAAAACACAATGGCTAACTTAGAATGACATATTATTTAGAGATTGTGAAGCTTTAGTGGCTCCAGCAACCAAATATTGTATAGGTAGCTTCAGATAAGAGGAGAATGCATGGATTCCAGATTCAGACAATGCCTTGATAGGGTTGTACTTTCCTTCTTATATGTCCATGAGAAAAAGTCCTCTTTCTGATTAGGGATGTTACAAGAGAGTTTGCATAAAAAATTAATTTCTGCTAAACACAAATCACTAAACCAAACAATAATGCAAAAAAGGTACTCACATTTGATTTATCACCAGTATCAGAATCAGCTATTAAAAAAACAGAACAAGGAAAGATTAAATTTAACATAGCAAAATTTCCTCAGCCTGTGAATAGATCTACATTATATCTGTATGTTAGTTTCCTACTTACTCCCACAACCAAATGCAAGGACTAATTGCAAGCAAATAAATCAGAAAACCAGATTATACCCATCACCAACAAAACTACTTTTTATCTGGGTTTAAAGGAGCACGATAATAACTAATATCAGGTTCTACTCTACCACTAGCTAATGCAATCTACTTCTGGCCACAGATGTTAGCAGTGTTCAGACACTGAGTCTTACCTACCTTGATCTACTTTTCCCTTCGTGATTCAGTGCAAGGAAGGAAAAAGTACAGCAATGCTAAAAGGATGGGACTACACTACACAAGAGCCACAGTTACGAAGAGAACCATTGCCATTTTCTATCCAGATGTCTTTGAAAACAAGACTGATTAAAAGAAATTAAGACAAAGGTATTTATAGGCAAGGGATTTCTTTTGGGTGCCTGAAACCAGAGCATCGCAACAATGTGCAACCCAACAGCTCTTTGTCAACTGTGCAGCAGGGATAGATATTTTCTACAAAAGCAAAAGGTAGAACAAGTGATGATCAGCTTTCAGCCCAGCCCCGTGTCTGAAGACACCTGTGGCTGGAGAGCAGAAGGGCTGGGGCTGTTCCCAGCGCCGCATTTACCTGACTGCGAGAAAAACTGCGAGCGCCGCCAGTGGTTGCGGACCCTAAGCGGAACCAGGGCCCCGCGGGGCGGCTCTGCGGGCGAGGGCACGGAGACAAAACAGAAACAGCGTGGTGAAAAGGTGATGGCAGACTCTCAGACCTGACCACCTTGGCCATGAGAGGGCTTTGTCTACAGTTGCTTTGGTCCACGGCAGCTAATTTACTATGGAGCTGAAGATCACACAGGCTGTGTGTATTTAAATGCTACTTTTGCAACGTGGCACCTGAACTGACGGGAGAGCTCAAGCACGCTGATGCAAGGGCAGCCACTCTTTTGAGCCCTTGCATGGAGCTTGCATTCATTCCTATTACAGACAGAGGTTTTAATGCATTTTGTGAGCCTTTCAGTGCTCTATATGCTGTGAACACTAGAGTGCAGCCAAGTGTTTCAGCACCGGTCAGAAACTGACAAGGCAAGAGACCTACAACCTTTCACTTGCTATTTGGTTTGATTTGCTTAACACAAAATGATATTGCTCTCAAAGTCTACTTGGGTAGCACCTACCCACTAAAAACCTGCGAGAATTCCATTCTTTTTCAGGCAATCATAGAGTGGCTTGGGTTGGAATGAACCTTAAAGATCATCTAGTTTCAATTCCCCTGCAAGGGACTGGGACAGTTTCCACTGGATCAGATTGCTCAAAGCTTCATCCAGATCAGCTTTGAAGGCTTCCAGGGATGGGCCATCTGCAACTTCCCTGTGCAACTCATTGTAAAGAATTTCTTCCTAATAGCTAATGTAAATCTAACCTCTTTCAGGTTAAAGTTTTAATTTCTTGTCCTATCACTACCTGGCTTCCCTCTTCAGTTTTTTCAAAGTGGATCACCTTCAGTAGTTTTTACCTTGAAAACATTAGGCTAATCAGTATATTACCTATAGATTAACAACCTAGGAAGTTCTTATAGGGAAAAAAACCTCAGCTGATTTTTCTTTTTTTCTTCCACAATACCTACATATATACATATTTAAAATAAATATAAAATAAAACTACTAAACATTATCAGTTTTAAGCAAAACTTTGTCATGGAGGCAAGGAAAAAGTTTCTGCATTGCAAGAACTTGTGTTGGGCGGTGGTCAAATTCAAGGATGTGATCAGATACGTGTATTGTTCATCTATGAAGAGGAGTTCCACAAGAGCAGCTGAGTGCAGAATTTATCTCCAGAAAATTTTATTGTGCTATAAAGCCAATTGCTAAGTCATGTTCTTCTGCAAGCAGCAGTATGTAATACTCATTGACATAATACAGCCTTTACTGCTAGGCCAGGTAAATGCAAGATAGATATCTCCCTCTGCTGTGTCAAATTTCTGCTGTTGTGGTTAAGAGGAATAGCCAGAAGAATCCTTTTCATCACAGAAGCCACACTACTAATATAAGTCAATGAAGCTAGAAAATTACTGGTTTAGCTCCAAAATCTTTCAAGTCGTGGATTAGGCACCTCTCCCTGAACATGCTCATAATGCAGCTGCTGTCTGGCTGAGTTTTTCAAATGCTTTTTGCTCACCTTGTAGACCAGAGTTATGCAGAGTAACTTGGCTGGTTTCAGGTAGTTTCTTTAAAAATGGCAGCACTACACTCCCCTTTTCTTCCAGGGCTTTTGCTTTAATCCCCTGTTCAGACATTTGGGAGCAGAAAACAGCATTAAAAAAGCAACAGGTCCAATCAAAGGTCAGCTAAAACCCTTTCTACTTATTCCCTGAAACAACATTACCAAAGATGAAGCTTCTATCTCCAGAATGACAACAGGGAGTTGCAGTATTGAAGTCCTGTAAGTAACTGGTGGCTGTTTCCTGTTGACATTCCCACTGCCCTGCACAGCAAAGTCAGTCCTCTAACACCATCTGACTAACCAACATCTAACTTACCTGAAAGAGCGGCACGGTCACAGCTGTTTGTCACCTCTGCCACCACGGGCACCTGCTCAGCACTTCAAGAGGACTAAGAGGGTAAGTTCCACTGTCTGCACCACCTGCATATTCTGCCCTCCCAACAGGTGGGGGGACTGGGGTTTGTAGGTTAAGTTCTCATTTCTAGTCTCATCAGTTATCAGGTTCAAACACTACAAGCATGCACTGTGGAGTTCCTTTTGAGGGGGAACTCTCTGATGACCGCATGATTTGGCAGCTGAGACCATCCTTCAGGGTCATGTTTTGAATGATCTACTGAAGTGACATTTTATGGAGAAAAATACCAATCTGCACAATAAGCATTTCTGTGTAAGATATTTCTCTTTCTTTTTTCTTCTTTTTTCCACTCCCTCTTTTTCTTGCCTGTACATACCTCCTGTGTAGGAGGCAGCTCTCCTTCCTTCTGCTGCTCTATTTCAGCTTTCTTCGCATCTTTCTTGCTTGAAGCAGTTTCCTCTGAAGGGACAGGACTGGGAAGAAATTCTAATCTCTTCACAACAGGGCTGGAGCAAGCTGCAGTTGACTTTAATTGCTTTTGATCTAAACGCAATCCACACACATAAGAGATAATGTTGCAAGGTTAAGATACTTTTTCAAATAAAACATGCCTATTTCTTACAATCCCGTTTCTCACTGATGTATTGTGAGCCTATTTACTGAATATTTTGAAAAAATAAACTTTTTTCTTCAACACAGAAAAAATTAATCTCACAGAGAAGACAAGACTGAAAGAATGAAATTCACCTATCAAAATTTATGCGCTTACACTTGACTTGGGCATCATGGGACACCCTTCGTGGTTAATAAAAACAGAAAGAAGTACTTGAGAAACAGTCACACAAACTTTCATTTCAGGCACTCCTCTGGCTGAGATGAGCTGTAACATACCATGGGCCTACTGAGTTAGAATATCTTTACTGAAGTTATGTGATGAATCCTACCCTACGTTACAGAGATAAGCAGCTATATGACATGGTGTCACTATCAGCACTGGAGGATATTTCAGCTTGCCTATTTTCACTAAACCTACCACTTCCACTGGCAATTAGTTAAGCATCAGACAACAAACAAACTGCTAACAGGCAGCCTTGGACTGAAATAACCTAGTTGTCATCTAATTCTTAAAGAAACCCAGCAAGCTGATGCTGGTTTCTGGGAGAAGAGCCTAGAAGCACACAGGTCTACAGCTGTGGCAGGTGAACTGCTGATGGCTGATACCACCACTGGAAGCAGAGCAGCCACCAGCATCTCAGGCACTGAATAAGCACCCAGACATCTCTCTAACCTCCTCAAGGAGAAACTTCAGACCCTGTCCCCTTTCCCACCACAGCAGCACAGGCAGCTTCTGAATATACCTCTTTGACAGGCTGGGAGAGTAAGCTAAGAAAGAGATGCAGCTCACAACGCCACTGAGAATGTGGACACAAGCAGAGACAAGAGCTGCTGCTGCTGCCAAGGCAGATGCACCCTCCTCTGGAGCCATTAGAGGCATAGGGGCCACAGCATGGAAGTGTTTGGCTTGTTCTGAACAGCAGAGGAGATTGTTTACAAGAAGTTCACACAGTTTGGATCCCATCCATCCCTCCAAAGCAGACATTATGAAAACTCCATGTTACTTTATCATTTCGATTTTTGCAATGCTATGTCAGTTCTCCTTGCCTGACAATATTAAAATTTGCTGTTAGTACTTAAGGTTTAGCGTTTCTGACAGCTGGGGAGCTGAAGCCAAGATGGCTTTGTGATTTGTAGACAGCACCAGCTCATCACTGTTGACTTTTGAGAGGAGAATTTGGTCATTTCATTACAAGATTGCACCTTCTATATTACCTGCCAGATGCAATTCAAAATTGTTAAACTATGTACTTTGGCATCCAGGAGCCAAAGTAATTAAGGCAGCTAATGAGCCCTTGCTAACAGCCCTTGTGCTTCTAATCTTTGGGGAATGGTACCTCGCTGATGTTTGAGGGCAAAGCTCAATTGTTCAAGTCACATTTATCCCCAACAAATAGGAGTATTATTTTTTACATACCAAGTGCATCCAGAGATCTCATTTAAACACCTGCTTGACATAGTACTTTTTACTTACCCAAACCAAGCTATACTTTAGTAGACACATTTTAAAAAATGACCAACAAAAAATACCATGAACTTAGTATAATAGTATACAGCAAATAAAGTGCCTACTCAATGTTTCAGAAACACACTTTTGAGGAAAACAGCTTAAAATTCTACCAGCAAATTCCTTTCCTCAGATTAGGAATCATGCATAAAGGCTTTAGGACAGAAAATTAGAAGTCTGCACAATACTGTCCATTTAAAGCCCCTATGGGGACTGAAGTGCCCTTCTTACTCCTTCTCCCTTAATGTCTTGGGGGAAAAAAATGTGTCAAACAGAAACTATTATTGACTGGTAGCTTCTGTCCTTGTTGCTTTCTGGTTACAGCATGCTGTGGCACTGGCTTTTCAGGTGCACAGATGGCCAAGGGGACAATTCAGGTGTGTCATTTCAACCACAGAATGACAGAACAGCCCAGGCTGGAAAGGACCTCAATATACCATCTAGTCCCAGCTTTTGTGGGAAAGGGAGCCTAGAGGAGATTCTTAAGCACTCTGTCCAGCTACACCTGAAAAATCTCCTGCCACAGGGGCTCTAACACATCCCTTGGGAGGCTGCTACAGCGAATGACTGTTCTGACAGCACACAATTTCCTTTTGTTCATTCATTTCAAGACTACTGACATTTGCAGCATTTTCTAATGAGCCCTGTGGTGCTGCTGGCGATGCTCCTTGCAGATTCCTGCCACAGGGTGAGGAAGGGCGAGGGCAGGGTGAGGGCAGCAGCACACCCACCTGGGGATGGGCACTCCGGGGAGGCAGGTGTCGCAGCGCTGGGGCTGGGCTCGGCTTGCAGGCTCTCAGCTCCATCCAGTTCCACTGGGCAGGCCTGGAGAGAGGAACACAGCATGGAGTGAGTACAGTGGAAATAAAAGTATGTGCTAGTTCCTCAAGGCAGTGCTTGCTGCTCCTTTGTAGTGTGTTTGGACCACATCAGTGTGGAGCTCAGCAGGGTGTTGGGGAGAATGTTTCAGAGCAATATGTGCCCATTCTGGTATTGAATGGCTGTGCTTTAATCTCCTTTTCAAATCCCTCATCATCAGCCATTAATGTGGTTGGTTTGGAATAGCTCATACAAGCTTTTAAAAGTGTAGGATATCTTGGATTGTGTTAGCTGGAGATAAGCACACATTTCACCCCTAGCTTCCCCTTGCAGAATAACACACAAATGTATGCATTAGTGAACAGATAGCACATACTGGGGTTTGGAAAGTGGCAAAGTAATGAAATACTTCCTTTATTTCACGGTTGTCTAAACAATCTGTTATCTGAAGGGAAAAGGCAGAGTTTGTATTAAAGGTAATGAAATACTTGAAACACTATTAAGAGAGGACTGAAAAAATATGGTGAGACCATGTCAAGCCAATAATTCAAATGCCTTTGAAAAGCAAGCTTCCTGACCTGGACAGGGCTGTTGCAGAGTTAAAACTACACTGTCAAAACAAGGGTAACACTTCAGCTGATCTATTCAGCAGCTTACACCATATGTCTGCTTTTCCAGAAGCCAATCAAGAAAAATCTGCAGCAAAGCTATCAGTCATTGCCGATAGCTTGTGCTTCTAATGCATCCAAGATCTAGAAAATGGCACATTCAATGGAGAAAAATAAAAAATGCAGACTAATTTTTGAAATAAAAAGTAAGATATTTCAGAAATAGCCTATTGTAGAGCCTCTTTCCTGTCCTCCTCCCACTCCTCCATCTTCTTAACAGCTGCAAAGGAGGAAATCTGAACAAATTTCCTCTTTTCTGCAGGCAGGAATCAACCCTCACCTAATATATGGATCCTGTTTCCTATCCCTGCAGGCCCCCATGAGCCTATGGCCCCTTATCTGAACATGCCCCATGAAAATCAGGCCTGGGCTCTCACAGCTCCATAACTGGAGACACCTGCTGGCAATGCCAACAGGATGTCAACACCTGTGGACACACCACAAAGCTCCAGGGAACTTTACTGCTGGCAAAGCTTGTGGATCCCCACCTCATCTCCTCTCTGGAAGGAGACACGCTCTCAAGAAGGGCAGGAACATGTCTAGGAAGATGCCCTACAAGAAAAAGGTGCAGATGGTGTGGGGCCATGGCCAGGGCCAGTGACCCAGGCAAGCCCAGCAGGCAGCCAGCAGTGCTGGGAAGAAGAGAAGGGTCCTGCAGCTGCCAAGGGCTGTGCTGCCACCTCTCAGCAGGACAGGTGCCAGATCACAGCCACGAGTCTCTGGAGGCGGCAGCGCCTGCTGGGGCTGGCTGCCTGCCATCCTCATCGCTGCCACCACTTCCCAGCGCACCCTCACCTCTGGAGACACATCTCCCACCTGCCTAAAAGCAGTTCTTGAACTGGATGAGGCAGAAAGTGAAATAGAGTCTCCAAAAAGGTCTACCATGTCCACCTGTGAAGAGTGAGGAAAGCACAGACCTCTCCCTCCATGTCTCACACGCTCCCAGGAGGGATGGTCACTGGAAATGAGGCACAGGCTAAAACACAGCCCCAGAGAAATGCTCCAAAGACTGCAGGTTCTGTGGCCCAGAGGTTTATCTCTTGCCATTTAGTTGCTCTTTTCTTTCATATAACCGACCTCTCTATCCCCCAGTTCATCTGGATGCCCGCCTGGGGTGCCACTGAGAGTTTTCATTGCAAAAGCCCCAGCAGAATTCCACTGCAACTAAAGAAAATTTCCCCTTCAGCCTCAGTTCTGGCTCCTGATGCAAGAGCGGCCAGGGGAGAAGTTACAGGAAATCCTTGCCAACCTTGCTTGAAACAGAAATAAGTATTTCTTTTCTGCATGAGGACAGGCTAGCCAGATAGGTTGTGCCATCTCTGGACTCAGAAGTTTTCAAGATTTGAATGATCAAGCCCTTAGCAACCTGTTCTGATCTCATATCTGTTTTGAGCAGCAGACTCAGCTAGAGACCCACAACCTGAACCTATGTCATTCTACAACCTACAAAAATCTGTTAAACCTAAACAAATGGCTATTATTGAGAGCTCAGGATTTGTCCTAAACAAGGTAGGTTTCACATGGAAAAGCAAGAAACTACACACCCACTGGTCCAAACCATAAGCCTCCCAAAGAAATTGTTGTAGATTTCAATTATCCATATTTAGATTGATAATATTTTTGGTAAAACAATGGAATTCACCCTTCACTCTCAAAAAGGAGCTGTCCAGATTGAAAAAAATAAAATAAATAAATACATTTAACTTCAATTTCAATTGCAGAGGCTTTAAAGCTATAAACTGTCATATTCCCAGAGCCAGTACATAAAGTGTTAAACTATTGTACCCAAGAAAGTAAACTGCTGGTGTCAGCTGCTGCTGGAGAAAGAGCACAGCCACAATGGCCTCTCAGAGGGGCTAAAATTCACTGTTGCTCAGTGAATGCTGCAGAGATGCATGATGCACGGACACGATGCACCTGTGTGACCTCTGGGTCTGGAGTTACCTCAGGAACCCAGAGATGGTGCTGGTGCTGTCGTGCAGGGGTCCTGCACAAGCACACTAACTACACCTACCCACATCCAGGAGCTTGGACCAGGTACAGGCATAAATGTTATTTATAGAGAAAAGAGCTACTACTTGCTGCAGGAAAACTGACTTTCCAAAGGCATGCTGCAGAAGTTCTGTTCCTGCTCACGAGACTTGACTCTTTTCTACTCCCTCTGCTGAGCAATTAAATAGTGGTGACATACAGCTAAAAATATAAAACTGATTAATAACTAATTTATAAAAAAATTAAGTTAACTTCACTGGGGAACTCTCTTATTTCCACTAAATTTAATTCTATTTATAACACCAAATTGATGTAGTATTATCTAGTATTTTATCCACAGCTATATGATACACTTAAGAAAATTCTCGTGCTGATACAATTGATAAAATATCTTTCTACCACAGATTATCATGCTTCACATTTCAGAAATATTTGTAATCAAATGATGATGTTATCACTGAAGATAAAAAATAAGTGTACAAACATTTCATTACACCTGGGAGGACTGTATTTTGACTGAAAGAATTCAGTAACCTAGCAAGTGACTTTCTGAGGTGCTTCAGTTTTGTGTGGAGCTCTCATGCCTTGGGATGAAGGACTGATGTGGCCTCTCAGCACCCTTCTGCCATTTGTGTTTGTGTGGGCAGAGGTCTCTTTCTGCAGGGCAACAGAGCCATTCCAAACAAGGCTCTGCTGAGGTGCCTGTGATGAAGGTCACACAGCAGCACCACAGGCAGTGAAGCCTCCAAGAGGAGCATGGAAAACCTCAGTGCATGGGGGCTGTGATTCCCTCTGCCCACACATCAGCCTGGCGTGAGACTGTCCCATTAAAACTTCCAAATACTGAAGAATGCTGTCTGCTTGGATGGGTGTTTTTATTACCCCATGCATCTGGATGCCCAGCAGTTAAAGTGAGCTCCCCCATTTATGACTTAGCCTTAATTCCCCATGGAAAGTTAAATACTGCAATGGCACTTGTGGTTATGAGCACATCAGGACAGAGCACAAAGCAACACCTGTCTTCTGCTAAACAAAGCATCCACTGAACAAAGACACAAGGACAAGCATATAGTGTTACCAAACACCTATTAGGCATGAAAATAAATTAGTTCACTTTGTGAGAGACAGATTTTAATCACATAAACTAGGGCATCACTCCAGGTATTTCTTTGATTAAGATTATACAAGCCAGAAATGGCCATATTGGCTACTGCTGTGGCAGAGCTTTACACCCTTAATAAAACTCTAAAAATACAATAAACGGAAATACCTAGCACACAAAGTATCACAACTTCCACAAGAATACAAACTCCAAAGGAAGTTACAGTAGAACTTTATTAATCCTTCTTGTAAATTATATTGAAACATAGCTCAGGTAACACTGCTTGCACACAAAATCATGTGAAATATTGTTATTGTATTTTATAAGAAAGCATGACAAAACAAGCTGTCTCAGTGAGAATGCAGAGATATCAGAAAGAATCAAAACTACAATTTAAATTCTGTAAAACCATTCAGGAATTAAATTGGTTGCAACATCAATAGCCACATGTAGAAATTGTCTGACAGATCACAAAACTTCTGTGATTCAAATTCTACGCATATCACTGACTTCAAAATTTTCAAACAAAGATTTCCTCATCAAAATTAATGTTGGCAGCTGATGTGAGTGCTAATGATGGTACAACCTTGGGCTGACACAGCTTAGTTTCTTGCATGCTATGCCAGATATTGTACTACAGCCAAAACACTGCTTCAACAGGTAAAGTCATCTGCCAGCTATATAATGCTATATTGAGGCCAGCTATTTACAACAAAAGATCAGGGTAATCTGTAACTGACAGAGAAGTCCTGAAAATGTTGCAGGAAAGTATGAAGTATTCCTGATAGTTGTTAGAGTTATTACTGCTCAATTGAGGTGGAAAATTAGCTTCTTTCACTGACAGACAGTGAAAAGTACAGGGCTGTCTGAAGGACAGGAGACAGGCATGCTGTGCTCATAACCAAATGCTGAGCAGAATTCCCTTCTAGCTGCTTTGAAGCTTTGCTGCTCGCACTTCTCATCCTACACCTTTTTCCCTTCAGGTAGTCCAGCCCTCCATGCATCTTTTCATGTGTGGTTCAAGGCAAAGCTGTCAATCTGGAATAGACAGGCTTACTCTACCAGTGTATCTCATAATGAATCAAAGAACAAAGACTTGTCTTACTGGATATGTACAAACCAGGATTTCAGCCCTGCTCTCCTGTAGCTGGGCCAACAATCCTCCACCACAAGAAAGCTTATACTTTAATCTCAGTTCAATCAGTGAATTTTTCAACATGAAGGAAAGTGTTACTTGGATATAGAAAACAAGTGCATTTTGTGCCAAGCGTGCAGTGAGTTGAAATGGACAAGTTTAAGCTAGCAAGAGAAAAATTAAAAGAAAGCTCTCTCCCCAGAACCACCACTTCACCCTGACCTTTTCTAGGTTGCTGTCTATATATTTTTTTTTTTGGTTGATCAGAGCAAAGTTATAGTTAGAGCTATAGGAAGCCAATAATTTCTGTGTGCTTGCATAAAGATTGGCTAAAAAAAAGTGATGTTACTTACTTACGGACAATTAATTCCTTCACAATAAAATCTCCACAAACACTGTTCTAAAACAAAATACTTACTTTGCCAACTTTTGATTCAAAGAGCTAGCAGACACAACTTCTCAGCACTCATAGTGTTCACCACTATTCTGTAAAATGGCTGACAGGTAGGACCAGGATGAGGAGATGATTTTCACATTATTGCTGGTCTTGCCACTGATTGATCAGTCTTTGGGCTTGTGCCCCAGTTTTTCCAACTGCATTGAGAGGTATAGGGTTGCTTTACCTACCACCCCTCTTAGCACCGCATTGCTCCACAAACACCAGTGGGATATTTTCCTCCTGTTTGTAGGTCAAGTTTATCCTTTTTAGCTTTTAATCATAGGCAAAATTTCATAAGCTATTTTAAGCAAAGGTTAAGTCTCTTGTAAAATCACTTATACACTACCTATACTCTACCTAATACTCTACCTAATACTCTAGAGATGTAATTATATTTTTTGATAATATTTTTCTTTACTGTCCTGCCCACCTGCTGCAGGTTTTTGCATCTCATTTCATAGTAGACTCAGGCAGGATGTACACGTTTCCCAGTCAGTCTCTGGTTGCTGAACTTTATTTGATTCACATACAGATGAGGTCCTTTTCTTCTCAAAAAGACAACTGACACTGAGGTCTCACCCACAGGAAATAATCTCTGCATTTCCCTAGCTCCCCAAAAGCCTCAATAGTGTTAGTGTTTTAAGTGGTGCAACTTAAATAAACTTCAGGCCAAAAGCACTGTTGGAGTACAGTTGCACAGCATCTTCCCCTGTTGCAGACAATGCCTGAGGGCAGCCAGACAGATGCAAACTGGGACTACAGAAGGGACTTCAAAGGGAAACCTGCCAGGCTGAGAGAAGACAGAACTAGTCCGTTTGACAAATGAACTGAAACAGCAGGGGAGCAGCCCTGCGAGGGATGGAGGAGGAGGAAGGGGCATGTAAAGAACAGGAAGAGAATCAGAAGGGGAGGACAGGAATGCCATAGGTAAGGTGTATATGAAAAGAAATATATATTTCACAAAAGAGACTTGGAGTAGAAAATGAATTAATAAATCACAAAACCAACCCAAATCTACAAGCAACGAGAGGGGGGAAAAACCAACCTCTGACTCATCATTTCTTAACAGAACTATTGCCTGTGAATCTTATTCAAAGCCTGGGAAGGACACAGCTAACAAGAACAGAATCAATAAAATACACAAATTAACACAGTGAAAGCAAGTTTAGAAATGGCTTTGAAAATATGCTTAATTTGTGGAAGTTTTCTCAAGGCAAAAGAGCTTCAGTAATTTCTTCCACTCTAGACAGCTCTTCTTCATCTCAGCTGCTTTTCTATGCCTGTTTCTGTCATTTTCCTCCTCTTCTGGAATGTTAGAAGGGTTAAGCATCAGAGAAAACCTACAGCCCTGTTTTCTCCTTGTGGGAGGTGACAGTGGAGGCTTTCACAAGGCTTCCTTACTTCTAAGAATGTGTAGCTTGGAAGTCTCATCCCTGGAGCAAACATCAAACCTCCTTTTCCCTTCTGGAATGCTGACGGTGACAGCTAGATGCAGTATCCTACTGATCAAGAGGGCTCATTTTACGGGGAGTGGAACAAGCCCAGAAGGATCTTATCTTTCCTAATCTGGATTCCCAACCTTCCTAGGAGGGGTGATATCCTTCAGAGAGCAGTTTAGCCTTGCTGGGTCTGCAGATGAGGCTGCCATCGTTGTGTTAGTTGTCCAAAGTCCGAAGTAAAATAAGAACAGGGAGAAGGCTGAGTGAAGTGAGTCCAGCAGAGCTGTCCAGTTCTTGCAGATAAGGCCCCAGGCCAATCACATCCATATCAAGGTGTCTATAGCAGTGCTTGTCTGCGTCCCAAGACCGACAGTGGAGAAGCCAAACATCAATACCATGTCCCATCTCTGTAACCTTGTATCTAAGCCCTTTCTATCAACAAACCAAGGCTCTCCTGTATGCTAACAGCTAAGTTACTGCCCATGCCTTAGTCTGTAAAATTAAACAGAGGCATCTGGGTAAAGAGAAGTAAACATCCAGAAGAAACAGAACCTGAAATCTTATTTTAGGCTGGCAAATTCCTTTCCAGCCACAGGCAGATCTCCTCGTCACCTCTCTCATCACATTCAGTGTGTTCCACCTGTCTTCCCATGGAAGACCCACCTCAAAGACCCATTTCCTCTGTCCTTGACATGCTTAATACACGTAGCTTTGCTTGAAGCTGAAGTGCCAGGAGTAATTACAATGATCTGCACCACCCCGTCACATTGCTGATGGAATGGTGAGGCTATTGATATAAAATTTGTAGTTAGGGCATGGACACTGTCACTAGCACCATTTTGGGACATGCTCATTCTCTCTTGTAGGCTTCATTATTAAGGGCATTCAAGTGGACAAACCAGGAGCTGTTCTGTAAATGTCAAGAGTCACAAGGAATCTGAGCAGCCAAACTCTTCTGCCTCCTTTGCCAGTATCACCACAAGAGGTAAGAATTGGAAGGAGAAACCAGACTCAGAAAAGTTTGCATTCAGCTGGCCATATCATCCTCAAAGCTGTAGAAAGGGGAGGATGATAGGACATCAAACAGATTCAGTACACTCAAGAACTAACAGTGACTTCTGCTGCTGAGTTTCCTCATAATTCTAACTAGGCCTGAAAATCCTTAAAAAGGAGACCTTAATATTTTCACTACTTTTCAGATTGTCATTGAGCTTCCAATCTCCAGCAAGCTGAGGTTCTTCTCTCTTCTCCAAACATTCCTATTACCTGCTCTTCTGTATCAGATGCAATGCCTACCTGGCTTTTCCCTCACAGCCAAACTGCTGCAGCAGGAGCAGCCTCAGTCCTGCCCTCCCTGCAAATTATTCACTTTTGACTCAATACCAGCTCCCTCTGACAGAATCAAGTCTATGCTCACGACACACTCCAGGTCCCATGATTGCTGCAGGCTCCATGATTTGGTTGTCCATAGCTAGAGACTGGCATTAAGCAGGGGAGTAAAACACAAACCCTTTCTCATGAATGAGCCATCACGCCCCAGGACAGATCTCTGCCTACTCCCTGTTATCCATCTGGCCAATGCTTGGATGAAATCTGAGATGAAAGAAAAAATTATCATACTCCAACTCTCACCACATCTCCAATTCTCTTTGTTGTTACACAGGAAAAAATGGTGAGAATTCCCTCTGCTGTCACTTGCTTGCAGCCCTTTTACATGCTCTCTTTGCAATCCTCTCCTTATTTCTTGTTTTGTTTTTACTATCTACTTTTATTACAGTTTTGTAGCATCTAGATGCCTGCTGTGATATGCTCTAGTTTTACTCCTGCCTTTTTCTCTGGGGAAGAGGGGGAGAGAAAGATGAAAAGGTAAAATTAATTTGTTTCTCTGATAAGGCAGTTAAGAAGCATGTTGGCCCCTCTGAGCATTTCAATAGCTTATCCCCTTTTCTAGTGTTTCTGAGAGAGGAATGAAAACCAAATGTTCAAAACTGCCAGCACATCCACATCCTCTTTTGAAAACTGAAAATGGAGACCAATTATAATGGCTCACAGAGTCCAATTATGTTGCTGATCTAATCAGCTTACATTAGGAGAAGCGCTGAATAAACCTGCACAACGGCTGGGATACTGAATCAATTTCTCCCTGGCCCAGCACATTTAAAGCATGCTTATCAGCTGTATGGCATCTGGGAAAAAAAAAAACAAAACCAAAACAACAACAGAAATGAAAAGGACAAAAAAAAAAAAAACCAACCAAAAAACCTCCAAAATCCCCTGTGGCTGCAAAAAGTTTGTTTAATTTTACCCTCTTATTTCTCTACCCACATACAAAAGGAAGAAGCCTTTAATTTACAAAGGACTTGGGGTTTTGTTTAGAGTTTTTTCCTGGTCTGGGCACACCCTTTTGCAATAACGCAAACAGAGGCACTTGGGTATCATTAGTTAGTGATTAAACACATCATGAGACAGAAAATTGGCACAGAAAGTAAGGCTGGTTTGTTCGTGTTGGTCTTACTGTTGGCTCTTTGTGCACACTCTGAGTGGCAGGCCTCTGTAAACTGAGCTCAACACTTGGGGGGTCCTTCTTCAACTCTGCCGGGGGCTTGTCCCCTCTGGCTACTCCATCAAATTTCAGAGATCTGGTTGGTGAAGGAGTAAATATTACTGTTGTACATTCTTTATCCTTTTCTTCCGTGCCGTTGACATTTTCTCCATTCATGCTGACTTTTCCATCTACCTGCAGAATACAGTTAAATAAATATGCTGAGACAAGTAGCTTTCCAAGGAATTTAGGAAATTAGGAGTTCAACATGATACTACAATCATTAACACAGTCTGTGTTATCAGTGAGGGATGAAGCCAAGCACATATTTCATTCAACACGCCAAAACAGAAGAAGACCCTGTGACCCTAGAGGGCTCATAAACAAAATACAGGCACAAGGAAATAATTTTTCTGGATTTCCTGGTTTCCCACATTCCATTCTCCCAGTAACATACAGACACCCTTTGTGGGCATCACAGACCAAAGAATGTTTAAAAGAATTCTATTTTTATGTTAAATTTAGACCAAAACTGCTGGGTTTTACATTACCTTAGGCAAGAGCTAAGCAGGTTCTCCAGGACTAATTATGCTGATGAACTGCTTATGTACCTCAATGACCTCACCACAGTATTAGCAGTCTGTACTTTTTTGAAGCACTGTCATGTGAACTTTGAAGGGACAGGAGCAGCAGTGTTCATTTACTTGTTTCTTTGTTGTTCATAATAGGGAACCAAGGCACCAGCAAATAAAACTGGCCATTCCACCCTCTCCATAAGGCAATCAAATAGATAGGTGCTTTCCCAAAAAATTTCTTTAGGCAATCTCCTTGAAAAGGAGAATGTGGAAACAGTTTGACTACCTTTTTCTCAGGGTCAAGCTTGCTCCTTGGTGGCCATATATTCCTGCTAAGGAACCTTTAAGCAAAGAAGAAAGTACAAAATATGCTTTGGCTTCTTCCTCTGAATTGATAAAACTTCTTGGCACTTTTACACTGGAATTTCTGAATGGAGGTGGCACGTAAAGACTCCATTTGATTTGAAGGGCTCTTTGTAGAAGCATACAGGAGAAGTCTTGCTACAGAGAACTCACTAGCCATTCACCTTAAGAGGCTCCAGGTGGAGAGAGACTAGGAGAGGACCATGTCTCAGTACCACCACATTGCTCCTGCCTGGCCACTGCACAGATGTTTACAGGCTTGTCAGCAGGCATGAGGAGTAAGGAGGGCTTTGCTATTTTGTGCATGGAGATCCTTCCTTACTTATTGAGTGAACAGCTTGGATACCTCAAGAGTGGCACTCCAATTTCGTATATATCATCAGTAGCAGGCTGAGGGCAAACTCCTTTCACTGACTTCTCCTACACATGCATCCAGAAGCTTGTCCTTTGTGAGCATGATTAACTAAGAGGCCATCTCTGAGGTGCTGGGCATCCTTAGCTCTGCCAGAAGTGCAGGAAGGTGGATGCTGTTAGCCCTTGCACAATCAGCTCCACCACCTGTTTCACTCCTTCTGAGTGTTTTTCAGGTGAAAATGTTCCCTCCCTTTCTACACTGACATCATCCACTTAACACAGTACCTCTCTTAGGGTTTATTTCCAAACACAAGTGTGAGCAGGACTGAGCCCCAAATCTTCTGGGACTGTGTGCTGGATTATCTACTAGAGAGGCAGGTTATGAAAGACCTCAAAAATAAAAAGTCCAGGAAAACACTGGCAGACTGCACCATCCATTTCAGTGTCTCTGTTTAGACTAAGACATTTCTCTATTTATGTTAGGGAGGAAAACCAAATGTTTGGAAGAACAGGACAGATGCCCTGGCTGAAGAGTTTAACAAACATACTCCTTTCTGTCTGATCTGGAGGAAGTCAACACAGTGTCACCAGAGCCAAAAACCACTGACAGGCTGGTGTTTCAAGGGGAAATAATGCTACAACTACATGTGCTAGGGAATAATTCCTACTGAGACAAATCCCATTTTTTCACATCACGTGAACAAGATTCAAACAGATTTTTTTGTGGTGGCTCATGGGGCGTAGGAGCCTTCAGGAGTTAGTTTTTTCCCACATATGTGAATTATATATGCAATAACATTATGGTGATACACACACATATCTTGGTCCCCTGATGAAAAAAGTGGCAAGGATGAGAAAAAAACCAAAGATCCATGATTCACTGATATCTAAAAAGTAAACTCGGGGCATACCAAGCAGGGTATAGGAGAAACCAGAATTATCAGTTTCTTCTTTCAACTAGGAAACATGGTGGGGTGTGGTTTCCACAAGAGCTGGGACAGACTTCAATAAATTATACATCACAGCATAATTTTTTCACTAGCTATAAAGAGCTGACTTATTTTTTAGAAATTAAACAACCTGAATATACATGGTAGCAGTCCTACTGGGATATTAGCAGGGCTTCAGGGACCCCTGAATGCTGCTTGCAATGTATGAGCAATGGCAGACAAAAGGAAACCAAACTCTAGAGAGTGGGGGCACCCATGCCAGTAGGCTTCACACTGTTCACAACATGACTACTATGAGACTTGGGTAAGCTCCAATTTTGGTACAGGCACTGTGAACAGCAGATGTTTTCAAACTTGACTTATTCTGGTCTGTTCTTTTTAATACATCCCAGTTCTTTGCTTTTTCCATCATTGGTTCAGCATCTTACTCTCATTCTCCACAACCAACCAGTCAAAGATACACTCCTCAGATTTCATATTCTGATTTCAGAATATTGTTTCCTATTCTTCTCCCACAAACCATAGCTGACTTATTCTCAGCAGCCCTGCTTTCATCCAAGTTCTCTTACTTCTTTTACTCCCATAGTCTTTGCATGGTTCTTCCAATCCAATGGAGCCACTCTCCCTCTCTCACCGTCAGTCTCCAGTTACTCTGCTACCCCAGAACCAACCTGCTCCACTGAACCTCCATGCACAACCTAAACCTCTCTCTATGTCTGTGAAACAGATTTCCCCACTCATCCTCGGTGAGAAGCTTGTTTAAAACAGACCATATCTTTGGGCAAGCTGGCTCTTGGCTCTGAAGGAGTAGGCACACATTTGTTTGGGTATGCCAAAAATCAGACCCCTGGCACAAAAGTCAGCTCAGGTCTTGCTTCAAAAATCAGGGCCTCCACACTCTCTGCACCTTCCATTTTGTTCAAAATCAAAAAACATGACCACATACTCTTTTCTAAAAACTTTCTGAGGAAACACCTTGCCTTATTCTTAAATTTCCCCCTTCCCCAAACAAAACCTGAGTTAAAATGACCAGTGCAAATATTTCAGTCTGAAGAGGTCATGATTTTAAGAAGACTGGTAAACATGAAGAAACCACTAAACCAGAAGCAGCACAGAGCATGAAGCTGAATTTTATGATATTAGAATGCTGCCATCATTTTCTACGTAATTGCATTAAACATTTATATGTTCAGATGACTCAGTCAAGATCTCTTTGCCTCCTGGTTGACACTGGGGCACACGATGTATCCTACCTTAAAGTTCTTTAAAACTTCCTGTGTATTTTTGGGTTGTGAATAAGGCTTGGGTGTCAGCATAGGCACAGCCTTGGAGAGACTTTTGCTGGGAGATGTGCGTCCTGTTGAACTGCTGGGCTCTAGTTCAGTGGTGGGAACAATGGTCGCTTCAATTGTGGCAGTGAATTTTGGAGCAGGAAGTGACTGTTGCCTTAAATATCTCAGAGGATTTGGGTCTTTCAGTGGGGAATTTGGTTCCACTGAATGGCTTCTTTCTAGAATTTTTGGCATCTGCAAACGCTCAAGGACAGCTTCACTGATAGTGAATCTTTCAGTGTACTGCTGGAGGATGCTCTCAGCCTCCTCCTGTGTCTTTGCATTCTTGTATGCCTCATGAAGCTCCCGCTCCCTTCTCTCTCTGCAAGGAAGACAACACAAGAGAAACCATCACATTAACACTGGAAATCACAGCCACTTCCTCTGCTCCATGGGCACCCTCCCCTCTCCCTCACTCAGGCCTGCAGGCGTGGCTGCCCACAGTCCCTATCACCTGTGGAGCACAGAGCATTTTCAGACATGCCCCTACCCTCCAGTAAAACAACGTACTTCTCCTCCACGATTTCTCGGTAGGTTTTGATGCTTTTTCTGCGCTCATTCGTTCCCTCTCCAGCCAGTAACCTCTCCATTTTCTTTCTCTCAGCTTCCTTTTTAATCAAATCCTGGGAAGCGCTCCTTCGACGACTCTTCCACCGAGCCAGGTCCTATGAGAGAAGGAAGGCAACTGAATGCAGAATTACAAGTAACTAAAAATTGGCCACAGGTAACACTGAACTCAACCAGCCGGTTGCAATACTTGTTCTTGCCTGTGGACTAGGCACCCATCACCTGCAGGAACCATTGTTTATTTCAATGACAAAAGGAAATCATGCCATAAATGAAGATGTTGCCTGAATTTTCTGCTGATAGCAGGATACACTAAAGATTTCATAGCTTCACTGCTTACTTTGCTTTTGGCAGGAAATTTGGCCTAAAAGGACCAGTCAGGATATTCATTTTCACTTGGATCAACACTAGGGACAAAATCCAATTCTCCAGGAAAATTTAGTAAAAAACTTAGGTTTGCTGAAGAATTTTAATAATCAGACATATGGGAAGCAAGGGTTCATTGGAGGAATGGATGTTGTTTCACCATGAGCTACAGCTGCACTGTCTGCCTGGAGAGCTTATAGTTCCACCTTTGCCCATGCTAAGCTATATGCAAATATGGTTGACCCATGATGTGTTTTTTTGATAGAAAAATCCAGTGCAACATCCAAATTTAAATTCTTCATCGTGGCCACCCTGCATTACTCTGGATCCAGATGTGAGCAAGAGGGATTAGGGAGTGATGTGCCTCATACCTGGCTGGTGTGAGGGATGACACAGTAAAAAACCTATGGTTGTATCCAGCTTTGTACAGATGTCCTTGTTGAAGTAACAATTGCAGGATTTTTGGGATCTGCCTGCTTGAAATTGTGCAGAAGATTGACTGAACCTGTTTCTCTGCCTTTTCTGAAGAACTAGCCTGACACTAAACCAGAGAGTCACAGGAGGTACCTGTTATGGGCCCCTGCAATGTCTTGCATCCTTCAGGAATTCACAAATCCTGGAGGATACAGAAGTAAGGTCTTTTTCACAGTACAAGTGTTACAGTAAAGAAGTTTTCTGAACTGTAAAATTTCCTTTCAGCCAACTAGCAAAGGAACAAAATTTTACATGTAAAACGTAACCATTGCAGAACTTCTGCAAAGAAAAATAACTTCCTAGGAAACTGGAAGGGAACATTTGTCGTTAACTTTTCTACATCAGGAGATTGGTATACAGATTATATTTCATGCACTCTAACAACTTTTGGTCTTAATAAAACCCAGATATTCATAACACATACTTAATTCAAAGGCTATTTCATTAATTACATGGTTTCCCAAATATTTTAATTGCATTTTTATTAGTAAACAGCAGAAGGTACTGCAAGCATTTTATGAAAATCAGAAATCAGGGAAAAACATGACCTTTTAAAATTTAGCTTAAAACCACAATTTATTGATTTTACACTAAAGGGAATGTTCATTAAAGTACTTCTTCACATGACCTACATATATCAGTCTATAATCCCCTTCATGAAACATAGGCCTATAATTTTCTTTAGTTACTAATTATTCTCATTGAGGTACCAAAGCATTTCTTTATTCAGCTACTTATACTGTTGTCTATTGTTTGAAAATTAGTTTTTCATTAGAAAATTTTCTAGCATAAGTCCCCCTTCTCTTTTCATAAATAAAAACCAGACATGTTTATTGTTTCCAGTTCTGATGCTTTAGAATAACAATAATTT
The DNA here is from genome assembly GCF_963513975.1 of Fringilla coelebs. NCBI lineage: Eukaryota > Metazoa > Chordata > Aves > Passeriformes > Fringillidae > Fringilla > Fringilla coelebs. The sequence goes on along the minus strand of NC_140032.1, from coordinate 23,898,198 downwards.
TAAAACCCCTTGAAATTGTTAATTGTTGGCAAATTCATAGCATGGGCATCTAAAATATCAGAGCATGACATGTCTCTATAAAGTTCTCAGAATGCCAAGGATGTTCTAATAAAGGCATTTGCAGTACCTCTTCAGAACTTTTAGTTCATGGTAGAAGGTGCTGAGGGCCTGGAAAATGTAAGAACTTAAGCTCACGGGATTTTCAGTTCTACAGCAGAGTTCTCAAACTTCTTGAATGCCTTTGGATTTATTCTTATCTCTGCTGGGAAATTACAGCTTCCCACACATAAAGACCTTTCAGCTGAAGTCCTTCATTGTTCTACTATAAAAAGTCACTTCTTAGCTGTATATACAACTTGTTTTTAACTTTTCCTTAAATTTTCTACCAAAAACCTCTCTGAGTTGTTTCACAGAAGCTTTCCTAGCTTTCCTTGTAATGAGAAACTACCATACTTGAAGAGATGTGTTTTATCGTGTTTTGTGGGTTTTTTTAATTAATAAATATCCCAAATTCCTTATTTAAAATCAGTCTTTAGGAATGAACAGAACTGAAACTAAAACTCCTTGTACTAACTTACCTGCAATGCTTGGACAGCTTAACAAAACATATCAAGGAAAGAAGGTTTGGAAAGGCCTTGCAAACCAAGTGGGGAATAGCTAACCTGAAGTAGTATTTGTTTGCTTGGACAAGATGGAAAACATTAACATCTTCTGTATCTATGCAAATTTATTAAAGAAAAGGTTGACCTATTTATTCCCTGTCCTACTTAGCCTTGCATTTGTCACTTTGGACATTGAATAATTAGAAAAGTTAGAGAAGTCAGCAGTTAGAAGTTGTTCTTCCATTTTTTTTTACTTAATCTCAGTTTCTTTGCATTTTTTTAAAAAACAAAATACCTGGTAAACAGGCAGAGGGACTGGAAAATCTTGTATTCTTTGATTTACAAAAAGTTATGAACTTCTATGGTTTTAGCAACAATCCACTGAGGAAAAAAAAACCCTCTCATTATTTTAAGGACTTGACAGCAAGTGCAGATTTAGCAGGTTGTCCTGGCTTTGCCTAGCTGGCTGGCCTCAGTGCCTGCCAGCACTGCAGACAATAAATGTTGTGTACTCACATCTTGCCATCTGGTCTCGTCCTCTTTCAGCTGGTTGTGTATATTCTGCAGCTTCTCATGGCGAGCTTTGCTATGAGGCTGAGCCACAGCTTCTTCTTCACATCTCATGTCAAACATACTCATACTCCTAAAAAAGGGAAAAATAACAACAGGCCCAGTCTTACTTAGAGGCTTATATTCCTTCAGCTTGTAAGAGCTGAAGCCACATGAGGGTGCTACAGCAGAATCAGACACCTGCTCTGCCACAAAGCTCCCAAAAGCAGCAGTCCCCAAGTCAGGCTTGTTAGCATCCCTATAGCTCCCACACAGTACTTCAGGCATTAGACTCCTCAACTTTCCATTTTGTTAGACAACCACAACTTTATATCTCACTAAGAAGCACTACTAACTTTACACTTCCATCAAAAGCTCTTAATAAAATCATTCTATCATTCAGAACAATTTACTTTCTGAAGATTTGTGCCCAATGGGTTTTCAAGATTGCTTTAATTAACACCACAGACAGAGTTTTCCATTTTAGGGTAAAAGATGGCTTGAGAAGTACATCAGGGACAGCATGGCCAGCTAAATGCTACTGCTACAAACTCAGAGAAGTACACTCAGTTCAAACTGCATGGTACTTTTTCCCCTCCCATTTCTTCCCCTCTCTGCCTTGAAGAAATCCAATGCTACCAGCACCAACTTATTAATACAGCTAACCTAAGGAGGAAAAGATGACATCCAGGACAAAAAAAAAAGTTTTTCTATTTATGTCTCTGACCTTTGGAGAGTTAGAGGAAAAAACGGTTAGGGTTTGACGTTATGCATCTCTTTATATTATATAAAGGTTTTCCACACAAAGATAACATGCTTACTACTCCACCTCTACTACCTATTATTAGTAAAACATGACCTCAGTTGTGCCATTCAAAGCAAAGAAAAAAAACTTAAAAGAAAGCCATGCAGTTCCACGTGAAGTGATTCCACAGCAGTCCTCAAATGGATCACCTGCAGCTTTACGTGAGCCAACGAGCCAACCAGCAGGAGAAGCACCCAATGAAGATAAAATCGTGGGCAACTGTGTCCACAGTATTCAAAGTGAATACTCACAGAAAGCTGTGCATATATTTATGAGCCAGCATTTGTATTCAGGCAAGCAAAGACAGAATGCCACTCTCAAGAAAGCACTTGAAAGGTCTGGACAGTGTATGGAAAAGGACATGCACAGATTCCATCCTGCTAAATAGGTATTTACTCAGAAATGAAGGACAGAATAAACATCCTATTGCCTTTAAGCACGAACAGTGAAGTTAACATATTACTGTGCTTCACCCCTTAAACAGAGCGCTGAGGGTTACACTAATTTGGGTTTTTCTGTGGGTAGTTTAACAGTTCCATTGTTCAGGATTGGATTGGAACACTCATAAATAACAAAACCTAAAGAGATGGCAAGTGTTGTTGTTTTTTAAAACTTAAACATCAACCATATTTGGCAGACTGGTGAGGTAGGCTGAGAGATGCATAACTCGCAATAAAGTCACTCTCATAGGGTTTATTCCAGTTTAGGAGCTTTTGAAACTCACACTAAGAAAGCCTTTAGTGCTCAGTGTTTGATACCTTGTGCCTACTGGGTCAAACTGGTTGTGCAGCTCTTCCCTTGTACTCTTTCCTCATGTGAAACGATTTTTCATTCACATGCAGTAGGAGAAAAGATAAGACCTGAAATGGTGGTTACTGGTCCTAGTAGAGCATGAGTACACACTCTCTGCCATTTGGGATGGAAGAATCTTGCCTTTCTAGAAGGAATACCTGGATTTCCTAATGTAATTCTAATGTATGCTCCCTGAATTCATGTAGGTCTCACAGGGTGCCCAAAGACAACAACAGGTTTTATAGCTATTAACAATGGAGTAAAAAAGGTCCTCTGGAAAAGGCTTTAGCCTTGGCCAGGAGTCAAACTATACACTACAACCTCAGATGCACCTCCTACTTCAGCAGTCACCTCCTGCTGCTGGGCCTTCTTTGCCATGGATAAGGAACTGGGTGGGTTCAAACTTCAGCTCTGCAGCAACATGTTGTTCCACAACAGCATCTTCCCAAGACAGCAGTCTGAAGGAGTCCCACCTCAAAGCACTGTGCTCCACTGTGACCAACATGTAGTGATCACTAAGGAGAAAAACCTCCTTTCCTGAATACATGGGCAAGGCCAACCAAAAGGTCTGCATCAACTTCTCTGTCTGACAAGATCATCCTTAGAAAAGAATCAAAGAGGCCAAAACTCTGAGCTTCTGTCCAAAGACACTTTTCACTATGAGTCCCACGTAATTTCATCTTATTTCTGTCTTGTACAGTCTCCAAATGGCTCCAGACAATCACTTACACCTCCATGAACAGAGCCAGATTTACTGCTCTCTTCAACCACATGTTGGGCCAGCAGGCACACAGCACACAGCTAGACAGGGAATGTGTAACTGGACCAAATTCAAGTTCATTAGCTTTCTGCCATTAGCACAGCTCCAGAAATTGTATACAAACTCTGTCCTGAAGCAAGAGGCCTTTCTGCTGACCAGGGTACCAGACCTGCCATTCTAAAAATCATCTGGGAAAAAAGCACTGTGCAGACCAACAGTGTATTTGGGGTGTTAGGAGTTTTAAGCTACACTGCTTTATTATCACAAATTACAGTTGTTGCTGTCAGTGATATCATGCAACAATTTCTTTTTTTTAACAGGTTTAAATAAATTTTGAATTTTAAAAAAAATCTGAAATCTGAAAGACTTCAATATTTAGATTAATTAATTTAAAAGTGAGAGATAAGGTAAAAAACCTTTTTATGAGAATATGTTAACAATCTTTATGTAAGGCATTTATATGTGGCTGCATTACCATTTTATAGTCATAATAAGACTTAAGAAACTCCAACAAAATATAAAAAGGGACAGACTGGCTCAAAATCAGACTGGTAAAGAAATACTCAGAAATCTCAGCTCACTATGAGCCTAAACTCACATTGGACTATCATGGTACCACCAGAATTCTCTCTCTTCAGGAGATGGGAATGGGCCTGGTCAGCAGCAACACACTAAGTATTGCCTTTTCTGAACCCTGAGATAGACCAGGGCTGATGACAATATCTAGTTTTCCTCTAACTAGCAAAGGGAACTTTGCCAGTCTAATAAAAGAGTCCTTAGTGTTGCTGCTGGAATAAAGAGTGTCTAGTCTAAGACTGAATTCAAGTTACAGTTTTCAATGGGGACTTGACAAACATTTAAAAAGTATTTAAAATGTCAGTTCAATTTATTTTTCCTACTTGAGAGCCAAGTTTTATTAGAGTCTTCATGAATACTTTGTCTTCATAAGGGAAAACACAGTCTTACTTTTATAAAAACTTAAAAGACAGTATATGAAAATAGTTGCTCTGTAAACTGTAGCACATCTGGAAAGGATGACAATGAGGTTTGAATATTAATTGTTTTGCCTTTTAAAACAAAATAAGAATCAGTATAGGATAAACAATATGATTTATTGACCGTTGCTACTCTCACATTAAACCACCAAGACCATTGCAATGCCTGTTTGAAGGCATCTGCATGTACCTTCTCTCATGATTACATTTAATACAGACATATACAGATGAAAAAATCAATCATAAGGCTTTCTGAAATGGCTGGAATGTCCCCATTGTTAAGTATAACACTTCTATGTTATATTGCTCTTTTTATCTCACCCCTTCATTTGACTGGACAGATTCCTGCTGCTTGAAAATGATCATGCTTACTCTGTAGTCAGAGAACAGAGGCTTTGCTTAGCATAAAGGTATTAAAGAACTCGAAAAGAACAATCAGGCCACAATTCTAAGCTTTATCATTAGAGGAAAGGATAAAAAATTGCATATAAGTCTCTGTGTATACTCATTATAAAACCCCCACAACTCTCCATACTGTTCATATTTTGGGATTTTATCTGAGACACAGACAATGCACAGGTCATGTGCATTTCTGTGAACAGAAGGACATTGATATTATTGTGTGTGTAGCTTCCAACTATTTCTCTTCTAAATAGCTAATATTTCCAAAGAGCTTTCCAAATGACATTGCATACTATTCCATATTAAAGTTTGTATGCACAAATGAACAATTAAAATTTTTGAATGTAATAAATGTCAGTTCTACTCCTTCTATGAAAAGTGATGCATCAAGGTGAAGAGCTTAAAAATTGAAATTTAGTACATTATTAAATTAAACATAACTTGGAAGGGATTGAATATAAAGTTTTAAAAAGAGAATAAAGGCTCAGCTAAAGATGTATCATCCTGGTAGTTATTCTGAAGATCACAATGATATTATTTTGCTTTGGGCTTTCTTTATTTCTTCCTGTTCTTTCTCACACTTCATTTTTCTCTTCAACGCCCAGATTCAACCCAACTCTCTTTACCTGTAGCTGACTAGAGGCAATGGAAATTCAGAAGAAATCCAAGACAAAATAAAAGAAAAAAAGAGTAAACAATACTTTAAGCAACAGATGGACATTAGTATTACACTTAGTTTCTAAGGACTTTTATATAGAAATTATTTTTAACTGCAATGTAAGCCATATTGCATTCCATTTTTCAGTGCTGTCTGAAAAATTTATTTGCCAAAACACTGCAAAATAATAATGATGCATCAACTGCATTTTAAATTAGTAGAAAGATGGGAAAGCATGCAGTGTAAGTTGTTTAAAACAGAATCTTGTGAACACAAGACAACTTACTCTGCGTCATCAGACACAGCAGTTCTGGGGCCGAATCTACAAGACCAAATATAAAATTAGATTGTGGATAAATACATTAAGTAGTAATTGCAACTGGACCCATATAATTTGTACAACTGTCACTTCTACTAGTAAAGCTGACCAAAATAGAACCATACTGTTCAGGGACTATGTATTCATCAAACAAGACTTACCTGATCATCCTGAGGTCAAACCACATGAAAACACCACCCATCCCTCCTTAAACACATACTTATGCCCCACATTATAAAAACCTGCTGAAGTATACCTAAAATGTGTATAGAAAACAGTTCTTAAAAATAGACAAAATCTTAGCATTTACATTGTGCCATACATGCAATGAATGTAATCAAAACTTAACAGTTACATTCCACAGCAGTGCTTAGTACCACTTAGTACCACTGAAATACGAAAGAGACAAATACTGTAGTCAGAAAGTGAGTCACAGGATTTCCTTTTTCCTTTTGTAGGTCTTGTTTTTGTTTTTGGGGATTTCTTTGGTGGTTTTGTTTGTTTATTTGATTTTAGTTGGTTTTGTTTATTTTTTGTTCATTTGTTTTGTTGTTGTTTTCATTTGGGCGGGGTTTTTTGGGGTTTTTTTTTTGGTTGTTTGGTGGGCTGGTTGGTTGGCTTGGAGTTTTTTATTGTTTTGTTTGCTTTTTGGTTGTTGGTTTTTTTTTTGTTAGTTAGTTAGTTTTGGTTTTCTTTCCTCAGGGTGGGGAGTATAGCTGAAAAAAGTTACCAGTAATACACAAACCAGCAGCATTCCCTACAATTGTAGTCTTCTTTAGAGCTATGCAAACCACATATATATATTTGGGATTTATCATAAAAGAGCATCATGTGCAAAAGTCAATACTACAACATTAATCATGGGAGAAATAGAATAAGCATCTCTCAATAAGTACATTTTAGCATCTCCTCTACACAAACTTTTCTTGCAATTCAACATATATACAGTAATCAAACATTCCTTTCACTTAGCTTTCAATTAAATATTTTTAAAAAATCAAAATAAAATGCATTAGACAACTATAATTCTTGTTTCTAAAATGTGTATTACTGACATACAGTGTTGTAGTCTGGATTGAAATCACACCAGGCAATGCACAATCTGAACTCTGAAGTGTGCACACAGGGGTCTGCAAGCTGCGTGATTCACACCAGAAAGCTCACGTTTGCAGATGCTCATCCTTGGATGAAAGGGTTTCCATTTTGTTTTCCTCAGGAACCTCCTGAAGCTTAGATGTTTGACCAAGGTGGACTTCACTGTTGCCATCTTCAGCCACTTGGGCAGTACTAACAATCTCATCTTGTCCTGTGGGTGGGAGACTGCCCTCCTGCCCTTGCTGCTGCTCTTGCGGTGGTTCTATTGCAGGTGTTCCAGAGCTATTAGTGTAGACTTGTGGACATTTTTCAGGCCTGAGTGAGCCAAAGGCAGTAGTGTAAAGGGATGTCTTAAGCAGTATTTCAAAAATCACACATACATAATGAAAAGCATAATTATAAGTTAACAAAAAAACAGCCCCTACAAACCCAAACAGCTGACACAGCTGCCTAAGTGAGGAAGGAACAAAACCCATAATTTTAAGAGTCAAATGCTTTTAACATTTTTTTAAGTCAGGAAATAAACTGTCCAGAACACCACTGAAAATTAAAGTATTAAGTCTTTTCAACACCAAGACACTGTTGAATCCTATGGTAGACGGCAGGTTTGTTTTCTCCTGGCTGAGATGAAAGCTAGTGTTTCATCCATGTCTGTACAGGTACATGCATATCCTTCTCCTCAAGTACTCTGAAGAGGCTGATGAGTAAGAATCTTTCCACTCTTGCTTGCATGTGGCTCAGCCACCAAATGATAACTCTGTTATCATTCATCATGAGCTTCAACACACACACAGCCTCAAACACTTGAAGAAAGGTGCTTAGAAAGACATTGAGCACTATCAGGAAGAATCTCAGGATCTAAAGGTTTCCTGTTAGGAAGTCACTGGCACTAGTTAAGCCACAGACAATCATCTAACCTACTACTTCCAGCATCTCCATTTCTAGCTGGAAGCATTTGTAATGATTACCTCATATTTAACCAGAAACCCCTACAAATGTAAATGCAAGTGTAATTGCTACACAGATCTGTTTCCACACGTTTTAGAATTTTGCATCTGGTAGAGCTCCGGTCGGAGTCTCCACATAAGTTTTGTAAAAGGGCCAGAAACCTTCAATTGTCTTCTACTGAGCAGAAAGAATTAGCAGAGAACTGAGGACAAGCACGGCTGGGCCACCAGCAAATCTTCTTGATAAAGGGATCCTGACAAACAGCCCAAGGTCTAGCTAAAAGGGATGGAGAAAACCATAACTTTCTTACCTCGTGGTTTTCTTCTCAAGTTCTGTAGCTGTGCCCTGCTTATTCTGCTGCTTTGAAAATGGCATGGGAAGGAACTGCTTAACACTGGGCCCAGGCTGTTTAAGAAAAGCTCCAGTTCTTCTGGCTAACATGTCATCTCTTTGAGGGTCTGGAAATTTCATTTTATTTTCTGTTCCATCACTCTGCAGCTGAGGGATTTCAAGCTGTTCTTGGCTCTCTTCTTGTGTGACAGTACTGCTCAGAGAGACAAGTGACACTGTTCCATGATAATGCTCACTTGTACAGCAAGTGGCTGCTCAGGCAACGTGAGGTACTGTTACTCAGAACAAAGTTGAGAATGATGAAAACTAGACAAACCAGGCATATTTAGCCACAGCACAAGGATTAAGAGGAAATACGTTGAACCCCACACTTATGTAGGTAGTTTGTTAGAAGTTGGGAATTGCATACAAATCTATGCAATGACTTATTCACTTGGGAGCTGGCATAAAAATCCAGACAAAGCACTATGGTTTGCAATAGAAATCCCCCCAAAGACTATGAAAGACTATTTTCATGCTGAACAGCAATTAACAACTGAAATACTTAAATATTATGAAAGAAAACAGGCTGTTTTATATTCACAGGATACATTCTTGTAAGTAATTTTACAAAACAAAACACATGCCATGATGATTGAGTAAAACACATCTTTAAAGCCCACGTGAAGAATGGGACGTTGCTGACTGATCCAAGCTAACACCACACACAAACCAGGCTCTGAGAGATCTGCTTCTGTCCTCTGACCTTTCTCCTTCCCGTGGAGTCATCAAATCCTTTTCACGAGCTACAGCCTCCTCTTGCTGCTGCTGCAGTGGATAAGGAGCTACTGACAGGGGAGGACAATTTGTGGGAATGGAGCTTGTGGTACGCCTTGGAAAAGTTCCCATCCTTCTAACCAACATATCATCTCTCTCAATATCTGGTAAATTCCTGTCACATTCTTCCTTAGCACTTTCTTGCTGCTTGCTCAAACTCCATGGGGTTTGTTCCTCAGAGATGACATCAGAAGCTGGTACAGAAGACGGAGTTCTCCTGCAAGAGTCATCTGTACCTGACTTGACTCCTCCCTCACTAGTGATGAGAATGAGAGGAGGGGTGAGACAGACAAAAGGTTCTCAGGTCAAATGAAAGGTAAGGAAAGGAATAATCTAACTCAGTTTGCAAATGTTCTATAAACACACACGCGTAGCTGAATGAATTGCTTACTAAAAGCATTCATTAAAAGTTCTTCCTGCAGCCACAGACTAAGTGATCAAAAATATGCTAAAGAAATATAAGATCTGTTAATGTATTAACAACCCAGACAGTTCTTCTCCCGATAAATGCCAGAAACAGAGAGCAGCAGTACACCATCTTCAAAAAGAAAGTAAATCCATTAGGTTTGAAAAAAACATTTTTTGAAGATCAGTAAGGCCAACAAGATGAATTACAAATTCCTAATGTGCTGAAAGCAGGCAGAGCAAAGCTGCTGGATGAAGCAGCAGAAAAATCACGAATGATACCTCAGCTCTGAGATACCTCAGTGACTTCACTGCCCATCAGAAATTTTGAGCAAGCGTTCGCAAGACCTGTGCGCAGCGTTTTGCACAATTCTAAATGTGTTAAGATACTCTGAAGACATCAGATGTCTTCTGACCAAGGCCGTGCGTGTAAATAGCTCCTGGGTTTATGCGGCAGTTCACTCCCATGCAGATCAGCGTCTGGCAAGAACAGGTCTCATTTACAGCTCAGTAGCACTTCCTAAACCACACCATATACCTGGACTCATTTTCTGGCTCAGATACTTCACTGCTGTATTCAGCCAACCCAAGACTGACAGCAGTGGTTAAAGGAGAGCTTTCAACACCAGAGAGACTTTCCACACCGTCTTTCTTGCTTTCCTCTTCTGTTCCACCCTTGGATGAAGCTCTGCCAATAACGAGCCTGTCCCATTTCTGTTGATCAATCTCAGTTACTGGCCCAAAATGCACAAACTTCTGCTTGGGGCTACCAGTCTTTCTGTTTGCTCTGGTTTTGCGGACAGCAAAATCATCATGGGCTACTGCTTTCACCGTGGTATCAGCTGGTGGCAGAGTGTTGCTGGAACATCCGAAATCTTCTTCACTGGTCATAATGAGGAATAAGAGAATGTCCCCAACATGAGACCCTCAGAATAAAACAAATTAAATGCTCCTAAGGTTTTGAAAGGGTTTAATTTTAAAATTCAAGGACAACGGTATAAACAGCTGTGGCATACTGAGTCCCAAATGACATATGAAATGCAAAGATACTGCAGACCCGTGGGGAAAACTTGGGGAGTACATCCATGGAAGCACTTTCTTAAGGGCAAGGAATGTAGCATATGGCCTGTTCCAAATTCAGTTCTTCGCCCTAACAAAGCCACAGTTTCCTTATCTGCTCACATATACCCAGACCCCACACTATATGTGACTGTATGGCACTAGAACACACTTTGGCATGACGGAGTTACAGTGGCATGGGAGCACTAGCAAGGGCAATTCACTTACCCTAAACCAAGCAGACTGAATCCTGATTTTAATAAATCACCTCAAAAGTAACAGAAATATTGCTAATATCTTCAGGATGAAAGATTGAGTTTTGATTTACTGGAGCTAAAATTATGTACAATAACCGCATTGTTAGAAGAATGCCAGAACAGACAGCCATCTTTAATTGCAAAATGGCATGCACCTAAACAGGAAGGCTAGAAGCTGTTATCCTTCCCTACTGGAGTCACAAATCACCTGCCTATGTTATAGACCATCTCCACAGGGAAACAGCTTAGAATAACTGCTTTACACTGGCTCCCTTTGTAGGGGTTTTGTTAACAACGAGAGCATACAAACACCATACAGTGAGGCTCCTGAGAGCCCTGCTGCAATGAGAAACAGTGGTGGTGTATTTGCACAGCACTGGAGTACAATGTTGTGCTGATGTATCAGCTCAGGCCTCAAAACAGCACAGACACATTAATGCAAAGATGCTGATCCTCAGGTAATAGTCCCAAGGTATAAAACACCCCAAGTCCTGAAGACAGCTTGATAAGGAGCAATGTAGTTGCTAGTGCATTAGCACTATTGGAAATTTGTGCTGCTCAACTTCAAGCAGCTTCAAAGCAAATTCAGCCAATGACAGAGGGACCTTCCTGATATTGTACTGAGTATCTACAAGAAAAGTGACTGTTAAACTACTATAGTGCTCCAAATGATGGACACACTTTCATTTAGCAGATAGCATATTTGTAGACAGACAGCATATCTGTACAGATTTTGGGACTCCTCCTGAAAATGGAAATAGGTAAGGACTGGTTGTCAACAAAGCATTCTTCAAGTTTAAAATCACAAGCACACACAGCAAGTTGTGGCAAACTAAACATGCTTCCCAGCCTGCCAATCCTGCCCACAAGCAGAAACCATACCTGGGCTCCCCTGACAGTTTCAATCTTTTCCAGGTCTCCAGATCTGCTTTTGTTATAGAGGCATTGACAAAAAGCACATCTTCTTGTAGCTGAGGAAGGATGCTTTGAGATTTCCGTTTGGCCAAATCATCTCTCTCATTATCAAGCTCTTTCACCTGCTGTTCCTCCTCTGACTCAGTCTTCTCATTTTGCAGAAGTGGGCTCTCTTTGCTTGTAACTGTTTGCCTTACTGATGTCATGTGCACCCGTCTTCTTCTAATTTAATGCACATTCCCGTTCAGCAAGGAAAGATATTTTGAGGAAGCAATTATAAATCAATGTCAAAAGAAGAGGTTCAGAGCTCAAGAAGATAAAACTGAATTTATAATATTAGTTTCACATTAATTTTAGGAAGTAAACATGGAATGAATCATTTGAAGTTCAAACCTCTCAGCTATGCTCCCCCACTCATGCACTACTGAGACCACTTCTTCACGTGAACTTCTATTCCCAGCTCAAGTAAGAAAAATCTTTATGTTATTATTGGATTAAGCATTTCTGCAATAAGATTTCTCTTATATAGTTACAAATATCTCATTTGAATATTATTCACACAGCAAATTCAGGTTTTGCTCTCAAACATACTACTCAATTTCTTTGATCTTAAGAGTCATGCCTCAATAGCATCGGACAATTAAAATTTGGTTAGATGCTCCTCAGATGTCCTGTCAAACTAGTCCTTAGAAAATGTTAATATAATCAAATTACCAGCAACTGAATGGCACATTTGATGTTTGAAAACTCAAAAGAGCTCTTAAATATTAGAAGAAGTTTTCTGAACATATCAGTTGTTACAGTCAGGGTACCCTGTAATGTGTATATAATGGTTTTATCTAGAATCACATCTGTTTGCCCAAATAAAACAGTTTCCTGAAAAAGATCTCTGCCTAGCAAATATTTGTGTTCAGCTACTTCTTAAAGATCTGTATCACTGACCTGAAGAAAGAAGAGATTTTCTAGGCTGAAGCCTTGTAACCCCTGATCTGTTTCCCAAACCAATGCTGCATAACACACATTAGGACCAGGTGCAACATAATTCAGTGCAGTGTAGCAGGCATATATATTCAGGGCCTAAAGACTCATCTGGTCCGTGTTTCATGCAGGGTATTAAAAGAGCATGAGATGAAAGAAATTCATCGAAAAACATGCACGGAAAGTGATCAGAAAAAGTGCTGAGATGCAAAACATATTTTCTAAGTTTATTCTCCCTCATGCTCATGACCTGTCTCGTGAGCTTAGATAACAGAAATGTCCTGTCTTTATCTTATTTACACTCACAGCCAATTAACACTTGTACTGTAACAAAAAATTGGTTTGGTTCACTTTATGATAAAGCATTTGCATTTACTTTAACCTGTAAGGTATTTTTTGTAGCCAGGACAGCTTTAGGCCTACACAGCAATATATCATGGTGACATTAAGCATTATAATTAAAAGAATAAGACCATGAATGCACACCTTGCATGTTCCTTTTTTTCCATCTGCAATGGCTTTTTAACATCTTCCGGTTTACCTTTCTCTTTACTTGTATAGGGTCCAATTAAAAAGGAGTTAAATGGAACAATGTGCTTGGGTTGATTCATTCTGGCTCTCCGGGTGGCAAAGTCATCCTTTTCTAAATCAGGAACTCTGCTGGCTGCTTCATCTTCTGAACCAGAATCCTTTCCTTGATAATGTGTCATGAAGGGGTTGTCCTTGCGAAGGATGATGTCTGGGCTTCCGCCGTCTTCACATTTTGGCTTTTTACTGACACAGAGCAAAATTAAATAAAGCTCTTGATGCACCAGGGGAGGAGAGGGCAGTGCAGCACTCACCTCCAGGTCAAAAAACCAGCACAGGTAATTAAATATGCTCCAAGCTGCTGTTAGATTGGACAAAGCCTAGCTTTGAAGTGCTGAAGTGTTCTTGAACATTTCAAACAAAGGAAGAAATGTGATGCAAATATTTGAAACCTGGCAAATGTTGTTGAGTTCTGAAATATCAGATATTTGGCATTTTTCTTAATAGGTCTATTAAAAAAAAAAAACAACCAAACAAATAAACCTATCTGAGTAACCCCTGAGGCTGTCTACCCTAGTATTCTTAACTGCTTTCTTCTCACATGCACCATGATTGATTATTTTCCTAATTAACCTTTCCTTTCCCGCAGAATAAGCCCTCTATGCCAATCCCTCTATGCCTCTGTGCCAGCTGACATACAGTAGCTGCAATGATAGCACACCAGTGATATTGGCATGCCAGAAAATATTGCCACCTGCCTTCGTCAGAAACACAACTGCTATCAACACAGCCTTGCTGTTACTGAAGATTATGACAGTAAAGACACTTTGCAGCTGGTATCCATAAAGCTTCCATTTATTTTAGCTTGTAAGAGTCAATACTCTTAGGCAAACTGAAAAGACAGATGGCAGGAGCTAGGCAACTGTCACACTTAAAAATCTAATTGTTCATATTGATATTTTAGGAAGTTGGGCAGCAAGGACTGTTCCATGCAATACTTTTGTAGGCATTTGCTCTGTCATGTAGCACACCTTGCTATACAAAGCGAAATAGATGGGATCACAAAGGATTAAATAGACTGGCATTAAGAAAGCGAATCTAAATAGCTCAGGGGTTGCTCTGAGTTTCTCTACTCTCTTAAATGTAAAGATTGCCTTTTTAAAAGCATTTAAAACATTTTAAATCCCTGCAAGCCCACTACATACACCACTTTTTACACTCTCAGCTTCCCTTTCAAAGTACTGCTCCATAAAGTTGCTGGAGAAAATTATGGGGAAGCCATAAACCATCCCTGGCAGACCAGCCTGGCTCAGGCTCAAAGGACACATGAAACTGCCTGACTTTGCCTTCTCATGCGGCAAAACACAGGATCCCCTGTTAGTGATGTGGAGAGTATGGTCTCAAATTAGCTAAAGGCAAATTTTTCCTTAGATCTCTCTGAAGGATCAAAATTTCACTTAAGGCAACAGAACAACACTGGCCAATAGCATTCCAAATGGGAACTGCTGTCCCTTTTCCTCATGAATATCTGTGTTCACAACAGCTTCAGAAACAGCTGGCTCACCAAGTGATTATTTAGTAAAAAACTGGTGAATTTTTCAGTCTCATCTCCACCAACAGTAGTGAAGCTTGAGAGCATCAAATGTAGCATTTCTGAGAGTAGTGTTTTTGGCAACAAAGAAATACTGAGTTATAGTACTCAAAAGTGTAACTATGAGTCATTGCAATAAGAAACGTATGGCTTCTAGTATGTTACTAGACTTCAGTAATCACTTTCTAGGTTGAGAATATTTTCCATTCATTTACTATTTTTTTCTTGGAATCAAAGATTAGCTGTGACATTTTGGGGTCTCCTGAAACAGTTTATGATGGTCTCAAAAGTATTTTTTAAGGTCAGTTTACCATGGTATAGATAGCAAATACTAAATAGTAGATTTAGCTGCAAATTGCTCTTGCACACCCAGCCCCAGCTGTTGCTAGAAACAGTAAATGGGTCAATGCTGGTACAGCAGGTGCTTCCAAAGTCACTTGCAGGCATTTGCACACCCTGAAGCAAGGTCTCATACAGGCTTGTGGGTCCTTATATTGCATTTCAGAACAATGGAAGGATTCTGGATCCCTATGCTCCGTCAAGGTAAGAATCCATGTTATTTTTCAACGAACGTATCATAAAAGCTTGCTCACATTTTCTCTTAAATTCTCCTCTCCATCATCTCTTTAAACACACTTAATTATTTTCTTTTTAGGGTGTCTCCATGAATATACCTTTCATATACAATTCAGTAATTAAGAGACAGATGTGCAGGCAATAAGCAAGCAAGGAGGATCACATATCAATAAAACAACATGCAACAGAGACACTTCACTCTTTTGGGAAGGGGAATTACTTTTTGGCATGCATTTGTATAGCATCTAATTCAGCTAACTAAAGGAGCTCTTTCCTAGAACATGCTACAGCAATGGAGACAGGCACTTAGACTTCAAGCAAAAAATACATTTGCATACAAGTTCAAATCTTTCCTGTTCAGGACTCAGAAAAGTCCCCTACTGAGATTAAGCTTTAGGAACAATTAGATGCCTTGTAGAACTCAAAAGTCACAGTGGGTGTCCTCCAGAGGTCATTAAGTTGAGAGGAAACAGCCTGCAAACAACTCAAAGGAACTAAAATAAAACTGACAACCTCAGGTGAAAAAACAAAAGTGAGGCTGGTATCAGAGAAAGATGAGGGACTAAGAAGGGTGAAAGAAAAAAAAATCAGAATACAGAAACAAGAGAGACTGAGAACTGCTGAATGTTGTTAGCGCATGGAAAATTGAACTTGATGCCAAGAAGAGAGATAAAATGGAGATGTTCAGAGAAGAATAATAAGACATTAAGAAATATGGTTAAATGCATCCTAAAGTGTCACTACTAAATTCTTCCCTTCTCCTCACCAACTATTCTTCTGCTTTCACAAACAAAGACTTTTCCTTACAGACTTCTGTCCTCTGTGCCTCTTCTGCTGCTTCTTCCTACAGTCTCCAGAAGCAGGCTCTTACTTTGCTACAGTGATGCTTGGGTTACAAAGCTCTGCTCTTTGACCCTTAGCTGGAAGAGAAAACTGTCATCTCCTCCTTCTCCCAGCTGCCAAATTCTGCAAGTTGTTTCCATTGAGAGCAAGGAAGAAAAATTACTTGTTATTTCTCCTCCCTTCTCTGTAAGGGCTGTAAGGACAACAGATTGTCCAAGGAAAGAACAACACATTTGTTCACGCATCCTTCCTTTGTAGACATCAAAACAGAACAAGCACAGAGTTGGAAAAGGGTCTCTCAACATAGTGAGCATCCTCCAAATGCAAACAGAGCTATTGGCTATGCACTGCACTGCTAAACACAAGCAATGACTACATTTTACTACAGATTACTACATTGCTACCATTAATGCTACAGCCTTGGACTCAGAATAGTATTGTGCTAATACCCCTCTGGTTTATGGACTCCCAATAGACTAGCACACTAAGTGAGGCTGAAGAACTAATTTATTCCAGACAGATCCTCATCATTGGTGCTGGGCTTTGTCAAAAGCAATACCCCACAACCAGACATAAACACTGGCTCAGTACAGCTTGACAACAGTGAAGAAGACCTGAGGACATGTGACAGCATATATTATGTGACTATTTCATCTGCATAATGGCACATCTGTATGTGGCTGCACACCAGCTTCACTGACCCTATGACTAAACTGTACCACATACAAGCTGCATTTCTTCCTACTACATTTCACAGCCCAGACTGTAGACCAGCAACTGATAAACTACTCACTGTTAGGATTTCACCCCACAACCCAAAACAAAATGTTTTGGACAGGAAGACATTTGGACACTTACCCTTTAGGCAAACCATTTTGATTGTTTACAAGTGCCTTATCTTCTGACATGTTAACTAAAACTCTACTTTGCAGGTCATCCCCATGAGTAGAAGAGATGGAGATGATGGAAAGGCATGGGTTGTGAATCTAGCCATCATTCAGCTCTCAAGTTAAAGAATAGGAAATATCGAAATTGAACAACATCCAAAAATAAATAACATAGGTAATAAGTGAATAACTACATATATTCTATTCTAAAGTCAGGCAAATTATGTCTGCTGAACTATGCCTCCATACTTAAACTGGTACATGTGTTAACAAGCACTGGGCTTTTATAGTTCCTGCCATTAAAAATAAATGTATCATTTACTAACACAGCTAAAAATATCAACCATCTAAAAAGTGTGGTTCAGTAAACTAAACCATCCCACCAGCAACAAGCAATGTAAATTTCTGAAACTTTTACCTAAACTAGGTATTTAATGTAGATTTCTATATATTTTTATTAAGTACAAGAAAACATTAAGTGGAAGGTGACAAGTAGTCTGTGTAGTAGTTTTCCTGGAGCCTGTTTACATTATACTGTAAGACAATAAAATTTCTCAACACAAATGCAGTTAGCATCATACAACTCTGCAATCCACAGCTGCCACATCGCAAGCTTTTTCAAACCAAGACCTTCACTAGCATTGTGAGTGCCTAGCAGACTGGGTTTTTGTTAGGAGATGTGAAATCACAGTGGATCAAGGAAGCCCACACTCCAGGCAATCCTACAATTGTGAAGCGTGCACGATTTCCCACACCGTTGGGCTAACCTGCCGTAGCGCTGGGCTGCTGACATGACCTTAATACCAGCTTGTTCCAGCCTTCTTAACTTTCTGACCTCTTCCACATCTTTCCCCTTGGGTGCTGATGTTTCTTTTGCACTACCTGAAGGTATGGAGTCTACGGAGTTTTCTTCACTTTGATTCACATCTAATTGATTTTTAAGGGAGCTTGCTTCAGGAGCCACGGAGCCCAATTTCTCCTTTTCACACAGTCCTGAGGTTTCATTCAGTTCTTCTTCTATGGTTTCAGGGTGGGGTTTGCTATTGAATTATACAAGGTAGTTTAATGTAGGCTGTGCTTAAAACATACACACTTATACGCACATTTTGCTGAAGTCAAGATGCCAAAGGATGAATTCTGATGAATAATCAGGGTAGATCATTATGCTCTTTAAAGGAGGTTGTTTCTTAGTCCAAATCAAAAGTGAAGCATTAGTTGACAAAACCAACATGCAGAGTCACACGCAGAGTCACCACAGCTATATAAACCATACTGGTGTATTAAATGCAACATACAAATAAATTTATTTTACAAAAAAAAATACAGCAAAAATATTATCTATTTTGATTAAACATATAAAACATTACTTTTAATTATCATTTGTCAGTAATTGTCTTGAGAACTGAAACAGATTGTCCAGAACAGTTTTTCCAGCCTTGGGTTTGAGTCAAACATCCCCATTACTTACATTGACCAATATCCTGTCAAACAGAAGCTATACATTGCATTGCATGGTAAATAATGACATCACAGTGATGATTTTCCACTTGTTGCTTTTCTACTACCTTCACCAATTGCTAAAAACTACTTATCAGTACCACACCAGCAAGAGATTTATTACAGCATCGTACACCTTTTTAAAAGAATGAAAACTGGGCAGGTGTTAGAGCATCACCAGTGAGGAGAGGAGGAGGTGGAGAGGCCAGTCTTACCTGAAGGGTCTGTCTCCCAGCGGGGACGTGGCTGTGCTCCAGCTCTTTCGGTACTCCTCTCGTTCAGCTTTCTTCTTCCGAAGCGGAGCAGGTACATAGAAAGTCTGATTACTCTTGTTTGGGAGGTACTGGTTAAAAGGCACAGCTGATTTAGGTTCACCATGTGAGGTCCGCCTGGCCAACATATCATCTTTTTTCACATCTGGCATCTTTCTGTGCGGCAGGTCAGTTTCCGAGTCACTTCCTCTCCCTAGTGAGGAAGGAGGAAAAAAATTCCTTTTTATTTTCACTTTCCAGTTGTTTGGGTTATTTTTAAACTATAAATCAGAGAAGACACCACCAAAAAATTACATTAGCACTGTTACCTGCATTTGCATTTTAAAAATCAGTCACTGAAGGTAGTAGCCACAACCTGTGGCTACACAGACAGTAAACTTTTTTCCATCATTCCCTGAAAAATTAATCTTCAGCCACAGGCCACATCAAAAAACTGTAGGTTAAAACTAAGCCAGACTTGTCAGATAGGGCAGAAGTTTGCCTAAAGCCCAGATGACTCCTAGTACATAAGGGCATGTCTGATCTGATTCACAGCCTTGAACCTAGACTAATAGGCACCTAACTCAAGCACAAGGAAAAAAAAAGGTTCCATGTTGTATAGCTACAGAATGGCAGGAATATGTGGATGTTCCTACACACACATTAACACAGCAATTTGAACACAGACAGCATCAGCTTCAGTCAAGACCTGAGAACAGCAGCTGCTGCTGTGAGCCAGAAGGCTGGATGGTCTCTCTCCAGTCTCACTGGTTGCCTGGTCAATCAGTCTAGCACACTGCAGAATAGACAGAGACCTGATACCCAGATGGAAAGGTGCAAGGACAGAGGCAAGTGATCTCAGGATTTAGATGTTAGATCAGTACAGCGAATAAATAAAGTGGCAGAGAAAAATCGAGAGTTTGAGAGAATAAGATACGAGGTTAGCAGAGCTGGGAAACCACTTGATTTTGTTCAAATGAACGAAACTTCCTGATATTTACAACGCATTTAAAACACTGAAACTTAGGCAAGTTTCTGACTGGAAATTCCCAAATTGTAGGAGAAACATCCTAAAGAGCATTAGTAGTGTGTGGAACTTCCCATTTTGGAAGCCTAGATTCCCTGCATCATCATGAGCCTTTTAAAATAATTCACAAAGAAGTTATGCAAATAGTTTTCTCCCAGCAGTGTAACCTTACCACGGGCCCTGGTTTGAAGAGTGAAATGGAGTGTGTTCAGCCATTTGTGCCATCAGCATTTACATATTCTCCAAGCTCTGGAGAGTTTGACTTCTCTGGTCCTTGGCACCTTTGCAGCACCTGCATCTGCAATTAGCTGTTCCCCTTTTTAGGGTGAAGGTAAGCCACTTGGGTTGTGTCCTCTTGTTAATTCAAAACACTAGTAATAACTAATTCACTTTGCTACGTACTGAACAACTAAAAATAATGAAGTCGTAAAAATCACAAGTAGTTTGTGTATAATTCAAAGTGGGGGAAGAAAAAAAGAGGTCTAAATATGCTAGGAATGTTATTTGCAAAGAACTTTTGCAGTAGATTGAGTTATTCATTATTTTCTTGGAGAGAGACGAAGAAGAGTGAAAAGGCACAGTAGGAAAAGACATGACACAATGGAAATGAATGTTAGACAGAGATCACAATGCATTTTTTTTGTCAGTAATCTTCTGCTTGAACAATTTTTGTTAAGAATTTTGGCAACTAGCCCCATAATTGGTACCCTGAACCTATGTCTAAACAAAAAGTGGAGATGCCATCACAGAATCACGGGTGTCTGAGGACAACTGAGGTTTGAAGGACCTTAGTGTCATTAGACAAAGCAGGGCACAGAGTAAGTAAAAGATAAGAAAAAGATCCCTTACTGTTATTTGCTATTCTGATTGCTTTTGACTTTGCTCTGGTGTCTATTTTTGTAACACATCAAAACTAGTCTTGAACTGGCAGACAGAAAGGATGAAATAGATAACCACAGTAGCAGAGGAATCAGAACACATTCCTCTTGTTACTGATGTGCCTACCAGCATCCCCAAGCTGAGTACTTCAAAGAAAATCAGCTTCTTTAATTATTCATATCTTACTCAAGAAATTATTTTCAGCTCAAATTTGCAAAAAAAGTACTTGAAGCTAAAGTACCAAATGGAAGATGCAGCTGTGCTCTACATTTATAACCTAAAGCTTGTTGTTCTGCATTTTCAAGTAGAAGCAGCAGCAGCTTTCACAGCTAGTAACAAGCAATTATACACTATAGACATGCAAAGATCCTTCTTAAAAGGATCTGTGCACAACTGCTGGCCAAGCAGAGCATTTGATTAACTGGCAACTCTAAAGGCAGTTCAGTCTGCAATTCTACTGTGTTTTAAATAACTGTTCTACTCTACCACTGGTTTTGTTGGTTTTTTGCTAAGGGACAGGCTCTCCATGGGACACCAGAGCAGTTCCTCAACATTGAAACTAATCACAGATGGCATTTGTGAAGGTAGTAGTACGTACTGCTTCCACCTAAACTAATCACCTTAGCATCACTTAAATAATGTCTATTCAGGCTTTTATTTCTTCTAGGAGTGGAAGGAATCATAGTTTTAGTTCACAATAATATTATGTGGTTTATAAAGCTCCACTCTGAATGGAGAAAGAACTAATGAAAGCAAAATGTTTTCCTCCGTCCAACTTTGCATATAGAATCATAGAATTGTTTAAGTTGGAAAAGACCTCTAAGATCATCGAGTCCAATACACTGTTTCTATCAAAAACTACTAACAGCTGAGTAAAACACTGGCCTGCTGGGACCACAAGAAGAGGTTCAACATAGAGGAGGTCAGCCAAGTTACACCTCACCTGCAACTGTTGGAGGAGACAGCTGTGAAATTAAGGCAGTAGTAAGCCATAAAATAGGACAAATTTGAAAGTGTTGGCTGGACAAGTCGTACATGTGCACACAGCATCTGCACGCACCCTGGTTAAAGACCAGTTTTTCAGAAAAGAAGCTTTGTGTGCTTTCATTTTATTTGTGTTTGTTACAGACTCGGGGATGCAACAAGATAGTATGTCTTAGCAAACAATCTGTGGCAAACAATCACAAAACCTTTCTAACATCTGATAATACAGCAGAAGTCGACAGGAAGCATCTACAGGACATATGTAACTGGCTGTCTGGCAGCTCCAAGTAAGCATGGACACTGGACATCCCTTGAGCACCCAGGGTCTAATTTTTGATTAGGGCATGTGAGGTGTTCCTATTTGCCAGCACCATGCTTGTCTCATTTGAGAAGGCAGAAAAGCCTTTAATATATATATAATATATATTTTGTAATGTGGAGTCTGTGCTCTGCTCAGTGTCTGAGGGGTCGTGAGGCTGTTTCAGTGAATCAGCCCCAGTAGCTAGTTCTGGATGGTCAACCAGTAACAGCCTAAACACCACAGGCTGCTCAGAGCAGCAGAGCCAATCTTAGCTCTGATTTTCCCAGGGCTCTTTCACAGTTCTACTGTGATACCATCTCTCCCTGCCAGCTTTCCAGTCTTAAGGAGTTCCCCATCACCTCAGGAAATCTTTCATGTGTCCGGTTATGATTAGCACCAGTTTCTTTCAAACTGCCAAAAGCAGTATGAACATCTGGTTCCTACCAAAAAAATCTTCCTGCCTTTCCTTTTTAAATTAAATAAACAACATTACTAAGGAGAAGTGATTCATGTGTGCAACATAACTTCATCTGATGAAGTTTGACTCATTCATCTGTTTATCAGGAATGTAACTTCACAGGAAGAGCCTCAATCATGCATCCTTTTGTCCTAAACCAGAATCCTACTCCCGACAGGTAACCTAAGTGCACGCTCCACACCTATTCATAGCAAATCCTTCTTCATCCAGCATGCTGTGTTTAAAAGCCTCTGAAAACCTCTTGGAATCAGAAAAGAAGGGCAGAGAAGCAGTAGCCATTCTGTATGCTTAGAGCTGCCTGTCCTCTCACAAATGTGTACAAAGCTCTGATGCTGTGACATATTAATTTACCCAGTTTTCTAAAGGCGATAAAAAGATATATGACATTTGATAAAGTGCTGTACATCAGCATTCAAAACTCTGCCAAGTATCAGACATTCTCAAGATATTTCTATATTTCATTTATCTGCCCTGCATTTACTTAAGCAAACATTTTATTCACTACAATCCACTATACCCTGATCCTGTAATTTTAGGTCTTGCTTCAGCCTAGTTTGTAAGTTAAAATGAGTCTGCATAACATCCTCTTACACCAAAACCCAGAAAAACACTCTTCCCGTCATAAAACTACTCTGCAATGATGTAACTCATTTCCCGATGCTGCGCTATCTTGAGACAAACTTCAGGTAAGCTGTTGGCAAAGTCATCTACACCTCAGGGAGCACAGATCAGCATTCACAGAGAAGTTCTCCCACCAGATTTGCCCGGTTCAGAGGCTGTGTGCAGCTTCTGAATGGCACATTTATTCCAGAAACGCTACTTCTATGTCACAACGTTATGCATGTGCTGCGCTGTGACTGGTACTTACCATCACTACTCCCTCTGAGCACTACATCTGGAGACGGTGTCTGCTGCGAGCGGGAGCCAAAGGAGTCCAGGCTGTCAAAGGAATCATCTCTGCCGTGGCGAGGCGGGGAGAGGGAATCACTGCGCTCAGAGTCCCAGCAGTCTATATAGCCGCTGTCACGAATGCTGCGCTTGGGGCTCTCGATGTCCTCTGTTTCCTACATGGAAAAACAGCAGGAACCTCCTCAGAAAGAAGGCACTGACCTACTCGTGAGATGCATTACACACCAAAAAACAAAGCATCTTCCCAAATATTAAAAATCTCCTCCCCAGAAAAGGGTTTCCCTGTTTTTTGCCCCTTCTTTCCTTCAAAACAAAGTGCAAGCTTGCAGTAAACTAGTTTTATGCTGTTTAAGAAGAAACTACTCTCATTAGATTAGTACAATGAACTGAGGAAAAGTTCCAATAGACCAGTTAATAAACTGATCAAAAGTGAAAGTAACCTGAAACTTGACTTGTCGTCCACAGTCCATAGCACAGCCAAAGGCACTACAATTTTAACATCGTGCCTGCATCAGGTTTAAGTTTGCTGCTTTCCAAAAGTTCCCCCCGCCCCTCCTTGCCCATCTATTGTATCTGGCCAGGACCCCAGCAGACAGCATTTGTTGTTGCTGCTTCAGCTTGGTAAAATAATAAAACAGTGTGCCCCAGCCTCCGTCTACCTTGAAGAGAAATTCCTGTTATGAAAGAGGGATGTCTTTCTCAAGCAATCAGCAATGAAAAATATGCAAAATGCTTTTCCCGATGCCTCAGAAGAATTCAGTTGTGCTCTTTACTCTTTGCCAGCTCCTGGCTCTGGGGGATATGAAAGCACTTGTAGCTGACCCACATGTTCAGAGCAGGGAGAACAATGGCTGTCTTTGACAGCCCTGTGATTATAAATTCTTTCCAGTGCAAGCAGCACATACTAAAACACTGAAACTCCAGCAGAGGGAAAGGTCAATAGAAGCCATCCTCACTCTTGCATTATAATAAATTCCTTGTTTTAGAGAGTGTCTTAATATTAATTACAATCACACAGACTGAGAAAAAACAAAAATAACTAAGTTTGTTCAGAGATAAATCTGTTTTTTTCTCCCCCGACAGTAAGTAAAGTCAGAGATGTGGGTGCCATTATCAGACTGACATTTTGTGACCCAAAGAGGCTGGAATGTGATTTTTTTTTTTCCCAGAAGCATTTGAATATTAATTCCTAATTAAGAAGCACCCCCTGCTTACCACTAGCTGAAGCACAATGGCTATATTGAGCAGAGCTCCTACTGTCCCTGACTGCTAAGGTTTTACCCATCACTAGTATTGCCAATGAGAAGATCAATCAGGAATATCACAGTATGCTATGGTGGGCTGCCTCCACAAAAAAGCATGTTTGCCAGACAAGTGATGGAGAGTGGGGAGCCCTGCAGTAATTCACCAACACTTGCCTGCCGAACAAGAGGGAGGCTTGAAGCGGGACTGAGACATCAGACCAAAAGCCCTGCAAACTTTTCAGGAAGAAGGCCTAATTAGTGCCACTCACTACTAATCTGCCAAAATACCACATTAAGGCCAGCGGCAAAGGTCACCTAAGGCCAAGCTAAACTGTGGTAATGCCATTAAGTAACCTCACAGTAAATAGAAGTGAAAATATAGTCTAAAAACAGATAAAATGCATCTAAAAAGGTGGTAAGGAATCCTATGTAATTTCCTTTCCCAATTCTGCTTAGTGAACTAAAATGCTGGTAGAAACAATAGACAACAAAAATCTGCCTCCCTGAAATCTGCATGAGTTACACACAGCCAAGAAAAAAATCTACAAATCCTATCAAAATCCCGTTTGTGACACGATCCAAAAATCTTTTAAAAAATCCAAATTCCTTAAATCCGCTCATCTCTTTATACCAATCAGCTATTCTCAATCTTTAGGCACACTTCCATTTTCCTAAATTACTGTATTTGAATGACACATAACTGCTCAGCAGCTACAGGGACTTCAACTGGGCAAAAAGCCCCATCCCGCATTCACTATCTCCCAGAGTTTGAAAACAGTCCAATTGTGAACTAATGAGTTCTGCAGAGCCTACTTTCAATGGCCTGTTTATGTTAATTTTGCATGCTGCTCACTAGGAATTAGGAGGCAGGCACCAGGACAGGATCCTAGACTTCTGTAAACATGTTCTTTACAGCCTTCCCCTTGGCAAAGACACTCTCACAACACAATGCCGTCACACAGACGGGTACTCGTCCTGCCTTGAGCAAACGTCATCTCCCAAATGCTATCAGTGGGAATGTGCTTATCTGTGGGACTGATAACACCACGGCATGACACACAACAGTGCATTAGTCTTTCATGTTATCTAATTAAAAACACAGTATGCCACAGAGCAGCGGTTAAAGTGTGACTGCCAAATACAAGATGCATTTGTCCAGGAAGTTCCACCCACTGAATAAAATCAAAAAGCCATTGACATTTTGTCATTGGGAATTTCTAGTTTTAAAGTAAAGAAGAATGAGAACTCAAATAGTTAACGAAATTAAAAACAGAACAGCATGAATAAAATTAGAAATTAATATCCCCTTCAGCATGTGAAGTAGAAAAAAGATGAGTCCAAGACAACTTACATCAGAGCTGTCTTTTGATTTGCTTATTAAAAAAGGAGGGCAGAGAGGATTTACAACAGAAAAACTAAACCACACTGAATTTATGGCCGATTTAGTTATTAAGTTCTGTGGAAAAAACGCCAGTAGAGAATGTGATAAAGTGTCTTTTCATCACTTGAGCTCAGCTATAAAGAACATCAGAGTGTTGCACAGCATGATTAACATGTTATATTTTACAACCAAATCCTCTTCAAATGCAGTAACATACAAACCCACAATTGCCAGTGGGAAATACTGCAGGGATACAAGAGTAGGGACATGGAAATAGAAGTCACCAGCAGCCATCACAGCAGCATCACCCTAAATAAGACTTTTCAGGACTGCAAAATGCTCTGTTTATGCGTTAAAGGCATATATAGCTTTCAGCTCTTATGAGATCTCTACTCCCCTCCCAGCTCCAACATTTGCAACAAATCAAGCACCAGCCTCTTGCTTATGTCCTTAATTTGCAGCACTCTGCAATGCCCAGCCAGGTGCTTCATGACCACCAGCTCCCTGGAGAACGCTTCCTTTTGCCCCTAGCCTATTTCATCCCACAAAAGGGTTCAAGATAGGACCTCCAAAATGCTCTGGTGATTAGTTTCATGGGTAAATATCACCTGGAAAAAACGGAGCCTTGTGGTGTGAGGTTAAACATTAAAAATAAATCATGATACCATGCAGCACTTACATTGTGGCTACCTGCACTTTGGCAATTTTTCTGTGCTAGCTCCTTTTTTTGGGTTTGTTTCACCTTTCAGACCCTTTGGAGTGTGAACTGCTCCTTCCCCGCATCTTCTACTTGTAGACAACTCAACTACTAACTTCATCTTTTCATTGCTCAGGCTCAGTCATATCACTCATGAGTCCCAAAGTCCCAAGTGATAAGCACAGGTCATTAAATGAAGACTAAAATAAACTTCTCCAGAGAAGCAGGATGTTCTCTTTTCCTCTCCATTTTCACCTGCTTGTTCAGAAGAAGTGGGCTCACAAACAGGAATTTTACCCATCTAGTTAAGGTTCTCTGGTCACACCAGGGTGTAGGAGCTGCTATCAGTCAGACAAGCATTTCTTCCTCTCCCGTGGTTCTGGCCCTGTGAGATCCCAGAACGAAGACCTGCAGCTGGCACAGTTGCAGCAGCACAGAGCTGAGGGAGAATTTAAGTCCAGAGAGTCTCCCATGGTCCCCAAACCCTACTGCCTGTGATGACATGGCCATTACCTGAGGTGGGGAGGGAATAGCAGGCAAAAGGCTTTTTGTGGACTGCAGAATGTGTCAGCACAGCCTTTCTTGAGCATTATGTCCAACACACATGGTGCCAGCACGTGGTGCTGCCAATCTTCTTCCACACCTGCTCCTTGCCCCTTCCATCCCAAAGAAGGGCAGGTTTGGCTATCAGGCATTAACCATGAGGTTAAGTGTCTGATGTCAAGGTTCAGGGAATGCCAGAATGCTCAACCAAAAACCCTCAAACCACCCCGCAGCAATCACAACTTTTCTCTTCCAACAGAGAACAGTTCATCATAAACCACCAAATATGATTTCAACCAGAATTTAGAGCTTGGCAAAAACAGATTTATCCTAACTATGCCTTTGGTGAAACACAATCTCCTTGTCCTCCACTTCAGCTTTATTTAGATCCTTTGGTTTGATGTTTTATGTTGCAACA
This sequence comes from Fringilla coelebs, assembly GCF_963513975.1. Taxonomy (NCBI): domain Eukaryota; kingdom Metazoa; phylum Chordata; class Aves; order Passeriformes; family Fringillidae; genus Fringilla; species Fringilla coelebs. The sequence goes on along the minus strand of NC_140032.1, from coordinate 23,870,458 downwards.
CAAAACCAAAAAAGCTGCCCATGAGACTGAATGTTTTAAAGAAGAAAAAAACCTATGTTTTTGTGAGTCCTACCACATTACTTTTGAATCTCAGCTCTTCTAGCTGAAACTTGGTGTCATAAATGAAAATAATTCAAAGCAAAACACATGGAAATTAAGATGAAAGAGCCACATGACAATTCTAAAACCTTATTTGACATCACTTGCTTCATCACTGATGCCACCAAAAGCTGGCTGCCAAAGTGGTTTTCAGTTTGGTAGAATCAGAAACATTTTTGATGTAAGTAGAAGTTTACTAAGGAATTTGCATTCCAGCCTCCCTTCTCTCATATTTAGAAAGAAACATTTATAAGAGCAATAATTTGAAGTAAATTTCCATTCCCAAAACATAACAAAAAGATACCTTTCTCATTTGTGCCAGGAAGCCTTCAAACTCCTTCAGGTTCAGGGTGGATCCACTATATGATGTGCAGCTGTTTGCTGCTTTCCCTAGCCAATAAATGGTGACTAATACCTGCAGAAGTTAATAAGAATTAATATCAGCCATCTACACAGTCCTGCATATAAATTTAACTTCCCTGCAACATCCTTCAACTATTCTAAACTGCACAGCAGCACAAGATTTTTTTTATAAAGCTGAACTGAAAGGGAAGTGTCTGTCAAAGGTTAAACATAAATACACAGGCAACTATGTACATTTAAACAGTCCTAAAAATATTTAACTTAACATATTATCTCCCTGGTATTTTAAATAAAAATAATAAAATTGTTATGTCTTCCTGGAAAAATAAACAGAAAAGATGGAGCTGAGTAGAAAAACTAGACAAAGAGATTTGAAACTTCTAGAAGGCGTGCATAAATACATTTGTTTGTAAATTCAATACAAAAAACTCCCTAAAGACTACTAATATCAGTAGTCATTAATGAAAACCATTCAGACCAGGGTAACAAACAAAGTACCTAGAATGTCTGCCTGCCTAAAAGCATCTTGAATACGTGTCTCTTTCAAGGACAGAAAAGGGAGTCCCATTTTTAATCACCTTAATGTAAGTAACCAGATGACACAGGAACATTTATTTCCAGGCTTCTGCTAGTTTAAGAATTTCTTAGCCCAAGATTAATCAAAAGCCATGAGCATCTTGTAATTTCTATCAGACTACAGCATAAAAGTCAGTGATTTAATTCAAGTTCTGACTTCATACCTCTCCATAACTCAAAAATCCCTTCAAAACTGGTGAGGGAAAAGGACCATGAATTGCTCTTGCAAGTAGCAAAGATATCTGACCTGACACTGCTGGTGTTGCACTTCTTTTAGAAAATGAGAAATTAAGATGCTTAGGATGGTCAAATCCAATACATCCAAAAATGCTGACATTTATACCATGCAAGGAAAGGCATTTTCTGTACCACATATGTGTCCATTTAGGGCAATGTCTTTAATAATACCTGTGCAGCAGCTATTTGGACTGGAAACTGCTCATCAAAGGCAATCCAATTCAGTGTTTTGCACTGGTTAAAAATGACAAACCATCACCCGAGAACTTAGGGCTTTTTCTCATTTAATGTTACACATTATATGACATTGCAAAGTATTTAACTGCAGAATGAGCAGAAAATATTTTGATGTGGAAAAGAGATGCAACCAATAATAAATAATAGTTGTCATTACCTGTATCAAAAAAAGATTAATAAACTGAAATACAGTATTTTATGTTTTGATGGGACAGGGCCATATACTTCATGCTATATAGTGAACTAAAGGAAACAAGACTAGCAGAAATCCCGAAGTGCAGCTCTATTCCATTGGGAACAGACATCTCTTGGACTCTTCTTCCCTAAAACATGCATCCACATTACTCCTCAGCAACATGCTAGACTTTTCTTATCAACTTGCACTAGCATCCCCATTTTTCATTTAAGTGTACTGTTCAAAGTTATGCAGCACTGCAGCTGAGGCCCTGTCAGAAAAGGATACAGCATCACACAGCCCTTCTGTTTAATAACAACTGTGGTACATAATGTAAAATATGTATTTTATATATAAATATAGTTTATATTTTTCTTCAATTTAGAAGCAGTTACATGTCATGAAATAACTGAGTAACATTTTTAATGAGGTTCAAAAACTTTTCCCTTTTAAAAAAAAATTACATCAAAATCAATACTACTGGGCTGAATGAAGGGAGGTGGTGTTTCTAGTCCTGATTTTTTTTTGTCTTGAAACAACCTTTATCTGAACTGTTTTCCTTCAACCAACACCACTTGACAAATTTAATGCAAAAAAGTCTTACAGTAGATGTTCTCAAGTTAAATGAAAATATTTGCAAATAACAGTATTTCTAGTAACCAGGAAACTGCCATTGAGTTCATTGATGAAGGTTATGGTATTTTTGGTATTTTTATTTATTTCTGCTAGCATTTAATCACTTTCTTCTTCCTCTCTTTATTTGAAAAAAAAAAAAAAGAGGCAGAAAATTTCACATTTGCAAGCAATTCCGGCTGGCTGCCAGCTGAGGCTGCAGGATCATGCACCTGGAAAGCATATATTGCCTACAAGCACATTATGGAGGATACTTTTGAAACTTCACCTTTAAAGCAACACATCTGTACTAAGATGTTTAGCCAGTGCCCACAAAGAGTGTTAAAATACCAAAGCTGAATTCTTCCCCTAAAAGTCTGTGTGCTGGCTGCAGAAGATACTACTCTCCTGATGATGGGAAAGACAGGATGAAACAATTTGGGGGAGGGGTGGTTTTGGTGCTGTTTGGGTTTTGGTTTTTTTTACCTCCAGTCATGGAAGTTATGATTACTGGTTTTCAAAGTTATTAAAAAAGATCTTGGCATTTCCTATCAGGATATAGGGATGTGAGCCAAACAAAAATTATACCAGTTTACAGCTAACTAAGGACAGACTGCTCGCTAGGCTTTAAACTGAGACCAGCAAAGTTTAGACATTTTCTTTTCTAGTTAACAAGCACATGATCCAATACCATTGCCCTTAGTTTAAATGAAGAGGAAATTGGAGTTAAATGGAAATAGCCTTTCTGGAAACACTAATTTATTTGGAAGAACAATGAGAAAGCTAGCAAACCTCATAGTAAGGCCTTGCATCCCAATTTAATGGCCATTTTGCTTCATTCTAAATGCTTTGTGCAACTGTACTCTATGCCTATTTATCTGGGAAGGGGTACAAAAGTGTGGCTTCATGGTCGAATCAGACCATCCCCAGCAAACACCACACTGGACAGCACAGAAATCACTTGGTTTATCACTCAGGGCATCTAAGAAGAGACAAATGTCTCCACTTTGTTTCCTTTGTAAGGCTGCTTTGCCATAGCAGCTCTACTGTGATTTCCAGCAGAACCCAGTTAGGTTTGTATTCAGAAGGACTTTTCAGCAATACTCATGTACTCAATTTTTACTGACATAATTCTTGATCAAGCCAATAACAGAATTAACCAGACAAAAAGAAAAACTCCAAATGATGTACTTACATTTTTCAGCTTCCTACTATAGTCAATGTTCCTGGTTGCACACACAAACACATACAAAGATAAGAAAAAAAAAAAGAAAAGAAAAAAAGGAAAAAAAATCAGAAAGCAGACATACTTTCCAAGAGGCTGTATGCAGCAGATCATATTTTCCCTAACAAAAGCCTGCTGAATGCTTCTGCTGTCTGGAAATACATGAAAGCTAAGAAGATGTAGTTCACACATTCATTTATTTATAACATGGGAGTATTTTGTCACCATTATTTCAATCATTAAATTAGAATTCTGGAAGTACAAGAAGAAAATGTGTTTATAATGCTCCCACAGTAAAGTAGGACAATGCCAAAATATTTCCTTTAAACAGAGTTGCTGATTTCTTAAAAAAGGAGGACAAAAGTCCTCACTGCTAAAATTCTGCAATTATCCAAGTCAGATTCTGCTCTGCAACCCATACAGATTCTGGAACAACTGAACAAGCATAAGAGGCATCAGCAAACATTAAGGAAATATTGCAGGTGCTTCTGTGGAAACAAACATTACAAAGAACAAAGTGAATGGATGAAGCAACACAGACCCTGCCATTTAGAACAGAACATGCCATGGAAAACATTTATTTTTTAAATGTATACTTGAGCACTCAGACTGAACATTGGCATCATCCTTCTCTGTTGTTTTTTTTCCTCTTATGTTCGTGGAAAGTGGCAGTTTTATGTTGAAAACGACAAGATACGAAGTTTGTTCAAACATAAACAATATTTCAAAATTCAGCAAAGAAAGCATTAAAGAAAAGAAGGAAATACGTATCATATTTAGGTGCTAAAACCAACATAAGACTATTTGAGATGTAGTAAAGATTGTGTCCTGATTATTTACCAGTGGAATTGTCTTCTACTCTAACAGCAAGACCACTCCATCATTAAAGTTTATCTGGCAAAACCAAAAATAAATATACTCAAATCTGTTAGAACAACAAAAGCCTAAATATAGGCAATGGTAAGCCAAGTATTTTTGATAGCATCTTTTCAAGCCAAAATTTTATCCCCTAGTACCCACACAATAAGAAAAATAGAACAGCCCTGTTTTTTTCTTAGTAAAATAACAGTGGAAAAGAGACTTGCTTAACTAGTCACAAAAAAATTCCTTACAGCATTAGCTCATAACTTTTATAAGCAGAGTGATCCAAAAAATAGATCTAATACATGCCTCAATTAACATCTGTATGGGAAGAAAAAGGGCAAAATGTCATTATCTTAAGCATGTGCAATAATGTCATACTCATCCTTTACCACAAATAATATTTTCACCACGTTTAAAAAAATCATGCAGAAATCTTCAAAGAGGGAAAAAAATCACCTTCATGCTTTGGGAACTAGCTAGCACAACACAGCCTTCAACATATTTCTCTAGAACAGTCATGGACTTGGCTTGCACACCTCAACTCAGTTACTCAGTGTGAACTTGGACAGGGCTAGGAAAACATTTGGCTCATTTCCACAGCTGCTTTCTCTGAAGCCTCATATGCAGTGGAGGCCCAGGCCAGCTCAGTGGGGTTTGTGACACCAGGGTTCACTTGGTGACAGCTTTGCTTTGAGCTCCACCCTAGTCAAAGCCTCTCAACCTGCCTCCACCAAGGTTGTCCACCTATCTTCAACCCCAAAAGATGAAGGTTTTTATCAGAAAGACCCTTCCTCTCTGGTTTCATAGGGAGATTAGGGTTTTATATGAAGATTATGGATTGTTTTGCAACTCTCTCCAGTCAATCATCCTAATGATTTTACAGGACATCATGAAGAACCCATTTTATTGAAGTATTATCAGATTTAGAAGAAATACATGACATAGCCTCCACTCACTCCCATGTACAGGGCAAGAAGAACCTCATGTTAGAGTCAGAAACTCGGGAAGGAGCAAAAAAATGGTACACCTTAAAATAAGGGCACTGGCCAATTTGATTTTCAGAGCCTTTGAATTTTCCCAGACAGTGCCTGAATACTATGAAAACTTGCCCATCTTCCACTGCCAGAAAGGAATAAAAAAAAAAAAGCTACTGAAATTTAGTAAATTGTTTCCATATACTTCTCTAAAATAGATATGTCTGATCAGGATTTCATTAGTGATCTTTTCGGCCAAATGAAATTAGACCATTCAATCAACTCAGCAGCATTTGCTTGTTATTAGAGCAATAACTTCTGTTATAATGTAACACGACATGATAGACCCAAAACTTTCAGGAAAACTTCCAAATACCAATTTAGAAGTTAAGAAACACCAATTATAAATTTTGTTAATTTCATGAAAGTGTGGGGTGATTTTGCTTTTAAAAGGTGGGAGGCCTGTGCAATTTGTGTGGTAGTGGGTGTGTGGTTTTGGTGAAAAACTATCTAAATTGTGCCATTTCCAGTTCACACAGACTTCCTCAGTCCAACTGCTGTGTGTCTCAAGCTATAGCTCTTGCAGGGAAGTTAAGAGACCATGCTTATGCCGCCATCTCATCGAGTCTGAGAGGCCTCTAACTGCCCTATATTTTCCCAGCAGAACAATTTAGTCTGACATAGCAGAACTGTGACTTCTTTTCCACCAGACTACAATATTTTATGAGTTGGACAGACAAAGAAAGAATGTCATCAATTTAGATTAGGAAAACCCCTAAGTCCCTCAGAATCTCATTGCCTAACTAAGGCAGTATTTTCACAAAATCACAGGATAAACTGAGTTGGAAGGGACCCACAAGGATCATCAAGTCCAACTCCTAGGCCTGCACATCCCCAGGAGTCACACCACGGGCCTGAGAGCATTCTCCAAGTGTTGTCCTCTTTTTCAGAGCTGTGTTTAATGTCTCTGGGACAAAACCTGTTGAATAGAACAATCTATTCATCCCAACACTGAAAGTTTCCCAAAATTCTGTTTCCTATCTGCCTTATACTAATTACAGTTCTATAGGCTTTTTGCTCATTCTTAAATATTTACTATTGCATCACATGCACCTGAGGCTGTAACATGCTAGTCACAAACTGCTGTTGTACTTACTTGATGGTTACTCTGTTTGATGTGTCCTGCAGATCGCCAGGATCAAAAAGCTGAGATTCTTTAAGTCCCAGTTCTTTGCAGCCTCTTAGGAATAATATGATATTATCCTGAAAAGAGACAAAAAGCATGAAATCTCAACACTTTAAGCTCTCCTTAACTAAAAAAAAAATCTTATCAGACCAACTTCTCCCTAATTCAGTAACTGCTCATGAACAGTCACACCATTTGCCAAATGAAGAACCAAAGATATTTCCAGCCATATAATCTAAGAGGTCAGTGTAGATTCTGTTTGAAAACCACATACGTATGAAACTTTTTTCTTTTTCTTATTTCCAAGATAAACAACAAGCTTGTTGACTTCTGTTCAAACACAGATTTTGGCAACTTTTTAAACTGAAAAAGGCTCACTGATTTCTTCACCTACTGCTGGAGGCTGCCACACAACCTCAGCATGTTACATAGTAGAAAAGGCAGGATTTTTGAAGGGAGCAGGAAGAGTAGATGTGAAAAAGCCTGCCACCATTTAAGCAAGCAATTTCTTCAGAAAACACTTTGCATGTTAGCTATGGGCAAGCCAGTTAACACGACTGTTCTCTTGCCTCTCCAAAGGTAACCAGTCAGAAGCCACTGAGAAAAGAGATAGGTGCTTTCTCCTGAAATAAAATCCTTGGAGCTATACTTCACCTGGCCCCTGTTTCTAAGAAGAAACAATACCCAATTTTGTAACACTTCTTATGGAGGATTTACTCTTTGCAAAGTGTAAAAATTAAAAGCCAGTAACTAAGAAAGGCTAAGTAAAAACTGATATGTCTCTTTCAAACCAAGTCCAAGTGATGACACTTCAGTTTGCACCAAGGAGATTGAATCTGCATGTGTGCATATACAGTTAATACAGGTTTTATACATATGCATGCACACCACTCCCCTGTTACAGAAACAGTGAATATGTTTCACGTGGATAAATCTCGCAGCTAGTAGAGAATAATTTTTTAGATATATACATTTCTAGACCAGCAACTGCAATGGTAGATACGTGGACAAGTAAAGATACAACGTACAGCTTGATATTCTTTGAGGAATCTCATCTCAAACCTAAAGCTAAGCTGCCACATGAACACTTGCAGAGAAGCAGAACCACAGCATGTGGTGGAGACCTGTTTTCACAAAAGCTGGGAAGCAGAGGAGCCTGGTGGTGTTCAGCTCTTACCCACTCTGCATGACAGAGCAGGATTGGTGAGCAGAGCTCTCCCACATCTGCTCCCAGCCTTTCCTGGGGCTCGGGGAGAGCAGCCCTGTTTGTTCTGCAAGCAGCATGCAAATCGCCGCGGCTCTCGGCATGCCAGCGCTCTCACAAAGCTTGCCAGCCACACTGCAGAAAACAGAGACTTGGAAATTCAGAGGAGTTCAAATCTCCCTTTCTTCCCTGGCTGAAACTTAACAACTCTGGAGGGGAGCCAGCGGGGGAAGGAACAGCAGTTGAGAGAGCAGAGAGCCCATAACCCAGAGAGACAGCATCATTCATGACATGAAAAGATGCCTGTAAAATTTTCCATCTGGCTTACTGTTTGCATTATAATTTTTCCAACTGCATCATGAATAACTCTTATGTTTAGTCTTTGATGGAGGACAGTCCTGGTCACTCTCAAATGGCTGGTGGAGCAATGCGTAAATCTAATATATTAAATAAAAAGGCAAAAGCGTTCAAAAAAAGTTCCTAACAACATTTCCAAATTTAACAAAAAATATACTGGACATAGAGATCATAGTAACCTAACAGAAAACAATCCAAGGAGGAGGAATGCTGAAGATAACTAATTGCACCCATCTTTATGCCAGAAGTTCACATCTGAGTTATGATAAGCAGTAACAAAAATACCAGTTATTTGGCAGCCACAGAGTTTGGAAACTTGGTTCTTCTGTTGATGAGCAAATGCCTGCTTCTCAAAAAACCAGTGTCTCCTACTCCTGTTGGCTAGATGCTTTTATTTTGATGGTCATCATTTGAATAATGTTTGCCAAGTCACTAACACTATCAGCCAAACAATTCCTCAGAAAGCTGGTATCATGTATGGGCACAAATAACCACATGTGCCAACAAGATGCAATCTGTGATCCCTGAAAGAAGCTTCTGCTTTTGCTAAAAATCTCATAATTTTTATTTCACAGTGGTTCTAAAAATGGCACTTGTTTAAAAGGATTGAAGAAAAATCCAAGAAAGAAAATGTTTTCAAGTGATATATTTACTCAAGGACACCTGCCTAGGCTGCCTAATCCAAGCTAAAAAATGTATCCCATATTACTGCAAAACTAAACTTTTCCTGGTTTGCTCTAGTACAGATGAAATTCACATTTGTTAGTTCCATTGAGTCACTGGAGAAAACAGCTCCTAAGCCACTAAAGGGAGAAAGGAGCCTTAAAGTTAAGACCCAGCTCCCAGCAAAGCTTTCTCTCAGGATTACTACACCTTGCATTGACCAGGTCCTGACTTCTTTGGTTCTCAGAAAATGTTGCTTTTATCTTTCAAGAGGATTTATTGTTCAGGGTCTGTTAGCTGAAATTATGCACTTTTTGTCAAAAAATGCCACTCCTTGTCATTGCTGAAGAAACTGGAGAAAGCAGAAAAAACAGGTTTACAAGTAGCAAGATGTAACAATCATCCTTACTTTTAATGGGTGACTGAAAAGAAACATTTAATGTGCCTGCCCAGCTCCTTACAACTTGGCAGAGTTAAATAGGTCATGCAAATGGGTCACACTGCAGTGGCAAGGATCTCAGGGTGGCCAGCTGCTGTGCCTCAGCTAACAGACTGCTATCTTTTACAGTGGTCTCAGAAGACACACGGCCAGAATTTGGACCTCTGGCAGCCCCTACAAGGCACCATCACACAATTTCCTCAGTATCTTAAAATGGAGATGATACTGCTTTTCCCTCAGCCATTACTTTCTGCAGCTGCAGGGTTGGAGTAGACAGAGAATTGGTCACTTGGTCAGCACATCATTTCCTACAGCCCCAGAGGACCTGCAACTGTCTCTTGCTGGCTCCTCTTGGTTTCATCCCACACCACAGTAAAATCAAAAATCTTCTTCTGGTTTTTGTCCTTCATACACACAGAGGAAGAAAAAGCTGATAGGTTACAGCCTAAATTTATTTTGCAAATTTTCTCTTTCATTTTAATAGATAAAATTTTATATCCATAAATATCTATATTTATATAGATCTGTAAGTTATAAATCTGTAATCTACAGATATCACAGATAGCTATACAATTTTATCTATGCTTAGTCTATAAAATGACAGTCTAAATAGGCTGTATAGAGAAGATAAATGCTTCAGTATGGTGACAGACACAGGATGCACTGATAGGTTAAACCCCCAGCCTTTTCTGCTTGCCCCAGCAGAGTCCTGACAGTTACTGTTACATCAGCACTACAGGCAATATCATTTACTTTAAAGTACTGAAAACTAAAAATTATTAATGTAAATGTTTCACTATACTGAATTTCAGAAACAAAAAATTAATGAACACAAAACTGCAAACTCCCAGGCAAGCCAGCCATGAACAGTAAGAAGGGTCATGGACAGATAAGGGTGCAGAGCACCAGCTCCCTGAGAACTTAGTCAGAAGGATGCATGGGAAGCAAGGGAAAAATGCTCCTTCTCTTACAACTGCATTTCAACACCATCACCTTATCATCCTTTCTGGTGTGTAATCTGATGGACTCTCCACTACAAGATCACCTTGCCAGGACAATAATCTGAAGGTAATGCAGAGAGAGTAGGTGGCAGAGGGCTTATGACATGTATGAAGGTGGCAGGAGGGGGAAAAGATGACACACTACTCACTTCTATTTTTTTTTTTGTTTGTTTTAACCTGTGTGTTATATATATGAAAAAATGTTCACTGTATAGCGTTAAGTAATTTTCCTCATGCACAAAGTGGAGCACAAAATCCTGAACCCTGTAAAAAAAACCCCCAGAAACTGGCAGTTGAGTAGGACAGACACCCTGGAAAGCCACTGCAAATTCACACAGTAGCACTGCCAACACACAAGACAGTTCAAGCTAGCGAGAATCAAATAGTCACAGCAGGCAAATTCTCTCCATAGGATCTGCTGATCAGATGCAATGGCAAACAGCTTGAATTTGGCCCACTTCCATTCCTTTCATCTGCCACAATGCATACAAAACAGTCCCACTGGATTCGCACTGCAGATCAGTTCTACAGCTTAGCACTGGGAGCCATCGTTTGTCAGATGTGCTACTGCATGGCCCGGATGAGATATTCAGATAAACTTGGGGAAAATAAAAGCAAGCCAAGCTGTGTATCTGCCCAGAATACTGAATAAAATGCCAAATACATGCCACTTCTGCAAGCTGGAGATATTATTAGCTGCCAGTAGCACTGCTCTGTTTTGCAGGACAGCTGCAGACAAACAGGTGGCCTTTTTCATTTCTGGAATGCTGATATTTTCCCTGCTCCAGAATAAATGAGAAGATCTCTAAAATTAAAAATAAAAAAAAATTAAAAAAAGAAAATTTCCAAACTACTTTTCTGAGAAGTTTCCAATAGACTACTGCTTTTCTGAGAAGTTTCCAATAGACTCTCAAAAGCTTTTTGCTTGGTCTCAACATTTCTTCCTAATTCCCTTATTTTTCCATTTTAAGTAAGTAGTGGTGATAATTTATCTATATAAAAGCAGTGGCTCTTGCCTGATTCATAGGTTCATAGAAATATGGGAATATTCAGTTCAAGTCCACCAGGAAAAAAAACTTCTACAAGAAGGGCTGGGAACTTTTTTTTTATATATATATATGAGAAAAAAAATCAATCTACATATATATGTATGCATATATATATACACACACACACATATATGTATATATGCATTGCTATTTCTCCAAGATACTTTTCTGTGTATGTTTAACTTTATACATATGTTTAACAATATATATGTGTGTGTGTGTATACATGTGTGTGCATGTGTGTTTAACTATATACATATATATAGTGTATCTTTAACTATATACATATGTTTAACAATATATATGTGCGTGTGTACCTGTGTGTGTATGTGTGTTCATCCAATATGCTTTGCTGTATATATATAACAAAGCTACATAAAAGATTATTTTCTGTGGCAAGCCCCTAATCAGTACATTTGGAAGGACATGGATCACAGTTAGGACACGTTCACTCAGAAGCTGAGGATGGTTCCAGAAGAGGAAGGCTGACAGCACACCAGAATTGAAGGCGCCTCCCAGACAGGGTTGCTTACATCCCCAAAGGATTCTGACGCACAATAGCCTCACCCACGAAAATTAAACGCTAGTGGGGGAAAAAAAAAAAAAAACCCAAACCAAAAAAACCCACCAAAAAAAAAACCAAAAAGGAAAAAAAACCCGCCCCCCCTTCAAAAAAAAGCACAACAAAAAAAACCCCACCAAACAAAAAAAAAACCAAAACAAACAAAAAAGCCCAAAAACCAAACCAAACAAACAAACAAACAAAACCCCAGAAAAAGATGATCCCTAGGAGCAGGGAGGGGAAGCAGGACTTACCAGCCCGTCAGGCGGAGCGATGCTCGCCCGCCCAGGGCCCGGGCAGCCGCAGCCCCGGACTCCACCCACGGCAGCGGCGCTGCCCGGCACCCGGCGGGAGGACCGGCAGCGCCGGGCGCGGAGCGGGCGAGCGCCAAGGCAAGGGGCAGGAGCGGAGAATGAACACCGCGAGGATCAGACTGAATCAGGAGGAGCAGGGATCACCGGGCAGGCAACTACTGCCCGGCTCCACAGGTAGAGCCTTCCAGCGTGCCCCTGAGAGGCTGGTGAAGGCCGCCTTTGCCTAGGAAGCCGAGCCTTCTACTGCTGCTTTTTGGGCAGCCAAGAAGGAAACGTGTGTTTCCTTCAATATCACTCGGGCTTTCTTGTCAGAAAAGCAAAAAACACCTTTAAAATGGTGTGAAGAAATGGGCCAGTTGGTACTGTACTTCAATTGCACAACACACACCAGAAACCCCAAACGTAATTGAATTACCTTCAGGTAATATCTAAGTCTGCCTGAAGATAAAAACAACAGAATCATAAAATCATCAAGGTAGGAAGAGATTTTCAAGATCATCCAGTCCAACCATCCACCCAGCAGTACCCCCGTGATCCCTGAACCACTAAACCACATCGCCCAGTGCCAAATCCAGATGGCTCTTGAACACCTTCAGGGATGTGATTCCACCACATCCATGGGCAACCTATTCCAATGCCTGATCATCCTACAGTGATTTTTTTTTTCTAATGCCTACTCTGAATGTCCCCTGTCTCAGCTTAAAGTCGTGTCCTTTAGTCCTCTCACTGCAGGCACAGCAGAAGAGACCAGCCCCCACCTCACTACAACCTCTTTTTGTGAACTTGTAGAGAGCAGTGAGGCCCACCCTGAGCCTCCTCTTCTCCAGGCTAAACAACCCCAGCTCCCTTTGGGTGTCTCAGTACCTGATTCCAAAGATAACTTAGCTGGAACTGCCAAGGTGCTTAGATCCTGCTGCTCCTAGCCAGGCTTGCTAGGGTAAAAACCTGCAAGTGCCTAGAGCAAGAAGATCGTGCACAACTTTGATGCTGCTATTGATTGTATAAAAACTTATAATTTTTCAATAATGTGAATGGAAGCTGAGCAAAAGAGAGAACATGAGCAAGAGCAAACTTCAACCCAACAGGCAAAAGGAAACCACGAGAGGGTGGGAGGGGTGCACAGAGCATGAGCACAAGGCTGACCCTATGACTTCACTAGTGAAGTAGGTCCTGATATTACCCCTTGCTACATCAGGTCATTATCCCTGAAGGCATGAGTAAAACATTTAAACAAATGGGGGCTCAGTCAACTTCCATGTCTTTGGGGGAGAGAGCAGATGATGATCAGATGATGTGAACTCCCTCAGATTTGCCAAACCCAAGATACACCCTAAAGATGGCTTTGTTTACAGCACTGAATACAGAACATAGGCAGGCAGGGAACAATCCCAAAACATTTCCAGGCTATTCACTGGCTCTGATGCTGATGAAATCACAGCCAGATGTCAAACAGATGTTAGATTTTACCAGGTCATAAAGAGGGGATGCCTATCTGATGCCATATTCTATGGTAACAGCCACGCTATGGCCAAGGAACAGGATAACATTTCCTTTCCACCCCTTCTCTGCCATTCACTCTCTCACCTTTTTAATACCAGATGATAGCATTTGACTTGTGAGGGATTTGGTCTCAGTTTTATGACTTCTGTTACCTGCCTCTTTTTTTTTTTTTTTTTTTTTTGGTGAAAGAAGTTCACAAAGAGCAGGGTTAAAAACAAGTTCTCATACAGTGAATTGTAGAGAAGCACTCCTAGAAGCCAATGGGAATTCACCTTGAAAATCCAGAGCCAGATGGGTGAAAACACAAAACCAGCAAAAACATAAGGTGTGGTTTCCTTTTGCTGTGATGGAAAGGCCTTTTACTTATCTCACTCTGCCTTCTTGGTATGAAGTGGGTCAATAGAAAAGTTATGTCAGAGTGGGTTGGGGAAAGAGCTACAAAAGAGACAAGAATGAAAGAAACATCACAACATCATGCTCTGAGAGCAACCTACAACCTGAGCTGCCATCTCAGTGGCAGCTACTTCTTCTCCATCCTCCTGGCAATAGTTATGCTGTCTGTCTGAAGAGGAGGAAGAAAGGTCCTAAAGACAAATTTGACCTTCATTTGCACTCACATTATGAGTGCAGGAGTATGACTAACCTAAACACAGATCTCTAGAGTTTCAACCCTGAAACCACAGCTAGTGCCACAATGGTTCTGTCGGAACATCCTCTGGGGAAACCGGACACTTTCCTTTCTCAGCACATCCCTGCAACTGTTGTCTCCACAAATGAGGTCCTCAGCAAAATACAAAAATGGGCAAGAAATTCACAATTAAGTTTAGGAGACACGCTGTTTCCTAAGTTTGGTTTGTTTGAATAGACCCAAAGTGTCAAGGAAAGTCCAGAGTCTGACTATGGATTTATAAGTACTTAAAAGACAACCATCCCAAACAAACTGCTTAAAGAAAACAAAAATACATAAACTTTAAATCTAAAGTTTGAAGTCATAAGAACCACTACACCATATATTGTGAAAACAAAATTGAAGTAAAGGAGATCACCAAAGAAATTAACCTGAGCATTAAATGTAGGAGAATTTTTTTTTTTTTGCTAGACATAGTGATAAAGCTTATCACTCTGCATACAAAAAAAAACCCCAAAAAACAACAAAACAAATCCCCAAAAACATAGATAAATAAAGGTGAATTACCTCACGAGCAGTGTACCCAAAGGAGCACCACAAATAGCTTAATCTCCAACAGAAGTCCTTCATGTGTTACACATAGTCATCAGCTAAACCAAGCAGTGCTGAATAAACCTGTGCCCTTCCAGAGTGCTGTTCAGGCAATTGTGTGTTAAGCCATAGCACAACACGTACTTTTAAAAAACTATTTATGTGTTTCTACTAAGAGGGGTATTTTGGTGGTAAAGATGATTACCTATTCAAAGCAAATATAGGTGCTAAGATTTATTCCATGTTTTCCTTAATTATACTAGCAAGTCTACAAAAGATACCTTTTTTTTTTACATAACCTTCCTTCTTTTCTCTGCCTGCAGAGTCCAAGCTTCATGGGATCCCTTTGATCACATTTGATATCCCAGGGCACTGATACCCAACACCTGCTTGCTATATTTTGACTTGTCTGTTGAGAAAATAACCTTGTTTTCCAGGAAGAGCAGTGTTGACTATTCAAGGGACCCAGCTCCAGGAAATCATCAGATTCAGCGTGCTAAAAACCTTTGGGATGGAGTGTGTCTTGCAGAGAAGAAAAGGAAGAAAAATTCTGTGCATCATGAGCCTGTTCACCTGAAAAGGTGTGTCTGATTGTATTATTAATTATCTGACCAGCATCCTCTATTATAAACCAGTACAGGTAACACAAAGCATAACCAGTGCATCTGCATGCAGCTTCAGAGATTACTATCTGAAAAAATACATCTCAAGTTGTGATCCCTTCTGACTGCTTTTATTTTTTCACTGTCTCTACATCCAAAGCAGATGGCAAGGACAAAAAAATAAAGGAAACAGAAATGAGCAATAGTGAGAATTATACGTAATGCTTTTCTGATACACAAGAACCTGATTAATTAGAGAAACAAAACTGTGTTGGAGGTATAGCCTCAATTCTTATCTTCTCCATGTAATTTATCAGCTGTCTTCTCAATCAGGCACAGAAGCAGATTTCATCACAATTGTATAATCCCCAAAATACAAGGTTTTGATGAAAATATGTGCATGATTAACACAATCTGAAGTTTTGTGACATCCAGTTATATTGGGCCAGCTGAGCATTCAGGGCCAGAGAACAGCTGAAATTTTCTGAACTTTATTTTTAAGGTCTGAAACTGTAAAGGTACAAAATAAATCAGTACCTAAAATTTAAATCAATATGACATCAAACCTCTAAAACTGGATGTATGACCACCACCTGGCAGCCTCATACAATTTTTTCTAATTGCAGTAACTGCTCACTTCTAGCATGACTTTACTTTCTTCGCCCTTTTCTTTACATGGTATGTTCCCTTTTTCTTAGTATATTAAGCAAAGCTATCTTCCATTTAAAGCCAGAAAATTGTAACACTTGTCAATATTTGGACTTCTGTCAGTAGACAGCAATCCACCTCAGGGATCAGGACACTTTGCATCCTGAGCTGTTGGAGGGCCTCTTCATCCCTCTGTCCAAGTACAACTGCTGTAGGTGGGCCTCAAAAGATGCAAGAAAGCTGCTTGTGGGGGCCAGGGGCTGGCAGTAGCTGTTAAAATCAGACCAAATCTCTATTCCCCAAGGCAAACAGCAAAACAGCGAAACCGCCAAGGAGGACTCATTCCTGGTCAGTTCATGACCTCTGCAAAAAAGCAACAAATTCCACTTCTCCTTTCAAATTAAACATCTACTCTTTATTGCCAAGGAATATGTTTTACTAATCTGTGGTGTTCAAGGTTTGATAAACATCAGAAATATTTTTGCTGCTGTTACACGATACCTGACATACATTTTCCCCCCACTCACAGCTTTGCATTTTCATGCCAACATTACATAAAACATACTGGACTTCTTAAATGTACAGGTTGGGGTCTCCTTAAAACACTTCTAAAAGAAGCTGTTCAAGTCCAAAAACCACAATTTTTTTTTAAATTGGCTATTTCTACTGAATGAAGTTCCAGCACATTCCCCATGAAAAACCTACCTTGTTGGTTTTACTTCCACTAAAAAAATAAATAGAAAGCTTTCATATTTAGGTGTCTAGAATTACTTTGGTGAGGAAAAGGAAGGGGAAGAAAATGCATAATTTTCAATTTTTTGCAAGTGAATTTTACAGACAATCGAAATATCTGTGCAAAAATATGCTCAGTAGATCAGTGCCCATTTCTGACTTGGACCATATACAGTATAACAGCTTAAATAATTGAGTACTCCAGTACTATATTCATGTATCTGTTGTTTCTTTCCCAGGTATGAAAACATCCATTTGGTGTCTCAATGGCATGGCCATAACTCTCAGTGGTCTTGAATATCTCCAGCTTTGGTGGGTTTTTTTATGGTAAATATTCATGGCAAGATGACCTGCCCAACAGTCTGGCAGTGATTTCTTTTCCACTCCTTTTCAACCATCAGTAAGCAGTCTCTAGACTCAAGAAATAGCATTACTATTTCTAAAGCTATTGTAACTGCAAACCTAGATTAACTACACAGAATAGCCTACTTAAATCACTTAAATTGCTACTGTTCACTAAGTCTATAGTGGTCATGCAAGCATGCCTTTGAAGAGGCATTTGGAAATTGGAATTCATGGACTACATCTGGAGGCCAGTGTAATTTGCAGTTAAGAAGACTAAGCTTTCAGGACAAATAAAATGTAGTACAATAATATAATGTATTTAAGAAGCAGAATTTCCTTAAATTAATGGAATAAAATCAATGATTAAAGCAAGAGAGAATGAACAGAAGTCTTCTTTCATATGGTGCATTCCTATTGCAAAGCATTTTCCCAGCTCTTTCACAGTGTCTTGTGGACAGCAGAACAGAGGATGGGAAAGGATGTGTCCTCTTACAGGACTGAGATCCCTGCTGTTCAGTTTTCTTCTACACATTAGAGGTGTACTACTGCAACACTCTCTCTCCCCTCAGAATACACAAAGCAACAAGGGTAGGAAGATATGTTCATCACATGGATCACACCAGGTCTTTAGAAACAGGATTAGAAGCAGTGAAGATGGTAGAAATAACTTGTATTGTTTGTTGGTGAAGGGAACAGGAAAGGAAAACAAATTGGCTGTCACTGATAATTTATTCTTAAAATTTCAGTTAATACCCTACCCTCTGTCCTTGCCAGACCTGAGATAAATTTTGTTTTTTACAAGAAAAGAGCCAATCATGCTTATAATTCAGCTTACCTGGGTATAACCAGTGGCTCCTGCTCACAGCAGTCACAAATAAGGCCAGCAGAGATGCTCATGTACGATCAAACAACAAGCTTCCAACTCCTCACCTGCTAATTCTGAAAACTGTTTCAATTTAAAGCCACATAAAAAATGCATTAAAACTTAGCTGATGAGACTGTATAAATGAAAATGGTAAATTTAACATAAATATGATTTTTTCCTTTGCCCAGCAAAGGAACAGGACTCAGAGTTGATCAGAGAGAGGTATATCTAGACAGCAGAACCAATAGAGTCTTAAGATTATTAGGCCAGGCATCAAAGACCATGAAAGCAGCTGTACTAGCTCCAGCACCAATAAGAAGCTGCCAGCAAATTAGCTGATTTAAAGCACTGCAGAGTCCCCAGCCAGCTCACATCTCCAAACCACTCCCATAGGGGCAGATTTCTGGAGAATGCAAAAGTTACACATGGCTACCCAAAATCAGCTCAAGGCCAGCAGGACTTACTGGCTTTGGCAAGCACTTCTACACTGCCCTTCCTGGTGACTGGGGAATACATTCATCAGACACAGAACTGCCTTGCTTCAATGCACTGACCCAGCTGATGCTCAGCACTGAAGCCAATCAACCCTTAAATCTGGAGACCCTGCTGGGAGCTACCTGGGATTTACAAGGTCAACAGATGTAGCCCCATCCAGTACAGGGGCTACAGAGCTGTGCAACCACCTAAGGTGATGCAGGATCACTGCCCAAACTGCACTGCAGAGCCCACCCACTGAGGAGGCACCAGACCCGGGTCATACGTGTTCTGCATGCTCTTTGTGTGCATGCCAGCCAGCCCAGAGCTGCTCAGGGGCTTCAGCACCCCTCTGACTGCAGAGACCGTGCAGAGTCAGCTAGCCCCGGAGCAGCACCCACTTTCTGGGGCTTTTTGGCTACTTGGAAATCCCTAAATGTGCTGTGCTGCACTGCTAAGGCCATTTGAGCCATTTGCCCTCGGAAAGGCACTGGCATCAAGCTGGTCTCCTGTGAGAGCTGATGTGGCTGTCTTGAGCAAGGGTGAGAGCTGCTAAAGCCAAGTAGACTCTTCAGTGAGTTGCCCACACCCACACTACAGAGGTTATCCAGGGTTCTGCATTCTCTGGCATATCCGAAACTCCACCTTACATTATCCTGAATAGAGTAGTCGACTGTTTTTTCCTCTTATTTACTTCCCATCCTCAGTCTGGCATTTTTATTTCTCCAACTTGCAAAGTTACAGAAGACAAGAATATTTCTATGCTGCTTTAAAAAGAATAGATTATATTGGAAGCCGTGATGGAGAGCACTGACCACAACCTTTGAAGTTCTTGGTGTGTAATTCACTTACATAATAGTTCGTATTAAGGTTTAAGTGCTGGATTTCTAGTATTGCTCATCAAATTTCAGCCAAATGAAAAAGAAGCAAGGTGAACTACTCTTGAGAAGATAAACTATCTGCAAGAATTTTTGATGCATGTGTGAGAACACTAAGAACCCTCAGTGTTCTAAGAACCTTCTTAAAAAATATTTAAAGGTCTGGAATTCAAGGAGTTTCAGTTCTCTAGGATCATAATTTAGAAAGTAAATTTTAATCAGGATTGGGTGGCTCAAGAGATTGGGTAATAGTATTTAAAAAAGCAAGTGATTAATCTCTGATCAACCAGAGAGTAAGGACTAAAGAGCATTTAAGGTCTCAAACACCCCTGGGAGCTAGCCAACTTAGTCTAATACTGTGGGTGCTGACTCTAGGCAGATTTTGGTTTTTCTCACACACAGTCCTTGTGCTATGAGTAGGCTCCTCTAAATTTCATTAGAACTATTCCATCATTCTCCCCAAAATTCTGCAGTAGTTATGCCTTTGAAATGCCAGTGGCAGGTAGATACTGAGTTTGCTGATAACACTGTGCTGACAAGTACCTTGTTCCTCTGTTCCTTTTTACTGCATCTACGTGTTTTTTCTGAATTACAAACTCCTGAATTGACTTGAGGTGCCATAAAGCATAACAGGGAAGAGGAGATTCATATCAGCCAGGTGATACTTTGCAGGAAAACGGACTTTGGTCAGTGCTGACTGTGTCATTCAAAGACCTGAGATGCACAGAAATGGAGGCCAGGCAGGTCTGAAGGTACAGCTCCTAAACTCCCTTCAGACTAATCATAATGTGGGATTGAATTTTGCTCTTTGTTTTGTTTCAGATAGAATGAAAGAACAAGGAAAAACTGTTGCATTTTTGCTGAAAATATGTCATCACCCGTTCTAAAATAATTCTGCTAATACCTTGCTTACTCACATTTTTGTGGGACTGCACCAGTTGTCCAATACAATGTAGTTATCTTGCTTCTTCCTTGTCTAAAATTCTAGTCCACTGACGTATCAGATTTCACCCAGTCACTATTCAGCAGTGTAAAAATAAAATACAGGCATGTACACTAAGGGAGAAGACCAATCTAGCCTGACTTCTCAAAACATACAGAGCAAAACAAAACTCAGTCTCCTGTGACCAACCTTATGTCATGCTACTTTTTTGCATTAGTCTGTCACTAAGCACTGAATTTAGTTACAAATTTTATGTGTTCTTTTGGCCCACAACCTTTACTTACGTACTTACTTCTCTTTAAATCTTTAGAGGCTTTTGTAAGAGCTCTGACAGCACTCCCTGGGAACCATTCTGTTTTATTTACCAGTTTGCAACTAGTTTTGCCAATAATTGATGGAATTCCTGCATTTATTCATAATTTGTTTTCTGAAATATCAGAAAATGCATTGTTTCCAATACACAGTATCAAGCCTGTAGTAGTAGTTATTAATTTTTTTTAATCTGCTTGTTTTTTCTTTGAAAAGAAACAACAGCACAGCAGAACAGTGTATCTCTGTCTGGTGCATGTGACACTCTCAGAACATTTTAAGCTTTCCTTTTCATGCAGTTGCTATAGTTTAAGAAGCAACTACTATCTGACCTCCTCAGGGGTAACAGGAGAAACTTAATGAAAGAAAACATCCAGGAATTGTAAAACAATAAGGGTTTTTTTCTGCTTATGCAGATGTCAAGTGAAAGTTGCATGAAATATTTTTCGAGATCAAAAGTTGAGATATTTTATTAGCTGGTGCTGCTGACCTGTGCAGACAGTCTTCTGGCACAATTTTCACAACTTGTTTATAGTATCACCTCAGTTATCTGGAACTTCGTGTTATCCCCACAAGGGTCAAATTCCTGACATGTATTAATTACACTGAAAATTGCCCTGGATTACTTGAAACCTCAAATAACTGAACCTATCCACTATCCTCCCTTTTAAATAACAGAGGACATACTGTATAGGGTGCTAATACTTTGTGGCTGATCTCTGTAACTCCAGAAATTAATACATAAACGTCACACTTCTTATCTAGCAGGTCTGCCAGCTTTGGTCTGAAAACCAAGCTTGAGAGGCAGAGAGCATTTGTAGCATGGTCCTATTCACTGCTCTGGGCTGCAGGACTGGGGGAGATAGGAAGGACAGGAAGGTTAAAACCAAAAAACCACTGACCAGCATTCCTGATCCATGCACTGCTGGCCAAGGATACAGACCTGCTTCACAGTTCAGCTCTCTTTAGTTGCCAAAATGACCTTGGATCCCTCCTGTAGTCAGCCAAAGACTGGGTGCTGCCTGCAGGGTAAGCCTATGTCTCACTAATTCTTGAGCTTTTTACTGCACTGCATCTTCTTGTGCCCATTACCAGCAAGTCAGGCCTGCAGCTTCCCCTTGAAGGCACTCACCAAGCAGGAGCCTCACAGGAACCTCTATAACTTCATTATATCAGGGCTTGAATGGAAAGATAACAATTCAATGACCTACTGACAACTTAGGTAATGTAGCCAACAGCAGGCATTAGCTCTAAGATCCCTAATGCCGTTGCTAGGCAGGAGTGGTAAAGTTGGGATTGGTTTTGGAAAAAACAGCAAGCCCCTTTCCAGCCAAAGGAGAAATGGTATTCAAAGGGCAGCAGCAGCGAGGCAGCTTTCATTAAGAAAAGGTATGAGAAATATCCAGGAACTTTTGGTAGGTAACACCCATAGGATTTGTTGGCTGTGCAGCCAAGCTACACAGCACCCATCCAACCCAACAGTCATAAATGGCAAGCAGCAAGAGCATCAGCAGCCTGGGCTATCACTTTAAGGCCTGAAATTTGTTGCCCCACAACAGGTGCAAGGGTAAGTGTCGCAATCTGGCACTCGGTCCAACATGCCTCCCAACACACCAATGCCCCTTTGCAACATGTTAAGTCAAGTAACATCTCTTTAGCAGTAAAAGGAGACCGAATAATACCAACATTATGACTAAAAAAGAAGAGAAAGGGGAAGGGGGGAAGCAGCATGTTTACACCATTGGCCTTATGGGGTAACACAAGCTTGGTTCTAAATTGTGCATGAGAGCTACTACAGTTCAAAGGAGAAAAGCCAAGGTAATGAATCAGTATAACAGAATGAACTGAAAAAAGCTGAGCTGAACTCAGTACACACTTGGATGCGTGCACACATTTAGTAAGTTCAATACTCTCCTCTTATTGAAAAGCCTGAAAACTCCCTTTCACACACCATGCAGTAATAAATCAGCAAGCACTATTGCTCCAAAGAAAAACAGACATTCACCATTTAACTAATAGTGCGTCCCACATGAAAATTAGGAGGCAGAAACAAACAAATATGTAGCAATAGTGAGGACTTCAACAGAAGGACACAACTCCAAAGAGATGAGGATTGCCTCTGTATTGCAATATTAATTTTCTTGACCATTAGTTATATTGCTTATCCATAAATGAATGTGCAATTCTCCTACTAAGCTGTGGGGCAGATTTGCACGTGATATCACAAGGCTTTTCAGCTTTCAAAAGGTTAATAGTTAATGGTTTTGATGTCCCTCAGTCAGATAGTTCAGCCTATCTCTGTATTTTCCATAAGCAATTAACTAAGCTGTTTCCTCTGCAGCATTAATTTTAACAGGTTTACAATAGTATCATTAGACCTCTGGACATTTAAGAGGAAATGCATTACAATTGGAAAGTACCATGCCAAGCAGGAAGCAAGTGGCTTCAATCCAGGAGCAGTGAGGAATGCAGAGCAAGGAGAATTCAATGTCAGGTATTTCAGACCTCTATTAATTCTTGACCACAGCACCAGACTATAGAATTTTACTGGGCTCTTAAACTAAAGAAATCACTTTGCACGGATCTTTAAGGCACCAGTTTTCCATTAGTTTGCCTTTTTGCTTGTTTGCTTTAAGTCAGGGAAACAACTGCAATGTGATATTTGGAGCAAGACACGTTCCATCATCTGCATTCAGCACATAGGCTCCTGCTAGCAACATACACATCATCTAAAATAAATCCACTTAAGAGTACCCGGAAAGGTTTTCAGCATAGAAACAGTAGGAACAGTTGCTAGCAGACATTAACTGCAACAGCCTTCACCAAGTTGGTTTGCAGCCAGGGAGGGGATTAGAGACAGCATTCTTCTGCCACCCTCTTCAGCCCAAGGGCTGGGGTCACAACAGACTGTTGCTTGCTCTCTTTTCACAAGAGAAGGTCAAGGAAGGTTGAGCTTCCCTGGACCATTTTGAGGTGGCCAATCTGTTGGTCTGACTATACTGTGAAAATTCTTCCTGCTTGACATCCCAGGACTTCTCAGGTTAAGAGCTTTTGGGAAGGTACCCTCCCTTTTCACACTTCCAGTGCTGCTATCTGGTTGTCAACATCGATCTAGCTGTTCCCTGCAGCAGAGGCTACATGTCACTGAAAAAGACAGTTGGGGATCAGAGATGGTATTTATAGCACAGACCTACAGACTCCAACCTGTGAGAGGCTTTCCAGAATTAGGGAGTGAGAATACTACTAAATATAATTTTAAACACAGACAACCTTTAAATGAAGGATTTAAGGTTGAGACTTTCCTGGATCCCTGTGTCCTTTGCTTTTGACCAATACCTTAAGGAGTGCATCTAAGTTTAAACTCTGTAGCTGCAGTTTCAAAACTATTTTAAACTGATGGAATGATACCTCTTTTCCCACCTTGGTGAGCCTCTTCCTTCCCTCCTGCCTGCATTTCTTTTCATGCTGTAAGATGAAGGGTATTTTTTAGCCAGGTCAGTTGCCCACTCCAGCTAATATGAAAGCCAGGGCTGTCTTTTGCAGGAATACCAAATTCAGGGTAGCTGAAAGCAACCATAACCTCAAGTTTAGTTTTCCTTGCTAAGGACAAAAGCTGATACTTATTTAGCTTCAAGACATGGACAGCTGTAGCTCTGCATATTTTATGTGTGTTGGCCTAAACACTTGCAGTACACCAGCTCAGAGCTTCTCTTTATATCCTCATTGCAAACTAATCAATATTGCAATAGAAGACACACAAAAATTGCAGGTGCCTGGATACAACAACAGCAGTGCCTCATTCCCCCCAGGACACAGGTGACACATTCACAGACTTAGGGCATCCAACTCCTTCACTGAAAACCCCTGAAGATGGTACATGTCTCCAGAGCATGTGGTATTTGCTCAACTATTAAGAGAAGTCATAAGCTTCAACAGTGGGATTTGTTTTGAAGAGTATAAATCATTGCCCAGGAGGCCCTTTCTTTCCAGGACAGCAGCTCAAGGAATGCACTGATCCTTCACTTCATTAAGTGGAAATTCAAGCAAATGGCATTGGTTTGTTAAACTATTATATTTTCTGACATTTACAGGTAGTTAGAGATTATTCTTTAAAAGCTTGCCATTTCTGAAATACTCACTCACCTGAATGTCATTAAACCAATGTAATGCAAGTCATGGCTGAACTTGCAGAAGGACTCCAGCATCTAAAAGCAAATCTAACAGTTATTCCAGTAGGCAACCTACATTTTTCATGCCTACATAATGAGCTCCTCCTGGAAGCCAGCTGCCCTCCCCAAACCAAGAAAGACCCTGTCATTTATAGTAAAAGTTAATGCAATGATAAGGTCAAGTTTACATTTCAGCTGCCTAGCATTATCACTTCATCAGTAGCAATGTTTTTCTTTTTGCTGTTTTCAAATGTTATCCCTGGAATCCTTCAGTTTACTAAACTTCCTATGCAACCCCCCCCCCCCAAAAAAAAACACACAGAAAAAAAAAATCAAAAAAACCCAAAAAACAATCATTATGATATTTTATAAATAACATCTTTGAGAAGTCACTTGATAGCCCTAAACAGGTAGACTCTGCTTTTAATCAAATACTTTTTCCTAAAGCAGGCTAAGACTGGGCAAGCAAAGCGTGTCTTCATACAGAAAAAAAAAAAAATTCAAAAAAGGACATTCTCTGCAGTGACCATCCTCTCTTGGTTTTATCATAGAAAAGGTTCCCCTTGCCTCCAAATTTGCATATTAATGTTCTATATTATTCAGTGTGAATAAAGCTAATTATAAACCTACTGATTAAACTCACAGGTGTTGGAAGAGCAGTCTAAAATGAGACTGTGAATGACATAGGAATGCTTGTGATATTTTCGTAGCTGTTATTTATTATTTGTATTAACATACTGTCTAGGAGTCCTGGCCATGGAGCAGGACTCATGGGGTGAGGTGTTAGACAAAAACAGATGAACAGATGATCCTTGCCGCAAAGAGCTTACAAGTATTATTAGCATTTGGCCAAACCAAGTCCTGACATTCTCAGCAGCAGAGCTCAGCAGGCTGAGGGCACAGCTTAAGCTGACTGTGAAAATGCTGCACCTTTGAATCCTAACCTGTCCAGTTTCAGAAGAGGTCTCAACAACGTGACAAAGTCTGCATATGTCCACAGCAGCTATGGATCACAGCCACCCTTCACATGGGTCCTGCAAACATTCACCCATCTTGGCTGGTGCTTTCTGACCCAACAAGGAAACTGTTCAGAGCACCCTGGGTACTGAGAGACTTCCTCTTATAACAAGGAATAAACTCCTGGACACTGTCAGAAAGGGCCAGCATCCTAAGCACGACAAGGAGTGGTCCCAGCCAACAAACAGCTCAGCTTATTGAGTGCACTGTGAGCACTCCAGCCAAGGAAACATCCAGAAGGTGGGACTTTAGGGCCAGCAGTGAGGTTGGTCTGCCAAAGTCCTGGCTGGGTTCTGGCTAGGGCCAGTGGTGCAGGAAGCACAGAAAAATGTCTGAGGGATCAAGAATGGGCAATTTGGAAACAAACAAGGTTCTTAATTCCAAGTTTCACCTCCAGCCATCATAAACACAACACTGCAGCTGGTAGCTGAGGAAGGAAGTGATTGCCCATGGATGTTAGGGACAGCTCATGAGCCATACAGAGGTGGTGAACATGAAGACTACTAGGAGCTGGTTGAACTCACTTCTCTGAGGGTGTGTGTTCCAGCTAAATGCAGCTCAGACCATCACAAACGAATAAATAAGGCAAGGTCACCTCACCTTTGTTTAGTTTGTTTGTTTTTCTATAGTACATGCCTTTTATTAATTTCCTATTATTTCAGCCTCTCTTGCATGCATACATCAGATTATAGTACAACTTGGAAGCCAGGCAACACAGGCTGAACCCAAGTGCAGCAGTGGAATATGTCTCCAGTACATTTGCTGTCAGATCAATTATTAGTTTCCAGCATCAAATATTTGAGAGTTTTGGAACCAAACCAAACACACCAGAGTAAGCACAGCCTTTTTAATCAATAAAATACTAAATGAGATGCCAGAATTGTATTTTCCATTTGTAATACTAGTTTAAATGGCAGGAGAGCAATGCTTCCTGGACAGAATTTGTATGGTTAATTGGAAGCAATAAAAACCTTCAATTCAGTTTAAAAAAGAAAAATAGCTGAATTTCCATATAAACTTTTGGGTTTTATTTGTTTGCTTCTCATTTTCCCCCCAATACTGCTTTCTCTTTGCTTCCTGCCAAATTTGAAATGATGGCTATTTTCTTCTTCTGTGATGAATTAGCTACAGCTTCACCAGATTGTTCCACGCAGACTTTGTTTGCAAACCATGTGGTTAAGAAACACCTGTTAGTTTGCTTTTATATTCTTTGTGTAACTTAGAAATGTTTATGAATACAACATACAGCTAAATTCATTTACCAGAAATTTCGTAAGGTAATTCCATCCAGCTCAAATGATACCCAAGGCAAGAAAGTCTAAATAAAAAATCAATTTGAAGGCAGTCTAGAAAGCTAGGGGAGTAAAAAACACAAACAGAATACAAGAACACACTACTAACCATTATATTTTTAAGGATACCCTTGCTTTAGTAAAGAGATTTGTTATGTATTACACTATGTGATGAGCCAAAGCACACAGTGCTGCTCTCACCTACTGGCTAGACCCTAAATATTGCATTCATCAAACATTCAGATTTCAGAACTGAAAGCAGGCACAAGAGGTGTAGAGAAACCAATTACTATTTAGCAAGGAAGATCCACAGAAAACATGGCAGAATGGTTTGCACAGTATTTTGCTATGCTGGTGACACTCTGTTTTACATCAACACTCACAAAAATGCTTTTGGAATGTGAGGGCCAAGAACTTATTGTTTTTAGATAGACAGGAAATTTTGCTTCTGTTTACTTCGCATGTACCACAACTTACACAGCAAGACTTTTTTATTAATACAATTGTGCTGGGAAATGAATATGTTCAGCACAGAATAGCAGAACAAAACCTGAAAACAGAAACTATCATATATTATGAATCTCTATATTACAATTGGAGCAGGCTTTTTCTAGAAAATACTAGAACTAAAGGGAGAGTGATAATTTTAAAAGAAAAAAACCAAGAAGATAAATTTAAAAGAAAAGATAAAAAACCTCAAGAAGATAAATTTAAAAGAAAAAACCAAGAAAAAATTAGTAACAAGGAGGTGTGAACGAAGAGAGTGATAGAAATAATGCATGTCTGTTAAAGTTTTGTGTATTTATCTTTGCTAATTATTTTTAACTGTATGAAACACACTATACTTTATTTGGGTCTTGTAATTTTGTTCTGATGTTCATACCTACATACCTACAATATTTCATTTGCTGAATTTAATTAGTAGCTCAGACTCCTGAAGGCTAACATAAGGACAACATTTCTTTGAAATAACATATAAGATAGAAAAACCCCAAACTCACAATTTGTGCAATATTACAGCATAGAACAAGCTACCAGCACCAGCATAGTTGTTCTTAATAAGGGTAACAGCAAGCTCTCAGAGAACACTTTGCCAAAAGAAACTTCCTGGGAAAATAACGAGGGAAAAAAACCCAACCCCTCTTTCAAAGGAACAAGCTGTCTTAAGCAGCACATTTTGCCTTTGTTCATCTTGGTGCAATAACCATGCAACCAGGTGACTTCTGCAGGTCTATTTTTTTCCAGTGCTATATCATACATATGTCACAAAGTTAAGGACCATAAACAAACTGAAAACTGGATGCCGCAGTAAACAGACTTTTTATTCAGTAGTACTGAAACATGAGCCAAGATCCAAGCTAAAGTTCATCTCTCCATCTTTGTCTTCACTATTTCCTCCTATTATATGTGAGAATCGTTCACACAGCCTCTGAAGTAAGTGTCTGAGCTCCTGTGGGGATTGTTCAAGGAACTGAAGTAATGCTATAAACTCCCCTAAATCCTGTCAAACAAAAGATAAGGCAGAAACCTTTTCTTTTCTCACAGAGTGACATTATTCAGGGACAGGAAGCAAAAGCTGGAATCTTTTTAAGGGAAAAAGAAAGTCAACATACAGTAGTTAGTATTATAGAGCAAACCTTATCTACGGTGATGCTGGTAATTTTTCATAGAATAGATAATAAGGTCTAGAGGTACAAAATTACAATTAGTAGGAACCTTAAAAATTAGTTGTATTCACTATGAATGTCATGCAAAATGAAAGAAACCAACAGCAATTCACTGAAAAAATTGCTGGTTTTGTAAAAGTTATATTATATTCATTGTACTCTAATACATCTTTGCAAGTCTTCTGCAGCTCCAGATGGTTTTTTACTTATTAACTTAGCCAAAACACTTCTCCAGCCTTCTGCAATTAAATACATTAAATGATGGTGCTAGATACCTGACAGTCTTAGAACAAAGATGCTCAGTATCAATTTTTTACATGAGAAAATTTCTTCTGTTACTCCTACGTAGGCCTAATATGTTCTTTGAATGCTTTTTAAATTTGCTTTTTGGTGGGAGCATAAACTTTCAGGATTAATGGATACTGAACAAGAATGAGAAAACACTTCATCAGATTTAATGCTGTAAGTCTGAATACCAAAGCTGTGGTCCTACATTTTCTTTCATTAAAGCAATGTATCATTTCTGCTGTGATAACAGAAGCAGTCGCCACTTCTGGAGATCAAAGCAAGTTACAAACAAGCCTGCCAAGCCGAACATATGTAATTCTATATGTAATGCTGCATACAATCCACATCCTGACTTAGACTTGCAACCAGACAAAGATCATCTTTGTGTATTTATATGGCCTGTGCTAGGTATGGTGGTCTTCAGATCCCTGAGTTCATACTTTAGCACCACAGCGCTATAAGTGATAAATTTCACTTAAAATATTGGTGTTCTGGAATGCAAGACCTGAAAATAAATTATTCCCTCTTAAAATACATGAGCAAGTCACTGGTGAGAATTTCAGAGTAGCTGCAGATTCACCTAGTTTTAAATGCCAGGAAAGATTTGAAGAATTCAGTCTATCAGCACTGAACCAGTTATACATAATACTTACAGAAGTGTTATGAGAAGTCACTCAAACATGAAATATAGGCAAAATTTTTACACCTGATAATACTTCAAAGTGAACACCTCAGCATGTGTCTGATATGGGCTTCAAGTTTACTGTTATTTTCCTTCAATAAAGGACACCTCCTAATTTTTCCTTACCATAACAAAGGAGAAAAATAGACTATAATCTGGAGAACTAGAGTCAAGTAGACATTTTGTAGAGCTACATAATATATAGCTGTTTGTGTGTCTGTAGGTTAAGGATGAAACAAAAGGCACTTTGAATACTCCACAATTACTCATAAGTTTTAGCTCCTACTGTGTATAAAAGAAAACCTATCTATTGTCTCTCCTAGTGACATAAAAACTTATTCTATCAGATACAGGAAAGAAATTAAGTCTGTTATTCAGTTAAGTCTGTAATTCAGATACACTTTTTAGGCAGAAGCAGCATCTAGGATTTAAAAGCATGTATCTCATGCAAGGAAGAAAAGGTACTGAAGCTTTCACAGCATTTCTACTTGTACCTGAGGAAATCACACTCACTGGGGTGAAATAACTGGAAAGAAGTAACTCTTTAGTATGTCAAGCCAACCAGAACTAAGATAATAAAGAAGAATTGACAACTAATAAGGGAATGTCTCACATGTAGGGTCAACTGCCTAGGAGGTATAACTGCTTCTGGACCATAGTGTTAATATTTTATTTTTTTTTTTCAGACACATAGGCATGGTATAGGTTAATGAAAAGATACCTCCTGTGCTCAAACACACCCCTGATGGCTGTACTTTCAAATAATACACCATAAGTAAGCATAACAGACTAGATAGAACACTTGATCATTTAAATTCACATGCAGTGCTTAAAGCAGCCACTTACTCATCACTGTAAGTACAAATGGCAACAAAAGTCAGCAGGTATAGAACCAGATGTCTTGGATAACAAGGGGGAAATTTTGATAGTTTGTTTTGTTGGGAGCAATTTATTCAAAGAACAGTATATTAAAACATTCATTGGTAATGTTCAAGAACTGAGAAATAGTGAACTTTTAAAATAATTTAAATAAATTATTTATTTAGAAAAGTAGTTACTAAAGGAAATCAGAGGACACAGGTACAGAGGTAATAAAGTGACTTTACAACACAAAAAATTATCTACTGTATCATTAGCAGCCTGAAAACTTCTTTTTTTCATAATGCTTTGAAGATACACATCTTGCAAGAGAGCTTTATCTCAAGGAATGAGAAAAATACACATGCATAATGACTTTTTTCTATGTCCTTCCGACTATAACCACCTTACCATTGGGATTTTACATATGAATAAGGAAAAAGCTCAATGTAATTCAATATCATCCTCTTAAAACAGTCATAACAAAAATTGAGTCTTTCCTGAAAGTGAGCCAAGGAAAAGAAAAATGCACTACTGGTACTTTTTCAGCTGTTTATATCAAATATTCCTTTCAAATAGGACAGCAAAGGAATAAAACTAGATGGGTTTTAGAGGCAAAAGAAAGGCACTTAAGGAAACTTTTGAGAAAAGGTAGTGGGGATCAAAAATGAGATTCTAAAACCAGGCAGTATTCATGCAGAAATATCCTTGTGAATCTACATGTTGAAAGACCTGGCCTCAAAGGCTATGCAACAGCATTGCAGAACTAATTTAACAGCAAATGTAACATGGCTTCTGATACACTGGAACTTTTTAATGCTGTTTTTACAAAGGAACCTTAACTTCCGCTATCAACAAGTAATCTGAATCTCTTATAGGGCAGTGCCAGAACACAAAGGAACCATGTATACACTTGATGAGTCTAAATAGAGGATGGCCACCTTCCACATGCTCTAGGACCAGTTTATTCCCAATT
The DNA here is from genome assembly GCF_963513975.1 of Fringilla coelebs. Lineage (NCBI taxonomy): Eukaryota > Metazoa > Chordata > Aves > Passeriformes > Fringillidae > Fringilla > Fringilla coelebs. The sequence goes on along the minus strand of NC_140032.1, from coordinate 23,838,857 downwards.
ACAGCTGAAGATAAAATCAATACAGCCATTTCTATGTGGCTAATGCTGTTAGACCCAACAAGCACCCACTCCCCCACCTTCTGCCCCAACAGCAAGCACAGGACTGTGCCACCACTTGAGGTGACCCCCTGAGCACCCAGCCTATGAGCTGTCAGCACATCCTCTGTGGTCTTCCTTGCTTACAACAGAGTATGCCCAAATTTTGGTCTGCCCTAAAGTCAACATGAAACAGTTCCCCAGATAGTCCCAGAATGAATGTTATCTGCAGACTGTGGTATTTTGGGGAAAGGGAAAATGAGACAAAATATACAAGTACAGTTTTCTTCATTTCCAAAAACTATCTTTTTGTGGTGGCGGCTTCTAATGCATGCATTCCAGTTTTTCTAAAGCTAGTGCCACAACTGAGAGGTGATATATAACCAAGAAGATCATCTTCCTCTAAAAATATACCCCAACACTTGAATACAGCCTACTTCTGGAAAAAAAAGACTGAAAGGTCTTAAGGTGACTACACAGAGCATTCCAATTTCAGAGGGACTGTCTGAGTTTACTAGGCTAGAAGAGTTCAAATTACAAAAATAACTGCTATCTGAATCCCATAGTCAATGTCAAGGTGCAAAAAGCAGCACTGAAATATTTTCCTCCGTTTGATATACTCACCAAACCTGCAATGGGGGTCGGTAGTCTATTGATCTTTTTAACCAATCCTGGCTTTATCGCATTCAGCAACCTGTTATGAGAAAGGAGTATTTCATGAGTGGAAAGTCATAAAATCCAAATTATCAAATATTTTCCCCCAGCACATAAGGATTTCAGTGTGACTGGAAAAAAAGAATCTCCCCTTTCTCCCTTCTGAAAACATACATGGACACCCAAATTTGATCCCTGAAATGAAGAAAGACTAGAATATCCACAGCAGAGAAAGAAAGAATATCCACAGCAGAGTAACTCAATAGTATTTATTTTAAATTCTAAATTGATCTAGATCACATCAGTGACCCAGACAGATTCTGGGTGAATTTTGACACATCAGCCTGCCTTACCTGTGTACAGGCAGATCATGCCTGGAAAGGCCTGAGAGCAGAAACCTAGAAGGCATCCAGGTCTGGCAGTTTCTGCACTGCAGGAGAGTGAGAAAGGATGTACACTTTATGGGTGGCCTGTCTATTTTTTTTTTTTTTTTGTCTTAACTTGAAATTAAATGTCATCCTTCCATATATTGTGTTGAATGGAGGGCCACATAAATCATAAATGAGAGAAGACAAATGAAAAGGGAATTCATAACCCCCCTGCCCCGTCTCATCATGAAAACACCATTAGGCCAGTCATACCACAGCTGAACACTGTTCAGTGTCCAAAGATTAGCAATCCCCCAAATCCAAGTTCCTCACCACCCATGAGCATGCTATGAGATGTGCTGACATGGCTCATTGTTACAATACTCAAAAAAATGACCAAGCCTCTCAAAGTGGGGAATTTTAATTGTAAAATCCTGTTGCAACAAACACCGTGTCCTCACCACCCTTCCCCCAAGAGAAATCCATAATGCCTTATTTCCAAAGAAAAATTCAACCACTTCCATCCACTGGGAAGAAAATCATCAATTCAAGATCATGGACTTAAAATTCAAGATTTTTGAAGGGAAAAAAATGATGTCTGTTTAAATCTAAAACTCTCTGAAAATTTGAAGAGCTCTGTGGAAGAGAGGAACCTCATTTTGGGCTGACATGGTCTCCATTCAAGCGAAGACTCCTCTGGCAGCTTACTGTGGTTGTAAAATTATGCATATTTAATATTTGAGAGGTCTGGCTGAGAAGTTTATCCAAACGAGAGGAATATTCCTTTCAACTAAAGCTAACAGTCTGTGATGGTTTCCAGCTCCCTACTTCTGAGTTAGGATAACAGGCAGTGTGCCACTGCTAAGAGCTCCACCAAGAGCCATCTCTCCATTGTGGCACATTATTTGTTGCTTGATTCCTTAGGACTGTGGCAGTTTGCAAGTTCATAAAGGCGTTCATCCCTCCTGGAGTGAACATCTGGCTTTATGAACATTGAAGTGATCACTTTTCCTCACCTCTTTCCCCTTGTGTCTCCCTGAAACAGTATATAGGTTGGATTTCTGCAGTCACTTGGACAGAACAGGGGAGCAGAGTGGGAGATTCTCAGTTTCCTATGGTCATAGTTAGCAAAGCTTTTGTTCCACTTGTCCAAAATTGTATACATGTTATTACATTCTTGAAGTTCCCACATCTCCAACACCATCATGTATTGGGAGCAGCATCAAAACAAATATGAATGATACTTTTGGTCATTGGGGGTATTTCTTAAATATCCTTGAAGTTAAAAACTCTGTAACCTAAACTCATACAGATGGCTGTACTATTCCTCTTCTGCTCAGGGTAGAATCTAACAATAATGTCCTAAAAACAAATGAATTAATTTACTTTTATCTACAAAAAAATCACTTTTCCCCATTAGATGAAGAGAATGCCAATAAAAGAACTGCCTATCTTCTAGAACCATTATTTTATTTCACAGATGGAAAAAGAATTACTTTTTTTTCCCCCCAGAAGATACTATGATACTTTTTAACCTCACAGAGCAACAACTTTATAAAACTACTATTTTCCATTTAGCTGCTACACCAGGCAATTTAAGATATATTTTTTTTTTTTTTATTGCCAGAGGACTTCTTTCCAGATACTGTAGCTCTCTTGTGATTTTAATCCTCAGTTTGCCTCTTCTGTTTCAGGAAAAAAAAATGTATTAGCTAAAGCATCCCATTTTCTTTATTACTCAAACGTGAATGCATCAGCACCATAACCAATATTGCAGGTGCAGATTAAAAGTCATAGGCAATAAGAGAAGGCAAAATAAAGAGTTCTTATTGGAAACCTCAAATGCCAAAACCCATTCTAAATAAATCTTCAAAATGGCTTGTACAGACTTCCCTGCAAAATACAGGAGAAGGATAAATTGAGAGGAAGGGAAGGAGTAGGGAACAAACAACATTTTAGGTCACCATTTGGAGGCTGAAGAGAGAGGAAATAGGATGGGGAAAGATGGAAAACCCTGAGGAAGAAATTAAAATTATTATTAAAAAGTTTGTCTCCTATTGGAAACATTTCTAAGCAGTCTGGCACCAAAACCCCCAGGACTTTCTTGCTGGAGAATATGTCAAAGGGAGGTTTCTTCCAGAGCAGACTGTCTACTTCTAAATTATTGCCTCATCTAGAGCAACAATCCAGATGCCAAAACATTGAGTGGTTTAAGCTTGCTCTGTTACCAAGCCAGCTGAAATGTTGTGCTGTTTGTGCAGGATCTCAATGGTCACCTTCACTCTCACAGTTACTGTCCATCTCTCCTGACATAGGCCTGTATACACAAACTAAATTTTCTGTGCCAATTTAGTCTTTCATGAAGCACGTGCCTTGGTATGTGAAGTTTTATCAGCTCTGTGGGTTTCTGTTGAAATACTGGGCAAACAAAACCAATCACCATTTTGCAGTGGGGACCTGGCACAAGATCATCAGCATTGCCCAAGGAAAAGACTCTGCAGGTGAACAAAAACTACTAACCCACACTTTCTCCAAAAGCCCCTGACAACTGCAGTCCCACTCGTTCTTGCCCCACCAATCCTAACCAAAGGACTTGGCTGCCCTGGGCCTTCTGTCCCCAGCCATGTCCTAGTCTAAAGAGAAAAAACCTGCACCACGTATCTTCTTCTGGCATCTACAGCTCCAGCCTGTGTCTTCTTCCCCAGTCCTAATCCTAATCCTTGGCTGCTTTTGAGTGATTCCAACAACCCCACCAAACACCCAAAAGACAATAACCCAAACCAGGATACAACTGAATTTTCAGGCTCCATCCACAAAACCCAAGTCTCTACATACACACGTGCCCTACTCTCAGACCCTTCAAGCTCTCTGTGGGGATTTCTGCTCACCACCTCTAGAATTTATGCACCTGAATCAGAATAATCCTCTGTTCTTCTCAAAGCTCTCTTGCAATTTTCAGTCCAACGCAGAGTAATCAAGGTTGGAAAAGACCTCAAAGATCACCAAGTCCAGCTGTTAAGCCAGCACTGCTGGGGATGGTAACACAATCGCTTCCCGGGCAGCCTGTTCCAATGCCTTACAACCTTTTTGTGAGAAATTTTATTTCTAATATCCAATCTAAATCTCCCCTGGAGCAACCAGACACTCATCCTCCTTTCCCCTGTGCCAAGAGCTGGCTTGGACTCTCCAGCAGAAACCTGTTAAATGAAGCACAGTAAGACACTGCATGGAAGCTAAAACCTTAGACCTGTCTTACCTTATAGAAACAGCAGGGCATGATGGAAGTGGAAAGCTGCTCTAGTCCCAGGCACAGGGAGAAGCTAGGTCACTTCCTTCCCCCGATACAAACCAGCTCTCATAGGTACGGGAAGAATCAATGCTCTACTCATGCTGTGCCCAAGGCTTGGCATTCCAGGAGATAAGCTATCTCCACAGCTGGACAGACAAGCTGAAATCAGTGCTAGCCACTGTGTGACTAATTTATTAGACCTTCCTGGGGTTTTTTATCATGAGTTAAGAATTTAAAAAACTCTGCCAGGAAGAGAAGGTGTTTCAGGCAACAGTTGATAAAAGATCAAATGAAAAGCACCAATAAACTGCCCATTAAATTCTTGCAAGAAAGCGTCAGTTACGAAAATATTCAGAGGATGGCTGCCAAAACCCAGCCTCCAAAAAGACCTTGATTCTAGGAGGAAATGGAAGAGAAGCATTTTCAGAGAATAAGAAGAAAAGAAAGGCTGAAGTGATGTGTGTTCACAGATCAATCCAGGCTGGAGGGAGAGGTATCCAACAGAGCTCTTTGCTCAAGTAACAGATCATATTCCTAAAAAGAAAAGCTGACTAATGATCTGATCTAAAAGTCAAAGGGCATTTCATATTTGAGAATTCAGGAAACTCTATCCACAGTAAACCTTCACAGAGACATTTCTCTCTTCAAATTAAGTTTTACAGACTTACATTCAAACAAGCAGGCTTTCAGCACTTGATAATTATTGGCCTAGACAGCTTCAGTATCCACATGTTTTTAACTCATGCTCTAGTGGCAACTCCAAAATGCCCCAAATATTTCAAAAGGACAGAAAAATCCACTACTAGTCTTAAAGATGAACAAATCACCTTGAAACAGTGAATAATGAAAAGTCAAAATATTTTGTTGCAAAAGACATGGCTAAGAAGTTTCAAAATATAAACATGTTCCTGAGGTCACAAAAATATTTTTGGGAAAACATTCTTGAGTGATTGCTAATGATGTCCCTGACATCATTTATTTAGAATCAGATGAACAAGGTGTTTTTTTAACAAGCAGGACAGAACTGACTTTGTCTTATGAAGGGCTCACAGTCTAGTCTAATATGTAAGAAGTTAATGAAGACCTATGCAAATACGTAGTATTGAGAAAACAATATTCCAGACACAGGACTGCATTAGTCTTGCTCTGCCAAAACCTAAAAATATGAAAATAATAGAGGCCTTCTAAACAGCTCAAGAAAGGTAACAGGGAAGAAAGTAACTTCACAAGCTGTTTATACAGAACCTACAATGACAAGAACTGATGATGTGAAGAGCATCTCATGCACCTATAAATTTACAATTCATGCATAGTTTTTACACTAAATAGCAATGGCCATAGATGTGCTTTCTAAAACTGCTAAATATGCTTTCTTAAACATACACTCTTGAAAAGCTGAAACTTCTCACTGGACCACCTGGCCTTGCATTTGAGCAACACTCCTTTTGAGTGGATCAGTGCTCCACAGTCTCCTGCCCTGTCAGTAACCACGCATCAGTGAAAAAGCTGTACTATTCAGTCTGCTGAAATGCATTTTTTTTAAACATAAATAAATACAAGGACAGGTCATTCTGCCTGTTCAAGCATGCCCCTCACTGTCTATTCCCCACTTCTCATCACGGGCTTTGCATTAGGGTTTGTGTTACCTTTGGCCCCTCATCTAAACCGTATTAATAAATAGCTCTTCATTATGAAACAGCAATAAAACTTACAGATTAAGGACTCTGTATTCATAAAAAACTATTTCACATGTCCTCACATGAACCTAAATCTTACTGCTTAATGAGCCTTGGGGCCCATCTCTCAAAACCTGGAGACATGCCAAATTCATGATGCTGATAATGTTTTGGCTTTACAGCACAGAGCCTGAAAACCACAGGAAAACACCAATTCCTTCTCACCTCAAAGGTCACATTCAAAATTTGAAATATTCCTATGAATCTCAAATACCTTCTTAGTTTTCAAGAATAGGAAATTCAAGCAAAATACTAATTAAGAATAAGGGCTGGACATCCACTGACTTCTCCACTGTTCACTACACAGCCAAGTGCTGAACTGATGCCAGGCCCATAGTACTAACAGACAATTAGAATGATAAATCTGAAAAATCCTATCATCTACAAAGACTATTTGTTTCCCCCTACCAGATGACATAGGCGACATTAACTTGCAAGAAGAGCGACTGAAGCACCATATACACAGCAAAGGCTGTTCTACATACCTCATGGTGTCACTGACTCCGTGCACAAAAGTTTTATTATTCCACAGCATTACACTTGTGCTGATCTGGCACACAGCCAGCCCTTGTTGAAAACTGCACTTATGTCAGCTCAAAGCTTGGTCAGATGCACCAGAACTGGGATGCACATCCAAAAAAACTGCTCTTTGAGAAAATGCAGCTCATTCATCACTATCAACATAAAGAACACAAGCTAAAGGGATTTCTTACTTGTGGAAGAAAATAATTCTCATGACAGAATAAATGATAAATTCCATTAAGTAATTCTTGGTCATAATCACTTTTAGTTCGCTCAGATTTGTAGCCACTTATCATATTTTCTTTAAATATTATTAAAATAATCTATGTGCATGACTAATTTCTCATCTTTTTTATTTAAGAGTAAAATAAAAAAACTTTCTTGTACTTTTTAAGACCATATATTCCAAGTATGCACAGCAGAAGAGAAGTGCCTTTCCTATATATTATCCTACAGCAGGAAAAGTGTACAACTTTTTTTTTAGTTCGCGGTACATACGCAATTTTACCACGATTACTTAAAAAGAGTAGAACATCTTTGTATCTCCTCTTTTAAAAAACAACATAAAGGCTACAGAGTCAAAGAATAAGCATAGTTTCAAAGAATAATCACAGTTTCTGCACATTTTACTAAGTTACATAATGCCATGTGCTAATAGATAAAAATAACTCTCTCTAAAAAACCAAGAAGACTTGGGAAAGTGCTCATAAGTTGTTTTGCAGAACTGCACAGGAAAGGGACATCCATCTTTAACCACATACGGTTAGTCTTTTTTCATTTTTATACGTGTCTGATATGCAGTGAAATATTTGTTAGAACTTTCATGCTTGAGAAAAATCAGATTTATTTTGCCTGCTTGTACTGCTATAAATTGATTTTAATACATACATAAACCAGACACGCAACTAAACTCTTCGACATACAGAACTCAAGGTATTACAGACAATCATGATGTTGTTAGACTCCACTGCAAAGCCAAATAATTTCTGCTAATATCCAACTGGTTTAGTTCATTGTTTAAGGTCTTTTGCCCAGGATCCATATCCCAATTGTTGTTGTTATTCTTCTTTATGTTCTGGTCCCGTTCCTAACATTAGAATCTCATTACTACAAACTTTAAGGGTGACTGGATTACCTGATTCCAGAGAAAGCTTGAGAGAAAATATATTCCAATTTCATGTCAGAAGTTCTTAGAGATATATTGGATATATATCCTGTCATATCAAAGCAAGCAATTAACTCAAATTTTTGAAGTCTCACTTCCCTACAGAGACCTCTTTAACTACCCAATACCCAACATGAAGGAAGGAATCCTGCAGTACCAGAGCTCAACAAGGGGAGGTGGGCAGCAAGGAGAAGGGCAAAAAAATTGAAAATACATTTGCAAGGATATTTGCAAGCAGAAACAACTGGTCAAGGTTGCAGCAAGAGATGCATTTTTTCTTCTTGTAATAATTTTTAAGCTTATTAATAGCAATTGTTGCATGGTTAGAAATAAAAGCAACCTTGACTTCCTTGCCCAAACCAGCAGGGCAGAGAGAGACAGGATATGTACTTTTTTTGGCAGTCAACCTTCATTCAGATATCTGAATCCATAGAATAGGAACACCTATTCTATGGATTCATTGCAACAACTAGATTTAATTTATTTCTGATTAATCCTCTAGCTTCTTATGATATCTGGGTCAAACCTAAACATGAAAGCTATGTAACAAGGGAGAAAAAAAATGGAACATGTGCTGGAGAAGCAATAGGGGATTTCCAGTGATATTCCTGCTACTGGCATTGTATTCCTGCATCATATAGCTTTCAACCATGACCCCAGGAAGGGATATTTGCCCACCCATGCAGAAACTCCTCAGTCTTTTCATACGAGAATTTAATTCCCAAAGCATGAACAGGGAAAGAATTGCCTCTGCCTATATAGCTATTATGTCCCTGCTGAAATCACCATCTGCACTGATGTCAGAGAGCTATGCTAGAAAAACATGAACTCATTTCAGACAAACAGAAGTCATAGTCACTGGCTTCTCAGCACAGCTGAGCGAACAATTAGAGTCACCACTGTCTGGGCAACTGCACAAGTGGGCTTTCGAACAGCCAGAAAGAATAAAGGGCTTGTGTTGCTCTCATCTGTTGACTTGTTGCTTTATGGCATCCTGCATTGTTTAAATATGCCCCTCAGCTCCTCAGCTGAGTGCGTCAAGCTATAAAGTTCGTGCTGAGGCCAGATCGAAATGCCACAGCACAAACCATACCAGAGAGGCAGGTGCAAGGCTTGCAGGTTCCTGTGGCAGGCATACACATCTGCACTGCCCCACAACCCATTCATCCCAGGAGCCTGAGCTTTTGGCATTGCACAGTTGCATTGCTTTTCATTTATTAAAATATGTGGATTGTTGCTAGATGTGAATGAATCATTTATGACCAGTGTAGTGATGCCTGCTTGTGTCTGTAGGCTGTCTGGAACATCGAAATTGGGATCAAGTGGAGGCGGGCCTGGCATTACTGTGTATAAGGGTCGAACAATCCTGCTACAGAGACAGAGATTCCCCCTGCACCCTTTTGCACAGACCAGTCTCTTTGGGGAATGCACTCTGGCATGGTAACTTCCCCGTTCCCTTCTGCAAAACACCTGCAAAAGCAGAAGGTAGCTTGAGATTTGTTTGGGACATTCAAGGCATGCTGTGTCCCCACTCCTGACAGCATTTTCCAGTCCTCTAGCTGCTGGGATCCCTCAGAGCCCAAGCTCGCTTTCAGTCTTCCCCACAAAATACAACAGATGAGGAAAACCCTGAAACAGTCACGTGGAAGTTAAGCACAGCTTTTCCACATTCACATGGACATCACCCCCACAAGTGTCTGGCTATGAGTTGCCAGCTAATGCCCCTTGCAGTGAGTACTGTCCTGTGGGTAAAAACAGAGGTAAGTTTGCTTTTCTCCAAAACTTTAACAAATCAGATAAAACCTGACCAAAACCAATGAGTTCTTCTATCTTCAGAAACCAAGGCAGCTATAATTTATTTTTTGTCTTCTGAAGTTGTCAGAGACTTAGATGAGGTTTTCATCTACTTCTTGAAGTCAGCTACAATGAAAGCACAACAGACTGACAGGGAATTAAGAGAAAGCTTGTATCCCATTACATCTTTTTCATCAGGTACCCTGGTAATTTTCCGATAAGTCACCAAAAGCAGCTATTGGTAAAGTTACTGTCTAGAAAGCCAGTATTGCTTGTGGCAGCTTTACAGTGTTCTTCTCTGGGCAACAGATATAAAATTAACTATCAGTCCTTCACTTGCCAAAGTTCTTTTTGAAGATACTCTGGAAGCTCTCTGTGTTAGACCCAAAAATTTCTGTTGAGTTCTCTATTTTATAGTGGACTTGGAACCAGTGAGGAGTACACTTCTACTGCTGGTGCTATAGTTTGTCATCAAGCCCAATTTGGTGACTTTCTCATTAATGCTCTATAGCCTAATAGAGTTTTACACGCTAGCTACAGCTTGCTAACCAGGAGCAATACAAACTTCATGGCTTTTAAGATTTGAGTCTGAGGAGACAGATTCCTTCAGGCTGATTTGCATGATCCACAAGTGGTAAATGAGGACAAGCAATTTGCCCAATATCAGAACAGTTATGTAGTATAACTAAGTGCTGTCCCTTGACCTGGTTATTACTGGAGCTCACAACCTTCTAAGAAATACATATTTATCAGTCTCATTAGCAAAACATTAGTTAGTTAAGCCTTCCATCTTAAAGATTTACAGTATTTAAATCAGACTACTTCTGCTTACTTACAGATAAGATTACAATCTAATCTTGAAATACACAGCCCTTGCTTTTCATGCAACACAATTCAGCCTTAACATTCAAAGAGCAATGAGAAGTGATTCAGCACACAGCACTTCCTTTCAACACACAGAGGAGAGAGATTTTGTGTGAGAGGCAACCCTTAAATACAAAGAAGGTATGCTCCTTCTGAGTTACACAACTTTTGGTCAACAATAACAACTACTTCCCTCCTCCCAAAGCCACTCCTCAGCAAAGACACGCAACTGCAATCAAAATAGATCACATCATTTCCTTTATATTTTTTCACCTTTAAAAGCTAAAGTTCAAGCTGTCTGATTACTAACACCAGTGAGACATATAATAGTATTTACACAAGTAGGTTTCAGATCTATGGTAAGCTACCTAGAGCTGAGTTACATTATATTAGCTCAACTCTACTGCTGAAAACAGCTTCCAAGTTCCAGTACTTGGAATAGTACAAAACTTTCACCAATAGCTGCAATTGTCCAGCTGCATATTTCAGGAGACCTCCTTTTTAAGTATGGATTCAGTTCTACACAAGCTTCATCATTCTGGCGTGCAAAGACAGCTTTAATCAACTTCAGTGACAATGCTGTATATCCAGGGAAAGAAATTGGTCCATACAGGTGATTCTGATCAGTAGATTTTCCCAAATGCCTGAAAGCCTGATTTTCACAGGGCTAAGGGCATTAGGGCATATTTCCAAATTGCTCTTAGAAGTCACCAGCTTTGGCATGTAAACCTTAACAAGGTTTTGGAAGACTCTTCCTAAATACTAGCCATTAGAACTACAGAGAGAAATGTGCAAAAGCTAACTTGTGTCTCTCATCCAAAAATCACAAAACACGTCATTCGAAACACACCTTTAGGCAAAATTTAGAGGATACCTAACCTTTCCAGAAACTATTAAAGCAGCTGTGCATTGATGGTATTCAGATGGCTAACTCCTGACAGTGTTCAGACTTGGAGTTGGTCCAAAACGCCTCATTGTGGCAGAGACATCCACAGGCAGGTGTGGAACACCATTTGCCAATCTGCGGTTAACAACATTAAATGAAAAGGAAACCAAAAAACAACATAATATTTTTTGTTTTACATAACTCAGCTAAGGACCAGGGGTGGAGTGAGGGAAGCACTTCATAAAACCTGTTTTCTTTAAGCCACATTTCAACCCTCACCATAACAATAGCTTTGGCACTGAAATTATACTGCAGTGAAATACTACTGTGTGCTATGTCAAAACTCTCAAAAGGAAATCAACAATGGAACATACTAGCTAAGGTTGTTTTCTACTTTAGTCAAGATTGTATTCAAGGCTCAAAACTGTAAGCATTACTTACTCACACAGAAGAATGCCGTTTTCTAATCCGGAACGAAAATCTTTCTCACCAAAACTTCTGCCCGTCACTTGCTGCAAAAGAGTAGAGGGAAAAAAAAGAGGGACATCTATTAGAGAGTGAGCTTTACAAGTGCAATTCATAATACTCAGAGCATCTGCTGTGTAAGGAACATTTGAGATTTACAGGCCTTGCAAAGGACTAAGCAATGTCCATTTCTCTTTCCCATTTCATCAAGCTATTTAACATATAGGACAAAGTATTTGCTCCAGCCAGTGCAATTGTAGTCTGCAATTGCAGACTGTTTTCTAGCAGTAAAAACCAAAAATGACAAAACAAAAACTACAATGTAATCTTCAGAATATTTTAGAAGTTTTATTTTATAGTGCTTTGAATTTTAAAACTTTTTTTGCACCACATTAAACATTTTGTACTGGCCTTGAGCTTTAGCCCTTAACTTATCATCTTTATAGAATAAGCAAAGACAATTGAAAGCAATAATGTGAGTTACAGCCCTTCAGACACACGCCTCAATACTCCTGGTCATTTTAAAAGGTACTTCACATCACCAATTCGACCATGAATGTTAAGAGAATACAAACTCAGTGGAAGCTTAGGGTCCCCCCAGGTACACTTGGACCTGGAGGTACACTTTGCCTCACAAGCTGTTAAGCCGTTCTGAGCTGCTTAGGGGATAGAGCAGCTAGAAACCTTCCAGGAATCCCAGTCTCACCTGAGGGTGCTGGAGGCTACAAGCATGATTGAACCCCCATTTATGACTCACTACTGTGTTGACAATGTCTTGCCATTCATCCTCATATCATCCTCAACAGATAATATGTTCAGTTAAAAGTAAAGAATACTTTTTTTATGATCACAAAAGATATAAAAATAGTTACTATGTTTAGAAAGCACTGAACAGAAACAATACAAATAAAAAAACCCAGTTTTGATTATCCTGCAGGAGGTCTTCTCTTTACCCAGGCAAAACATTTACCGGATGCTTATAGAGTTCTCATGGCTTTCATCCAGTCTTTCAGCAAGAGCCTTGCTCTGGGTGTTGCTTCCACCATAGAGAACAGTGACTTGGGAACACATCTGTCATTATGTCCCTGTTTTCTCCTTGCTGTTATATTCAGATATAAGACCCTTCCCCTCCTAGTTTCCTGTCATAAAGACAGCAATTTATAAAAACTGACAAGTTGCAACTGTCCCACAGGATTAACGAAAGCACCAGTTTCAGAAATGCTGGTTATAGCTGGGCAGTCTTGGACAGAGAGCAGCAATTTTTAAATTGAAATGCATATGCAAAGCCTAAAATCTAATCCTTCACTAAAATATAGACATATTGTTTTGCTCAATGTGAAGGAAGTTTTCCTATATTCTGAAAAATGTATCATAATGGCATCAGTGGACAATTGTGTCTTATGCAAATGCATAAAGCAGAACAAGGCACTCTGTTGCCCTCATATCTCTGAAGAAACCACGTGTAATTTGTAGTAAATGACCTTTAACCATTTAAATTATATCTAGTCATACTAAATCATCTCTGATCTTGATCTGCTGGGACATGGGGAAATCATGACAATAAAATCATTAGCATTTGGGATGAGTTATAGGTGGAGCATATCAAAACTGACTTTTGTTTCATCTACAAGATATAGTACAGAAAGGAGCAGGAAGAGTTACTTCATAGCAGCCTGACTCCAAGTAGTTTTTTCATCTGTGAAAAAATGAAAGAAAAATTATAGCCATCTTATGTCACTCCTCTAGACCAAATGTCCCAGATATGGAGATCAGTCTTCTTATGCATTTGTTGAAGACCCTCATTTATCAGGGAGCAGTACTGAAACTGTTATTGCAATTCAGGTAGGACTCTACCTGCCAAAAGCTGTCACATGAGTATCGCTGGTATTACTGTTGATGTAGGGAGGTTTCGTACACTACTTCTGTCTGCACAAATAAAATCATGAAATACAGATGCACAGCTGGCGCACGAATTCATCCAGTGAGAGGTACAACACACACTGACAGGAGGTGAGGAAAGACAGGAAGGTCCAGGAACAGTGCACGTCTGTTTGAAAAGGAACTGGAAGTAAATGAGGCATGGCAAGGTTTATGCCTGTTCTAGGTGATGCAGCTGCAGAGGGAAAACATTAATCACCTACAAGTCTCCTGATTTAGTCAATTAAAATGTAAAAACAGTTCAACAGAGAAAGGCTAGAAACTAAAAATAAGCATGAAGATGACATTATAAATGACAAAGGTAAACCCAAAATGGGACTGAGAGAAGCAAGGAGCTGGATCCACCTTTTCCAGAGGAAACCAGAGCTCAGTTGCTTGGCGTATGCACTCACATACACCTCCCTCTCTTTGCACTTTGGGCCATACACTCATGAAAAAAACTACTGCAGGCCCACAGGCCAGCCTAGTGCACATTACTGAGACAACCTCTGCTCAGCACACCCAGAGCAGGAGGAGACAAAGGAACTTCAAGCAAAAGGATTGGCACTCTCATATTTGCACACAGAGAATCCCACGTAGCAAAGTGCATACTTTACCCAAACTCCAGTAATAATGAAAGTGTGTGCAGCAGCCACGATATCACAAAAAATCTGCACACATCACAGGACTGTGTTCATGTTATTGATATAAACAGTGGTCAGCTCTTACTAGCTCATCTCCCATCTCAAGAAATAAAAGCCTCCATTTTGCTGGATGAAACTCTGAAAACACTGACAAACAAGGACTAAAAGATAGCATTTGCAATGCTTCTACTGAGCTTCACTGGAAAAAAGGAAATTGTTCATTTGCAACCAGGTACAGTAAACTGCAAAATGGAAGAACAGATATTTAGCCCATCAGCTTTCATAGTACAGAGAATTGGTGTTCAAAACTGAACCTGCACAAATCCAGTCATGACCAGATGCAAGGTACTCTTGGTTCTGGACTGCTGTCTTCAGGAAAGGAAAAACAAAAAAAGTAACACGAAAACCCAAGATGATAACTGAGAGAACTTTTGAGACCTGGCCTTTCTTTGCAAGGCCAGGTTTCCAGACTGCCACACCTTGCATGCTTTGGAGACACAATTCCATCTTCCACCTTGCACTCTTCCCACCTCACAGGTACAGACCAGCACACTTAGGCAGTGCAGCAGGAAGCAGGAGAGATGGAAGAGTTCCCTATCCACTCTGCAATGGCAGCACACTGTAATTATTGCAGTGCTGGGGTGCCAAAGTTAGAACAAAGTACCTTAAAGACAAAACACAAACTATATCTTGCTAATGATTAGAATAGCCTCCCACTTCTTCAATAAGTTCTATAAAGCTGAGTGGAAAAAAGCTACATTTCCCTGTCATACTGGAAATTAAAAATAGAGAACAGAAGCAAAACAGTACCATTTATTACTGTGTGCTTCACTTATGTGAGGAGGTGTTGTTTTTATTCATCATCTGGATGATATTTTCCTCTCTGTAAAAAGCTACAAGTGTCGCAACCAGGGCAATTATTTGAGTGCTGGGTGCATTTCTCAGTTTTCCTGTCACTTAACAAGAGAATACGAACCTAAAATGAGTAATTAAAATTCTTCATGGCAACAACTTCAAGACATGTTTGCAAACAGCAACACTTGGTATATATTGCATTGTTGCTGATTAACTCTTTTGTTCTTTGCAGTTACACATGCTACAAAATTTATATCATCAAGGATGGCTGTCATCCAGCCACTAACCATTGCCATATTGTGCAACTTAATTTTCCCAAAGCTTCAGTTTACATTGTTTTCCTTGCATTTTATATTGCTGCTGGTGCTTCCTGAGATGGAGCTTGCAAAGCTTCTCGTGTCAAAACAGCTTAGGGGCATGAAAAAGAAAACGTGACAAATTAGTGAACAGATGCTAGCCTCAGGTGAAGTTTATCTAGGCCAACAAGACATAAGTAGTTGAATAAACACTTGGTCATCAGGGATAACACTGAAAACAGTTTCTTTTTCTATGTGCATATCTGAAAATGCCCTGTTATGCAGTGAAAAAAATTAGAGGCACAGCAAAAAGAGGTCCTCGTTTCTCATTATGTGTTTTGAGAGCTTATGAAGCATGACAGTAAAGAGAGGAAGATTTTCGAAGCGTTTCGTATGCTGTTCATTTCTTTGTATGTTGATTATGCTGCCTTTCCATTTTGTGCTACCAATATTTTCCCCTAAATAATTTGTTTTCTTAAATGAAAAAATCAGGTCCTGCTACTTAGGGAGATATAAAAGTAAGGCTTAAACTGTAATAATCAGGTATGTATATAGAAAGCATTGGATTGAACAAGCAACAGGGAACACAAACCACCAAAAGAAGCAAGACAGCTTTTAGGGTGTCAGGATTTGGCTCCTCTAGAGTAATGAATTCCTACCTCCCTGTTTCTGAGTTATAATGTGAGCTAATAAGGTGAATGGGCAAGTTAAATCCCATTTTCATGTAGCCTAGGCAAGGGATTTCTGAACCAAACAACCCTGTCCAGTCCAAGCCAGCTTCACCTTTGCAGCCCAGAGTTGCACTCTATTGCTATGACGGTGTGATGGAGCTGGAGACCCTTCCCTGGCTCCTGCTTCAGCCACCTATGGATCAGGCCATGTCTCTGTCTGCAAAAGTGGACACAGCACATCATCTAGGCATGAGTTCTCTCTCTCTTATGTCACAGAGGCATTTAAATTGCTAAAGTCATAGCAATGCAAACCAGTCCTGAACAGCTTTGTTCCAAATACTAGGAAGGTAGTTGATTTGGTTCAGAGAAACTTGAATATTGCATGAATGAAGTTCTCCAGGGGCAACAACCTGTCTTCCAGTAAAGCCGAATGATGACAAGCACTCTGCTCAAAGCCTTCCAAAAGGCTTTACAATATTGAGGTAATTTACTACTGAAATCAGTAAAAGAGCAAACAAATATCTCTAGTGGGTAATTCTACTCTCAGGGACAAAACCAGCATGAGTTCAGAATGACTAATGTGGCCAGCAATAAATCACCTGAAATTCTGTGATACAGAACTTGAAAAATTAAAGAATGTATGGGAGAATGAGGGGAGATTTCACACTTGGGTAGCAAGATTAATCTGCAAAGAAAACACTTAATGTTTTTTTAGGTCATCCACTTTCTAGTCACTTAAGTTTAACTGCAATTTGCAAAGTTAACTACCTGTACTGAAGTCCCTTTTGCTCTTTTTCCTCTGACTACTCATCCTCACATTATTCTTTGATGAGACAAAAAGCTGACTCACTCTTTTAATACTTCATATAAACTTCACTTTTCCTAGCAGCAATAGAATAAAATAGCATATTCTCCCCCATTTGCTTTAAATTCCTGCCACACTGCTGATTAGGTCAGCTGACAGTTTAGTCAACATATAGCATGGAAAAACCATATCCACTGATACAAACACACTCCCCTTTGGTGGGCCCAATTCTAAGTCCTCACTAAAGGAATAATTTATTTGCTTAGGGATGCTAGTCATTGCCTTTTGTTTTCCATGGAGGGAGCAGCAACTGGAAAAACCATAACAGCTGGGGTTTTTTCTGATCCTTTGCACAGATTAATGAGGGCATGATTCTATGAATGGACACCTATATTTAAAGTGCAGACTAAACTGGCTCGGTTAGTACTTTGTTTCGGAGACACAACAAAAAACATACTGGAAGAGCAGTACATACCACCAGCAGCAGCAGCTATTACCCTACCTAAGGCTTTAAAGATAAGTCTGGGAAGATTTTGTCTTTGCTAAATCCTGCTCACCACCAGAGCTTTCCACACTGAAATTCTGCATTGCTAACAGTGGTATTAAACACGCAGGGCTGCCATACGTTGCTTGGATTTATGATCTTGCAGAGCTGTGTGCATTTCTGCCAGGACATCTGGTAGTATAATCCTGTTTGGCTGGCAAGCTGCTAGGGAGTGTTAAAATTTAATGATAGAGTAAAATCAGCTTCCTTTTCATCTCTCCTCCCTAATGCTGTTTGTATACATTTCCAGGTGCATTGCCAGATATTGCAGCCTTTCCTTTGGGGTGGGGCAGAAAACATTTCAGTCAAGGTTGAACATTTTGTGAAGAAAGAGAGCAAAGAGCAGGAAGGGAACTTAAAAACTACTTCTGTCAGATTTCTCTTGGCTGCAGTACATGCCCTGAAAGCTTCACCTAGCGTCAGGTCATCTGTTACATCTAATTTGTATCTGACAGGCAGTAGATTGGCATTGCATTGTTGTTTTATGGGCAACCAGACTCTAATTTCCAGTGTTATCAAAATTAGGTACTAGATGACAGATAAGAAAGATGACCCTAGGGTGCTTTTAATCAATTGTTCAATTTAGGGTTCTTTTAATTGCTAAAAAAAAAAAAAAAAAAAAAAAAAAAAAAAAAAAGTAATCCCTTATAGGAATCCATCATCCCTTTCTTAGTTTTTTAATGGGAATTAAAGAAGGGGAGAATTTTAGGTTTTTGCCACAGATTTGCCAGTAAGGTGTTCATCCTACTCCTTGAGTGAGGAGAAGGAAGATTAAGCACTATTTTAGGAAAATAACTTGTATTTGGTGGAAGGTACATCTTACCATAACAATACATTCTTTAGCTGTTTGCTCCTTTCTGTAAAAACAAGACTCCATGCAGATGGTCAGAGGAGCAGCGATCAGAGGAGCACATATGATGTGAAGCCAACAGGTACAAGAGACCAGAAGACAAGCATGCACCTCCTCCGTCCAAGGCCCTCATTTAATCTAGTCCTGTCTGTCTGGAGAGTCTGGCCTTACTCAACCTTCCCTGCTTTGGGGTGCACCAGTACACAATGGCAGCTCCTGCACCTTTGAAGGGAAGAGGAGCAGATGCTTTGTAATTACTGTCATGAACACCCTTTCCCAAGGTCTTACTTTCTTACCCAACCAGGCTAAATAAGCAGTCTGCTCACTGACAAATGAAAGGCTAATTAAAGTTATCATGAATTTGCTTTTTGTATGATTCCCTGGGGCTTTCCATGGACAGACAAGCATTCACACTGCCTTTTATTGTACCTCTTCAGTTACATACAGAAAGAAAAATGTATACAGGGAACTAGTCTCAAAAGCAGAAACTGTTGATTCAGCTCTTATCTTTTTTCCCTAACTAATTCTTCTTGAAGCTGGAATCAGTACTGATGGAGGGAGATTACTCAGACTCTGGCTCCTGAACACAGAGTAGCTCTCTCACCAATAACCTATTTGCCTCACACTTTATCACCAAGTCAAAGATGTTTTTTAGCAAAGGATGGGAGAATTTTTTTCCTTTGTCTCAGGTTGATTACATTAGCAACTTTCCAGCAGAACAGGAAATTGGTTTTCTGGCCATGCCTAAAAGACCAAAGAATTAAAACAGACATTTTTTTATCCTTTGACTCCTTTTTCTAGGTCTAGAAAAGGTTTCTCATCCTCTTGAAAAACTGCTCCTCCAAGATTTATGCCATGTTTTATCATCTATATGTTGAAACTGAAGCATCTGTTAATAAAACCCTCTATTTTCTCTCCTCCAGCTTTAGAAAGTTTAGGCAGCCCTGAATCAGAAGTGTTTAAAGCTCTGTCAGTCACAGCTGCAGAGGCAGAGCAAAACATGACACAGGCAGCAGACTCCTCGTTGAGCTCAACATCTTGTCTCACCCTCAGAGCAATGAAGAGATCAGCAGCTCTGTAGGAGATGATAGGATCACTGCAGTATCTAGATTTGCTAATCCCCACTTTACACTGCTTTAACCTATTTTACATTAAGCACTGCATTTATATTTTACAAGACCACTGCACTACTTCTTGGACAAGCAGTTTTTGACACCAATGCATTGCTTTCTGCCAGGAATGTGCATCTTGGCAGACAGTTTTAAAACTGCACACATTTAAAGCTGCACAGAGACAGGAATACAAACATACAAGATGCTCCAAGTTAGAGGGGCCCAGCACTAGAAACACTTCAGCCTGTCATTAACCACTGTCAGAGAAACTACCAAAGCTCAGCCCTGTTACTGAGATTTTGCAGTGAAAAATGTCTGGTAGGAGACACCAGCTTCCCTTTCTGAAGAAATTAACTGTTCACTTGAGCAAAACATTAATAAATTTAACCATCCATTTAAAGATGATACTCAATGTCTTAGGTCTCAGTGAAGCCTCTGAAATGCCAATGATGAGCATCAGTAGGCACCAGTCTACCTTGAAGCTTTTAAATTTAATACCATCCAGTTGTTTCAAGGCAAGTCCACATGTAAAGTGTCCCATTTACAGTCTGTGCAATTTAAATATATATATATATATATATAAAGTATAGCTCAGCAAGGCATTTAAGACTTGATTTTCCAGACAGTAAGCCTGGAAGCCCAGATCAAGCAAAGCAGGGAACTGTCCATAGGGAATAGAGACGTGTCATACAAACACTGCTGAAAGGTGTAATTCTATCTGCTATCAATACAACCCTGCAAAACTCTGCTCCTTTCAAATAAAAGGGAAAGAGGTAAACCACAACACTTTTGAGAACAGTATCTGAGCTTCTTGGATGTTTCTTCTGTACTCTGGGTCCTCCCTTGGCACATTCTGCAGCAGGAACAGGGCTGTGTGCCATGATTTTGCAGTCACTTGCAAACAAACTGCAGAACTACCAGCAGGTAATTCTAAACAGGAAAAACAGTGCATTTCAAAAATCAGAGACTGAAAAAAAATGATCCACTTTCCTGCAGAAAGGAGGTTACCCTTAATTCAGTCATATACTTTTGAGACCTTTATTAATAACTCTTTGGAAGTAGATCTACTTTGTCCCTGCCTCTGTAGAGACAGAGTTAAGGAAAAGCATTCCCACTCTGAATGCTTTTCCAGCTAAGCCAGTTTTTAAACAACACTTGGCTACCAAGCATGGATAAAACTAGACTCACAAGAATTTAGGAGGGTACACAGTCAGGGCAGCTGATCCCAACAGACCCAGGAGATATCCCATACCATATGGATCATGTGCAGCAACAGAAGCAGAGGGAAGGTTGGTGGGGAAGCTGCTGCTGGGAGACTGGCTGGGCATTGGCAGGTTGTTGGTGAGAAATAGGTTTTTATTGAAAAACTTGCCTTTTTTGGGTTTCATTTATGACTCTTTATTATTTTCCTATTCATTAAAATGTAGGATTATTTTATTTCTATTATTAAACTATTCTTATCTCAGCCCATGAATTTTCTCACTTTTACCTTTCCAATTCTTTTCCTCTGATCTTCCTGGAGGAGAGGAGTGAGTAAGCAGCTGTGGGGTTGCCAACTGGTATTAAAACATAACATAGCCACAAAAAGAATGCCGCCATAAGTTAATAAAGCCACCAGAAACTAAATAAGAAGTATGGTGAAACAGAACAACTATTTCTCTCTAAATTATGATGACATTACACACAGATAGAAATCCCACTGCAGCCTTTACTGGAAAAAACTGGTCTTCTGTTCTCCCCAACCCTTCTCCATGGCTAATTTGACCCATATCCTGAAGGACAGGCAATAGTCTTGCAAAAGGGAATAGTGACTGCCAATAATGCTCTAGACAAGAGAAATACTGCAGACTATCTAGAATCAGCTGATGTCTTAGAGCACAGGGACATGAGATGTTGGTAGATTTGACTGCCTATAAATAGACAATGAAGTACTTCTGTAAGATTTTAAACCACAGCTTACTCTTGAAAAGACACTTCCAAGAGTCATCAGCATCTTAAGCAGAACTAAGAACCTCTATTTATTTCTCTGACCTCCTCCTCCTTCTCCCAAAAATTACAGCTTTCCCCAGTTAAAGAATGTTTAGACCTATCTTTCAACATTTTGCTCCCACAGGAGCCAGGGATCTTGCAGTGCGTTATGAGTACTAGATTGAAAGCCATTTTTCATTCATCTGATTTAGCTGGAATAGAGCAGTTAACAAATATCAGTAACTAGTAAGAGTGTTCTGCTAAATGGAATTCACCAATCAATACTGTTGTCCCCTGCAATGACAAACATCCATTGACAGATCCTGAACATCAAATCAAGACCTATTTACAAGGTTGCCCTGAGACAAAACCCAGCAATGCTACACAGGGTAAGTTGTTGCTCTTTTCTCCCCTGCTGCTGCAGATATAGGGAGCCTTTGTTCGGAGGACACTGCAAGCAGAGGGAGAAAGGGAGAAGGATTGATGACGCATACAACAATAATAAACACTGCTCTTTTCTATTACTGGAGCACCTGCTGCCTCCATCAGTTCAGGCTCATCCATTATGCAGCACACCAGCCCTGACAGTTCCAGAAGCACCAGCTCTGAAGACATGATAGACCCGACCAGGAAGCAAGACACAGAATGAGCACCTCTCATTATCAGATCAATGAGCTGCACTGGTGCTCATTCTCTGCCCTGTTTATTGTTGGGTGAAACAAATACCAGGAACAATTAGGTTAAACATCTTGTTCAAATATACTCAGAGCAAAAAAAGAAATTTGCCTTCTATAAAATGTAACAATTTAGCCTTGTAGAAAATAAATTTCTGAAGAGGAAAAAAAAACCCTGGACAATTATTTTAACTACTGTTACTTTTATTTTTACTCATAGTGGATATCATGTACGGTCTAAAATGGATTGAAAGGAATGCAATTATTTCACCATAATGCTTTAAAACTAGAAAAGGAGACTATTAAAAATATGCTTAACATTTCCAATCTAAACAATAAGAACTGCAAGTTTCAAAACATTCGCTACATGTTTGCTACATTTCTACAATTCCAAGAAATCTTTTCAGTCGAACGCTTCCCTGACAGAATTAGACCTGTCCCAAGAACATTTTCACTCTTTCTTACCAATCCAGAGTATCCCACTCATGTCAAGAGGGCAACTCAAATTTCACATTAAACGTGAAACACTGACAGGAATCAACATTGAAAAGAACATTTAAATATCATCAGAGCTGGAAGCTGGATTGCAAAGCACTTCTAAGAATTAGTTAATTTTCGGTTTTCAGATGTCAAAATGAGAGGAAGTCCTTTATCCTTAGTTTTCCATGTACCTCCTTTAAATTCAGCAACCTCCTTCTAATTTGAAATTTTAAAAATCCATAGATCTTGAAACTCATCATTAATTAATGATTTGAATATATAAAAAAGGGAAATATTTTCTTTAAGTTACTTCCCTAAATAGGTTGTTTTCAAATTTCACATATTATTCAAATAGATTAAATTAAAGGCAAAGAAATATGATCAACTTTCTCTGTTCCTTTTTAAAACCATATAGTGCTGACAATGTTATGTAGCATTCATCAGTAATATTGTAAGTGCAACCATGGATGAATACTGCTGTCATACAAATTGGAAAATGAACCAGAACTGCCAGAACAAGAATACCTGCCTAATCTACAAGCAAAATTATACACAAATAAAAGCGAAAAAAAATCAAACCAACCCTACAATTTATTTAAATAATCCAGATATTCTGCATATCAACCACAACAGTCTTTTGAGACGGCATTCATTTATAGGAATTGTATTTCATTCCTGTTGTTTTTTAATGTGACAGCATATCTGCATGACAGCAGGAGCTTTGTTGTTGAGTTCACATGCTAAAACAGTTTTTCAATCCCATCTGCCTGCAAGTGCACCAAAGCCATATTAAAACCTGAGATAACCCCTGTGATGTTTTAAAAGGGAAAGCTCAGGAAGAACCCAAAGCTTCTTTCTCTGGCTAAAATTAAAAGTGTCTCTTGCAATCAGCTAACTTTATTAGGTGCAAATTCTAAACTTCTCGTGCTAAATATTGCCCAGCTTAGGCTGGAAGAAGCAGTCACCTACAGCAAGCTACCAGGAACAGCTGTTTGATAACAACCTGTCATCTGGAATTAAGGGCAAGTGTTTAAGACTTCCAATGAGAGGGGGAAAAAGAAAAGGAAAAACACAAAAAAGAAACGGACACAGGTTTATTTGCTATGAAAGCATCATTGACACGTCCCTGATATTTGGACAGTTTCACCTTATCAGTCAATCCAGTTTCTGACTGTTTGCTTATTTTTCACTCCCTGACCAGGGGCTCAGCAGAATATGAAGAGGTTTGTATGGAGTTGGAGAGGCTGCTGGAAACTCAGTGTTATTTTGCCAAGACTGATCTGCTGAGACATTTGCGACCACCACATTAATTAACTATGCCAGTTAATCTGTTTTAAAGTTAATTTTTCTTCTGGTATCAAGCCCACCATTGCAGGTTTTATACATGATGAGAGGCACCAGGTATCTGAGTATGAGCTGTCTCATTTTAGCCAAAACAGCACACTATCAGCACACTCTCGAACCATCTGTTTTTACCATCTCTGCAAAGCTGGCTGAACAATTTTAAGTCCAGTACTTTTGTAGTGTTTTGCACTCTGCACTCTGCATTCTGACTCCACATTTTAAAAAACTGTTAGAAAATTTCTCCCAATTAGCTTGAAATTGTACTTGTTTATACTCCATTCTACCTACTACCATTCTCTACCTTTCAAAACACCATTGATTTTTACTATTCAGTAATAAAACAGGATATTTTTATGTTGAAAGAAAGAAAGGTAATTTTCCTGCCTCCTCAGCTCTTGGCGGATGAGAGGTAAGGGAGCAGAAGGAAGAGAAGGGCAACCAGTGCTCGATGCCTTAATTCCATAGTATTGCATCCCATAACTTTTGTGCATTTCATTTTCAGATGAAGTCTGATGAATTTCTCTGGTTTCTTAAAGTTTTGACTTGAGCAAAAATAAGAAAAGACCCATGAGGATAAAAATTAAGTTGCAGACAGAAAGTACTTTATGCATTAGGAGCTGCACATTAAGTCTGTTTGATGCAAGTTTACTCCTACAGAAAAGCACGGCTGCTGTCTCCAAGAGTTAGAAATCCCACATTCATACAAACTCTAGCTGCATAAGAAAAGGCCTCCCATCACTAATTCAAGTGACTTCATTTTTATCTTGATGAGCTGACGCCACATAATGCAAAGGCATTTGCATTAGTACAAAATTATCAAGTTAAATAAACTATGTCTCAAGAGATAATTGTATCTTACTGCCTGTCTGAAGAATCATTATATAATGGAACAAAATCAGATGTCTACTAATATGAAAAAAACAGATTCAACATCAGAAAAAATAATACTATTTTTGTATGTTTCACATCCAAACCACAAGCCAGCAAGTATTCAAATTTTTTCCAAGACTAATAAAAGTTAAATTACGTTGCGGTCTTTGGTTACTGGGTTAAAACCAGATATGCTGCTTTAAAGCTTTGTCTTTACATAGCAGAGTTTACAATTTAAACCAGCCAGCAAATGAACATTGAGACATTTGAAGCCAGGTTTTGAACACTGTTCAGCACCCCTCTACCTAGGTCTGAACAAAAGCACATTCTCTCCATGATTCAGTTATGCCATTTTGTCCCACTCCCTCTCCAGATTAATTCCATTCAACAAGACCCATTTTGGCCACTTATTAGAACAACTGAAGCAGGATTCTCTAGAGACAAGCATCAGATTAAATGATCTTGTTTTTTCTCATTTTAGCAGGTCTTTTGTGCTTCAGATAGCAGGGGAAGATGGAATGGCTCTGTAAAATCAGAATGGGCAAATTAAATAACAAATACACTCTCCCTTTCTACATCATCAACAGACAGTGATGTCTTTTGCAGACTTTGTATGTAGAAGCAGGCCACTACATCTAGATGCACAAACCTGCCATTTGTGTCTTTTGTAACACTTTGCAAGATAACCTTTGCAAAGTTGAGCAGAAGTGCTTACTAAGATAAAAGGTGAAGTCCAGACTTGTCCAGCAAAAGTTAGTGACCCACATGATCACTCAGCACCCAATACCCTTGTGATTTCTTCCTATGAAATAAACTCCATGGGTATAAAGAGAAAAAAAATCCCCATAAACAGACCAGAAAGACCAGAAATCCAAACTGATGCATTTAGATGAGCTGTCACAACGCTGTGTGGAGGAGATAAAACCAAAACTGAAAATACAAAGCTTGTTGCAATCTCTTGTTTCAACCTCTTCCTAATGCTAACACATGATCCCTTTACCAAGATTGCCATGATCCTCTTCAAACAGCTCTGATTTGCTTTGCCACTCATGTACCATTTTCAATCATTTCACTCTTGCTATTATAGTCACAAATGCATTCCCTCTAGTTATCTAGTTTTCTATGCTAAGAATAGAAGAGAAGCATTTCCACTCAGGAGAGAAATCTAAAGTCTAGGTAAATATCCCTCGAGGTTCCATTCTGGTTACTTGTTAATTTTGAGTTAGGCATGTGGTATTTGATCCCAAGGTAATAACAACTGTCCCAACTTCTATTAAGATTAATCTATTAAGATTAGTGAAAAGTAAGCTATTCAATTCTCAACAGGGAGCTAACTGTGCCTTGGCCAGTTCAGCTATTTGCAGACCATTTCTGTATCAGGGTTAGACAAGGTGTAGCTCTGTAGCTAATAACTCCCACGCAGGGCAAGGAGGTTGAGACTTGCTGCTTCTTTCAAATGCCCTAAAATAAACAAATCCCTTTGTTCCTTCCCCTTGTAGTAACAGAAGTGACCAGATGGGAAAAGTGAAACAAAGGTTTTCCTGATTATATCCATTTTATTATAAACAGCTGTTTTTCTCCCAGTCATTGTTAGATCTTGCACAATTTCTTGATGGTCTTATGCACAAAAGTCTATCAACAATCATTTTTATATCTCTGTATATAAAGGGCTTTTAAGTCTTCATATTGTTGATTTGCATTCATTCATCAGTTAAATACAGCTAACAATTTAGCAGACAAGATGATCTCTACAGCTAACACACTTAACAGGTTTTATCAGTTTGCAAATTCACAGAGCAGCCTCCCAGGGACTAACACTTACATGTCTCACAATCAAAACAAACAACATCTGCAGTCCTCAGAAGATGGTTAGTAAACAAAACAAGGTGTGTGCTGACTGCAGAATTAGAATAAACAAATACCACTAAAATAATTTTTCCCATACTTTAGAAGTCAGAACTATTTCCAGATTCTCAGGAACGAAACACAAACTGAATCTCCGCTCAAAGTCACCACAGTACTGGGGGATCAGCTCCTAAAAAAGGACTCTGAACCAGTACCTTTCAGAATTTAACAAACCCAGCAATTTGACATAATCACCAAATAAGACATTAATGAGGCTGTTTGCAATTAGCTCGGAAAAAAGAAACATCAGCAATAAACCTGCCAGATCTTAGGCTGACTGCAACCCCAGAGAGCAGGAGAGAGCTGAGAAATATTGGCAGAGCCTCCCAGCATAGAGGCTGAGGGTGTGAGAGAGGAGAGGAAGTGGAAAGCGAAAGGGCGATGGTTTGCCAGCCCCGTCCAAGATTTTTGTCTGCAGAGTGAGTATCTGTACGTGTTAGCGAAGCCCCGAGGTTACCCTGCTGACAAACAGTGTGTGACTAAACAGGCCCTGATGGACCACAGAGGGCAGCTGACCCGAATCAGAAACTTCAGTCTCACCCATATCAGTGGTTGCCACATCTAAGCTAAGTAAATTAAGAATGTTTAATTCTATTTTTATATTCACTAAATCATTAAAAGCCAAGCAGCAAATTTATAAAGTCTGAAGAACTGGTTTTGAACATAACCTGTACTGAAGATTTTTGAAGGAAGCTGCAAAATAAAAACAAACTTAAATTTTAAAAATGTGTTTGGAAACATTTCAGCTGCTTTTCTTTCTAGTATTTCACATGTAACTATTTGTGGTTTAGCTAGGAATTTTTTAATATTCATTTGATTCAATGAACAGATGCCAACGCTTCATCTCAAAATTCTCTGTAAGAGTTTAATTTATTTTTTAAAAGGAGGTAATAGGTTTTAAATATCTAACTCTTCTTCAGAAAAAAGCCCAGAAACAAAACTCAGCCAAAGGTCAGGCTTGTTAAACACATATATCTATGTAATACAGATCAAAACACTGCTTCCTGCAATTAAAACATTTGCCACATTTCCCACTGGGCTCAAAATTCAGTCCTTTTGCTATTGAGACAGAGGGCAAAAAATGAACTCTTTTCTGAAACTAAAAGTTTAGAAACATCCAGCTTTGCAACTTCTGAGCTGCACAGAGCCCCACCAAGTACACGCGTGCTCTGGAGAGGTCATCCTCCTTGTTACTCATGTGACCGAGGGATGAGATAAAAACAGTTTTCTGATCCAGAGGGCAGGAAATGCGATTCCCCGTTACAATCCAAGCCCAAACCCACATTCCAGCAGCTCCCTCAGCCGCTGCTGGACCGGCCCAGCACCACCCAGAGCGCTGCTGGAGACCTTCCTGAGCCCCTGCCACGCCAGCTCCCATCCCCATCCGCCCCTGCCAGCGCTCCCCTGCCCAGTGCCACCACCAAATGCTGAAAGGAACTCTGCAGCCACTCCCAGCCCGACTGTGAGGTTGTTAAGGAACCCTGGAGAAAAGTGGAACTCAGCAGAAGGAGGGCAAACATTGCAGCCAGAACAAGTTCCCCTGGAGTTACAGTGCCTAAGGCACAGGTATCCAGGTCCAGTCTGCATCTCAGCCACAAATTGCTTGGTTAGACAAAAATCTCATCATGTCTACTGCATTACACAAACCCAGCTTCTTGGCCAGATTTTCAATCTCTCTCTTTGCATGGGGACATCTTTGTGGGTCTTTCTTATTTTAAATATGTTTGAGGTTAGCTATTTAATCAGCATATTGTTTGACAAAACAACGCACCTCTCATCAGCTTTTAAAATCAAATTCTTTTTCTGGACCAGTCTGTCACGTAGTTCAGCTGCTTTGGACAAATCAGGCCACCCAATTTGCAGGTATAAGCACTTACATATTAGAGATGGAGGCACTCTTGACAACAAAAAACCTGTTCAAATCTGTGAGACTACACAAAGAAAGGAATGTAGGAACCTTGGACCAATAGTTCTAATAAAAACAAATGCTAAATCTCCTCAAATGTGTTATTAATTAAAAATAAGCCACTTCTGAAAATTGAGTATTTATTTGAAAGTTCCCTAAAACTACAGAAACAAATAGAAAGCTTTCTCTACAGTTAAAAGTTAAAATTTCTTCCCCTACATAGGATACAGTGATTATTTTGTTTTAAGAAATGAATCTATTATTCAAAACAAGCTACTCTCAGCTCCTGAGGCTATTACTAGTTGTGCAGCTAAAAAACAGGAATGTAAAGAGCAAGAAATACATCTCATGAAATACAATTTGCATTTGCCACTTCAGTTATTCTCTCTGGAGATGAGCTTTTCTCTACTTCTCAAATCAGAGACACCAGTAACCAGCTTTTTTCCCCCACATTTTTCTTCCTCTGTCCTCTCAGAATAATTCTCCCCTTCTGCAATAGCACTTTTCAGTCTTTCAGAAAACTATATACTGTTCAATTCAGTAGATTCTTAGATTAAGTCACAGCTGACTACAGCATTTTATTTATCCTAGTGTGTCTGAATACAGAGAATATTCTGGTTAAACTGTGACACAAAATGCATTTAGCTGGAACCAAGAGATGTAATGGCAATCTGCACATTACCTTTTGAAGTAAATGCTCTTCCAAGGAGTTAAAAAGAACATTAATATAAGTGTTTCCTCCCACACTATCATGACAATATTGCTTTATCTTGCATTATTCCCAGATGGCCACTTGTGTCATTTAGAGGCTCTACTGGAAAAAATCCCTCATGTTTGGAAAGGCCCTTAGAGGCCTAATTTCTGTCCCAAAGTTGAATCAAACATCACAAATTAAAAATATTTGAAGTTTGTTTAAAATCAAATTCAAAAATATTCAAATGTTTTTACATTAACCATTGCCAAGAACACCCCTCAACAGCAGTGGTCATTCTTCCTTTAGTAAGTCCAAAGAAAAGTACTCCAAAAATAATAATTCAAAATATAAAGAAATAAGTTAGCAACTTTTTCTGTAATTCTGCTCTAAGCTTCCATACTCTCAGGGAATTAGCTCTGACATGTATTGATGCTTTCTAAAAACCTCACACAAGCAGCTGTACTGATGTAGAATAGCCTGAAATCACTTCAGTCTGCCTTTGAAGGAGACCCCAGGAGCATGCATAGCAAGCACAGACCATTGCAGCCCACAAGTCCTTGCTTGATCAATGAAATGGAAACCAATTAACAGACTCTTTCTGTATCACCCTTAGATATGGATTTATTACTGACTCTGCTAAGAATTGGCTTCTATTCTACTTGAAAATTTCACACTGAACTAAATGAGCTTTTTTTATAAAAAATACCGTTATGTAATAAATAATTTTGTCTGCTTTATGTGTGAATTAAAAACTAGCAACCATTTAAACCAAGTGTTAGAGGCCGCCAGCAAAATGCCAAGGCCACTAAGGCACCGGATCAAATCCCACATATTTCAACTATAGCAAGAAAAAATGCCCCCAAACCTCCTTGAGCTTTGAAATACTACAGATGAATGTGTGATACAGCAGAATGCATCATCTGTGGAAGTCCATTTGCATAACACAGGGTTTAAAAAAACCCCAAAAACATAACACCAACCAACCAACACCTAAACCAACAACCAAAAAACCCCCAAACACTTTGCTATGAAAATTTAGAAGGTCCAGAGTGGCGGCACACCCTTGAATTTCATCATGGTAGCTGATAATCATGCTGCCATCAGTAGTAAAGAGGCCGTATGCCTGATGCTGACTGTGCCTCGTGTGCCCTTGCAGTGCCCTGGTTCTGCCCTGTTGGGCTGGTTACCAGCAGGGAAACTGCAGAGGCCCCAAAATGTGGGACACACCAGGACTGCTCACAACTTACTGATGGTCAGAGGCTGGTCAATGAAGAAAAGCAGCCTTGAGAGCCTGGAAGAGACTGCTTCAAGCTGCCAGCAAGACAAGGATCAGTAAAAGGTGCTTGATCCAGCCTAGGAAAGAAACATCTTCCACATCACACAGTACACAGGCCAGGGTCTGCAGGCAAGAGGACCAGACCCATCTCCAGGCTCCACATCTAATGAAAGCACAGGAACTCCAGTGCAAGTGGCAGACTGCCATAGAGAGTTGTCATGGGAGTGCTGGAGAGGTGCAGAGCTCCTGCTCTCCCACCAGCCGCAGGGACCTGCCTCTGCACCTGCACGCACAGAGAAGCTCCCCTGCCCCTTCTCCAGCCAGCCCTGCCACGCCAAGGACACGGGAGCAGCCATCCAGAACCACACACAGGAGTGTGGGGGGTGCTTTCCCCAAAAACTCTGGACTGGAATTAACTGGAGTTTAAAACCTGCTGTTCAGGAATGTCATCTAAAATGGTCCTTCTGAAAGCAGATTTTAAAAACTGAGGTATATACAAGTTGCCGTCCCTTTCTGCCTATCCCTTATACACCTTTAGAAGCTGAGTTTAGCTAGTTTGTGTTTTCAGCTGTAGTCAAAAAACCTTGTGCTGCAAACTCTGGTGGTAAGGGAGAACAGTTCTTACAGCTGAATATACTCCGCCAGTTTAATTGCAAGAGACAAACAAAAATATGGAGAGAACAAAAAGGCCAAGTTGCTCTTTTTGTATCTCATGCAATTCTTATTTCTCCCTCAATTTGTTTGGTGACCAATGAACTCTGCAAAAAGTTCTGGTGGCTACTTTACCCCTCTATTCAAGCCCAGAACTGGCAATTTACTAAAGCAATTGTAATTAGCTTTGAGAGATATGAAGTGTTTGCCATGTATATCAGAAGGACCTCCTATTTGTCCCAGGGAAAGAACAGCAACAGAGCAGAATTGTTCCATGCAGTACAAGAGAAATTAAAGAGTATCTCTAGCAGTCAAATACACCAGAGATCCATGTTTTTCACATGACCACCTTGGTCCAAAGCAGATTATTAAAAAAACCCAACAACCTAACAAACAAACCTATGCATTTTTCTCTTTTATTCACCCTTCAGAAAATGTTTGCTAATGCATTGTGTTTATTCCATGTCAGACAAAATCCAAGCACATAAAGACAAGTATCTACATTATCATTTCCTGCATTTGTGAAAATATTATTAGTTTTTTCATCGAAATAGATACCTAATTCCTCTGTCTTGAAGATAATTTATATTCATTCGAATGTTCTCAGTCCTATTCTATCCATCTTAAACAATGCATTTTAAAATTTTATTTAATTTTTTCCTCACCAATATTGTTTCACTTTGTTATGATACCCTAAATATTACCTGAAGCCAAACCAGCTTTTACTTCACTCCCATTTATTTAGTGCTAACTTTCCCAAATTCATGAAGGTGGCTCCTTAACAGAGGCCCACCGAGCATCCAGCTGTAGACTATGAAAGTCACAGAGAACTTTCCAATGCCAAGCCAAAAAGAAATATCTTTTCACCCTCCTGTCAAACTATCAGGTTAGACTGCATATTTTGCAAACAATTTTACACAATTAGTAGGTCACCAGCATGATTTTGTTCTATTAAGTGAGGGGCAGTACAAAAGATTTCTAAATTTCAAATTGTCCAGCGGTATCTCAGCCTGGCTAGGCACACCCCAGATTCTCCAAAGTGTTTCATTTTGAAGGCAGTGTTGTAAAATGTACTCTGGCACCTTCCACCTACTTTTCACACTACAGGGCAACGCTAAAAGGATTAGAGGATTTCACCAGGATACAGAGATGTTTACCTAGGAATCAGCAGCAGCAGTTATAAAAGACTAAAGCTGTGCTCTGTGTGTCTGTGTTTTCATCCTTCTGAGCTTCCTTATTTATGAAATTAATTATCCCTCATAGACACTTACTAGCTATTAATGCAAGCTGCTCTCCACAACACGGAAAGACTAGTGTCTTGATCTCAAGAATCTGTGGTACTCCACACTAAGTGGGTGCCCTTTTAATAGTGACTAACTATTCCCTTCACCAAACAGACTGTGGGCGGAGGGAGGAATGTGTTGCTCGTTTCTTCTGCATTCAGGCAGTTCTGCTGGAGGAATGCAGGAGAAACACCAACCTTCTCATCACACTCTCAGTTACATCGTTCTCTCAGGCAAAGACAATGGTCTACATCTGCTTTAGCTTGCAAATTAAACACTAAACATATCTCAGGTAAGGATGTCATCTAAAACTAGTAGTCTCAGTGAAATAATGGAATTGATTCTGAGTATTATCAGCTTCATTTTGTATTACATGTTTACACTACCACTCTGTTGATGCATTTAAAGGACAAGGTATACTTCCTGTATAAAATCTGTCATTTGTCATGTAGCACCAATACTTCATTCAGTTTTCTCCAATTAGCAGTGTTACTCTCCATCCAATTAAAAGAACAGGGTATGTTTAGTTTATGGACCATTCTAGCACACCAAACAAAAATTTTTTGTGATCAGCAAGAAGATTTACAAAGAATGCATAGAGCATATTATTTTGCATTATGTGTGAAATTCCAGCTCATTAATCTCTTAAGAAACAAGTCTTCCACCCAGCTTCCCTGAACAGAGCTTCAGACTGGTCTTTCTTACCCACACTAAAAGTAAATTGGATCATCACCTCAGGAAGCAGCCTGCCCACTAGGGAAACAAATTGTCAACCACACATATGAACACCAGCCTATTAATAGACAAAGCCACAGTTGCAAGGCAATAAATACTGTTCTTTAAAATTCATGCTGACTACAAGTAAACATAAAAGACAAAGATAACTTCACCTCCGAACAATTCAAAAGCCAGTTCACTGGCTGCTGAAAAGTGTTGCTGTATGAAGAGTCAGGAAATGGAGGGGTTGGTATCCACAAGCAAGATAAACTGAAAAGCAAATGACCTTGAAATATAATTTCAGAAAAAATATGAAAATTATATTCAGAATTGGAAATTGGTATGTAATCAATTTCTTACATATACATGAAGTTTTAATAGCAGTATATTTTCAATTATAATTCAGGGATGGCCTATTTCTGGTTTCCTATTACAATCCATGTTAAAAATTCTCCAATGAGCCTGGGGCCAAGACAGCACCTCTTCCTACATGGAATACATTACATTGTAATAATTATACATACACTCATGAGTTCTGGTTCTTTTCTCTTTTTTTTTTTTTTTTCTCATTCTTTATCAAAAGATTCTCAAAGCAGGGCTAACTGCTAGCTCACCCAGAGAAATTATTTCCACTCTTAACTCATTCAATCTCCCGTTTTTGAGACTGTGGAGCTACATGACTGTTAAACAATGGAATTAGGAGGGTTTTAAGTCAAAGGACAACACTGACGCAGGAATAGGCACAGTTGTAGATGCAGTCATTGATATATGTTTAAAATATATGTTGAGTTTTTTATCCTCTCTAGTCTTGCATAATGAGATCTCATCACAAAAACTATCACAGTGCTGACAGCAGCCAAGATTTTGGCCACATCTGTATACAGCAAGTTTCCTCTCACAACTACTGTAGACCCATGAATTTGTGTAGTGCTCTTCTATATGCCTATGCAAACTCTGAACTGCAACTGCAACTACTCTGTTGGTAGTTTTTCCAGTCTGAAATTCAGAAGTGAATGAAGACACAGTTGTGCTTTAGGCTGTGAAGCACAGCCAACTCTACTTCAGAGGAAGGTCTAACAGGTTAGATAAGATAAGAATAGGACCAATACAAAGCAAGCAGCTATTTTTCTCCTATCTGAACTCATATAACTGCTCTGGGGTACTGAAATATAATAAAAAATATAAGGATGAAAACTTAAAACAATAAATTAACAAAGCTGTTTTCAGCAACATGTTTAGACACTATGCAATACTCCTGGAGTGAATATGCACACCAAATGAAGATCAATACTGACCAGCTGCCCTAGCTCTATGCATCTTATACATTGAAAGAAAAAAAGACTGCTGAAAAAAGAGAGCCTATGATTCTGTAGGTAAAGATCAAAATTTATGCTGCATCTTGGAAGTAAGACCAGAGAGGCAGACTAAATACTAATACCAGCTTTTAAGTTCTTACCTTCAAATTCGCTCCATTGTTTTTAACTACTGCAATGCAAGTTATGTAGAAATATTAAATATAAATTTAAAGACTTCTTATGGATGTAACACCCATATTAGAATGTTCATTAGAAGTTAATATTGGTAGATCTTGGTTTGAGCCATGGCAGAATTTGCACACAGAAATCTGAAGTATTCAATAAGCCCTAACAACTGCAAGAAATTCATTAAGCCCTAAACCCTGCAAGCTAAATTAGGCAAATGGGTAATTCTTTGTAAGTCCTTTGAGAGCAACTCCAACATACAAACGCATAGCCTCCCAAATTATTTCTGTATGAAGTGCTTGCAATTCTAAGAAAAAAATGTCCAAAATAAGCACACATTTCCCACAGTTGCTCTGAAGTGCCAAGTGGACAGCCCATGTCTAGAACAGGTAGTTTAGATATTTAGAAAAGTAAATATGAGCTACCAAAGAAATCCTCAATTCTGCAGCAGTTTTGCTTCATGAAGGACAAAAGTGTTCCTTGAAAGATGATGTGCAAACACAGGCTGGATTGCCAGATCTTAGACATCTATGTTTCTTAGAACAGGTGGTTCAGACTGATTCTGCTACAGGCAACTCTAAAAGTTGGTTTTAGGCTTTAGGTAAAAGAAATGGTGTGCATAAATAATGAACCTCAAACACTTTACTACTCACAAAAAACAAAGCTGCGCTTCAGGCAAATGGCAGTAGAGCAGCTAACGAAGCTGACATATCTTCAAGGCATTTTATGTCCCATTTTTTAACAAACAAAAATCAGTATATGACATCACTGTGGATGAGTTGCATATGAAATCACTAACTGATCAGTTGTTGATCAGTTTACACATAAAAGTGTGAAATCACTTTTGTGTTTTATCAAAACAGGTTACAGTAGGCACCACACTCCCTCTGATTCCATATGTTTTGGTGCTTATTCACAGTAGAGAGGAATGGAGAATCACAGCCTCTTTTTTAAATTAAGATGATTGAATAGATCAAAAAGTTCCTGACAAAGCAGGCCAATGCGGTTGGACAGTCGAAAGTCTTTGTTGCAAAGCTCCATGATCCAGCTCACACAAGGACTCCTGGCCTCATCTCTCAGATTCTGAAGCTGACACGCTGAATGCTCTGCTGTTTGAAGACTGCTAAGAAAATCGTGCATCTTTCACTAGTTCATTCTTTTGCACTAGTCATCATCCAACACGTGCAGCAGCTGGATAAACAGAGGTTTGCCCAGAACAGAAAGATTTCTTTTGATTTGCGATGAAAACCATTACCGGCCATCACAGCTCACCTGATATGGAACCAATAATAGTTTTAAATGTCAGGCATCAAAGGAGTCTGAGCACGGAATCCAGCCTGAGTTCTGGCATTTATGCCTCTTAAGACATATATTCAACAGAGAAATACTTCCCACTTTTGCACATGTATGACTTCTCATACCTATGTTGCAGTCCTGACTAAAACAGGATCCAAAAATACATTAGCCTTAAACTAAGAGTTAAGGAGAGGTATTTTGTTTTGTTTGGGTTTTTCCATGAGGAAGCAATAATCCTTCATTAAAGGAATGCATTCTCTTCCCATTTCCTTTTTTTCTGGAATTTTATTACATACCTAATGGACAACTATGGGCAATTGTCATCTTCAAACACCTAATTCTCAATTAAAGGCTCAAAGGCTGCTTGTGGACAGGAACCAGAGAAACTGTGTTCTGGTCTTTATGGTCTTTCTTGTCATCCCTTTCTGCCTCACAAAATAGGTGTCCCTAACAGAACCAAGATGTGTAAAGCAGCTGTGAAGCTATACAAGCCCAGCTAAGGATAACTATATTAAGTCAATGACAGAAGTGAGTCAGGATGGCTTTCTGTGTAGCATGTCACAATCAGATGCATTATGTACATCTTCCTCTGCATTTAAACAAAACAATTTTATAAATCATACCAAACAACCAAAATGAGCTCAACAAAACATACTAGGTCCTGCCACTGTGTATAAGGACTAAAACATAATATAAGGCCACTGCAAAGCAAAAGACTGAGGACACCTGCAAGATGTACAGTGAATCAGAAAGCAAAATTCAAAGCACTAGCATGACACATGTAAAGAAAGCTAGGTGGCTGCCAACAGTAGTAAGGGAAGAAGAGCAAGTACAGGATCTCAGATGAACCAGTGTTAATTCTAGTTGTATGTAGCTGGATGGATACTGATGTGTCAGCCAGGAAACCTGCAAACTCCCGGACAGAAAGCTACACAGCCATAAATCTAGGCAGATGCTTACAGAAAGACTCGAAGAATGGAAGGACCAGCCTTGGTCACAGTATGCACCTGCTGAAGATCACCAGTAAACGGCCACCAACTGAACTTAACAGTTAACAGGCAGGGTTCTTTCTGTCCAGTCTGTTCTCCACCTATCCAGCAGACTTCCCTCCATTGCTTTCTAACTTGATTAAAAGAGCACTATTGGAGACAACATCAAAAATTAAGAAGAAGAGCATTCTGCATTGCCCTCAGCCACTGAGCCAGATATCTCACCACATAAGGCAAGCAAGTTAGTCAGCCAAAATTTACCTGTGAAACTTCAAGCTGACTATTTCTAATCATCTTCTTGCTCTTCTTATAGCCTCAAACAGCTTCCAAGACAATCTGTTTCTGCCATAATCTTCCTGCAGACAAAGGTTAGGCCAGTTTTCCTGTGCCATTCTCCTTCAGATCAGCCTCTTACAGGATCCCTCCCACCCTCTTCCTGAGCAAGCTGAAGTCTGCTCTCCTGAAGTCCAGTTGGTTCCATTATTACCTTTCTTTTCACTGACAATTTTAAATGTCATCATTTCACAGCTGCAGCTGCCAAATCTGTCATCAACCCAAAATCCATTCTTAATTACTCAGGAGTAGTGGGGTCAAAAGACTCAAAACCAATAATCAGGGATATGGGCTGCAGGTTCCAGCCAACAGTTTCATCATATGAAAAGCTGTATTTTTTTGCATAAGAAGTGGTGAGCTGACAGTCAGAAAGCACAATGCTCTGGCTTTGCTCTTCTCTCATGATGCACAGAGGAACCAGCTTTGTGGAATAGAAGATTCAACACACAGTATTTCCTGGACACAGCTTCAGGCACGACTTCCATAAGGGTCCAATATACTTTTAGCAACAATCTGAATTCTTTGGAGGCTAAAGACCTTAATTTAAGTACATCAGAAACATGCACTTACATCAGTCTAGCTTTTCAGTATTCTTAAGAAAATGGAAGAGAAGAAATGAAAGAGGCAGTCATAGAATTTGACAACATAGTCTTTGTTTATCCTTTTGAGAATCTCAATCTCTGGCACACACAGAATTTTCAGAAGGATTTGACTGTCACAGAGGGAAACAGGGTCCAGATGTCCACTACTCAAATAACAGAGCCAGTGTAGAGTTGTTGGGGAGACAGAGGGAAAGAAATCTGGTATATTTATGTTCTGTTTCAGTATTAAAATATGATTGTCTAATGAGAAAGCTGAATGGATGTCTGGATTTTGACAACAGAATGAAGGACTCTAAAAAACTGGAGACTGCTAAAACCTACACTATGTCTAGACTAATGTTCAAGTACTTTTTTCTTAAGGTCAAGTGTAGATCAAGCAAGGATAAAATATGGAGGTCATCTTCCATAAGAAGATCTTCATCAGGAATCCTCAAGCTATTCAAGTGTCAGAGTTCTGAAATCACTTAGTAGGCTGTCTCCTCTGCTTGGATGGACACTCATACTACCATGGGTCACATGGTCATGTTTAAAGATCCTACAGAAGGCTGCAGCATTGTACATAGTTGGCTGATTTGGGACTTTGTGGACAACAGGTTTCAGCTCCTTAGGGCTTCTGCTTCCTGCCCAGCTGTCTTATTGTTATCTAGGAGCAGACTGTCAGGAGACATGCACACTCTTTTTCCAAAGTGGTTTCATGTCTGATCTTTTGATAGCCTACAATACAGACCATTCAGCTGAAGAGAGAGGTTTGCCAATGTTATTTTTCAGTCAATACCTTTCCCAGCTAAATGCTGGTAGCCCTAGCCATACTTTAAGCTTACTTTCCAAAGCGAGAGCTGTATGAGAGTCAAGGCTGAGAAATGGAACTTCATACCATACTTGGTATGAAACATCATATGAAAACACTGAATCATCCAGTTTGAAGTAGACCCAACAGAGACATGCACACCTCCAAGAGGACTTCTGGAGCAGCTGTGAACAGAAATACTCTTTAGTATTTCCCAAGATACCTTCCTGCTCCTAAAAGTCCACACTTAAGGTCCAAGTTGGAAGTTCAAAGCTGACTGCACAGATATCAGTGACAATTACTGAGAATTTCAAGAATGCATAATCTTTACTGACACCTGGCAAAATAGTTGTTAATGCTAAGGCCTAGAAATCCTTGCCAAAGAGGCTTAAAAATAAATAAATAAGGAACTTCAGTCATCTGACGTGCAT
Source organism: Fringilla coelebs (assembly GCF_963513975.1). Lineage (NCBI taxonomy): Eukaryota > Metazoa > Chordata > Aves > Passeriformes > Fringillidae > Fringilla > Fringilla coelebs. Next base: position 23,799,697 of record NC_140032.1, on the reverse strand, counting down.
TTGCAAAATTGCTGTGGAAATAACAGAGCTGTCCCTGTGTTCTGTCCTCACAATGTATTCTGTAGCATTGTAAGAGCTGTATCGGGCCCACAGAATCACTACAGTTTGGGTGCAGCTCTGGAAAAGAAGTTTAAGAAGGAAAAACACTGAATGAACAGAAGGAAGGACTGGAAAGCTTAATTATAATGCCCAATAATTCAGCTAAGTTGTGGCAGAGTGCTGCATCAGCCTTATTAGTGAGCAGACCTGGCAATATTTTTTATACAGACACCTTACCTGATGCCCAGCATGTGATAACAGTTCTACGTGCCCTTAGTCTTTGCTCTGTGGAACAAAGACACTTTCCTTAAGGACAGAGTAAGTTTGCAATTTATACTCCTCCTTCCCCTTCCCATTCTGCACATATTTGGCAATTAAAGTAATGGCTTGTAAGAAGTAAAGCTCTGTAAATCTGTGAAGGTCCATCTATAATCACGAGGACACAATTCTATTCAAAAGATATGTGACACCCCTCATCCATTTTTCCTCAATAGCATCCCTTCACAATGAGAGAAAGACTTCTACCCAGTGACTGTCCTTCGTCCCTTATCTCACACAACCACCTCTATCATGCAGTATTAGCAAACAGTTTTTGAAACTTTCCAGATCCATTTACAAGCATAAATATTCTTAATAAATAGTTACAAATGTGTGGTCAAAAAACTCACAGAGAATGTGCTGAAGGGATTGAAACAAAGGCATCAAAACAAGTTGAAAGGCTACCAAATATAAAAGAACTTGAGAAAAAAGTTTTCTTTCATGCAGTAACAGGGAGGACTTTTGCAACAGCTGTTATCACTAATTACTGAAAGTCAGATAAATAATGTATTTATTAGTATTTCATCTTAAAAATTACATTCTGTCTGCTCAACTTCATCTGAATTTGCCTTGCAGTATTAAACCAGTTGTATGTTTGAGTCAAAGTGTTTACAAACCTGAGAAAGACAACCAGTTCTATTTAAACTACACAATATTGAAAACGCCTTCCACTACTGTGGAAAACCTACTAGAACTTGAGATTTTTAAAACAAGAAACAACAATGTTGCAGTTTCCTTTATAAGGAAATAGAATAGAATTTTCTGAGACCATTTTTTCAACTTAGTTATGACTGTAACATTTTCCTGGCTTATATAGGCATTCTGATGTCATTACACAGCCAGTTGCCTGTTTATTTCATTTAGTTAAAACCAACCAAAATGTCTTGAGGTTGTTACATTACCAAAATGCTCACATGGCACAGGAGAAGGCTTCATGTGTATGCATTAAGATGACAAGAAAATTAAAATAATTAATAGTTTAAAAATTCATGCAATACCATTCAGAAATGAAAAATCTAAATCTTCTAGTTACTAAGCCATCAGTACAGGAGACAAAAAAAAAAGACCAAAGGTGAAATACAGTTTGAATGCAGCACCTGAGAACTATCTGACTTCTACTCATTAAATTATGTAAACTACATAGAGAAAATGTTGTTAAAATATTTTGATGGCTAGTTAGCAATACAAACAATATATCTGTCTCATAGACACAGCAACTTCTATATAGTAATAGAAACAAGTTATGCCAACATCTGCCCAACTTCAAACAGCCTAAGCTCAAATCAATGGAAGGTCAAAATAGAACATATTTATTTGGATTTAGTAGGATAAGACAAAAATATCCACTTTACAGTGAAATACAGCTACTTTTTTTTTTTACCCCCTGTAAAATGTAAGGTGACTCTAAAAAGCCCCAAAACCAAAAGTGCTGTCAATGAGGTCTTTGCTCCCTTGTCCTTCCAGCTCCTGCTATGCCCAAGGCACAAGTCTTTCACAACATCTTGCATGCAGCCTGATGGATCCCAGAAAACCAACCTCTTTAAAAAGTTTTTCCAGGAAATCTTTTTGGCACGCTAGTGACAATTTCCTTTTCTTGACAAGCACTCCCTACCCAACAAAAACTCTCATTTGGCACAAACTCCAGAGAACACCTGTGCTTTTTGCCCAATCCAGCAGATCCAACACTCCTGATCCAGCTACCCAAGCTGTTCTCAGATGACAAAACAGCTGTTCCACTATTTTCTTCCACGTTATTTCAGGTAAAATACACCCAAGAATCAGCAAGTGTGCTTTGCAGATTAAAAAACCCAAGAAAGGGTTTGTATTGAATCTCCAATACCCCTATTGACCCAAAAATGGGACATCCTACTGAATTTAAAACAAGTACTAGGCATGTCTGCTGTCTCAACCTTGAAACTAAATTTAGGATTAACAAACCATACTTTTCAAAAAACCTCTGACTCCAAAACACAAATTTCAATGTGGATGAAGGCTTGCCCCTGTCATGATGCAAAAACAATGAGCAAGCTGCAGAGAAAATAGGTTTGCCTCAGTGATATTGTAGCCTTTACAAAATTAACTCAGACAACAAAATGAAAATGCTTCAATTTGACCAAGATTTCCTTATGCCCATATAACAGTCTCAGTTCATGCTAGCTCAAAGCTGAGAGACTTGAAGACATGCTACACACCAAGACATATGTGAACTCAGACTTTCATAAAGTTTTTCATTGTTTATACAGTTGGTAACCATTTACTGCTAAAGGCAATATGCAGTAAAGGGTTTTTTGTTGAGGTTTTCCTTTTTCCTTTTTTTTTTTTTATGAGTTGATACCACATGTTTTCACAGACAAAAGAAAAAAATTCTTTAAAAGCCAAAGCAGTCAGATTCATTTTGGAATGAAGCTTGCAAAACCCAATGAACCACATCTGCAGAGTAACTGCAGCAATGATATAAAGTGATTCTCACTCGTTCATAGCTCTGTGTACTAATGTAAAAGTTTATCCCTTTGTTTTAACACAGCACTGTCTCTGAAAAGGGCTCTTCCTGCCTTGGATACCATCTAATTAGTTTACTTCATACCCTATTAAAACTGGTTAAACATTTCCACTGCATCCACCAAACCAGAGTCTACATCCCATGAGAGTCTCTGTTGACACCTCTACAAAATTTAGTAACTCATATGAAACTGGGGTAGGCAAATGAATCACAAATAACCTGTAACTCTTGCAGTAAATTTCACTGGCTTGGAAAATTAAGTATCTTGGACTAAAGAAGTTCCACAGTGATTTCAAGGAGTTGCACAAAAGTGCAGCTGACTCCATCTCCCAGCTCTGAGCAGCTAAGCTGTCTCATTTCAAAGCAATTCCACAAGCTGGCTCTAGCTCTAAGCATTCCACATTTTAAGAAGTGTTGGGGTTTTTTAACACAAGACTGCAATAGGAAGCCACACATATTCAGAAAGTGAACTCTGAAAACAAGTCACAGACTTGACCACAGACTACTCTGAACCAAAACATGGAAGTTTGACAGGAAAGCACAGTCTATCCCTACAAAAGAAGGGTTTCAGTGTCTTACCAAAGAAATCCCTTGGGAAATCCAAGAAGTCTGTTTTGTCTCTCACTTCATCTGTTCATTGTAGGGGGGAAAAATTCCATCTGTGCATAGAAAGTTCTCAAATCCGGCACTACAGACTGCATGCTGTTAAATTAGTGCATTCATTAGTAGTGTTTTGGAAATGTGCCTATACATTGTGTGGGGAGGAGGAAGGATCTTTCATTTTTTTAAAAAATAGAGAGAGACGGAGAAAAATTCCCCCAAGCTGGTCTATCCTAACATCTCAGCACCACTAAAAATTATCGTAGAACTTCCCCTTGTGAGCTTTTACACAAAACAGATGATCTCAGGCATCAGAGTAACTGGTAGCACAGTTACAACTTGATCATATGTGGTGTATCTCCTGAAAAAAAGAGTATGTATTATACATCTTGGGCATATTGTTGACTTCTTTGCTTTCCTTTGAGATCTTTATTCAGCCTTGTACAAATAGGGACAGCTGTCCCTGCACACACCTATGGATACATCACAAACAATAAAGCTAGCTAGCTTTTAGGTTTTCAAAAGCAACACAAGAAAGCCCCTTTCTCAGCACTGCCATAGGTACCTGACCCTAGCTGCCTTTCCTACTGCATTTCACCTACCATCAAAAACTTCTAGTTTTTACACTTATTTGAGTATGATCATCTGGCATAAGAAGTCACTGCTCCACTTTTATTCATGCTTATGAAAAATTACTGGTTAGTTTCGTATACAGACATTGAAAATAATTAGTGAACTTGGGTTTTACCACCCCTGGGATTTGCATCCTCTTGACTATACTGGCTGTGTTTTGACACTTGCCAAGAAAGGTGATTCTGACCAACTAACTTTGCCACCTATCTTTAAAGGGTTTTCCATCAGGAGCTCAACCACAGGAACCCAACTCCACTGACTTACAGGCTCCTAAGAAAACTAATTACTTCCTTTTCTTGATGCGCCATGTAACTTAAGGTGTCTAATATTACTTAGCTTTCATTCTTCTCTCCCCAGCTTTAAGATCTGACACTATTGATGTCCACATTTCTATATGCATAAATATGCTTAAGATCTAGTTTTATGCTATTTTTATTTTGGTCTCTGCCTATCCCATAACTTTAAAACTCCTGCCTCCATGTCTTCCATCTGTGCATCTGAGTTTGAGGAAGATGAAGATCGTCAGGAAAGTTCTACTCAAGCCTGAATCTGCAAGCACCAAAACACATCAGCAGTTTTCCACATAGAGATAGAAGTCCTCTGAGTGCAGCAGAACTACTCGGGTGTGTAAAGTTTCTCATGTACTTAAGCACTTTAGGATCTGTCCTCAGTTTTCAAAGCAAGTTTTCTGCCAAAATGGCAAGGAGTTCCACAACAATCAGCAGTTCTTGGGAGATTTCCTCTTCTTGTTCTAAATCTTATAAGAACAGCTGTTCTGGAGAAAACTTGGCCATATCTGAATGTCCAGACAGGCTCCAAAACCACAGGTGCAGGCTCCAAGCCAGGGGTGCATATGTTAAGTCTTTCTGAAATTCAATGAGATTCAGGTTTTCTACGTTCTCCAAGTACAAAGCCACCCACTACAGAAGGCACGGTGATCAACAACAAAGCTTCAGCAATGAGCAGCAATTTTGCTGCTCACATGGTACAGCCAACACTATTAATGAGATTTAGAGCTGAGACAGTTTAGCAAGACTTGTTGCACTGTTCTCACTGGCTTGGCCTGTTGTACTAAGCTTAGAGTGTTTCAGTACTGCAGGTCAGTAGGGAAACAAGAAAACTAGACCACGCAGTGTGTGGGCAGGGTCCTCGAGGGCAGAGAGCTACCTTGCTATATCACTAGAAGAGGCATTTGTTCAAAGCATGATCACAGTATCACACATAGTGTAATACAGTGTTTGCTGTTATCAGCAAACACTGGCTGGAACAGCCCCGAGAGGAATTCCTACTGAAGGTTTCGTTCTTTGTAAGCTTTACCAGTCAGCACTAGACATGAAGCAGACACTCCACTGACATTAAAGTAATTCATAAGACCTCTACAGCTTTCTCAGTTAAAAAAACTTGGCTCTAAAAAAAAAATGTTTTCTCACCTACAGTTGTAGCAATTTTTGTACCATTTTTCAGCATACCTGTCTTTGATCTCCTCCAACAGAAAGTTTGCAGTTAGTGAAACTTTTAACAAGCCAGACATATTTTTATATTTTTCCTGCCTTCTACCACTGAGAGCGAATCTGGATGGAGTTCTTTAAATCTTTCTTAATTCATTTATATTAATTTGACAAAAATCATATTCATTTGTTCATATTACCCTATTCATGTGTTGTAAGACTTGAAACCATGTATTTAGTTGCTTATTTGAGTCTTCTACCACAAACGCCTTCTCTAGAAGTCACCACAAATGTATGTACACAGTCACAATCTAGTAAGTGGAAAAAAGTGAAACAATTTTAGATACTAAAGTTTAAGTTATGATATTACTGGCACTGTGGCTAAATTGTTCCTGCAAACATTTTTTGCTCAGTCAGCTCAAGAACAAATTTGCATTGGAGGGTGATCTTTATAGTCTTATTATTTCACAAGACCTCTCAACCATGTTCATAACACTAAACATCACCAACCATGTTTTATTAAAGGCTAAAAGAAAATTCTATTTTATGCAATCTGACCCAAGTCCAACAAACAGAAGATATCAAAATGGCTTGGTTTGAAATAACCATTAAAAAATCAATCCTAAAAAACTGTTTATTCAAAACTTTAAACAGTCAGGATTGGAGAACAGCAGGAAAAAACTCAAATTGATCAGAAAAATAAATTTAAATTAACTCTCTAGGTCACCTTCTGACATCTACAGGTTATTCACTCCTACATACAAACCATTTTGAACTCCCAGGTAGCACCAAACTCCAGTACTACAGCAGTGCTGTCTTCATAACACAAGAAGCAATTCCTAGAATTTTACAGCTTGTAAGGTGCAGGTGGAGCACATAAAGTGGTCTCTAATGCTCAAATATCCACTTTAAATTCCTTGTCTGTTGTTTGCTTGTTGGAAGAGTTCAATTATCTCTTAGAGAATAACTTCAGCAAGGATCAAAAAAACTAGAGTAAAACCTATGACAGTTTTTCATGCTCTTAATTGTACTTTGTTTCCCTTAAGGTGCAAATTGAACTGTATTTTAGGATTATTAAAAGTCAAGAGAAAACAAGTTCTCAACTCTCTAGAGCTAATGGTTTAAACCAAAAGCCCAGGGTTCATAGATTACTATAGAAGCAGCAGATAAACGCATTTCCTGACACCTCTATCCCTTGATAACTCCCAGTCAACCATGACTGGCAATGGACAGTGGTATATATGGCTGTCCATTTATAAATATTTACACTGTATATGGCTGGATTTGTCATACCTAATTGCAGTGGGTTTCTCCTGTCATCTTGTAGGTAGGAGCTAGCAAGGAGACCCTGTGTGGGATGACAAATCAAAAGGGGTCCAAATAGCCAAATCATTTGTCTTGGCCATTACCCACACCAAAGTCCCAAGCTGATTTTCAATCAGTATTTTCTTGGCTTGCAGTTTTCTTCCTCTACTTCATGGAGGCACTGATACTGGCAAAGAGCAAAACCCACGCAGCATGAGAGTTACATAGGTACTGCAGGTGGGAATGCATGGCAAAACCTATTTCCCTTCTAAAGGATAAAGGTTCTGCAGGAGGTGTGGGGTGTGCATTTCTAACAAAGCCTTCACCATAAAACTGACATGACTCGAGAAATCATGAAGAACTACAAGAGCAGGTTAGAAAGCAAATGTCTTTAAAGTCAGGAAAGAAGCTTGGTTTTCCTCTCTTTGCTGAACAGGAAAGCACAGTTTGTTATCCCGTCACAGCCCCCAATTATTTTGTCAATAGGAAGAGGATTGCAAAAAGAATGAATCTAATGGAAATAAATGATATAGAAGATTATGTCATCTTTAAGCTTTACTGCTGGGGAGGCTGATTTTGTTTCCATACAGAGCTCCAATCACTCCACTCTTTCAGAGCATTCATTCCAAGTATTTCTCTGCTTTAGTCTTCCATGTTAGAAACAAAACAATGCCACCCACCAAAACTTAGGCATTGGTCTCATTCTAGACCACAATGAAATACTGTGGAGACACAATGCTAATGGGATGAAAATCAGTCAGGATCTTTCATAATTTTGGAGAGAAAACAAAAAATGCAGACAGAATTGCATTTAACTTTTTTAAGAGTCGCAAAATTTAAAAAATATGTTCATTCTAGCATTCCCAAAGGTCATCCTGATGTCTTTTGTTTAAATACAAGTAATATTGGAGAATGAGAGAGCAGAAAGGAAAGTGTACATACCATATGCATATATCTGCAAGTGGCAACACTCCCAAACCTGCCATATAGATTTATTGCATCATCTGTGGCTCAGTCAAAATTCATTAGCTCCATATGAGGGTATGTGAGCATGGGAGAGTGCGTGTGCATATTCACACATCTGCTTTCAATCGTTACACTGAGGAAACCCTACACAGTAGACACATGAAATGTCTTTACAACCTGTACCAAAGTGTGAAAGAGACAGAAAGAATGTAAGAGAGGGAGAATTTTTTTCTCCCAAAAGGAAGACTGAACTGCAAAAATGAGTCACTACATACCAAGATTGTTTCACATTTCTACGAAAGCATCAGTAAAATTTTGGTTCAGGGACTGAATGCAGTATGTTAGGATGAGGTATACAAAAGATAGGCAGGGTTTTGTTGGTTTTTTGTAGGAATTAGCAACTACTATCATACCAGCTTCTTGAGAAACAACTCGAAGCTCCGTTCTGTTAACCAAGTCCTCAGTGAAGACAAGTGTGGCATGTGATGCTATGTTCCATTGCAATAAGCAAGAAGATTCTATTTTCTATATTCAGATATGACTGTAATAAGCAAACAGAAGGTGCAAGGGAGTGAGAGAAGCCAAATACATAGCTCAAAATCTTAAGACCTGGAAAAGACTCCAAAGGCCTCTGCACTCTCTCTCTATTCCCTTAATCTTGTTCCATGTAATGGGCCAATTCAAGTTCATGTGCCAGGTGCCCCAAGGACCTAATGAAGACAGTAGTTCCCATCTCCAATCCACAGAGCTGCCACAGCTCTCTGCTCTACATGAAGCTCCACCAGAGGTACTAAGTCATTCTGATTCAAAGAACCATAAAAAGAACAAGGTCTAAACAGTGCCTACAAATGTTGTCTTTCACACCAGACTGCAAAAGAAATTACTACTTTGATCACAAGCAACCTGCAAGTCAGAGACAGTCTTTAACTTCAGTCCCAACCTTTGTGGCAAGAGCCTCCTAGCCACAATTCTTACAAAAGAGTTTGGGCAGATAAACTGAAAGGCAGCCACTTTCATCTCTCCATAAGTCATACAAAAGGGAGGGCTCCTCCTTAGTTGTAAGTCTCCACACAATGCAATTTTGTAGTTAGTAAAAGGTTGGAGAACTGTCCTAGCTCTACGTACATTTAACAAACTTTTAGATTTCTGCCCCAGTTTTGGTTTTGAAGCAACACACGTAGGTGAGAAGAAGAATACAACATATGCAAGTGGTATTTTACATAATTTTATTGGACAAAATATAAGTTTTAAATGACAAATAGTATTCTACAATACAGTAGCTTGTATCTATGGATATCCATGGGTCTCTTTGCTGGTTGTTTCTTATATTAACTGTGTATTTAGCATTGCCATAATTTTTCACATTTGCAGTTATTTTTGAAGAGCTTCTATGCCAACTCAGTTTGAAGATTGACATCACAAACTACTTGGGAGGGAATTTTTAAATGAAACAAAGAAACAGAAGACATTTGCAAAGCTACTAGAATTCTACAGAACAATATTCATACAAACATTTCCTCAGTCATTTGCTCTTGTGAAATAGCTTTAATTATTAAAATTTTCCTGGCAGAACAACACTCCTCCTCTAGATGTTTTCCTGTCTCATATAAGTCTTTTAGGACAGTAACTACAATAACTATAAAAAATCAGTGTATATTAAATTCTAGGAGTCAGGTAAATATTCTAGATTTTTGCCACTGTGTTTTCTTTTGTATTTTTCTAAACACTTTTCAATGTCATGCAGAGATACATTTTCATATGGAACACTTAAAATACTGAAGAAAAAACATAGTAAAGCTGCTGAAAACTGGATACTTCCTAATATCCTCGTTACACACTGTTAGTAGTTTCAGACAGAGATAATGCCCCCTAAAAAATGTTATCCTGATAATAACAAGCTGTCACATTTTTCCATATTGCAGTGTTTTGTTTACACCATTAAAAAATTTCTTTGATCTTTATTTCCATTTATTCTTTGAAGATGCTAGTCAATATTCCAAACAGGGAAGAGAGAAAAAAATCTATACATTTGTATGTATCTGCTGTATTACAGATATTTTAGAAGTGCACAAATAGGGGTGATTTTTATAGTAAGGAAAAGGAAGTGGGCAATATTAATGAACCATTTGAAAAGTTCTCCCACAAAAAACTCTACAGGGAATTTTGCTTGATTACTCTAAACGGGATATTCTTGTCCAGGTCCTCTATTATAACACCATTCAACACAAAACAAAGGATACCTTTCCAATCCTGATACCTGTCAACCACAACTTAGGCCAAAATCCCACTTTTATCAGCAATGCCATTTTTCCTGTCCAATGTAATTTCCTGTCTCTCCCCTAAACCTGTGACCCTTTCTGCCAACACATACTTTGACCTGTAGAGCTGAGAAAAACTAATATACTAGCATAAATTTGTTGATGGCATTCCATAGCAGCCCTTAAAAGATGGAGTATCTGAGTACATAAGGCCTCCAAATTCTTTTTCAGAGGATTTAAACCATAGCATTACAGCTGATCAGAAATGCTGGTAAGATACTGATCAGGCAAGATTTATGGAAAGTCAAACATCAGCACTACTCCAAATTAAAAAATTTGTTTTAATTTATAGTCAGAGGCCAAACATAAATCTATCATTTTTTGTTTGGCTGTCCCTTCCCCAGCAGGAGATTTGCACAGTGCACTGCAAGAGACCATTCATGGTAGAGCCATGAAGAGCAGCAGAGCATCTCTTAAATTACTATTTTTTTTTAATCAAAAAGAGAGACAGATCCATAAGATTTCACAGGAACTATTTGCAGAACATCCATTCTCAAACTGTGTCTTCTCCATGCTCTTGATAGGGCAGATGTGTCTGAAGCAGAATACTTTCTTTCCATTGAATTTACAATGTTTCCTTCCCTTTCCTGTTCCAAAATTTGAAATCTGTAAAATTTCCTTGGGACATGGCGTTCTTTGATGTTAGATCTTTGTGTGCTTTCAGGTCTGATCAGCAGGAAGGAAGATTAACCCTCGAAACAAAAGTAGGTAACAAGCAAACTCTAAGTGATGCCTGGGTGTTAGAAAATCAAATTACTTGCTGGTAGAATTGCCATATTAAGGTTAAAGGCTTGATGTTTCAGTGATTTCAGACCTAGGCAGAGGTTAGCAAAGCTTGGGAAGAAGGATGCCCACAGATGATGGACACAAAGAATTCACGGGCCGCAAGGATATTTGGCAAAATTCCCAAGATGAGAAACTAATAAAGCCAACTCAGCAACTGTGCTGAAATCAGCTCTGACTTGGTAAAAGATAATTCTGGCAGGAGGAGATCATCACCACAGGCTTGTGACCATCAACCCAAGAAACTCACTGACTCAAAAGAGGAGAAAGACTGAGCATGGGGACTGAATATCATGAGAAGCAAGTAGCCAATGAACACTAAATCCTTTATTTGCTAAAATGTATAAATAATAAAAAGTTTTATATAAAGATGGTGTGCTTGATTTGTGGAATACCCAGGCTTGCACAACTCTGAAAGAAATTACCAATGTCTCTCTCACATGTGTACTTACTGTGTTGTTGCACACCAGGTAACAAATCTGATTTTTGTGGACAATACTTTGAAAAGCCACTCAAGGCGTCTCCTTGAGTTAGCACACACCTGCTTCTCAAATCAGCCACCCATCAAATCTACTTACTGCTGGCTTACTACTATGTCTTTGGTCACTGTCATGGCCACAGAACAGAAATCACCAAGATCCCTGTGAGACAGCTGGCCATGCCAGGACTCTGCCCTGCCTGGGGGTACTACGTGTGAGCTGGATCACCTGCTCAACACTCATCTGTGCAGTGGGACTCTGTGCCAAGAGCAAGGCTGCTAGGTAAAATCTGTTTGATAAATACAGCAACCTTCAGCCTTAAAAAAAAGAAACAATTCAGCAGCAACAGGGCTGTCCCAAAGCCCATTCTACCTTCATTAATAATGCAAATGCATTAATGTTATGGTTTGAAAAAATACAGTAAAATTTGGTTGCTAGGAGTACCCTTTAATTGATGAGCCCTATTAAGTTGAGTGGGAAAACTGCACTTTTGAAATTAATCTATTGCCAATTTCTTAATTAATCAGTGACAACCCTGGTGTGAGACAGCTGGCACCTGTATTTCCTACAGCTATAAGTTAGAAGCACTCTTCCAATAAACTGCTAATACTGAACAGTCAAGCAAAAAATAATTATTTGTTCAGTAAATCTGTGAACAAGAGCTTTTATTTCCTCCTTGCTTAAGTAAGAAGAGTTAGAAAGCAAAAGGATCACAGCATCAGCCACAGAGAGAAAAACTGCATAGCAATGAAAGCTTTAAACATCCCACAAGAAAGCAAGCCAGGAGAGCGCAGGAAGGTTTAAGTAACTGCAGCTTAAGAGTGCTTTTTCACATCACAGACTCAACACAAATGCTCACTAAGAATGCCACTTAGCTCCAAAACCCTAATATACCGACAGACTTTTTGAATTTTTGAAGGATTTGATTTTTTCTTTTTTGGTAATAAAGACTTTAGCATCACTTTCTGCAAATAGAAAACTTTTGCTATCTCAGTCTTTCAGTACAGTATGTGCATGATTTTGTTGTTTTTAGTAACTGGCAGAATATTAGACCTCTAGACAGGTCTATAGGAGTAAGGGGGTTGAAACATGGAGAAGAAACTTGGGGGTGTAGCATTCCATAGATCAAATGGTATCAAATATATCATTGTGCAGCCATTTGTTCCCAGTTCTATTGCATGCCACAAGCTACAAGCAATATGATAGCAGTTTCTAAATTCGTCCAAAAAGAAGAAGCCATTTGGACTTGTTGCAAAAGCTTCAGGATAGAGGACAGGCAAAAAACTCCAAACAATAGAGTTGAGACCTGAACTGTTTTGAAGACCTCTCTGGCAAAAGATAAACAATACCCTTTGCTACCAGATTAATTCCATAACTAATTGAGATAACTCAGCCCAGCAGCTGTAAGCAATGTCACAAGAGCACACCACTGGCCTTGGCACAAGGCAGGACTACCTCAGCTGCCCTCCCTGGCACTGGCAAAATAGTTCAGTGAACATATATATCTATATATACCAACAAGCAACAGAGATTTGAGACAACTTTATTTTACCCACAGAAATTCAAAGACAAGAAAAGCTGTTTGGTTTTTTTTTCTCAGTAGATTTAGGCAAACTGCTACAGGAACCCTAACCTATCCTTCTTCTTTGCTATTCAGTGATGAAAATGAACCACACACATCAACTGCATATAAGAATGCCCAGAAATGCCAAGAATTTTATAACTGTCTCTTAAAGGGGGGAAAATGAAAGCAGAAGAAGAGGAAAAAAAAAAAAAAAAGAAAGAAAGACAAAGCCACATGCAAACACAACCTTTAGAAAAAGCCACATAAAAATACAGATTCCAGAAGGGATGGGGAGGGGAGCATGTTGATTGAGAAAATGTAGAAAAATAAAAGACCAAACCCAAGAATTCCAAAATGCACTGTAGAGTGTCTCTTGAACCCATTGCAGGAACTCACTTCATTGCAAAATCTGAATCCCTGAATATATATCATCTCTAAATGACTAACGTGCAGAAGAAAAGGATGGAGATATCTTTACCTTCCTTGAAAGAACACTGGATTGTTTTGTGAAGACAAAGGTGTAGTTTTCAAACTATGTTTTCCCAAAAATCTGTGCATGCCAATCATCATCCTGCAATTCTTTAATTTCTGGGTTTGGGTTTTATTTTTCCCGCAATTACTTTCATCTCATCTTTGAACTAAACAGAAAAATTCTCAGAGCCCACTTGTGCCCCCAGGAGCCCTGCACAGAGCTGAGCACCACAGCCGTGCTCTGACATGAGCCCCAGGCACTGAAAGGCTGGGCTGAAGCAGCACCTGACAACTCATTTGAGAGCAACAACTCCTTTTTACCAGACTGCCACTGCAGCTCAGCCTTCCCCTCATGGCTCTGAGAACAGCAAGGACACACCCTTTTTCTGGCTTAACTTAAACACAACAAAACTTTAAAAATACAAATTTATGTGTGCTTCCCTTGAGCCCATTGCCCCTGGGAAACCTAGAGGCTTGGTCAATAATCCTGTCCACCATGTTCCATCCTTGATGGATGGCATTACAGCAGTGGAAACAATCAAACCAAATATCAGTTGCAATGGAATCAGGCATTAAATACACATTCTGGTGTATTTTGACCTATTACATGACCTATTACATTTCCAGTTGACACTTTTTCAATGATAAAGCCCTGACAGGGTGTTGCAGGGCCTGCTTAGCATTAGAGTGGATCAGCCCATCTCTAGGATGGGTTTTGACTGGGCTAGAAAAGGTACTGAAGAGAGCAAGCCATCTCCATGGCATCGATTCTGGTGGCAGTGTGCTCAGCACTTAAAAACAGAGGGGAAACGCTGCAAGGCTCATGGTCAGAAGAGTGGCTGACACCAGGTTTTTCTTGAGGCCAGCAAACCATTTGGATGAGACAGAGGAGGAGGGAGAGAATCAGGATCTGGGTAGAGAGGGAGGAGGAGGAGGGAATTCCAGGAACAGTTGGACGTGACAGGATATTTGGTTTCAGTGTATGTTTTAGAAAGGAATGGCATGCTTGAAGATGGCCACAGGCGTCACTCAAGCTGTGCTCTCAATATAGCCTTCCCCTCCCAGAGTATTCCCCATTGAGCTGCATCAGTGATACAGCTGGATGAGTCTCGTCACCAAACTGACAGGCCAGGCTCTGCACTGCAGGCACTCAAATGTCCCCATTTATTATAGAGCATTTTCTGGGCACCATAGCTGCCTCACCTCAGATATCCCAGTTCAAAAGGTGCATTCCTAGGTCCAGCTGGAGACAATACCCATTTACCTGTGTGCCTACCCTAGAGGCAGATTTTACACAGAATGCAGGAGTACAGCTGTTCCCACATATGATGCTATTAGTGCTCTTTGGACAATGTCAACCAGGAACAAGTGTTTCATACTGATTATCTGGTTAGATTCTGTGTGCATACACCATGGGGTAACAGTTATCAAGAATTAAAGGACTCATCTACTTAGCTGTGAACTAAGTCCTCTTTCCACTCTAAAATGAGCTAAAACCTACAAAGCAAGAGATAAGAAAAAGGTGGGAAAGAGGGGTGATTCTCACACCAGAGAAAATTACCTCCCAATTAGTGTTACCTAATAACACTCTCAGGGGTCCCAGTTGCAAGCCCCAGAAATGGACAGCATGGAAGTAGGGAAATACTGCCACAGGGGTTCAGGGGCTTGGGTGGAAGAGCTGCACACAAAAGATATCCTTATCCTTACTGAAGCATCAAGGCTCTTAAATGTAAAATGCTATGCCAAAACAGCACCTAGGGGCCTTTTGATAGCCAAATTAGGCCAGATGCCCCCAGTAGAAGCCAAGAATGTTCCCAGGTTCAGCAATGATAAGGAGGATCTCTGCTACAGAGAGTTAAAAAAGAAAATCCACAAACAGGCTGTTTTCCAGGATGCCAGCCAAGTACAATGGAAAAGGTTGCTGGCTGTGCTCAGACAGCCTCACCTCATAGGAAAGGCCATCTCTGAGCCAGCCCTCAGAGACAGGTGGTCTTTTGGCTACAGATGAGGGCCAGCCTACCTCAGGTGACAGGAGCTGCCTCCAGCTGTGTGAAGCTGGTTGCCATCTTCACTCCTCTAACCACAAGCCCTTAACTGAATGTAAGGGGGAGAGATGAATTGGGCAGGTGTCCTGCACCTACACATAGTCAACATTGCATCCATGGCTAGGTGGAATAAAACCCAGCTGAAGACTGACAATCAAAAACCTACTTCAGTCCCTGTGTGTCATCCTGACTCACAAATGCCTGTGAACAGTTGTAAAATGAACTTCAACTCAGTTTGTCATAACATTGTTATGTTGAAATTCATTTTCCCCTGAAAGAGAGATGGCAATGCTCCTCATGCTGGCAGTCACAATAATCTCCACAGGAACTGAATTTACAGAACAAGTTTAAACTTCAACACCACCTTTCCCAGTCAAAAATTAATATGCCAAGCAAATAGTTTACATAAAGCTCTGATATTCAGTTAATGTGAGACAACAATCTAGTTTTTCATAAAGCCAATGAAGAAAAAATTCTAGCTTTAGAATTTTCATTTACTGCCTTTATTTAAGTACTGGAAAAAAGCCCATCAAGTTCTTTAAGAGGTGGTAATATATTACAAAGTTCTGAATCAAGTTTGCTTACTCAAATCTATCACTAAGAGTTTTTTAGCAAGTTTTTTTCATGTGCATATGTCTGCTTGTTTATTTCCTCCCAATTTATACTTGTTTTCAGAATTTGGGATCTCAGTAGCATCTAATGAGTGAAGTGAGTATCAATTAAACACAGGTTTTTACTCAAAATGCTTGAGAGTTGTAAGACTCTCAGGCAAACGCTATGAGACCCTATTCAGAGAAATCAAAGGGAAAAACCTATGAATGAGTCTGCAAAAACATATCCTACTGCCCAAAACCTCAACCCCCAAGTTTTAGAGTAACTAGACAAACCCTGGTAAATTGTGGCTGTCTTCCATAAGGGTTTCTGCAAGGGCACCCAAGAAAGCACTTGGGGAGGTAGCCAGCTGCCCACTCCCACCCTTTGCAGAACACACAGCCTGATTTTCAGATGACAAACTGATGGTGTTCACACATAATTAAGGAATAGGAAAACCAAAAAAGCTCCGCATATGATGATCACACTCCTGCCAGCAAGATGTAAGTACCTTCTTTACTTTACATGAGGCTTTATCTAGAGACCTACGAGATAATGTCTGGATCAAATTAGTGCAACAGGCACGCTCCAGTTTCAAAAATCCTCTTTTGGAGTCATTCTGCCAGCTCCTCCCCTTACTTCATGGTCAGTTACTTTGGGAAAAAGGGGATATTTTCAGTTTTTCAGAAGCTACCTGGACCTACAGGATTTAACATAAAAAGGCATTTTTTTTGGTGCCTGGTTATCAAGTGTCTGCCATGCAACTTTCCACGTTCTCTTTGCCGTCAACAGAAACCTGCACAAAGCTACCTTGTGCTAGAATCTCAAGTTTCTTCTCTTTTTCCACAAGAGACACTAGCTGCAAGCATTTTCCCAGGGTTCCAGCCAAAACTTTTATTCTGCTTACCTGTGTCCCCATTTGGGACCTATCCTCCACTTCTACCCACTGTCATAGTGCAAGTATTGTTCTGAGAAATGATTTCATGCCAACCCACCAAAAGAGACTTGTATGATGTAGACCCTGTGCTTCAAAGACAGACAGATAAGGTTTCCTTTCTGATCAACACTTATCTTGAAAAAATGGTAATAAGAGTCTTACAAATGCCATCCTAAAACTTAAATATATAGCTTTCTGATTCCCTGGAGCTTTTATATCAGATAAACCAGCTCATGTTACTGACAGCACAATGCCAGATGCAAACTCCAAGCTTTTATCAAAACATTTAAAGGGCCACCATATCCTTTGCAAATAGACAATTTTTTTTAAAACCTGAAGGGTCTCCAAGACATGAATAATTTCACCAAGATGATCCAGAAATTTCCCTTCTATCTGAATGTGATACTATCATTTTGTTTGTCCCTAGAGCCTTCCAAGCTGCAGAGAAACATGACATCACTTTGACTGCATGGTTGGTGTGCCTGCGTGCACATTTAACACACACTTTCTCTTTAAGTCTCCCAGTTTCATGAAGAATCACCAGATAGTAGGACCTGAACTTAGTGACAGTTGGCCTCAAAAATAGTTGGCATATTTTACAACTAAAGGGTTTTAAGCTGAGACAGCGCTGTCTCTGCAACTGCATTGACCCTTCTGGATTGTAACAGGACTTGTACATGCTCAAAGAAATCCTATGGAGTAAAAAAAGCAAAATAGCCAACTAGGGTTGTTTACATTATTTTGCACAATATTCCTTTAGGGATCCTTTATTTTGCTAAATACCCACTACCTAGGAACATTTAGCACATTAAGCTCAAAACCTTATTGTATTGTGGCTTCTGTCAGACATATCACTTAGACTCTAAGTCACCCTACTTCCATGACTCCTAATTGATTTACTGCTTACCAATGTTAAGTCAAATTTATTATGGTTCCCAGTCAAATTTATTATGTACCCTTTATTATAGTGCAGTCTCCATTATTACAGAGAAATTAATTAATTTCTCATTCAACCACTAGAAAAAAATTATATGTATCTATTTATAAATGTAAGAAACAGCTTTAGGCAATTTTTATACCTCAAACCTTGATCAAAAGAGGAAAATGAAATTTGTAGATTTTTAAATTTAAAAATAAACATCCCTACTTTAAATCTGCCACAAGACAGATTAGACACCAGAGAATTCCAAATGAATACTACTATATGATAATAATGGACATAGTGGGTATTAAATGAATAATTTCATTTGACTTTTTATTCTAATCACAGAAGTTCCTATGATGTTACTGAGATAAAGCAGATTTAGAAAAGCATGGCGATAGCAAGGAGATTCATGACTAGGACAAACTGGCAAAATAAGCTTCCACAGCCTTTGTGACAGAAAAAATTTGATCTAATAACATTCACATGTTGAATTTCAGCCAGAAATTCAGACAACCTGAATACCAAGGAACACATGGCACTACACAGTAGGACAGATGTTATGGGCTGGCCTCTCCAGCCCTCTCTCCTATCACATGTCTTTTTAGAACTCCTAATGTATGAACTACTAATTCATCATGACTTCTTACTTCCAAAAAGTGATCATAAGCATGCAAAATGTTACATTCCAGTTGAAATGTATATAGCAAACCAGAAAATTTGTGCTGGACAAACTCTTTAATTGTCTTTATCCTGGGAGGTAAAGACAGAAGATCTGCAATGCTAGTCAGAAAATAACTTATAATTACAGCATTTTATCATCTATTAGCAAGGGAAATAAGCCACTAGGACTGTATCCTGATAGAATAAAAAAAGGTTTCCTAGCTAGGGGCCATTCAGCCCCACTTCTTCCCTGTTAGAACAGTCCCAAACCTTGGGATTCCCCCTAAACCACCACACTGCTTGGTTGGTGCTAAGTTTAAAGTACACAATCCAGTGAGGTATCAGAGTAAGGGAAATGAGAAGACAGGAGAAAAGGAAACTGCCTGAGAATGATTAAGAATACATAACTGGTATTAACAAGACAGATTTATTATATCAGTTATACCACAGAAGACTGAGATTGAAAGCCTTAGAGACCAGCATTTCAGGCAAGGACAGTGACATTTCCTTGCCTGTACAGTTTGTACGTAGGCAGCAAAAGCAGGAAAGAATTGCAGGGAGTTGAAAAGATGATCTTGTATTTCAGCCAGTTACACGCTTGATCTGAGATCTGAGTACTGTGCCACTGATGCCTCTGTACTCAGTGGTGTCACCAGCGCAATCAGTGACACCAAGATTCGATAGCTGATTACCAGGCACACTGCTCATTTGCTCTGAGTGCCTGGCATCCCAGCACACGGAAGAGAGCCATAGCTGTGCCTCCATAATGCCACAGAATGCTAAGTACATGGCAAAGAATACAAGGTCTTAAGAGTCTCAAATTAGCATACAGTCTTGAATCAATTTCTCTGCACCACAATTCTGACACTTACAGTGGAGGCATGAAATAAGGTTCATGTTTGCGCAGAACTTTTTTGCAAAGATACTTTAGTGATGAGCAGCACAAAAGTCTGAGAAAATAACTCCATCCGTGGAATTTGGTTTGAACTGCAAACAAAGAACATGGCATAGAACTGCATGTTGAACAGTGAGGAGAAAATGAAACACTGAATAGCTGTTCATTGAGAGCTGCTCTATTCATTCTGTGCACTAAAGAGATACTCAGGAGAAACACAGCAGTGACCACGTATTTAATATGCATGCCCATGAAGGGAAACTGAGCTTGCTGAGACAACACTATTGTGTTATTTTACCAGGCCTGACCTTGCAAATTTCATCACGTTCTCCAAGACTGAAGACAGAAACATATTACTGAGATAATTCTTATTTCATTTGCATTTAGCCGTCTTCGGTGAGATCAGGCCCTGAGATGCTGGGTACCATATGAGGGGGGTTAAATCCTGCTGGTTTTCCAAAGGAGAATACAGCACACACCTCTTGATGATTTAACATTTTTAAGTTTGTACATGCAATTCAGTCTAACAAATGCTGCAAGCAAAGGTCAGGAGATGAAGTGCCAAAAGAGTGAACAATCAGACAAAGTATACGTTCAAATTAAAAGTAGTAGTAACAAAACAATTTGAAAAGCCTAGTGGAAGAAAGTTTGTCGGACTCTCCTGAAGTCAAACAGTTTGCCTGTGCTCTAGTGGAGGTTAAACCTCCAGCATTAGCCCAGAAATATCCTACATATACAGGAAAGCATCATTTGCATTAGTATTCCCTTGTCTTCTTACAAGCTCTGCTGTTCATGGGGTGTGAAGCTGGATTTTCTGGTACTGTAACATGAAAGCTCTTATTGGTAATTATAGAAAGTAAGGAGGAATGCACAGACCCTTCCTCAGCTCTATGCAAAATTATATCAACTGAATTCTGTGGTATTTGAAGCTATCATAATGGATTTTTTAAAAAATCAGGAATGTACTTAAAAATGCAAATAATTTCGTTTCCCATTTAGATGATGAAATTTACATCTGCTACCCTAACTTGAAGCCACAACAAAAGGTAGAAAACTGACTCATGCCAAGTTACTCTTAGCACATTAGATTTCTAATGCAAAATTACAAGTCTCCTGTAAAAATTTAGGTATGTAATCTTATGGCAACAACAACTACCAAAAAAACCAGAAGGATTATATCTAAAATTTAAAAACTTACCCTAAAATCAGAGTGCTAGAAAACAAAACTAGTAGACATCTGGACTCAATACAGAAATGAGATGCTATCACCAAGAGTGAAAATATACAAAATGTGGTATTTCAAGGCACACAATTATGAAATCTCCCAACCAGGAACTAAATAACAAGATCATCTTGAGCTATAATCTCGGCTCCAGTCTGGGCCACTTTCAAAGGCTATCAAATTCCAAGCAGTATTTGTAGTACAAGTATTACAGAGTAATCTCTGTAGTCTGCTCTATAAAAATGAAAATGGAAGCCAGCTGATGGACTTTAGGGCACCAATGGGCTTTGGCTTTGTAGGGCAGGGCTGGCAGTTTTTACTTTAACTGCAAAAACAACAAAGGCCCAGAAAGTTCTGTTCCACTTCCAACAAGCTTAGCTGGATCATCTGCTTGGTCTGCAATGTGACCCTAAACCATCCTTGGGATAGCAAAGTACAACACAGGACAAAGAGAAGGAATGGAATTCTAATTATTCAATCTTTGAGAGAAAGATGGATATATAGATTGATTCTCTTATTTAAAAAAAAATACTCCTGAGTACTTATCTAGTAAATCTTTTTGCTGATGATATTCAAAGAAGCAGGTAATTTTTGACAGTCTTGAGTTTTAAGATGAACCTTCATCTACAGACATGACATTAGCAATTTTATACTTTTTCAGTACTACTTAACACTATTGTGTCTTTCCAGTGTCAATTTCCAGAGAATTGACGCTGTTGTGCCAATTCATACTCATGAACACACCTGCTTTTCCAAAGATTTTAAAATATAAATTGAGATGGTATTCAAAATTAGGAGTGTCTTAAATCAAAGTCAGTTAAGTCTAAAAATATAACACACATCAGCTGAACAGAGTGTTAGAAATTTATCTCCAGTTGAAAGGGATATCAGTCCTTTTGCCCTTTTATTCAAGTCTGTTCTTTTTAATAATAAAAACCACTTTTTTTCCTTTCATGCCTGTGAGTGCTCTCACCAGAAGCATACCAAATTCATTCAATGCCCTCTCGTAGCAGGACAAATAGATGAGCCAAGGGAAAGGGTATAGATATGATAAAAATTAAGGGGTTATCACAACTATTTCTAGAATTACACCAAACATTATAAATACAATGTGTGAGTAGGTGGCACTAGAGCTGAAACTGGATGCAAACCACGAGAGAGCAACACATAGGCTTAACATCATCTCCATTATGCAATAGATCCAAGGCCAGTAAGAAACATATTAGTAAAGAAACAGATGTTCTCAGAGCATGCAACCCAGTCAGAGTTCTTCCTTTTACCTGTTTAGCAACAGCAAAGAAGTCTGCAGAGCAAAACAGCTTCTCCATCCAGTCTGGACCAGTGCCAGGATAAACTAAGCTACAGATCCAAAAGAGAACTGATCCTTGATTTTAATTACAGGAGGATTGCTTACACATTAGCTTAAAACTATAACTCTCAAAGCGTAAGACAATTTACAATCAGGTGGCTGCCAAGGAGCAGGGAAGTGAGAGAAATGGCCATTCAAGCACCAAGTATCTGCAAAACACGAAGCACTCTCCTCTTCACCCAGCCCAGCTGTGCTGGCAAGAACCACTGCTGCCACCTCCTTGAGAGGTGAGGACATCAGGTTGAGGGGACACCCCCTGTGCCACCAGCACAAGCAGGAGGTAGTACCAGTGTCATCATCATCACCACATTACAAGTACTCTCTTCCCAGGGTCATGCTACCCATGGGACCAAATCTGGAAACTACAGCAATCATCAGGGAATGAACATTGCAAATGAATGCTGAGTGACTTTGTTGCTCATGGACTTCACTCAGTGTTCAAGGAACAGTTGTATGCAGAGTCCCAAGGCCTCACATGGCACCTGTGTTACCTCAGGAAAAAGCAATTCTTACCAAAATCTGGCTCTTAAAGTTTTGGCTTAAAAATATTGCAGGAAGGGGAACAGAGAGAAAAATGAGGGTATTTATAGTAAATTTTTATTCTTTGCCCACAGAGCAATTAAGCTGGAACTCCAAATAGGAAGAATGTAGGGCAAATTAAAATTTTTAAGCGCTGTAGAATTACTGGTTTAATGGTCTGCCAAATGACAGCACACACACAGCAAAGAGTTCTGGCTGCAGAAAGCCCTTAATCCCAATGAATAACTAACTGGGAATAATGTCAGCAAAACAGCTGTCAGGATGAAATGCTGTTCAAGTTGACTAGGGGAACAACTGCCTGGACCTGGAAAGAAATATGTTCAGCCCAACCTCAAAGCAAAACCAGGGGCTCACGCTACAGTTTAACTAAAACCTGCCTCCACCATCTTCTGACTTAAAAACAGGGTTTATGCAGGACGAAGACAAGCAGTAAAGGAAAGAAGCAGTTGTTCTCTTCAGAAACGGAGCAGGATCAATTTGGAATGAATTTGAGAGTTGAGTCCAACTGTCTTCCAAAGAGATGATCTGGCAATTTGGTATCTGTCTGTACTCATGCTTCTCACTTTCTATTGTGATAGAAGGGAATACTAAATGTGTGATCGAAGGGAATACTAAACGCAGAACTCCTGAAGACACAACTTCACAGAAACAATGTACCAGGAAATCTCTATTAAGCCCTGCTGGGCAACACACTCTAGTCAGAATTGCTATCAAATATTTCCAGTAGAAAGAGCTACATCTTGCCTGCAACATGATCAGGGCCCGAGATCTCCACTCCAACCAGGACATTCTGGGGAAAAGGAGATTTTACAGTGGATTAGACATGCCTGATCTAGCTTATATTCTCTGAAGTGCCTGTTACTGGATGTGTTCTCTTGGAGGTCTTTATCCAGACTCTGCTAATTCTCATTTCTTCCCTTCTCTCAACTAAATTTCCTAATTTTCTTTATTTCTGTGCAATTTTAGAAGAAAAACCTTGAAGTTATATGCACCAGGATACAAAGATACAAAGGGCATGGATGACAACTGCACGTCAACTACTCAAGTAAGCTTGCAATAACAATTATCCTATATAAAGATATTTTAAGTCCCTAAGGCGCATAGAAGGCAGAGAGCTGGCAGAATCCATGTGACAAATGCATCAAGTGAGTGCCTTTTACCACCTATATTTCTGTGCATTAACAGATGGGTTACTGGGCAGTCATTTACAGACAAAAAAATCCCCCAGCATTGCCCACACAAGCAGAAAGCAAAATGGTCCAAAGCCCTTCAGTCAAAAGCCATATTTTAAGTTAGATGGGCTGTTGATGAACAAAAAAATAGGGCATTTTGTTTTACTAGTAAGAACAAAGTTGTAATTCTCCTAACTTGTATTAGTTCAAATATTCTGTCACTGCACTGGGAGTGAAAGAGCTATAGTTACAGCAGTCCAGAAATTCCCAAACGTGCTCTTTCCCTCCAACAGCCTCATTAGACTTCTGGCAGGAAAAAATCATGGCTCTGAGGAGTAGGACAAGTGCACAGGTCAACACACTTGGCTTCAAGCTCAGTCGTTCACAAGACTTTTCATGGCAACCTATAAATGCAATTGGTTGTGGAAGACTTGTCAGACAGCAGCTCTTTTCATTTCATGCCATTGTCCCAAGGAATTCTGCTATGATACACCTCTACACAACAAAGGACACAAGTGTGCACATTGGAAGTGACCTTCTGCCCCTGTCAGCAGCTTTCTACATTGTGGAAGAGCCATTTCTCTAACTTGCTTTTTCTTGAAGAAATAAAAGCTTATTCTTAGCAGAGTAGCAGCAAGTTTTTGATGTGTGGAAGCATCTCAACTTCATTGACTCTATCACAAATAGGAGCTTATGTTTTGCTCTTTTCATATGGTTTTGTGTACAAGATGCTTATGTATTCCCTCTCAATCCTAAAAAAAACATCTACCTGGCTGAAGTGGCATGCCCTGAGAAATGTTCCCTGCTCATAGCTAACACTGACAGTCCTTTCTCCAGGAGCACTTTTTCCAACAGCACCTATTTCCTGGGTGTACTGGACACCAGGTCAAGCCATGGGAAACCATTGCTTTGGTGCTTCATATTGGAGCTCCTCGTCCTGGGCAAAGCCTGCCCCACTGCTGCTTGTGAAAATCAGCTCCTTCCAGTCACACAGCCCTGCACCCCGAGCATGCAACGATGGCCTACTCCCCTTCCCTACACAGAGACCCCCCTCATGGTCTTCCTCCTCTTGGGAGATACCAAGAGACAGGAAAAAGACAGAAAACAAAAGCTTTCAACATAGTCTGAAATTGCACCACTTCCAGCAAGTCTGCCCTGGCTTTGATCTATTGATTTCAAGGCCCTTAATGTGGGAAGCTGAAATGCAAGTTTTTTCCACACAATTTATTTTAAAAAAAGAAAAGAAAAAAAGGAAACCCAGTAATGCAATGGAGAACTAAGCATTGCACTGAAAAACTAACAAATATTGAGGGTGGATGTAAAAACCACAAATATCAGATCTGCCTATGACCAGAATATGCACTCAAGAGTCTTGGTTGAAATCCAAAAATAAAAAGCACAGAATCAAAGCTATTATTCAGCTATTATTTCAGAGACAGTAGTGAACTACAATGAATGGAAATGATTGGATAAAATCCTACAAGCACCGGTAGACAAGTTTTTTATTATATCTTACTGGAATGTCACCCAGAGCTACCCCTGTGAATTTTCACTAAATTGTCCCATGGCTATCTATAACTGCTTACTTTGTATACTATACTATACTATACTATACTATACTATACTATACTATACTATACTATGCTATGCTATGCTATGCTATGCTATGCTATGCTATGCTATGCTATACTATACTATACTATACTATACTATACTATACTATACTATACTTGCTTACTTTCTCCCCTAAAGCTACTAACACAAAGCAAAATGAGTGAAAGGAATGAAGTTACAAAGCATTTATTACTGAGATGCATTTTTACATAAAAATAGGGATCTTTTCCTGTGTAGGGTACTCCAAGCAGGTTCTCCCACGAATCGCAGTGCATCCTTCATAAACTGCACATCCTTCAGATCCAGTCCTACTGCAAATCCAGTGTGATGGGTTTGATGCTTTTAGCTGGAAGGCACCCATAGCAAATGAGCATCTGCAAATCTAATTGAGGGCTGCTTCCTGGGAGAAAATAATTATTGAAAGATAAGGGAGGTAAAACTACTTCAACTTCACCAGCTTGATTTTTAACACCCTGTGCTCCCTTTATGCTCATCTCCTCACAGGATGTATCTCACCCTTCACTGTGCTGTGCCAGTCTGAGAGTCTCTGGATATCAGGAGCTGCAATGCAACAGCTGCCTGTGCTGGAACCACCAGCTGGAACCACCACACGAGAGCCACCACCTCCAGTTTGAGCACTGCCACACCACCTCCACTCCGAGCAGCGCCACCACGCCACCTCCACTCCGAGCACTGCCACCACACCACCTCCACTCTGAGCAGTGCCACATCACCTCCACTCCAAGCAGTGCCACCACACCACCTCCACTCTGAGCAGTGCCACCACACCACCTCCACTCTGAGCAGTGCCACCACACCACCTCCACTCCGAGCAGTGCCACCACGCTACCTCCACTCTGAGCAGTGCCACCACACCACCTCCACTTTGAGCAGTGCCACCACCCCACCTCCACTTTGAGCAGTGCCACCACACCACCTCCACTCCAAGCAGTGCCACACCACCTCCACTCTGAGCAGTGCCACCACGCCACCTCCACTTTGAGCAGTGCCACCACACCACCTCCACTCTGAGCCCTGCCACAACCTCCACTCCACTCTGAGCAGTGCCACCACACCACCTCCACTCCGAGCAGCAGCCACACACCTGGGCCATGCTGAGAGATCAGTGTAGCCCTGCCTACAGCCCTTAGCAGAAGCAGGCAGAAGTACCTGGCTTGCCAGAAAGTGCCCTTCAGCCCAGCACCCTCAGCAGAGCAGTGACGTGGGCAGAGCGGCTCTGGTCTGAGAGAAGGAGAAAGCAAAGTCGCAGCAGGACTGAAGACCTGCATGTTCACAATTAAAATGTTTAGAGTACTTTTGCTTCCCTTTGGAACAGGCAAGATGTTTCTAATAAAGGATCATTTGAGTCAATTAAACTTTGTTGATTTTTGGGTTTTTAACATGTTATTCCAAAACTGAAGGCCCCCTTGTTGAAATAAAAATTGGGTTTGGAGGGGTAGGATATTAGGCTAAGGTTTTATATAATTTCTGTGAACGCGGGCAAGACTCACTTTTGTGACTCACTGATTATGACACCTTCTTTTCCTTGCAAGCATAATTTTTTTTCTGGAAAAAAAATTATTTTCTTGCCAAACACTGTCAGATGACAGACACTGCACATGCATACTACTCCTAAATCCATAGCTTCCTTTTTCCAAACTACAACTTCAAAAAAGACTCATCAGAATCCGGAAAAGAACAAACAGAAAAAAGATACTTACATAGTTATTCTCTTTTTTTTTTTTTTTTTTCTGTTTAGATTACATAGTTACATTTATGCCTCTGGACTGAAAAAATTTCCAGAGTTGTTTTTGTTGCAGCAATATATGTGAGTTAGCCCACTGAAATGAATCACAACAATCGCACAGAAACAAAGCCAAGGGATTCATGGCTGGACATCCTGGCACATTGGGCATCCCTGCCTGCACCAGCCTGACAGAGACAAGGCAGCCACTCCTGCCTCTTCTCATCCCTCTCCCTTTCCCAAACACAGTCAGGAAATGCTCACTGACAAGTAGCAGACTTCAGCTAACACACCATGACATTTTTTAAAATGGAAAATAAGAAAATGGAAAATACAAGCAAAATTGCCATCAAAGGCATGAAGTTAATACTCAAAACCAGGAATCCAGGGGAAAAAAAGGGGAGAATTACTTCAGTTCTTTTCTTCAGACACAGAAGCTTCCCTTCTCTGACAGCAGACTTAAAAATAATCTCTTACTTAAGAATTTTCTAGATTAGTAAAGTAGACATTTGGACAAAGAATTTTCAGTATTTGTTGGAAGTAGAATTAAAACAGAGTATCCAATACACCGATATCAGATATAAAATTTGCACAAGAAATTAAATCATTATAAGTTCCATAATTTCCTTGAATATTTATATGCAGGTGAAGACTAAAGTTAGAGGTTTGGATTTGGGAGTTATATTTGCTTTAAGACACATACTAAGACCTCTAACCTCCACCAGAGCCACAATCTGCTGTCATGCAACAGCATAATTTTCTGCATTTCATGAAGAACAGTGCTGGGAAAACCCCACAAAGAGATTTTTAACCTCAACCCCCTGTCCTCTGTAGCCATGCAGGCATTCTGCTCCCACTTGAAATCAGTTATATATGGGTATGAGCCTCTGCTTTTGCAAAAGCGAGGTTATGCTTCTCAAGTCAGAGCAACAGTTAAAACCCTTTGTGCCAGTTTGTGACCTGATGCTGAGCTACAAATTCCTTTGAGCTTCTTGGCCTTCTGGTTTTAGTGGAAAGATCATCTGGAGGTTTTTCCTGCCCCTCTGGAAATGCAAAGGTCCCAGAGTGGAAGACAGTACTTTTCTTCATCCTCAGTTCACAACTTCTCCTTCCAAGACTCCCATCCTCTATGAAGGAATTCAGATGATGCAGTGCTAACAAACATTATCAATACATTATGTAGACCCCTTTACCTGCATTTCTGCTGTATGTATGTATCAGAGCTAAAATAAATTTTTGAAACTCTTACGTATTAATCTTTCCATAGATTTTACTTCCTCATTGTTGGTGAGAAAAACCTGAGACACAGCAATGTATGTCTGAAGAACTGCAGGTAACAGCTTAATTTACTTATTAAATGATACTGTAATCCACCCAGATATTTGATTGCTCCCGATTGCAGCACTCTGCAGAGATCTACCAACACCAAGAGGAAAGGAAACCAGAGGGAATGTATTTACAGTATCAGGATGAGGTCTCCTGGGTTTTGTGCATTACATAGAGTATGTGCAGCCACTTTCCACATAGCTTGTAGATAACTGAACGGCTGGGATTCATCTGAAGACTGTGGAAAAGTCAGATGGAGGTAGAGAGCATTTGGATGTTGGAACAGCATAAGGAAAAAGCCATCACAGAGAACTTTTTCTTCAATGTTCTTTCTGAAACTCACAGTGGGATCAGATCACACATTGCAAAAATGCCTGGTTTTTTTCCATCATGAACCAGGGATCACGCAGAACACACTGTGAAGGAGCAATTAATGAAGAACATTTCTCTCTTACCTTACTCATCCATCCATTCAGAGCAGAATTAAAGAATTGCTTCCCCTGCCTCCACCATGCTGCTCCTTAGCCTGTGAAGTGCTCTGTGAAGAATCACTGACAATGATGCCAAAGCCAAGAAGCCATAGCAGTATTATTTTTCATAATTTTAGCTTGTCAAGAATGATTTCAAAATCAAGCTGTCTTTGGTACTGGGCATGAGACCTTTGAACAGCCAAAACCAGCAAAATAGGGTTTCTCTTCAAAAGAGCAAATGAAGAGGATTTTCTTCTCCTCATCAATCAAGAATTCACTAGACTACTTCAAGTCAATTTTAACATCAGATGCAAGCTCTACTATTAACCCTGTTGTTAAGCTAGACATTTTTCTAGGGTAAGGATTGCTGGCAATAATCATCATATATGCACACAATTTAGGAATAACCCTAGTTAACAGTAGCAGGTTATACTGGAACTGAGCAGAGTGAATATCAAGGTAAGGGATTCCTATAAACAACTAATACCACAAACAAAAAGCCTTTTAAGGATTTAGCATCTAAATCCTCAAGAATTAAGTCCGCATGTCATCTTCTCAAGATCTGGAAAGGAAGGGAATTTTAAATTCTTTAATGGTCACTTATATCAGTGCACAATGAATTAAATAATAACAAAAAAAAAATCAAGCCAAGCCAATGAAGCCAGTAATTTTTACAGTTTCCTATAATAAAACAGGTTTGGCAAAAAGGACACAGGCCACAGCCCTTTCACCCACGGCGGTGGTTAACATAGCTGGGAGAAGTTTCAGCTATCAACTTTAATGTCATGTTCCTGGTGCCATGGAATCTGTTGTACCCATTGTGATCTAAGGGCCCAAGTGAGGCAAGTCTTCCTTCTTTAAGGGATAATATTGGAAGGAGAAGGAGAAGGAGAAGGAGAAGGAGAAGGAGAAGGAGAAGGAGAAGGAGAAGGAGAAGGAGAAGGAGAAGGAGAAGGAGAAGGAGAAGGAGAAGGAGAAGGAGAAGGAGAAGGAGAAGGAGAAGGAGAAGGAGAAGGAGAAGGAGAAGGAGAAGGAGAAGGAGAAGGAGAAGGAGAAGGAGAAGGAGAAGGAGAAGGAGAAGGAGAAGGAGAAGGAGAAGGAGAAGGAGAAGAAGGAGAAGGAGGGCAAGCTTAGATCTTCATGGCGTGCACGCCAAAATGTTCGTACCTTCCCCCATGCAGCTGTCCTTTTAAGCGACACTTTCACCCCATAAATGTCTTTTTCTTTAGAAAATTGTTCTTCTTGTAATGTTTGCAGAAAAAGAATGCACAGAATTTCTCGTCCATGGATGAAAAGCTCCTAGACTGCTAGATTTTCCAAACAAAAGATAATGCATTTTTTATGACCTGATAAGCCAAAACATTTTAGAAGCTAGAAAATTCTGCTGTATCAACCTACTATTTAAACTCCATACTTCAAAAAGATTTCACATTCCTTTCTAGAGGACCAAAGTTTGCCTTAAAAAAAATAATTTTAAAAAATGCAGCTACTAGCAGAACAAGCCCAGGGGCATGACATAGCTGTGCTAACTGGTCTCTACCACCAACTGCATAACGGCATCCCAGACTGGTGTTAAGGTCAGATCTTTTACCTATTTTAAAATTTCAATACTGAAAGTAGAAATTAATTCAGATTTGAGACTATTAAGAGTTCAGTCCTGCTTTTCCTGACATTATCCCTTCAACACAAGTATTGTTGTTCTGATTATTTTCACCCCTGTGCCAAGCGCTACTTGTAACATGGCTTAAACAGATCTCATGACACGGGAACTGGGTTCATGTGTACAGCACAGGAGGTCAGCTGCCAGGCAACTGGAGAGGAAAAAATTTCTAGAAGGTGGTAGTCTGACAGGGTCAGAGAGTTTGGGTGGGTTCTACCACACCCATTAAATCAATTTAGCTGTCATTCCACCAAATGACTAACTGAGCCAGAATGAAGAGCATCCCATCTGTCCTGCCTGCAGTCCCTAAATGCTGCCCAGGAGGAGATGCAGAGATGGCAGTGAAGAATTCCTCTCCGAGCCCAGTCACTGTAATCACAGTAAAGTTATCCCGCATTCACATACATCTAGGGCCTGATATCAGCCACACACTTTTTGATTCTTCAAGGTTACCTTGCAAACACCATGGGAAGGATTCTTCTGGCCTATACTTCAGTTTGTCCACATATCAGACTACTTGTCTAACACATTTGCATACATTTCTTCTAGTCTGAGCATACACCTGCTCACTTTAATAAACAAATTCCCAATACATTACTTAAAGTATATAGGTAAGACACTCTTCCAGCAGAAGAAAAGGAGGTCAAAAGAAAGAAAGGCTAAAAGCCGAGAAATTTGACCTGCAAACACTGCTTGGAGGTTCATTCAACAACTATTCTACAATATTTGATTAATAAAGCCGTTCGGTTTTAGGTCTTGGTGCAACACTCTGCACTTAAATTGTTGTATTTAAATACCTTTATAAAGTAGTTCAACTGAAGCCTCTGGAAATGCTTGCTAGAGAAGATGTCTGTTGGATTTAATGCATTCCTATCCAAATAATGGCATGACTGTAGTGGCACCCAAAGGTCCCAGTTTGACTACAGGCACCACCATTCTAGGAACTGTGTCAATGGTCAAAGGAACTGGTGTGCCTATTCAAGGATCTTAGAATCAGCTTCACAGAGAGTAGATGTCTACACATGTTTGGAAATAGAAACACTCCTGTAGGACACAGGTTGCTCATATACTCAGCTCATCAGTCAGCTTCCCCAATACATTTCACCAAAAGAACTTTATCTCTGATGTTCCTCAAAGGTCATATTGCATTCTGAAGACCTATAAACAAACTTGTGTATTACTCGAGTTCCAGTACACCACCACAGATACTTCAAACAGGTCCTTCCCCATCAGGAAAGATTTTGCTCAAAGAATTACCTTCAGCTCCTTTTAAGTTACATTTTTGCAGTGGAACCTCCTCTCTGGCTGAGAGAGAAACACTACAGAAACCTTGTTTCTAGACTCCCGCTCAAGCAAATAACATGAAGTTTATTTGCCTGAGTCTCTTCCCTGAATTTGTGCCTCTCATACTCTTCCATAGAGAAAGTAATGCAGGAGGGACCTGCCTATTTTGCTGTGTGTTGTGTCACATCCAGAGGCACTAGGGAATGCAGATGGTCCTACAGCTTCTCCTAGAAGCAGTACCACTGTTACCAATTTAAAACACCACCTTAAATGCAAAAATCTAAGAGGTGTTTTTGCTAGAAGGCAAAAAGAGGACACAAAACACCCAACAAACTTCTCTGGCTGGCAAATTTCTCCATAACACAAGAATTCTTGCGGGGAATGTATATAGGAAAAAAGCAACAGATTATTAGAAGCTGACAGGGTTTAGCTTACAGACATCTAGATGGAGTGATAAAGTCAAGCACTCATCACAATGGACAGAAAAACACAACCTGCTTATTATTGCCATACAACTATGAAGGAAGTCTTCTTATCAGCTAGCAAAGTTTCTAAGGAATACAAATCTATGGAAAAACCATCCCTAATTGAACCAAGTCTCAGCAGTGAGGAGAGAGCATATTAATGAGGCAAGGCTAGGAGGCACGATGAAGAGATAACAATACCCTTAGGAGTTACACCAGTATTAAATGTGACTTTATTACCATATCATTCTCCTATGACTCTTTACAGCAAGAATAACTCTGTTTGTACAGATGTTCTTCCAACCACCAGCTATTCCAGATTAAACACACACACACAGAACCTTGATATTTTAAGATTACAGGCCATTAGATTAAATTAGGTTTGTTATTTTGCTATAGTATGCCATTAGGCTTTACAAGGTTGATATATTCTTTCAGTGAAACTGAGACACATTAATTGAAATGAGATACCACACCTTTAATAATGCAGACTGATGTAGCTCTCTCACAGGATTTTTCATTCAATGTCTTTATTTTAATTCCTCTGAGTGCTACTAATAAGGTGCATTTTATCATTAAGAGGGCATTCTTCACTTAAGCAGCACATGCCAAGCTAAACTAAAATAATAGACTAGTTTGCTGTTACAAGGGGGACGCACAGTTGATATTTATGCAAAATTAAGGAAGACTGAACTCTGGTTTTCTACCCAAATGTAACCAGCAAAACTTCAGTGTAATTTAGACCACCCTACACTGCAGCATCCAGATTAAAGTAATGCTGGCAGAGAAAAAGGAAGGCTTGTGGCACCCAGAAGACCATCTCTGGTGAAAGGTGACAGACCCAAGGAGTAAGACCCTAGGAGTAAAAACAAGACCCCTAAGACCTCTGGAGCAGTGGAATGGAAGATCCTTGATCCTTTCAGATCTAAACACTCATAACTTAATGTCTTGGCTGCCCATCTGCAAGAAGAGGAGAAGCCTCTCTTTCTAGTCCCACCACAGGAAAAACCTACTGCAGACCATGGGGTGGATTTCTGCAGCCCTACAACAATAACGACAGCCCTCACACAGGGATTTAAACCAGATGAGAATCGAACAAGCAGGTCACACATCTTAATCATTAGAAATAAAAATGCACAGTAAGCTGAGAGAGTTTTCAATCTGTCCATTTCTACTTTAATTTCCTTGCATGGCACTATTTTACAGCCTAAGACAGATTTTAAGCTGTTTTACATTGCTAACATTTTCACTAGCTTGTCTGCTCCATACTACATGTTCAGTATCTCTCCTTGCAATTATAACAATTTTTTTTTCATTTGAGAGATATGTAGTTTTAAATGGTCAGAGAGGAGTTGGAAGACACAACACACTGGACATTTCCTAACATCTCTAGGCCAGAGAATAAACTGGTGAGAGACAAGTACAGAGCCAGCTGAAGCAGATGGACTTAGTAACCAGACACAGCATGACCCCCATTTCTGCTTTTCATGCAAATTGATAGGGCTTGGCACACTGAATGTTGATACCCTATAATTTCCTATTTTTTAAATTTTATTTCTTTTTAAGACTGACATTGCTTTTCAATAACTTTGCACTAGCATATCAAGTTCTGCATAATTCAATAAATTCAAACCATCCAGATTTAGAAGGGTGAATGCTGACTAGATTTTTGGAAGAGGTAATAACCCTCATGCTCCAGAGCTTAAGCCAAACTGGGATTAAAAGGAAATACGATGTGTTAGGCAAATTAACCCACATTTGCTTCACTGGCAGCTTCTTCCCTCTTTCTCTTAGTGGGAGCATCAACTCTGGGCATTGCTGGGGAGGCAGATGCTTCCCTCTCACACCACAGCTGTGGCAATGCTCCAGGCTCCTGACACATTCCCCTCAGGCAAGGGGATGGTTGCAAAATTAACAGTACATTACAGTTCTGTCACTCAGGCATCGAGCAGATGATACTTTAAAATCTGGAGGAAGCACAAGAAGTTATTGACAGCTTCCCCTGTACACATTGAACTCTCGGACTTGCATGGAGGAAAAGAACTTAAAGAGCTCTCCTGCTCTGCTCACCAGGGCCTGTGTAGCACAAGAAACAGGCAAGAGACCTCCTGCCACAGTGAACTGTGGAATAAACTGCCCAAGAGAGAAGTTTCTGCCTGACCCACAAGGTTTGTTCTAATACAGGAAGACTTATAGTCCCTTAATTATTATCGTGCCTGGAGGGGCTGATGACAGCTTTGTTATCTACAGAGAACTGCTTCACCATTGAGTTCTTGGCTTCATTAGTAGTCAGCAGGACTCATGGTCACAAGGTATTTTTATACCATATGTATGATGGAGTCACGTGCCTCTCTCCTTTGGTCCTCTGTCATAAAGAAGAGAAACTGCTGTATTCATCTTCCCAAGACAAATGGTGTTTATGTGCACTTCACTTTTCCAAGCTACATGCTCACCTTTTCTTAGCACAAAAGCCCATCTTTTCACATTCATCATGGCTCCTCTGCCTCTGGTCCTACACCAGCCAGATTCACATCATGTCAGGGCCAATTCCCTGAAGCCTGACACAGCATTACTTTTCCAATTGATACTGGACTAAAACATCACAGTCTGAAATTCACAGGGCTTCACACAATCTTAAAGTCCCAACGATTTTTACAACCTTTTGCCTAGTCACTTTCAGAAAAGAGAATCCACTGAGGCTTTCTAAAAGCTGCAGATTAAATTCAAAGCCCGCAGCTGAAGGGAGCAGCTACCCTGGCATCTGGGTTTATGGCACCTTCACACATGTTCTGTACCGGAAATCAGATGGGGAGCTATTTTCAGCGTCTCTATTGGCACGCCAAAATATTTAACTATTAAATTTGACCCTCCACCTGCCCATCTTTCCGTTTTACGGCACGAGCAAACAGCAAGCGCATCTATTTTTTCTGCCCTGCTTGAACACCCAGACTAATATCTCTCCTTGGTAGGCTGAGAGACGGGAACAGGGGCAGTGGGGCTGTCCCCGGCCTCGCAGCGGTGCCGGCCCGCCCCTCCGCGCACTGCGGAGCGCTACCTGCGCGGCCGCCGCCGCCGCCCGAGGCCCGGGGAGCCGGCGGGGCGCGGGGCGGGCGCTTCCCGGCGGGGCGGGGGCCGCTCGCCGCCCCCGGGAGCCCCGGGGGACAGGGAAGCATCCGCGTCCTCTCCGTAGCTCGGCGCACCTGCCCGGCTCATGTTTACAGCCGTCCCGTTCATCCCAGCACCGGGGGCGGGGAGGGGAAATGCGATTAACAGATTAAGTTTGGAAGCGACGGAAGGGGGGCGGGGGCCCATCCAAAGGTGCGCACCCTCCGCGGGGGCTGAGCGGCGGCTCGGTCGGCCCCGGCTGCTTTCCCCGCAGCGAGGAAAGCTGAGGAGAGCGGCGGGGAGGCCGGGATAGAGATCAGCGTGGAATAAAACGCCCAGAGTCCCCGGGGGGACAGCGACCGTGGGGGGAGGGAAGGACACCGGGTTGTCCCGCGGGGCGTCCCCGATGGGGTCAGGCGCTCGCACCCCTGCCATCCCGCGGGCTTACCTCGATCCATTTCTGAGCCTCGCTGAAGGCCAGCTCAGGCTGGGGGGGCTCGGCAGGAGGCTGAACCTCTCCCAGCTCCAGCCCAGGACTGGCCATCTGCAGGGCCCCGGCGCGCCGCGGCTGCGGCGGGGGAGAAGCCAGGCACCGAGTCGCCAGCCCGGGGCGAGCCGCGGCCGCAGCGAGGGGACGCCGGAGGCCGCTGCCTGTCTGTCCCTGCCTCTCCCTGCTCGCAGCCGCCGGGGCGGGAGCCGGGGGCGGCGGCGCTCCGCAGCCCGGCTGGCTGCAGCTCGCCTGCGGTAACCCCTCTCCGCCGGTGCCCCGTCCGTCCGCCCGCCCTGCCGGCTCGGTCCTCCCTCGGCTGCCGCCCCGCCCGCCCCGCCGGCGGAGGGGAGCTGCGCTGCGCTGCGCTGTCCTGAGCTGCCAGCTAAAAATAAAACAGACGGGAGAAGCCGCTTTGCCTTCAGCCCATGCAAATGCCCGCGCCGCCGCCTCCCCGCCGCGAGCATCGCATCGCGGGCGGCGCTGCGGCCGGGGGGAGGGTGGGCGGGGGACTCGGGCACCCCGCGTGGGGGACGGGGACGGGGACGGTGATGGCAAGGCGCTCCCTGCTTGGGGAAGAGCCGTTCCCCTCACCCCTGCTCCCTGGGAGGGGGGAACTCGATGGCAAGGCTCCCCCTGTTTGGGGGGGGCGGCCAGTCCCCCACCCTCAGCTCTCGGAGGGCACCGAGCCGCACACGGTGAATTGCTGTTTGCGGCTGCTGCCTTAAATAAACAGCTCATTCATTAATGGATGCTGCTACGCGGGGCACCCGAGAACCTCCATGCCCGCGGCGGGAAGGCGAGCTGCTCCTCGCCCGTCCCTCACCCACCTGCCTGAGGGCCGGGGCTTCTGCGCCGGGAGCGGAGCACGGCAGGTGCCGCTGAGGGCACTGCGGAACATCTCCTCGGGCTCCTGAGGGGCCACACCGGCCTTGTGAAAACGCGTGAGGGTCAGCACAGGGCAGGACTGCGTTAGTCTTCCTCGAGAAGCAGAGCAGGCATCAAGGTGTGCTTAAAAATATATACCAAGGGTGAATGCTTCCCGGTTTTGTCTTTATGCAGAGGAAGAAATCCAATTCTGTCCTGCAGAGACTTGCATGCCTAACTTACATGGTGTGAGTAGTCCTAGATCAAGCAGATGCTTTTTAGCCTAAGGTTAAGCATAGAAGTTTCTAGAAACAGAAAGAACATTTTTTTTTCACCAGGCCTTCTAAAAGACAAATCCTAAAAATCTCCTCTCACGGGTGTTCAAAACATGAGCCAAAGTAACTTGCTAATGTTTATGAAAGCATAGAAAAGTATCTGTGTGCTGGAAATGCAGGTGTGCGAACTTTAACCCCTACTACTAAGGTTTTTTTGAAAGGGGTCATAGCTGACCACTTCTACAGCTTGTGATAGGTGTCAACAAGTTTTGACAAGAAGCAAACTGTAGGATCTACTTTTCAACATGCCCTTAGTTTGGGCCTTATTTCCCCTCAGTTCAGGAGCTGGGATTTTAAATCTTGTTTATTTTGATAATCAACAAAAATTGCCAACTCTTAAAATATAAATATACCACAAAAGTGCATATATTTAACTCTGTTTCCATTCTAGGAATTTGTCTTTATTGTTCGCTACCTTTTTTTTTTGGTCTTTGTTTATTGCCTCAAATATGCTGGAGTAACAAAGGGCCTAAAAACAGGATATAAGGTTTATACGGATTTTTCTGAGAACTGCAACTAGACAAAAACTAGATGAATGGGAAATCTAATCTCAAACATTTAAAGATAAATAAGAAGTGTATTTTGAAAAACTTATGCTAACAATTTATTTTCTGATTCTTGTAATATTTAAATAACATTGATGTTTATCAGACAACAATTAGATTCATTCTTCTGGGACAGTGAAAGACTGACAATTTAAAATAATTATCCTACCTCTTTTTTTTATTACTGTGCAATATCAAATGCATGATTTTCCTGTCTGGTGATCTCAACATCCCCTCTTGGAGAACTAGAAGAGCTGGATTGGGCTGGGGTAAACCCTTGTCTAGAAGTGAGGGGTGGACACTCATTTCCCATTTATGCAGTCAATTTTCATGGATCATTAAAGAAAATGTGCTCTGATACACACTTCTCTTTATACGCTTACAGTCAAGCGCACACAACTTTTTAAATGTGCTAAATCCTCACGGCACCACATGGATATAGAGCTGGAGCAATCTTTAAAGAGCCCTGTTATGTATTTAGGAGTGTAAAAGAAACTCTGACTGGAAGTAGGAATTTGGCCACTTCTTTTCTAATCCTAATCCTGAACGAGCTTCTCATTTGGTCAAGTACGAGGCAGCATCCGTACCTCCCTGTTCCCATGGAAACACACTTCTAGCATCAGCCCAGCTTACATTATTTTTTTTTTTTTAATCACCATCTGCCTGGGGAGTTGCAGAGCTTGCTCTAAGCCCCTTGAATACCAGTCACAGGTTTTTCAACGATTCTCCTTTCCCTACAACAACCACCCTGGCAACTGCAGAAGACAAAATATGAAAACTAGAATGTTAGAAACTCCAGTAAGGTTTTCCCAAGGTCACTCAGGTGAAGCCTAACCAGAAACATTGCTAGAAACTTAGTGGTGGAATTTGCAGCAGCAAAAACATAGGAGATTTTTTTCTTGGAAGTTCGTTTCAAAATTCTCTTATTAAAACCAAGTGCTTCTTCTTTTTTCTTTCCAGAAAAAAAAACCTCAAACCAGCACCTTAATAATCTTTATCAACATACTCATATCTATATTTATTAGACAGGAGAAAACCTATGGGGATGTGAAGTATCAGTGTCAAATTGCATATCTTTGTCCAGGTTCAGTTACCCTTCCCAAAAGCAGATTGTGCCTGTGCATAAGTAAAGTTACTGTCGAAAAATGCATAATATAGTGATTATAGGAGAAAGCAGAAACAGAGAAAGAAGATCTTCTCTGGTTTGCAAGGATCTTTATGGTGCTGTGCATAAATGGAAAAATAGAGGCTTTGAGGAAGGTTAGGTATTAGGTATTCAACTTATATTAATTGGTTTGGTCTTCTACGTTGTTTAGTTTCCTCTGCTGGGAAAAGGAACTCTCCTCTTTCTTTCTGTCTTCAACTAGCATCTAAAATTGTTAAGCCTCTTGAGTAGCAGGAGCAGAGGTGTAATAAGGCCTGACTGCTGTTCTGGCAGGCATGATCCTATCCCATGGCAGCAAGGAGCAGCTTGCTTCAAGGAAGCTGCGTCCTGAACAGCTTCTGCCACTACAATCTGTCTCCCTCAATGAACAGGTCTGGTGTTCAAGACCAAGCCCTCAGCAAAACTACTCCTTGATGTCATCTTTATAGTTTTTCTAGTCTTTCTGGTTGTATTAGCCTGACAACAAACCTTTTCCTTCAAAGCCAATCTGTCACAAACGCTTCCAGCAACATGTGTAACCTCCAATTGAAAAACATTTCTTTTACCAAAAAGCATGGCACAGAGATCAAATGGGTGAAACACCCAAGGATCATATATTTCTATTCTATTTTACCTTGCTCATTATCTTTTCTTTGTGAGCTTTTACCAATGTACCTTAAACCAGCAAGGCCCCATGGCTGTTTAAAAATGGAAGTTATCCTGCGGGCATCAGGGCTCTTCTGCTTCCTTCTCTTCTTCACAATCTGGGCTGAAATTCTCTGAGCAGTACTTCTCTTTTCTCCAGACCATAATGGTGGTACTTTGGGATGTTGCACAGTCCTGGGCCAGATCTCAGAGAAATCTAAGCTGAACTATAAGCATACTGTTCTGGCTAAGTATCTTTTGTTTGCTATACACTTTGGTTTGCTTGTCTTTTTTGTGCCTTTCAGAAATCACTGAATATCATGCAGAGAACTTGATGTTGTATGGTATTTATTGTAAAAATTCTGCTTGGAATTCCTTCATTTTCTAAAGCATAAGCCAGGGGTAGGCAGACCCAGCCCAGCTCTATTTAACCCCCAGATCATTTCAGAGCTGCAGTGTCTGACCTGCCATGGCCCTCACACTGTTGCAAAGAGCAGCACGGCTGCCTGGGGGTGCTGCGGGAGCTGGACAGCTCTGGCAGAAAGATGTTGGTACTAGTGCTTCCCAACAGGTATTAACCCTGCCAGAGAGTTTTGGAGACTTTTTTACTGGCTTTACTGAGACTTTACTGCCTTTACTGACAAAGGCAGGCTGTGCATTTTCACGGCCTGTCCTGTGAGGAAGGGTGAGCTGAGAGCTGAGCTGAGTGAGCAGATGAGAAGAGGCCTTGAAGCAGCATCTATCAAGGCAGAGGAGGGTGGTGGAGAAGATGATTACCAGGAGTTTAGAATTCTTTTTGTTGATAAAACTAAATTCAGAGACAGTTCTACTCTCAATGACATGCAAGCTGTCTTGGAGAGAAGGCTGGTAATAATATCCACTTGGTAGCAAGACATAGAAAATCCCTACTTTTGAAAAATTACTCTTTAAATGAGCTTTAGTTATTTTTAATTCTCATGAAAAATCAATGAATCTGTGACCATGAGAGCATGTTGATTTTTTCCAACCACTCAGACAAATGTTGTGACTTCACATTTTATTTAATCAGGGCATCTGCTGTGGTATATTTTGCAGTGTTCAGCATTTGGCTGACAGCATCTGTTTGTTTATCCCGGCCATGCTGTCTTCTATCATAGTCACTTTCTCTCTGGTACCACTCATTCAGCAACATATTGTCAGGCTTGGCATTGATGTTCTGTGTCATTCTGGGAATTACAGGAGTAGATGAATCATCTGAATTTGCTCTTTCCTGGGAGAACAGCATGATTATCCCTTCTCACACTGTCCTGGAAGAGGGTGAAGCCCTTTTGTGAAGCAGCTTTTCTCTGTTTTGGACTTTTATATAGATTTTTGAAAGCTAGTACAGCCAATTGTCATCCGGTAGCTATGCACCATTTGATATTTTCCTATTTTTCTGTCTTTCCATTTAATTAAATTTTTGGACTTTAAATGCTGTTGAAAATCCAGGTTTGGATATACCACATTGCTATTTAATGAGCTATAAACCTAATGAATCAGAGTGCAGGTGATTCAAAATGAGAGCTCACATGCATAAATGCATGTAAATATTCAATGTAATTTACAAGCTGTAATTTTGAGGGGGTTCACCATCCTCTGTTCCCTGTCTAAGAAATCCCTGATCAATATCTCTTTGTTTTAAATGTTGCCGTGCCTTTAGTTGTGAGGTTTTCCTGCCTGGCCTTCCTTTCTGGCTCTGAGACTTGCTTCTACCTCTCCTGGAGGCCTCCAGATCCCAGGCTGATAGCTCTCCTAATGGCACAGAGCCTAGCTTAGCTTCTCCTTTCATCCACAGCCGTGGTGGATTCTCCTACTCAGCCAAACAACCATTTCCTTCCTCCTTTTTATTGTTCTCATCCAGACCTGCCTTTCCTCTGGTATAGGAAATGCCTATATCCAGCCTCCTCTTCACCAAGCATCTATTTTTTTCTCTGTGAGCCTCCTGTCTTTTGTTCCAGCTTGCCATAATCTTGTGTCTTTCAGCTCCAGTATGTATCTCAGGTACTTCTCAGTTCCTCTTGTTCATATGTAGCGCGTGGATGGAAAACCCAACACATAAAACCCATGAAAACCACTGGGAAAGCAGAGCAGAGAGAAGGCCCATGAGAGGAGGAAGATCACAAATAAGTGATAACAAGTTACACAAGGTTAAACAGACATAAACTGGGTTGAGAAGTGAGCAGTAATACAGAACAGGAAGTGGAGGTGCGGTGGAAAGGAAGTGAAGGAATCTGAAATAAATAGGTATCGAGGTAAAGGGAAGAACAAATCTGAGCACAGAAGCATCGAACTCATCAGAGTATCCTTTCATTCCACATTCATAGCTACCAAGCATTGCAAGGTCCAGGTCCATATATGTTCTTTCCAGATATTCTCATAACACATACGCCAGATTACAAGAGGAAAATGCCCACATGCCCAGACCGGTGACTGAAAGGGTGCTCTGAAGGAATGTGCGTCTCTTGCACCCTGCTCTCTGCTCCCAGAGCTGCACAGCTCTAACCTCTTGACAGGTCAAGCCTGGAAAAGGATGTGGCAGGACAATGGGTCTTTCACCAGCTGTTATCAAAGATCTTTTTAGCCCATTAAAACAAAAGTGCATTGATGGGGAGCGGATGCTCATAGGTTTGCGTACCTGCCAATATGACATCCTGTTTCTTTAATGCAAAGACAACAAACAGCCTTCGCTTCTCTGCTGAGCTGGAAGTGGCACAGAAGCTCAAAACAGTATTTCTCCTCTGGGATTCTTTCCGTTTTGACTGCTTTTCAGCTACTTTCTTAAAATCTACTTCATTCAAAAGTGGAAGTGGAAGTGGGGGTGTTCTTCCAAACACAGTCTGGTCCAGAGCAGGACTCTCCACTTCCAGGATGTATCTGCAATAACCTTCCAGCTGATTTTGCACTCTGCTCATTTGAATGTAGCATCTTCCCCTGCTGCCACACACCCAGTATACATATTACCTACTCCCTTTTACCATCCAGAGTAAATTGGCAAGGACACGGAGCTACTAAAAATTTTCTGAGTGAGGTATGTGCTTAGAGGGGTCTTAGCACCCTCAGAGAGGTGTTCCTCAACACATCTTTCATAGTGCCACCACCAAGGAAGGGGGGCCTTTTAAGTCAGCTAACATGCTCAGAGAGCACATGCCAGCTTCAGGTTCCGTAAGTGCAGCTGGGTCTGAGCAGGCTCAGTCAGACAAGGAAGGACAAGGAGCCAGAGCAGGTGGTTCAGGGGTCTACAAAGCTCTGCGGCAAGCTGTGGCTTCAAATGAGTGCTACAGAGTTGTGGTATTTGGGGGAAGGGAGGGGATGTC
Organism: Fringilla coelebs; assembly: GCF_963513975.1. Taxonomy (NCBI): domain Eukaryota; kingdom Metazoa; phylum Chordata; class Aves; order Passeriformes; family Fringillidae; genus Fringilla; species Fringilla coelebs. Next base: position 23,756,895 of record NC_140032.1, on the reverse strand, counting down.
ATGTATGACACAGCATGCAAAGAATGCAGTCAGAAACTTTTGCCAAACTGGTGAAAAATGGGATGAAAACCAAAAACTGTATGTGGAAAAAAAGGGGATTTGAAGACCAAGTCCTAGCCTCCAAAGTAAATTCCTGGGTTTTTATATTCAATTCATTGGTGTATAATAAATTTTATGTAGTGTTGGCATAAACATGTAGTTCACCAAACCACATTACTTTTATCAAATGTGCAAAAAGAATAGCAAAACCCCCTCTCATTGATGTTAGAACAGCTATTTTGCTAGGTAGCTGCTTGTGAAAGTTTGAGAAATGTGGGAAAATCCACATCAAATTCAGTCTTTAATTTTAGCAGTGACTTGCCTCGTCCAGAAAGAACTGGTGAATAATATATTCCCTCTTATTTTCTTCGTAAATATTCCTGTGGAGAAGATCAAAAGGGAAAACCTGTACCTGAAACTAACACTGGGCTTTATCCAAATTTGTTTGGAGTTTAGCTGGTTCACAGAAACTTGGAATATTCATTTACTCAGGATAAAGAAACAGACAAACAAAAGTGGAAAATGGAAAGGAAAGAGAGAAGCAGGGTCAGAAAACAAGAAAAGCAATAAAAGACTTGCCTCCATGCAGTAGAACAACAATATGCCTTATTTAGCAATAGTATTATTTAGTTCCATGACACAAGAATATTAGGGGTGGGTTTTTTATCCTTTGATTGAACATTTAAAGGACAGAATTTAGCAGAGGATCATGTTCAACTGGGAGCAAGAAAAAGCCGTGCAGTGTAGGATATAGGTGAGTTTTTTCTCTATAAGTAGGTTTCCTTGCTCAGTGATCTCCTCTGTCATGACAATTGTTGCAGAACAAGACACTCATCAAAGCCTCTGAAGGTGCTTTTGTACCACAGGTACCATTTCTGGGACAGATGGCATCTGCCATGCCATCACAGACATGGATGGTCACATATTCATGAGAGTCAGGGTGTCAAAATCAGCCATCTCTCTAAACTCTATTATGTTTTCTTTATTATGTTTTCTTTGTTTTGTTCTACCCATCATTTCAAAGCATGAAGTATAATTTGTAACCCTGCCTAAATGACTACTGTGAGCTATGAGATAATTTCACCGCTTAAACACACATACCAGCTAAAAATTCCTTTAAAGTAATTTTCATAACTTTCTTTTATTATCGCTTCTGTAATTATGTCTTTCTGTCTGGCCAGGAAAAGGGACCTGAAGTTTTTCCCCAATTTGGAGGCCCCACAAGAAGCCCAGAAGTCAGGAAAATCTCAGATGATCACTCAAGGGAACAGAAAATACTTTCTGATAATAGACATTGCTGAAATGGTTTCTGATACCTGCTGACTCTTATTCTCAGGCACTTTATGGCTTCTGGTGGGAGTGTCTATCACAGGAGCTCCTGATCTAGCCAGAAGAAAGAACAGTCAATCCACAGATTGCAGAACTATCATAGTTGTGGCTGATCCAAGCCACATTTTTTCATTAATCATTGCTTTTTAACAGGGCCATATTTACTGAACATTTTTTCATCTTGAAATATAGCACTCATCGTATGTATCCTCATTGGTCCACTCACTTCAGGGTTGGACTTGATGCTCCTTGTGGGTCCCTTTCATCTCAGAATATCCTGTGATCTGTGGCTGTGTTGATGAACCATGTCCAGGAAACTGGGCATTTTGATAAGATGTTATAGGGGTTGGATGCCCAAATCTCAGAATTTAATTGGGTCAAGCCCCTAAATACCCTCCAATTAAAGAATTTTAGTCCTAAGACACTGGTGACCCCGTGTTTGCATAGCATGCTAGAAGGTGAGCAGAAGGTCAAAGTGAGGGTGTACCTCTAAGTGACTGGAGTGTTACAGGTAAGGAAACATTTTGGAACTCATGGCTGAAAGTTCAGGTCAAACAGCAGAGGGAACACTTGAGTAATTAATCATTTGACAGACTTCAGAATCAAGATTTTCTAAGGGACAAGGGGCCTTCAGTTAACTTTAGACAGCCTGTAAGGTGATGTTTCTCTGAGAATTAGAACTTGAATCAGATTTCTGTGCCGAATTAGAATATGCCAAATTTGTGTCTGTGAACTACTTCCAGACTTTTCAACCAAGCTTCATTGCAAATGTTTCTCTTTATAGACCCCTCTGCAACCACAGTGTAGCAAAGATTGTTGTGCAGGAAGAGATAACCAGCCTCTGGAGTACCTGTGAGGCTGGTCAGCATTTACATGCCTCAGTGAAACTGGGGGATCATGAGCCTGTCAGGAATAAAGACTCAAACCTTGTTAACAATCAAGACCTGTGGGATCTTCATCCCTGTGTGTAAGGGAAGTCATGCAAGTGGTTCCACAGAGTGGAAGGTTTTCCAGCCATACTGAGGGATTGGGCTGTCAGCTGTGGGAGCTCTTGTGGCATGAAGCTAATTCTACTTTGAGGTGGCTGGTGTCAACATAGCACTCAAGTTTTCATGATCTAAACCTAGAGGAGGGAGACACACCTGCAAGGAGAATGGACTCTCATGTGTGGAGTGTATGACATCTTAGAGGAACAGTGGTTCTTCAAGGCATGTATTATGCCAATCTGTGGTATGTCCCAGCATCACCAGGTGGCCATAGTCTTCCCTTCCACTTTCTACAGCAGTTAATTACTCCAGCTGCTGAAATGCTGTGAAAAATTTTGAGTACAGAGCGTTGAAATTGGCCTGATAGGAGAGGCCAGCTGGAGACCATCATAGTGTGCATAATCACATGCTGGAGGTGTTGTGCAGAAGAGGAAGAGCTCTACATATGCTCCATTAAACCTGACACTTCTTAGGGCTGCTTCATTGCAAAGACTGTGATGGTTCTTATTTTGTGAGGACTTGAAAGTGCTGGGGCCTCCAGGAGCAATGCAGGGGAAGGAATACTCTGTGAAGAAACTCCAGTCCTGGGGCAGGTGAGGAGCTGTGAGGGAGGGAGAGAATCTGTTTTTCTGTAAGTAGAGATGGACTTCTGGGTTTTTTTACTAATTCTGCTGCACTCTCCTTGTGAACTTGGCAAGAGCACACAGACTTTCTGCACTCATTTGTATTTTCAATGCCTGTGACTGTGAAACCCACAGAAGAGAGAGAGGTGAGATTTCTGCACCCCACCCCAGATAGGAGGCTGGGCAGTGGGAAGATTACATCCTAATTTCCAGGATCAATTTCTTATCTCCCTCTAAAACCTCTGGTCTTCCATGCCTGAATTGAAATGACTTAATTGAAACACTCTGCATTTAAGACTTGTGATAATACAAAAAGGCTATCCCCCTGACTCATCTCTTCTTACAGAAACACTGTGCAGAAGTACAGAAGTAGGGAGAGAGATGTTTACATCAACAGATAGCCTCAGTTTATAACATGGTGAATGAATATGAAACTTAGGACTGACTTTCCAAACCTGTTTCACTGATTGTAACTCATTTAACACATCCTTTACAGAAAACATGCACAAAAATAAGGAAATGAAGGCTTAAACACATAATAAATCTCTTGCTCTCCACCAAATAAACATACTGTGCTTATCAGGTATAAACCATGGCCTATTTCTTCATATTTGTAACCATAAATCTGGCTGAGTTACTGTATACATTCTACTATCCATTTATTTAATTTTGAAGAATACTACTGTAAATTTCCAAAAGATAAAGATTTTCATTTTTTTCATAGATATTTACAAGTTATTCGTCTGGGTGATAAAAGCAGAAGAACTGTCAGAAAGGAAGTTATATAATGACAATTCACTCCAAAATTACACGTACATCTAAAGTTGCATCTGAGATTGAAAATGCAATTTGATATTGCTTTTATAACATGTATATATATATGTATATATATTGAGGTTATTGAAAAAGGAACATATGTTTTTGGGGACCATGATTGAAAGAGTTATGCAGAAATATTTCTTTCATTAGAGTTTAAAAGTGATTGGTGTGAATATATCACTACTTGCTACTTTGTTTTCAGTGCTGCGGTGGTTGTTGCTGCTTTGGTAGCTCTAAAGGTGGAACACTTAAAAAGGCCACTTTGCTGTAATGTGAGCTCCACATCCTGAGGAAAAGCCAGGCTGCTGGGCTGTCCCTGTGGATTTCATGGAGTGTTTTGACTCTGAATCGAGGTAATTTGTTGATATTCCTGTAAATTTGATGAACAAATCTTTCTATAGAGGTTGTTTTCATTCAATGTTATTTTTAGAAATGTTCTGTGGTTACAAACAGAGTTTATTGAGTTGGTGTATTTGACCTGGTTTTATTGACAATGATGTTTGCTAAACTACCAATGAAGAATGCTGACAATGCCATTTATTCAAGGCAGTGTTGAGACAGAAGCTGTTATGTGCAAAGAGAAAGATAATGGAGGGAATCATATATAACTTGTCATGTGTGAGCAGCTGTTTTTAGTTAGTTCCCACTCCTAATGATAATAATTTCCACATTAATTGCTTCAAGTGTTTTAAAATGCATTTGAATTTACATGTTCACTCTGGAAATATTCAGAAGTTATGTTTCAGCCAGAACCATCTGATTTGGTATGGATGTTCAAAGTTTATGTGGCTGCAAAAGCAATTGAAGAAATTCACCAAAGAAAAATCTGTCAAACACCACTATATGTTTAGTCTCCTTTGACATTCTATCCCAAGTTCATATTACTGACCATTTACAGATCCTGAATGAGGATGCTTTTTGATCAGATCCTGTAAAATGCTGTAATGCTCTTGAGACTAGAAATCACACCCATGACCTGAGGTGCATCTCAGTGCTGCTGGTGGTTTTGAGGGATTTTTTCACCCTCAGTGTGCTTTTTGAGATGGGATAATGCTGGCAGCATCAGAAAACCTTTGGGCAGGGAAACAAAGCATTCGGTAAGTTCCAGCGCCATCTGTAGAAAGAACACAGCATCAGCCTGCAAACTGAGGTCTGGCTTCCTTCAATTACCTTGTTTTGTACCTTCAGCAACCAGGTCACTGCTTTAACCATCAGCTGGGACTAAATATTAAATCCAACAGGAAACTCTGAGCACTGCACTCAGTCTTCAGGCACTACTAAAATCCTAAGCAAACTTGTTCAGCTTTCCTGCCTAATTCAGCTTTTCCGCCCTTAGGCCATATTTTTCTACCAGTATTGTTGCAGTTTTGCATTTATTTTTTTCTAGAGGGTCTCCATCTCCTGGTAACACAGAATTGCTTGGTGATCTGAGTTAAGGGTCAGGGCACTCTTAAACTCAGCCTTCTTCTTGCCAAGTGAATAGGCTAGTAACTCTTGTAATTCTCAGAGTGGGCATCTGTTGCCACCAAGTGGGAAAGGCTCTGATGGGAGGTCAGGGGTCTCTCCAGCTTTCTGGGTTTTTTTTTCATCTGATGCTTCTGTGTTTTAGGAGCTGTATACCACCAGCAGACTATTACCTTGTACAACAAACTGTACAGACCTCCAAAATACATTTTGCATAAAGAAACTGGATATACATTAAGGCAAGGAGAGATGTTGAGATGTTGCCTTCATGGTAAGAAGTTAGAAACGGGTGTGAAGGAGTCACAGCCAAATCCCTATTCCAGTGACTATTCGTTGCTTTCAAATGGGGAACCACTGCAGGGAGAGAGAACCATTCATCATAATGGGCCAGATGGTAGTTAAACTTAGTTAAACATGGAGTGATTCAGTGTATGTTTTGGCAGCAGAGCAGAAGAAAATACCTAGCCAGAGAAGTGACATAACACAGGACAGCCTGTCATGTCTCTTTCACTCATTCAAAAGGACACCTAAGAGTAGGAGAGTATTCGCTGTAAGAGTATTAAGCAGGGATAAATATCTCTGTCTCACCATCACAATGTGTTTAAGTCCTTTTGGGGAAAAACTCTGTCTAGACTCAGTATTCTCATCACCTGGTTGAAGCAATGCCCTCCTCCGTAGGTTTACAGTTCTGTGCTCCCCAGCCATAAGCCCCTTGCTCATCCCATTGGTTTTGCAGAGGATCATGCTGCCTAACTGAAGGCTGAGGTTTCCTTGAGTGACAAAATGTGTGGGAGCAGGGCTTTGCTTGTGCAGTTCGCTCAAGAACAGTGGTGGCAGAGCAGAATGAAAGACTCTGGTGACCTGGTCTGACCACGCAGCCCTCCAGATTTTTCTACCCCTTGTTGTGTACTTGTACTGTGGCTTGTCAGTGAGCATCCTCATTGCTTTGGACAGTAATGGTTTTCTTGCCTCTTTTAGGCCTGTAGATTTTTGTTAGGTGAGTAAAAGAAGACTCAGGATGTAAGCAGTACAACGTGCCATCCTTGGGCACTTTGCCACCAACTTCAGCTGGCTTAGGGGTTGGGTTCATGACCCGAAGGAACTGGATGAGCTCTTCTTAAACTAAATGAAAGGAAGGTTTAACTCCAGTTATTTTTTACTGTCTTCTTGCACAAACTTGCTTCATTCAAACCCTGCTTCTGGAGGACATAAAACTGGAAAAAACAGCTTGCCTGTGCAAGTTAATTTCTTGTGCCTATTTACATCTATGTGGTTCCATTTTCAACACTGGCAAAACCCTACTTGCAAAACAGCTCTGAGAAAATGAAAACAAAAAACCACAAACCAAAGTTAACCAGACATTTTCAAAATAAAGAGTTTTAAGTCTTTCACTACTGAAAACTACTCTTTACCTTTATTTGGTGTTCATAGAAAAGGCTGTTATGTTTTTCTAAAGCTGTGGATATAAGTTTAGAGAAAATACTTTGAATGGGAAGGAAGAATCAAAATTTGTCTTCCAGCAGGACTAATGCTTATGATCTTAGACCTAGGGAGGAAAAAAAATCACTGTTAAACCCAAAATCTGACTAGCTGAGAGCCTATATGCTGCCATTCCAGGAACACGGACCTTTTAGTTCTTTCAACGCTGATGTTTTTCCTTTGCTTATCATCTCAGTGAATACTTTCTTTTTCTAAACATCCAGCAGACTTTAAAAAGTAGTTGATTCTCAACAAGAATAAAGGCATGACAATATCCTTGAGATAGGAACTCCACGGAATCTCTTGAACAGAGATATTTTTTGCACAATCAAGAGAAACTGTCACTCTGTGAGATACGGTGGGAATAGAGAGGATATTTTAGGACAGAGACCTTTCTGGGAAATATCCCTTCACCAGTGTGTGCCAGTTAAACTCCTTTTTGTGGCAGCTTCGAAGAAATGCAGACCTGGACTGCTTCTGTCCATCTGTTGTGTCTCACCCTGAAGGCTTCCCAGACTAGCACACTTAGAGATGTACTAAAAGAAACACATCTGAGCCCCAAGATGTGGGTGAAACTCACTAACAATTCAAGTTCAAAATCTGTATGTTATAATACAATACATTTCTACATGAAAAGACCACTCCAGACCCTAAATGTTTTCTCAGATTAGCTACAGTTCTAAATTAACTATGAAATGAGAGGCCTGGCCTTCTGTATGTGGGCTGCAGTTTTATGCCTGAATACTATGAGAGTGGTTTTCTGTAGTTTTGGAAGCCTTTTTCTAGTATTCCATTCCAATATTTTCTGTGTCCTTTCTTTTTTAAATGCAAAAAGGTGAATCATAATTCCCTACAAGAAATGGCATGAGTTTCAGACCATTTTTCCTACACTATAGGTGATTTTTTTCACAGTTTACAAAGCATATGCATATTAGTATTTGCAGATGTTTCTTCCAGCTAGTTATCTTATATATGCTGGACAGAACTTTAAGGGTACCACCACGTACCCTTTTGTTTTGTTATAGATTTCACTGTCCCTGCTTTATTTGCAAACAAAAGTCACAAAGATTTATTTTGCCCCAGATAAGAATAAATATAAATAAATAAACAGGTGTTGAAAAGCCTTTCTAATGCTTGCATCTGTGATTCCCTCCTGAAACAAAAGTCATTCTGAAAGCTTTACTGAAAGCTTGCTTTGAAAGTGAGTATTTTTGCAGACTGCTGACTGCAGTACTACATTTGCTAAAGAGATGCAGTCACACAATGGTTTGCTCCTGTATTATCTAGGTCATGGGCCAGAATTCTCCTGGGTGCTAACACTTTCCATTAAGCTGAATTTGTTGGTGCACAGGGCAGCTATTTTCCTTTTTAAAGCTGGTCCTAAATGGGAATGCTGAGTGGCCTGCATGGTTTAACTGGTTTTGGTTCCATGTAGAGTCAAAGGGTGAAGTCCTTTCCCTGAGGGGCTGGCCACTTATTCTGCCATGGACAAGCACTAACCAGGCATTGAACTTCTCTAATTTATGCTCCCCACCCCACACATTCACCGCTGTTGATTTTGACAGTGTTTGTATGGTGATCCTTGAAGGGTTTGCAACCATCCATAAAGAAAGGTAGCTCAATAAAAAACAGCTAAAGCTGGTCTCTTTGCACAAATTTCAGATAGAATGAGCCTAATTTAAATCCTAGAAATGCAAACCATAGAATTTAAAACCTAGTGTATTCCAGAAGTCAGTGTATGACAAACTTCCCCTCAATTCAATGCAATAATTGTTCTTATTTTTGTTCCTAATCCTCTTCCCCTTACATGTGAATATGCTTGTGAGCAGTAGCTCTATCTCAAGCATTTTAAAGCATTACCATACAGGAGGTATTAGCTGCATTTAGGTTTTATGATTTCTTATTTAGCCTTAAAGTTTTAAAAATAATTCTCTATATTATTATGATCCATGATATTTTTATGATATCCATGATCCATGATGGTCCATGTTGGATGATGCATGTTTTACACAATGTGCATCTCTTATGTATATAAGGGAAAATAATAAATCTGTGTCCAGTTGTGTCCAGTCAGGGGTTTGTTTAGGACTGCACAAGAAAACCTAAACTGTGTGACTGGATCTGGCCCTCATTGCTGCTAGATCTGCTCTTTTCTCTGGAGAGAGCCTTTTCTTCACCTGTTGACCCATATTGTATGTGAGCTTATTGCACAGATATAATAAGTATACCTTGGCCTGACTGCTGAAATACTGAAAGGACAAATACTGAGATATTGCCATAGACATGAAAAATTCTGAGGGACTGCATAAAGCATATCCAACTTGTTATTGTTTTATTTCTTAAGAAGCTTTATAGAGCTTATTTCTTAAGAAGCTTTCCAGTAGCATTCTTATGAGAGAAAAAAAAAAAAAAAACTGTGTGAAGGAAGTTGCTCTGTTGGTGGTCGCTGCTGGTGAAAAGTCTAAAAATCTCCTGTCTGAGAATGAAGGCAGAGACAGCCCACACATGTCTGCATTCTTCAAATACACACAAATATTATCTATTATATTACAGTGTGAAAATAAGCTAAAAATGCATACATTATTTATACAAACTCATGTTACTGCCATGGTAAAAAGTATTTGGGAAAGAAGTTGAACTTGTGAATGCTTACACTTCAGACTATAGTTACATTGTTGAGATTCCCATTTTCTGCCTTTTATAATTTATAAACTTTGGATTTAGTCCGGGTAAGTCTTCTTACAGCTTAACTGTAATTTCCTGTGCTAAATGGAGTCAGATGAGTGAGGATATGAAATCTTGGAAAGGTATAATCATTCCAAGGAAAGTTGTCCCACTTGAGGCAGTAGAATTGATATAATTTTGTGAGAAGGACCAGCAGTTTGTTAATTCCCTGTCCAGTCCAGAGTGAAAAATACCAAGTGAGGGGCTTCTGCTTGAAAGCAAATGGACTTTTGCCCTCCTCATACGATGAGTTCAGGCTCTGAGTCTAAACAGATGTGGAAATATCATCAAGTGTCTGACTAAGGAAATCACTTCAGCCTATACATAAATTCAACCATGTGCTAGAGCCTAACTGAAGGCTTGATTTCAGTTGAGATCATGGACTAGCCATGAGCTGAGGTACTCTGTAAAATCAGACCCCAAGTGCTACGCAGTACTTAAAAATAAATTCACCTGGTGCAGCCTGGGAGCTGAATTTAGCAAAGGTATTTGAGAAGGGAACTTTTCCATGCCCCATCAAATCTAATGAACCAAGTGACATTTCCTGACATGCATGTATCAATTGAGTAAGGAACAAAACCAATGTTGCTGTGGAGCTAATGCTTCAAATTTTTGAGCAGCAGTACTTATTTTCTTTTAACTGCACTCACAGGGATTCAAGTGCAGCTTGGATTTTGCTTTCAAAAACACCAGCTAAGTTACAGGGTAAAAAAAACCCCACAAATTGTTTGGGACTAGCAGGAGAAATATCTCAAGCTTTGAAAATCAAAGAAATTTTAAGCTAATTTCTTCCTACTGTTTTTTTAGTCTGTAAATGAGTGTGTGATTCTCAGGCTGCAACATAGCAAGCACATTCCCTACAAGAAAGACAGGGAGCAGTCCCAGGCTCTCCTGGGACCATTCCCTACTACAAGCCTCAGGAGTGACACTCATGAACTACACACATCCACACTGCAGCTAAGCAAAGGATTAAAGTCTGTCACCTGACTGACACGGATCTCTGCAGCAGCTGTGGCAGACAGACAGACCATAGAAACGAAACAACGTTTGTAAAACACATTGTACAAGATCCCTGGCTGCTTAACCAGCAGTTTCTCACTGCTCTGAAACACTGCATTTTCACAAAGAGCAACAGTTTCCTAAACCCTCACAGCCCAGTCAAGGGCCATGAACATGCATTGGACTGATTCAAACCAAACAGGATTTTGCCATCTTTGGTAAAAGATTTGAATGATGTTTACATGGAAGTTTGTTGTCACTGCTACTAGTACTGGTCATTACTAAAATGCAGCAGAGATTACTTTATGACTTCTCAGATGGTGATGAAAGTTGAAAACCAAGTCCCAAACTGTGTATTTAGGGAAGATCACATTCATAACAGCACTGGCTTGCATCAAGAACCTGTAACAGCTGCTTTCTGAAGTTGGGAAAAATTAGCCACTCAGCCCTTTTTCTTAAACTCTTCAGTAAGAATTGATCCTGAGAAATGTGTTGTTTATTGGCATGGCTTGACCTTCAAAACCATTGTTCAGTGAAAGGAGAAAGAATGGTTGGTGAAGTCATAGAAAGTATCAAGCTAGCCAAATAATTATATTCTTCTCTGAACTATCTTGTTCCTTCATCAATACTTCTTCTAACCATCAGGAATATGGCCAGAGCCTCTTCAGTATGTTGGAAAGCCTGAATACAGAAACCACTCCTCATATAATCATCTGCAATTTAGATTTATGCCTCATCCTCAACTCCCTGGCGCTGCTAAACATTATTGTGGAATGGGAAGGGGAAAAAGAAGGAGAAAGTAGTATTTCTTGAACGTTGAGTTGCAATATAAGTCTACTGGAAAAATATATTCAGGCATTATAAGGGGACTCGTGGGTCTATGTATCAATACAGACCTCTTTTGCAGACAGACATGAGTTCACCTGATTGTTCTCCAAGTCAGTCAAGCTGAGGTTAGTCTCACACTAAGCTTTAGCTAGTAAGTGCAGCTAAGAAGGAGGGTGTATTAACTCAGGCCCAAAGCCAAGGTATAGTAAACATAACAACTGTCTCTGTAAAAAAAAACAAAAACAAAAAAAAAATCAGGGAATCTATGTCTCCATTCCTTGCTTGCAAAGTGGGGATAGTTAAGCTGTACTTCTCCGACTCTCAACACACTAAGAGTAGAAGCTCTTCTGCTAAGACATCAACATGCATATATGTGAAGACTTTAAAGAAAATGCAACTCAGTCTGGCCACAATGATCTAAGTAATAGTACCTCTTAGTATGGTATTGAGTGCTCCTAAGCAAAGGAATTGACTGCCATGGTTTTTATGGTACCCCGCTGGAAATGCTAAACTAGCTGAAATACCTTTGCCTAGTCTGGTTCCTCCAACATTGCACAGATCTCACTTTTTCTATCTTGCTACAGGCCTTTCAATGTCATCTAACCATGTCTGAAGCTCATCTAACCAAAAAGTACAGAAGTTTCAAATCAATTCTACATAGCTCATTATTTGTTCTCTGCGCTTCATCTAGCACTACATTTTTGATACGCAATTACTTAAGGGATTGGGAAGCTTCATTGAACAGTCTTATGGTACTGCTGGAAAGATGACAATTGAAAACTGTTCAGGAATTCTCTCATTTTTCCATTTTCTCCATCACTCACTGCTCTTTTTTCCCCTAGGGTACCCCTAGGGGTGTTGCATGCATCCTCAGGGAGGCCTCCTCATACTTCCATTTCTGATTCATTGACTGTGGAAGTGCTCCCTCAGGTGCTTCTTTGGCCTCTGCCTTCCCCAGGTCTCTGTGAAGTGACAACCCTCCCATCAGGAACAAAACCTGCACCTCCCTCTGGATGCATTGGCTGCCGTTCCTGCAGCCATTCTTGTCCTTCCGCCCTGGACAGAGAAGAAAACCAGCAGTCAGCAGCATCAGCCTCCAGCTCCTCCTCCAGGGAACAGCTTCCCCACACAAAGCACTTGCAATTTCCCTGGGGATTCATTGGGCAAGCTTTGGTCCATTTCCCTGCACTTCTTTTCATCCCATTCACTTTTATTGCTTTCACTCAATTTTGGAATTTTTCCTTTTTTTTTTTTTTTAGCCTTTGATTTCTTCAATTTCTTCTTTTCTCTCTGTGTTTACCTTTCTTCCCCGATTTCAGGATTTGTATTGGAGTAATTTTGGCAAGGCTTGGTCCTTGTCACTGCCCCTCATTTCACTTCAGTCCATTTGGTTGTAGTCACTCCATTTCCAAATTTTCTGGGTCTTTACAGTTGCAATTTTTTTTTATCATATCGCCTTTTTTATCCTCCATGCCAGACTATATATGGTGAGCTCTACCAGTCTCTCATCATAGGCCACATGCTCCCTGCCTCTGTAGCCTGCTCTGGACCCTCTCCAGACTCCTCCAGATGCTTTTTGGACTGGGTGGGGGGACCCAGAACTGAACCGCTATTCCAGGTGCTACCTCACCAGTGCCAAGGAGTAATGGGTGATAACTTCCCTCCATGGGCTGGTCTTGTTCCTCCCAATATAACTCCCAACACACCATGTGATTTGCCTTACAGGAAGAGCATTCAACATATGGGCTTATATTCAACTTGGCACCTGCCAGAACCCCAAGTTTCAGAAAGGCTGAAACTCAGCCCATCACCTCCCAGCCACAGGGTGGCTCCAGACAGGTGCCAAGCTCTGCATGTCACCATGCTGAACTCTGTGAGATTTCTTCTAACCCATCCTCTCATCCCTTGAGGTCCCTTGGCTTCAAAGCATTTGGAATATCATCCTGTACAACATGTAAAAAATTACAAAATGCAAGTGATATTTTATGTCCTTTGGTCACAAATGAACTTCAATGCTGGTACTCTGCTTCTGGCTGCATTTTTCTCAATTTGTCTTTGTTCTCATTTAGTCCATAGCTTCACTGAGCTGAAGTCCTGCCACCAGCCTCTTCTTGGCTGCTGGCAGCACTAGGAGAGGGATCCTGTGACTACCAGGTTTATTGCCAGCCTTGTTTGCTCCCAATGCCCTGCTGTCTTCGCATTAATGGCAAAGAGGATATGAGTGTGTCTAGTTCCTTTTTCAGCCAAATGCTTCTCCATCCTAAATATTTGAGATTGATAAACTGTTCTGTGTGTCAAAAGCTGGATGCTGCTGGAGCTAGTCCCACACCTTCCTTACTTCCCCCCAAAAGAATTATATTTAGTGTGAAAAGAGTAGTGTATATAGTGCACAGCAGTATATATTGGACAAAAGTTGTGCATTAGCTGCAAGTAAACTGGGGATCTAAGCCAAAGACTATTCATACATGTAAGAGGCTTTGCATATTGCATTATGCCTAAATTTTGATTAAGATAAGGAGTGGCTATTTGGCTCTGAAATCAGAAGCTTGCTTAAACACGTGAATGATCCCACTGGAAGCAACAGGACTAGCTGTGGACTTTAAGATAGTGTCTGGATCTGTCATTGGTCCTAAATCAGACTTGTTGCTCTAAGTTTCCCAATGCTGCCATCTACAGAGTAAATTGACTACAGCTTTCAGGCAGGCAATTAAATGGTTATGAAAATTATAGATTGCACACAGTCAACCCCTGTAGAGCTCTAAATTAGCTCTAAATGTGCATGCCTAAACAGATAAGCCTGAAATCCTACCTTCAATATTTCTCAAATATTTCCAAGGATAGTTCTGTATATTAACTGTTGAATGTCCACCTCTGGAAGGCAGCACAAAAATGGCAGGAATCTGTTAATTCAAATTAATTTGCTCAATAGTCACCGGTTTCTTCAGAGAGGGCATAAAACACAGCAGGCTTTGTAAGTTTCTGCCCTTCTCAATTTTCACAGGGAAAATTCAGGGGTAAATACAGGAAAAACATGAAGGGTTTTAGATGAGATGTAGAGAGGGTAAAAAGAGTTAATTTACTTAAGAACACATAGTAAATCAAAGAAAAGCAACAGTTCAGAATGGAACTACAGCTAAAGGAACAAAGAGGACACAACAAGGAGGGACAAGAAATGACCCTCACTTCAGATAGACATGCCCAAGAAAAAATACTAAATTATAAGAGCATCTTCTCATGAAAAGTGTTTTGATATACAGCACTCTGAAAAAAACCTCTTGTCCTAAACATTTCTGCCAAAGTGCGAAATAAAGGACAAAGATTAAAATTAAGAAACTGGCAAGTGGATAAAATAAACTAGAAAATATGAATAGGAAAAAGCATTTCTTTTGAGATTATATATGCCTGATATGGCTTTACAATATCTTTCTGGTTTTCTGTTTATAGCTTATTCAATAGAATTTTAAATACACACTTCTGTGCATTGTGACTTTTTTTCTGAATGCAGTAACACATTTGGAACAGCTGCACTGCAATATTGCAAAATCTTCTATCTGTTCAGCTTACAGGTCACCACACACGGTTTGAGAGCTCTATCCCAGCTCCCAAGATCTTTGTCATCCCCAGTAACTCATCTTCCTGTTTCTGAAATGTAAGGTGGTTTAAAGGAAAGCCCAGCTGTTTCCTAAGCCCTTGTCATCATTTCTGCAGGGGGCAACAGCCTTGGTAGTAGACATTATACATCAGTAGATAGATAACATTAATTCTTTAGTTTTTCTCTTTATTTCCATCCTTTGAAACTACACCTGGGACCAGAATGTGAGAAAAGAAAAGTCTGGCAAAAACAACCCTTTCCCTGTTTTTTCATGAGGCCTAAATTAATAAAATGTTGCCTTTTGGTAGATTAACTCATAAGCTTGAGTAGAATGATAAAAAAAGTTTATGAAACACTGAAATAACTTCAGTACCCCTGTTTGTACTGCTAATTACAACAAAAAGTAAACCAAAATATTGGACCGCTGCAATCACTGAAAAATATACAGGAGTATTTCAAAGGCATTTTCATGTTTCTTCAGCCCTGACTCCACACAGGCACAGCCACAGCATGTACCCTCAGTAACTGCCCCAAGGGCAAGGAGAGGGTCCTGTGCAGCACTAAAGCTCACTGCCCCAGGTAAGGCACAGCGCTCACTTGGCACTTCTGTGCTCCTCCTCCTCCTGTAGCTGGTTCTGTTCACCTTCCCCTCTCCCCTGCTGCCGGCTGTGTTGCTAAGCAGCCCAGCCACAGGCATGGCTCCGAGCCTGCGCTGCAGCAGGGCTGCCTGCAGCAGAGGGGCCCCAGGAGGCTCTGCCCCCACCCCACGACACCTCCACTAAGAGGCAGAAGATGATGCTGCTGTAGAGGACAATGACACATAACAGACCTTTTCCTAGCCGTAGTTTTCACCTCCCTGCTAACAGACACTGAAGGCACTGATATTTAGAATTGGAGTATCCCAAGGTTTGGCATATCCTTAGACTTCAAATTAAAATGTGTTGCAACCATTTGCTAGCTTCAGCTATCAGGTAATTACATAAGCAGTAATAAGGCCCAACACAAAACAACTTCAGCCCACACAGAGCTTTAATAAAAGCTTGAATTACCCTTCTAAAAAGCGCTGTGACCATCTATGAGTCTGTTACCCAGCACTGTATAAAATGGTTGCCAGGGACAGACTGGGAGTACATTAGAAAAAAGACCCAAGTTTAAGGGTGTTTTATCCCTGCCTACAGCTACCTGAAGGGAGGTACAAGAGCAGGGAGCTGCAAGAGCAGCAAACAGCAACTAGACTCAGGTAAAAATAGTTTCCACAGGTCATGGTTCATGCCAAAGAACATGTACTATAGATTTAATCTCTTTTGCTTGAATCCAAAATTTCAACCTGCTATTAGAAATTTATGTGGTGTGGGTTTCTCCTTTTTAGACCATTTTGGATGGGACAGATAAGTACAGCCTCTTCAAAGGTCTTCATAACAGAATCACAAGTTAGTAAGCACACCTGGCCTAACCCAGGATTGTATTCTGCCTCAGCCAGCAGGTTTGGTTTAGCTATAGGTAGGGAAAATACCAGTTCTAATACTGTCTCCTATAAGGAAACATAACACCAACCGAGTGGGTATTCTGTGGCTTGTAGCACTAATATAGACCACATTAAGGTGACATTTGAATGGTAATTTATCACACCTTACACCTCCAAACTAAATGTACTCAGAGTGACAGATTGCAGCTTATGAGTTTCAGACTGGACATTACAAAAAGGCTTACTGGAAGGGTAGTGCAGCATGCAGCACTGCCACATGTTACACAGACCAGTGTCTCTCCATCCTTGAAAGCCCCCAAGGCACTATAAAAAGCAATTGCCCTGCTACCCTGAGCTACCTTAACTTTTTGCTCAGAGGAGAGCTTTGAGGGGCTTTTGAAGAGAAGACTTACAGAGGATGCCACACAACTCCTTTTGGAGAAAATTAGTCATCACTTCAGTCCATTTAGTCTTCCAGCAGAACATTTTATTCTCATTAAGGACAAGGAAATATCAACCAACAACTCAATTAACATAACACAGATCAAACAAGCCCTGTTAAGCATTTTCTACTTAACATGTGAAAAAAGTCTAAAGATATCTGATGTGTCCAAACTGTTCACATTAAAACTTGAGCTCATCCTTTAGCACAAGCTCAGCTGATGTTGCTTCTGTGTATAGCAAAAGGTGGAAATAATTTAAGTTACCAGAACAGCTGTGTTTAACAAGTACTGAAGCACTGGAGTTTAAACTGCATTTACTGGTGTGCTATTAAACTGCTTTCCTTGCATCTCTTCAGAGTCTTAGGCAGACTTGCAGAAAGCCACAGCAGAAAAACGAACTTCTCCTTTTTCACGTTCTGTAAATTGTCTGCAGATCTTAGCAGAATCCTTGGGGATGAAAAAAAAAAGCTGCTTAGACTAACCAAATGCACTTCCTGCAGAGAACAAGCCTTTGCAGTTCCTCTCTGAGTTCCACCAACTAAATTACATAATCTTACAGCACCAGCTAATAAATACACTGAACAGGTATCTAGCTCTCAGGGAGAGTACCTTTAGTAGTCATAAACTTAGCAGATTTAAGCTAAAACACAGACTTGTACAGCAAGTAGGTACAAACACTATACACCACATGTAGACTTCTCACCTCTTTATAAGGCTTTTATAAGCCTTGTTTTCAGGGAAACAAGCAGCAAGGGAGAAGACTTACCTTCAAGAGCAAGTCATCCGAGCTCGTGCCATGGTTCACAGGAAATGGCATACGGCCATCTGTGAAAGAAATACTTCTGAATTAGCAGAACAAAGCATAGCAGACCCAAACAAGTACACATGATGACACTGGGGAAGTCAAAACAAATTGTCAATAGTCTGACTGAGATGCAAACAGTGACAATGTGCTTTAGGCCTTCAGTGTAACCCACCATCAGTTAAAATCTTCAGATGAAAACACAAATTGTCTTTTGGCTCTGAGAGCCTCAGCAAACAGTTTAATTAGCACAAAGTGTCTTGCCTGAGCTCCCAACACTGCTGTGCAGTGTAATGTAAGCCCAGTCCAAACACAGTTCATAGGACCTTACCCAATTCATAGAGGTGTCCATCCACATTGACAAAAAGGATGAAATGGAAGTTCACACTGTTGTCCTCAACCTTAGGAGACACCATCAGATATAATTGTTAGTTTGAAGCTAGTACTGCAAACCCAATTTGTGACTACAGAACAGAGGAAACTTCAACAAGAAAGCCAAGGACTGAAAACTTAAGTTCAGCAGAAGAGGTCTGTGGCAAGACTTTTACAAGGTCGAGCACCAGAAATCCTAATGTAAAATGATATTTTACAACTGGGCCTTGATCCAAATTTTCAATCCATGTTTGAGGAAGAAATCCCATACAAGCATTCACCCATGAGTCACTCATTTCTCCTTCCCAATGAACTGTAACAGCTATCTGACAGACAAAAAAGTGTTGCTCTGCCCCTTCATTAAACATTTTCCCAAGATTTTACACATTCACATCTTACCCGACATTGTCCTTCTTGCGCAACAGAGTTGTGGACTTCCTGTATAGCCTTAAGAGAAAGCAGGTACAGGTTACTACATCTTTAAGTGCTGATAACTGTCAGCAGTTTGTGTAGTTCATATACCTTATTATTTGCCAAATGTTTAGCTCTTTCTTCAGGAGACAAATCAGCTGTTTCATCAAGAAACTTCTTCAGGGCAGACCCCTCCTCTGCACAAGATGATCAAACACTTTATTCAGTATAAGTAAAACATCAGTCATGTAGCCCACAGAAATCAATAACCACAAGTCATTGCATTCAGCCTGTAACTATCTCCAATATAAGCACATTATAACTACCACTCAAAGTAAGCTATTAACACAGAAGATATTAGTAACAATCTACACAAGCAACCAGAATTGTTTCAGGGAAGAGTGCTTCAGTTAATTCTGGATGCTTATTTTGAAAAATTAATTTCAAATGGGATTTAGCTTTTCTGATTTCCCCACTGCACATTTTGCAGAAATGTTCAGTCCTGTGTTGAAGAAATCCAGAAAAGGTAACAGATGTAAGGACACGTAACTAACAGAATATGGGTAGAGGAAATTGTCTCACTGCCTTCAAATGAAGGCAGCACTTGCTAACTTTGGTTTGCCAGAATATAAATTACTGCAGTACTAAGATACACTGAGGTCTAGCACATAAAAGATATGCTGCATCATTGCTTCACTTGTCAAGAGTGTTATTCCAGTGAATCCTTTTGAAGAACAAAGCAAAACTATGTTTAAATGCTCACTATGACTTCCACATGTTTTCTTTTGTATAAAAAGGAATTCCACACCACAGAATGGCCCCAAGTTCTCTTAGAATAATGGTAGTTGTATTTTGCAGATCTAGTCTTTGAACAACCTAAGAATCTTTTTCTATAGTATAGATACCATCCAAACTATTACCTTTGTAGGAAAGATCTCCTTACAAACCCTTATCTATACAACTTGCCCAGCAAAAAGAAAACTAAAAATGTTTTAGACTGATTTACAGGCTACTCTGAGCACATTGATTTACATTAGACATAGGCAGCATGAAGAACTCCATCTCATCTATTGACATCAAGCTTAACGTCAATAACTGCTTCTGAACACAATACTTCCTAATTATAGACAGGCTTTGGTCAGTGCTGCTGAGTGCACTTTTCCTCTTGCATTGCTTACTAGGACAATACCTCTGCAGCTAGCAGACAGGAGTCAAAGCCCATTCCCTTCTGTGTTTCAGGCAGTCCATATGCCCTTTTCCAAGAGCTGGAAGATCCACTTACCAACTAAAACAGTACAGGATGCCTTAACTTGACTTGCCTGAAAGCAAGCTGTCTCCCAATAGCTCATACCCATTCAATCTGCTGTCAAAAAACCAGAAATTCAAGCACTTCAGAACATTCATACTCACCAAGTTTCAATTTGTCTTTGTTATTAGCAACTGCATGTATCAGACCAATTGTCCCACAGGAGTTACTGACAGTCTGCTTCAGGAAATACACTTTAGAACTGATCTCCTGGTCCTTTATTTTCTCAGTCTGTTGCTTCCTGAAGTTTTCATGCTGTAAACACATAACTGGTTTAGGCATTTCATCAGAGTCCTATCCTTGTATAGTGCACTGGAAAAGTAACTTGTTGTGCAGGAGAATCAGTATCAGGACTGGATAAAGATTTATTTAGAAAGTCATCTTTGTGGCACCAGTAAAGCACCATATGCCTAAACTGGATTCAGGCCAACACTTAATGGACTGACTACCTGCATGATTCAGTCCTATCGAAAGGCACTGTTCTTAGCTTCTCCATCTGTACCATACACTGGAAATAGCTTGGGGTGGGAAATAATATAATGGACAGGCTCTTTTATATCCTCTCTCAGTTGCTTCAGTCCATTGAACAAGGCTACTCAGCATGTCTATACAATAGGCCTTTCAGAATTGCCTTCATGAGCCCCTCCCCATCAGAACAATGTATAAACAACTGCAAAATCCATTGCTATTGGAAAGTTATAATCCTTCTTTTTAAGAACCTGTTAATTGAATTTGATTTCATCTCATTCACTTCCTTAGCATCAAACCAATTGATTATATAAAAGAAGTAATGTAGGCCTCTCCAGATCCAATGATTCAGCATGGTAATGGAATTGCTATCCCTCACACTCAAGATCACTCATGTTTTTTTCCCCTCAGTCTGATATACAAAGCAAAATCTCACAGGAACACTGTGATGGAATGAAAGCCCTTGTTTGGTTGCCCAGCTCAGCTGAGGCTATTTGGAGGCTGGGACCAAGCACCGTGCCAGTGCCAAGCCCCATCCACGCCCAACCATCTGATGCTTGGGGGATGGCAGCCGCACTCCAGACAGCGGCCAGTGCTACCCTGCCGGGAGGGGACACGCACCTGCTCAGTGAGCGGGAACAGCAGGAGCAGCGCGCAAGCCGGGGTCGGCACGGCGCGCAGTGCTTCATCCTCGAAGCCCAGCACGTCCACGAAGCGCCAGCCAGGACCCACCCCGAGGCGGGACAGCACCTGCACGGGGCACAGAGAGCGGGTGGCCCGGCCGCGCCACGCCCGTCCCCGCGGGGCGCGGCCGCCCCAGCCCCGCCGCGCCCGGTGACACAGCACAACGCGCGGCCCCGCCGCGCCGCCTGCCGGCCGCGCCCGCCCCGAGGGCGCACGGCCTCAGCGCCGCTCCGCAGGTGCGGCCGCGCCCCGCGCAGCGGAGCCGCTCCGTGCCCCGTGGGGCGGGATGCCGAGGGACGGAGGGAGGCGCCGCTCCGTGCCCCGTGGAGCGGGATGCCGAGGGACGGAGGGAGGCGCCGCTCCGTGCCCTGTGGAGCGGGATGCCGAGGGACGGAGGGAGGCGCCGCTCCGTGCCCCGTGGGGCGGGATGCCGAGGGACGGAGGGAGGCGCCGCTCCGCAGGTGCGGCCGCGCCCCGCGCAGCGGTGCCGCCACCGCGGCTGGCGCTCCCCGTAGGGCGGGATGCCGAGGGATGGAGGGGGAAGGGCCGGCGCCCTCCCGCCCGCGGCGGTCCTCCGGCGGCGGCAACTCACTTTGTTCAGCATCTGGAAGACAATGCGGGGTGGGGGAAGAAAGCGTGAGTGCGGGTGAGAGACGGTGTCCCACCACCCGCCCCGCAGCCCCAGCCCTGTCCCCGCCGCCCCTCGCGCACCTCGGGGTTGATCTCCATCGGCTGCCAGGCCATGGCTGCAGGGCGGCGGGAGCCGGGAAGAAGGCAGGCTGTGCCCCACGCACGACGATGTCCCCCGCGGCAGTTCCGCTGCCGAGCCGCTGGCGACGCTGGGGCGCGGAGCCGCCCACCCGGCTCTTATATAGGGGCGGGCTGGCCCACTCCGCGCGGCGGCGGGGGGAGAGGGAGGAGCAGGGCACGGCCGAGGCGGGGGGGCTGGGGCCGAAGGGCCGCGGGGAGCGGGGCCGGGGAGCCCGGCCGGGGCTGCGGGGCCGGGTCACGCCGCCTCCGCGGGAGAGGGGTGCGGCCGGGGGGACCCCGGCCCCATGACGTTGGCGTGGAGAAAGTGCTGGAAGCGGGCCGGCAGCGTGGGCAAGCGGCTGGCATCACCCTGGGCAACAGGTTTCTCCTCCACCATCAGCCCAGCCCCTGGGCTCCGTGCATCCCGAAAGCCCACGTCTACATTTGTGTGCCTAGCCGCTCCTAAGCATCAGCCCTTGTTCTGTGTATGTTGCGTAAAGTGTACAATGGTTTTGATATTCAACAAAATCATTAAACACTTATTTTTAAATTTCCAGTATCATTAATGTGACGTGAAAGTCTCCTGTGTGCTGATTGTATCTCCGCATTTGGACCAACCCCTGAACCAGTCCAGTGAAGCTGGTTAAAAAATAGTGGGCTTTTTATCTTTTATTCATGACCTGACAGTTTCTGTGCACAATGTCTTTGGACTAGAACATGTCTGAACAAGGAAACAAAACCAACCTGCTCAAAATACTAGAAATCACGTGGACTCCCAACAGCTTTTCAGATTTTACTGGTAAACAGCCTGATGGGAGCCTTGTGGATAAGCGAGATGCTTCACAGTTGTCTTTCAAACAATGCAAATACGGAACAAAAGAGTCAGCTGAATGTCTGCAGTCTGTTTGGTTTTGATGACTTTCTTCCTTTGGTTTTTCACTGTGTTTCAGAATGATTTGGGCCCCAGCATAGCAAAATTTCTAAGTGTCTGCTTCATTTCAAGCACATTTAAATTAACTTTAGATCTATTGCGCTGTGATTTAGTGGGGAATCATTCACATCAGGTGGTTGTACACGTGTGTTATTGAATTGAGACCTACTCATCAACATTACTCAATTTACTATGAACTCCTTGGGAAAAAAGCCTAGATTTAATCTTTGAAATGTGGCCATAAAAGGTTCAAGATGATGTCTCACACTAGCTCTACATATAACAAGACTTAGTGAAGGAAAAAACAGGATAGCAAGGTAGGCTTTGTATTTTGTGGCCAAAGCTGGGATGTTTCCAGGCAGGATAAGGCCTTGAGCAACCTTGTCTGATCTTTTCGCTGATCGTGCCTGGAGCAGGAGGTTGGTCTAGAGATATCCTGAGAACCCTTCCTGAAGTACCCCATGATCCTGTGATTTAGCCTATCACAATAAAGAGAAAAGCAGAACACACTGTTCAAAACCAAAGATTTCTGAGGAGGACGGGGGACAGTTTCACAGTAAATCACAGTACCATTTATTTCTGCTTTTTTTCCCCTTTACTGTAGCTGAAAACAGTCTTTGATGCCTATAAGCAAGTCAAAATTGGCCCAAAGTATTAATTCTATATATGGTATCTTTGACTATCTTTCCTTTTATGATGAACTCTTAATGCACTGTAAGATGCAAGGATAATCAAAGCAACTTGAATGAACAAGTCCAATGCTAATGGTCCCTGACAGATATGTAGGAGAGCCTGCATGCAGCTCCTCTGAGAGGATAGCAAAACACTCATCTTGCAGCCTACAAAAGAGAAGGCTAAAAAAGGCGAGAAATCCTAATTCTGAATTGTGCAGCAGCAAATGGTGGTTATGCCTTCAGCCTGCCTCAGCAATGGCAGTGCTTAGATCCCTAGAATAGCCATCCCTGGGATGGCTCCTGTGTCTAGGCTGTTGAGGGAGACTGCAAACAGTTGTGCAAGTGTAATTTCAGGCTCTGCATGCCATGTATACCATGCAGGAAGTGATAGCAGAACTGCTTCTGGGGAAGCATTTGTCTAATGATGTCTACTTTATATTCTGGCAAACCAAAGTTAGCAAGTGCTGCCTTCATTTGAAAGCAGTGAGACAATTTCATCTACCCATATTCTGTTAGTTGTGTCCTTACATCTGGTACCTTTCTTGAAACTATCAATACACTGATTTTAAAATAAACAGTAAGTGTAACAATATCAAACTTCTAAAACTGCTACTGTTGCATAAAGATGCCTCCAGAAAGACACATAAGAAGTGAGTGCTGTGTCATACGCAGTCCCCATCCACCTCATCGCAAAGATGAAGGAAGCCTCTAGACCATCTTTCTTCAGAGAAGAAGACAGATGTGCCTAACATTTAATCCAATTCATTCTCGTTACTCATTACTCATTACGCAATAAAATTAATACTCACCTGGAAAAGTGACTGGACGTACTTGTGAACTTTCTGCACTATCCAAATGTAACAATGGTACCTGTGGTGTTCAACACTGTTCACAGTGTTAAGGTTGTGCTCAGATCTAGAATCTAGAAATCTAGAAACTCTGGATAGAGGAATCTTTGCTACATATATGACCTTTTGACAGATTGCTTTCTCTTAGATATAGGACTTGGTGTCAATATTTACCTTTTCACCATATTCCTGTTGAAGGTTTGCATAAGATCTAGACCTATAATTAAGGCTTGTTTCTGAGTTCAGAGGATCTCCAAACAAAAGCACCTATAACAAGTAGGGTAGTAAAGGAGACAAAGCTGGCCTTAGATAATGCAGAGCTCCCAAAATGGAAGCTGAGGCTGTATACTATTCTTTAGAAAGCAATTTTCCTAATGTCCTGCCAAAATCCAAGCCCTGAGATGTGTCCAAGTCCACATCTTCTGCAGTGTCCTCACCTGCCTAGCAAACATCTCAGACATGTGCTTTTCTTCATTTTCTTATAATGACTCGCTTCCCAAAAGAAGGTTTCCAAACCCATTCCTGGAAATCTCCTTAATTCACTACTCCCTGCCTTCAAAACAAACAATCATTGTCCATAGCTGGCTGCCCAGGCAGCAGGATGCAGGTACATGGCTGTGCAGGTGCTGGAGCCACAGGATTTACTACATGTCACCATTCACCTGGTGACTGCATTTACCCTTCCGTGAGTAGAAGGTGCTTGAGATAACTGTGCTGACTTACTGTAAGTGCCTCCATTGGCTTTGGGGGTCAATTCTGGCTGAGGTAAATCCTGCAGTTAGCTCAGTTTCACCATAGCAGTGTGCTAGACAGGGATTGACTTACACACAAATGGACGGAGCAATGCTGACACAGTGCCGTGCTCCCTTTGGCACGCCTCCTGCTGTGACAGTGGCCCTGAAGCTGGAAACTCTGTGGGTCTCAGCTCTAGCTCTAATGGCAGCTCCAGGCTGAAGCTGTGGCCCAGAGAGAAAGGTGTGGAGGGAACAAATATCTCCCTAGAATGGGAACAAATGTGTCCCTAGAATGGGAGGATTGTGCTGCTCTGAATCCTAACCCTAACCCAGATCCACACTCAGCATTATGACAGACACTATGGAGAAAACAAATTTCATCCCAGCCAGAACCTGTACACTGTGTCACAAGGTATCAAACATAAAACATATCTGAGGCCACTGCAGTGACAGTGGGTGTCAGAGATCTGTGTAAGGCTGTAACATCTCCCCTTCTCTTCTGGTAAATTGTCTGGAGCACTGCAGCAATTCCTGCATGAGAGTGCCCCAGCCTTTAATTAGAAGATCAGAGGGATCAATAGGCCAAGCAATTGAGTGCTTTTATAGAGGGCCTGGGTCCATGAAAGATTTGAGCGGGAAGAGAGACATCTGTTTGTTTCTGAATTGCATCCAGATTAATTTAAATACTTATGTGAGGAGTCTTGGTGACTGCAAGTCATGCAGCCCAGCACGTGGGGAAGTCTAAGTCCAGTCGCTACACAGCACCTGGCTGTCAGCTGCTGCTCTCCAGATCCATGGGCCAGGAGCTCCGGGCTCAAACATCTCAACTGTCAAGCAGGAGACTTGCAAATGAAAGAAGTTCAAAACAGCCTAGAGCTGAGTTGGGAATGGGGGGAAAAAAGCCCCAAGTCTTGCTTTACTTAACATAAAGATTGGAAAAATTATGTTCCTGTATTCTCTTGTCCACAAGAAGCATATGTTTTGTCTAGGAAATGGAATAATTAAGGTCTTCTGAGGTGGAGACATACTGAAGGATGTGAACTCTGAGTCTGACCTGAAATGAAGACCAGCTGGAGAGAGGTAACAGAAGCAATGCAGATAAAAGCATCAGGCTGATGAAGGTGGCTGCTCTGCCAAGGACTGCCTTTGTGTGTATTGACTGCTAGCAGTGACTCTGCAATTGCTCTGAACTACAGCCAAGTCCACCAGCAGGTAAAAAACGTGTTCTACAGAATGCAAGAGCTCTTCTGGAAGTCCATAGGTGGAAGTGTTAAACTGCTGAAATGTAGCTTTGAAGGCTTGCTTTGAGAGTCTCAGTTCTAAAGGGTGCAGCCATGGTTTCCTTGATTTCAGACCTGTCTGGCAGGATGCTGACGATTCTTCACTTAATTCCTCTGAAAAATTGCATCCACCAAACAAGGATGGTGTCTATCAGAAGCACAGCAACAGCATGCTTTGTTTCACAGTAGAAGTAGGACATACAGAGAGTGACTTCTTCCCCTTTTCACAGAGAGAGGTAGGAGGGACATCATTGTTGACGAGGGTCTCTTAGTTTCCAATGAAATGATAATACTATCTAGTTATGAAAGATATGAAAGCTTGCAAGGCTTGTCTCAATGGATACGAAAGACAGTATACTGGTACCTGGGCAATCAGCCTCTGTCTCCTTTCCCTCAAATGCTTTCTTTGCTGATGTAAG
The DNA here is from genome assembly GCF_963513975.1 of Fringilla coelebs. Lineage (NCBI taxonomy): Eukaryota > Metazoa > Chordata > Aves > Passeriformes > Fringillidae > Fringilla > Fringilla coelebs. The sequence goes on along the minus strand of NC_140032.1, from coordinate 23,730,426 downwards.
CCATCTATCCTTTCTCCTTTATAGGCAGGAAGAATCCTCTAGTCCTGTAGAAGAGCACAGTCCCTGCTTCCTTCCGCTTTGTTTTGTTGACCTAAACATTCTTAGGATTAGTGCTTTTATCTAGAGATGTAAAATATACATTTCAAGAGGACCTCATTCTGTGCAATGATTTAGCATAATACATGTAATAGCTAATAATGATGAATTTTAGTTTTGATGTAATACTTGTATGATCTGTGATTAGGACTTGCAAACCTACTTACATTTTCATCCAGAGAATGCCTTTCTCAGATTAACAGACACAAAATGAAACAAGATGCGCCGTGTGATTTTAAACTACTAGTTGTGAGAAACATAAATAGCAGCACTTGACTCTTGTAATACACTCTCTAGTACAGCACTGTGCCTCTTTCCAAGAACTGTGTTGTGTCAGGCCATCCTGGGGTGACCCCAGTTTGCTTCTCCCCTGCAATCTTCAGTTTCTTCAGCAAAGATAGCAAAGCCTATCCTTAGATTTGTTTCTGAATGCTCAACAGCCATACAATAGCACCCAAAAAGTATTAATCTCTCCCTGAGCTCTGGGACTGCTGGAAGAGCTTACCTTAGACAGAATGAGTTTCTTGTGAAACAAAATAAAAGGCTGCTTCAAATCAGCTCTGGAGCACTAGCCACTTCTAAGCTGGAGGAGAGCAGCAGAAAACAAGGAGAGATGAGAAATGCTGTCAGCCAGTTGAAAGGATATGAAGATAGTAACTCAGTAGTACTTTTACAGTAGAAGAGATGCACTTCCTCAGGCTTATGGGGTGCTGAGGGAAAGGCACAGACCACCTCCCAAATACCTCTTTATGTCAGCAGTCTCCAACCTCTAGAATTAAACTTTTTAAGGGAAAGGACAGAATATGCGCCTTAAAGAGCTGCTGACTGTATCCAGTCTATTGTCACCTACACTCTCTTTACATGCTAGTGTAGCTTTGGTGTTTCTGGGGAAATGTGAGGAGAAAATGAAGAAATTGGCTAGCCTGTTGTTGGATGAAGAAGGGAGAAGTATGGCTCTACCAGAAGGGAAGGGAATAGCAAGGCAAAATTTTTGTGCCTCTTGAAGAAAAAAGAAAAAGGGGTTTGTCCAGCTTGCATGACAATAGAGACAGCTGTAGACAAGAACTCTTATGTGCAGGGGGTTTACTGTGAAATCTTGTAACTACTCCAAGCCAGCACAACAAACCATCTTACACTATGTCCTGGATATCAGCTATCTTCTTTTGGGGAGAAGGAAAAGCAGACTGATAGTGATGGGCAGGTGTAAAAGGCATTTCTTGACTTTTTTTGATGCAAATGGAGATCTTAAGCAGAATTTAAAGTAGTTGACAACTGAAATCAGTGAACAACAAAGCCACTCAATGAAAATAAACAAACAAACAAACAAATAAATAAATAAATAAATATCCCCTGAGTTTTTTTCAGAATACTGAAAGATGGTTGCTTTTTCCACATAACTGACATGGTCCTGTATTCTTGTCATATCTTATGAATGGCCAACTGTCTCCACTCGATCTTTATGTACATGTTCACCTCCACTTACAGAAATTACGAAGTAAGTTGTGCTCAGCTTAACATGTTCTCTAAAATCTTCACTTGCATAACAAAAATGTTCCGGGTAGTACAAGCTAACCTGAACTCCTACACATCAACAAGGACAGATGTAGCACAGTATTTACACTAACTCGTGCCAAAGGATTTGCTGCCTAATCTACATGTGCACATTCTTGAGAAGTGTGGGGATTTTGTTTTTATTATAGAAGTGCTCTGATCTAAAGCTCTAGCTGCAGACAGTCTGTGAGATGTTCAAGCATCGTTCTTCTGTTGGAGCTACTTCACCTGGAGAGGAATGTCGGCACAGAGCTGCTGCCAGTCTAGTGAGTAAAGCCAAGAGCTTGGGGTCCCTGGATTGCCCTAAGCCTGCCCTCAGCCTGCCTAGCTAGTCCTGTTCCGAAGTGGGCTGCATGGGAAAGACATTATCTGCATCTGAAACCATGTCAAACTACCTCTTCTTAATCTCTCCCATACCTTAGAGTTCTCAGCTTCTACATATACTTGGTGTGCAGGCCTGCTGGGGTCGTGACTCAGAGCAGCACAGCTTTGACTCTTTCTCACTGTGACCATGGTAAATAAAAAGCCTCACACACCTAGATATGAGCTACTCTTGCTTCTCCACCCTGTAACAGCATATAGAAGCATTAAATGCATCCCTTCGTCATGCTAGCAGATTATGGTTTTTAGGCAACAAGATCTCCAAAGTCTTTCCTGTACCAATTCCTGTGTTAATGACAAATAACAGTAGTTATTCATTTGTACTTACAAGTCAAGGCTTTGATTTCAAAATGTGTAAAAATGAGAGACTTAACCTTACATTAATAGCCACTTTTCAGAAGTACATCTGGCAGAGCATAACCTTTTGGTGAAGGTATAATGCTGACACAAAGTGTTTTACACATGGTGACCACCCAGAGTCTTGCTAATGCAGACCAGTTGTCCTGTACGTGCTGCTCGTACCAGCTGGGCCATGCAGCAGCACAGGGGCCCAGCTGCTCTGACACTGCTGGGGATGTTGCTGTTGGAGGGTTATTAGGCTTGGCTCAAGTGCAAGCAATTAACTTTAAAAATACAGTGAAACAAACCCAGTTGGGAACATCAGTCCTTCCAAGCTGCCTTTGACCCAGCCACTCTTGAACCTAGTACTATAGTGTCTCCTTGTGCATCTTCAGATGCTGCTCTCAGAGCACCAGCCGTACAGAGAAAGGGAGGATTTTTTCCGTCTCTGCTTCAGGAATTTTTTCACACTACACAAGGAAGAGACTATTTCCAAACACCCAACTTTAGAGAAGTGTTTAGACAGTGTTCGTCACTGATAGAGAAACTTGTTTTCTGAAGATCAGTTTAACAAGTGCTGTTTTGAATTGTTTACCCAAAGCGCATGTTGGTATGAAGAACACCATCATTTGGACCTTGAGCCATACTGTCTCAGTGGAGGAGTTTAACTTATGAGTATGCATGCTGAAACAAATCCCTGTCTCAGTGGAGAAAAATATTTACATTGCAAGGGAAACTACACTATGGATCAGAAAAACAATGGGACTCTATCACATTCTACAGCTGCAAATATAAATGCAAAACATGCTGCTCTTTCCTGTGTATGTTTATACACGTAGGGCAAAATTCCCATTGAGTGCATTTGCAGCCTGGGCTTTTCTAGCTGTATTTAGGACATTAGGCACTGGACTTTTGTCTCTCTTGTTTCAGAGACAAAGCACTGGCCTTCTGCTGTTAGCAAACCTAGCGTTTCCAACTTTATCTTAGCTTTCTCTACCTCTTAATGTGTATTAGTGGATGTGAGTGTGTACATAGGCATAACATAGAATCATAGAATTCTAGAATGGTTTGGGTTAGAAGAGACCCTAAATATCATCTAGTAAAGATGATAGAATCATAGAATATCCTGGGTTGGAAGAAAACCACAAAGATCATCAACCTCCAGCTCCTGGCCCTGCACAGGACAACCCCAACAATCACACCATGTGTCTGAGAACATTTTCCAAACGCTTCTTGAACTCTGTCAGGTTTGGTGCTGTGACCATTTTTCTGAGGAGCCTGTTCCAGTACCCAAACACCCTCTGTGTGAAGACCCTTTTCCTAATATCCAGCTTAAACGCCCCTGACACAGCTTCATGCTGTTTCCTCAAGTTCTGTCACAGGTCACCATAGAGAAGAGATCAGTGCCTGCCCCTCCTCTTCCCCTCTGAGGAAGTTGTAGACTGCAATGAGGTCTCTCCTCACTGTCCTCTTCTCCAGGCTGAACAGACCAAGTGCCCTCAGGTGCTCTTGCATGGCTCCCCCTCATGACCCTTCACCCATCTTCATAGCCCTCCTTTGGACACTCTCTAATAGCTTTATATCTTCCTTGAATTGTGGACAAAACTACATACAATATCTAAGGTGAAGCTGCCCCGGAGCAGAGCAGAGCAGGACAATCCCCTCCCTTGCCTGGCTGGCGATGCTGTGCCTGATGCCCCCCAGGACAGGGTTGTCCCTCCTGGCTGCCAGGGCACTGCTGACTCATGATCACCTTTCCAGTGACCAGGACACAGAGGTCTCTTTCCAAGGTTCTACTTACCAGCATCTCATTCCTCAGTTTGTATGTATAACCCAGGTGCAGAATCCATCGCTTCCCCTTGTGAAACTTCATACAGTTGGTGATTTGTGGAGGAACAGTACCGGGACATCATGCCATGATCAATATGATCAAGTGAAGCCAATTTATTACAAAAAGCAAGCCATTTTTATACTGTTCTCTATTGTTCACGCCTCAAGCTGATACATGATTGGTTAAATCCTTTTTACGCACGCATTTTAATATTTTAGTTAATTTTAGTTAGTCTTCTTTCTTCATGCATCTCACTGCGGTTTTCTTGTCTGCCTTTGCATCCTGAACTGTCTGCTTTGAGCGTGCTCTTCTCCTTTCGTGTCCTTCAAGGGCATGGTGATTTTACTCAGTCTCTATGAAGGCTGGATTGTGCATGTGCTGTATATGTCCATTGTCCTGCAAAAAACTCTCAACAGTGATTGTCCAGCCCTCTAATTTGTCAAGGTCTCTCTGCAGGACCACTCTACCTTCCAGGGAGTCAACAGCTCCCCACAATTTTAGTCCTGTTGGTAAACTTACTTTACTTTCAGGTCCTGCATCCAAGTCAATTATAAGGATGTTGAAGAGCATTGGCCCTGAACTAGAGCCCTGTGGAACTCCACTAGTGACAGGTCCCCGGTCTGATGTCACCCATTCACTAAAATCCTTTGTTCCTGATGCGTTAACCAGTTGCTCAACCATCCCATGATGTGTTTATCCAGCTGTGTGCTGAATATTTTTTAGAAGGATACTTGAGAGACAGTATGGAAAGCTTCACTGAAATCCAAAAAGATCATATCAACTGGCTTCCCTTGATTACCTAGGTGAGCTAACTTGTCATAAAAGCAAATTAAGTTAGTGAACCAGGACTGGCCCCTCATGAAGCCTTGCTGGCTGTGACCAATGACCATGTTGTCCTTCAAGTGATTTTTAATAACTTCCAGAATAATTTTCTCCATAATTTTACCAGGCACTGAAGTAAGAATGACAGATCTGTAATTCCTAGGGTCATCCTTCTTGCCCTTCTTGAAAATTGGAACAACATTTGCCAGCTTCCAGTCAACTGTGACCTCTCCAGACTCCCAAGACTACTCAAAAATCTTTGAGAGAGCTCACAAACCCCCTGCCATAGGCAGCAGCACCTGCAACTATACCAGGCAGGTTTCCCAAAGCCCCATATATAGCATCAGGCCATTCTGGCCTGAAACATGGCTTTCCTGACTGCCTCACAGGGAGCTGTAGTGATCATCACCCTTGGCTGCCTGTTGGGCAGAACCTGCAGTGAAGTTTTTCCAGGGAAAGCTCCAAGATGCCAGTGCAGCAGGCCTGAAGCACAGCAGCTGCTAGCAATGGAGAGGTGTTTTCATAAAACTTCCAAGCTATGCTTTATTTTGTGCTGTTTGAACAAAAAAAAAAATATTTAGAGCCTACATTGCAAAATCTCTGTTGAATTCCTGTTTCTCAGTTGTAGGAAAATATTGATCATATGTTTCAGCTCCCATCTGGGGTAGAGTTCCCATTTTAAGCAGCGAAGGCAAGAAAATCTAGCTAGATATCAGTTTTGAAAGTGTGAGCTTGACTACCTATAATTACAGGCCTTGCTCTGTGGCAGCTTTTGAGTATTTTTGTCCACCAGAGCCACATAAAAGAGTAAGCGGAGTTTGCAGAAAAGGCAGCTCTGAAAGCAGCTGCTGGCTTCTAGCAGTGCCTAAGCAGCTACTGTAGCATTTAGAAACTCTGCATTAATAGCAGCTTCTTTGTTCCAAAGAGCAGCTTTCCCCCATCTGGCCCTTCCAGTTAGAAGGAAGTTCCCAATGAGCTGTTTACTGCAGTGGTCAGTTGGTATGTTCTCCTGTTTCAAATAAGGTGATTGTTTGTGAGCAAACACAGTCACTCTGCTTGCAGCGCTCAGAACCTGCCTGTAATAATAATAAAAAATGGAGCTGCCCATGTTTGGATGAGTGGGTGGGCTGGGTAAATTCACCACATAACAAGGAATTTATACGCCTGGGGGCCAGTCAGGTCAGGCCACGTTTTCTTCACCCTCCCTGTAGGAAATGTCAATATACTGCTGTGTAACAGGCAGAGAAAGGAGAGATCAGAGAATTACACCTCTAAGAGATTACATGTCTAAGAGATAATTTATAATTACTTTACAACCATTCCTGGATGCAAGGCTTTGCATTCCTGAAGAGCTAGAGAAATACTTCAAAATTATCATTCTGCCTTGCTTGGCATGCCAAGATATCAGAGAACTGCCGGTCTACAAATTGTTCCACTTGCACTTGTTCCTATAAAGCCTTCATTAAGGTAGTGGCAATGTGCCTCAGGCAGCTAATACAGCAAATGGGAGAGGGCTCCATGAGTACAGCAGGAGGCCTTGATTTAGTTCTTGGTTTGATTTAACTGCCGGAATAATCTTGTCTGAGACTGATGTCTTGTGGCCTTTGCTTCTCTATAAATAGTACAGCGAAGTTTGTCCATGGCAGAATTAACTTTTCACTATATGCTAGCCCAGGGAGCACTAAGGAGACAGGAATTCAAAATAATGGGAGCGATACATGCTTTTGCACAGGTCCTGAGAAGCAATGTGTCTGGGGGACTGAACCCTCCAAGCATGTTCAAGCCTGTAATAAAAAATTGTATGCTACAAGTCTAATTCTTAAATCTCCAAGAAGCAGGTGCACTGTGTGTCATGGTTTTTGCTTTTTCTGGAAAATTATTTGATTTTGTATTTAAAATGGAGACTAACAGTAGCTGCATGAAAATGTTAGAGGAAGCGTTCCAACCATTCTGCTATAATCGTATTTTCTTAGTTAAGTTTCTGCGTTTAGGATCAATATATTCAGCCATATTCAGTGGATGTTTCCCTGTGCTATGGAAGCGCAGTAGCACCACTAGATGGTAGCCTTGCTTATTTCATAGCCACCGATTTCCTACTGCAGTCCGCCGCAGTAAGGGAAAGTATGAGTTTATCGAGAAGGGATCATTGCGTACTCTAACTATCCCTCTCCACGGACTAACCCCTAAGTAAAAAGCTGCTACACAGAGGAAAGCAGGGGAGAAACGATGAACTTCTCCTCAGAGCACACTGGGGGCACAGTCAGTCCTGGTGCAAGGCTGCAAACCCTTGTGGCAATGGGGAAGGTCAGTTGCACAGGTTTACTTGCCCATGAACATTCATCCCTACGGACTGTCATTCCTTGTTGCAAAGTTGGAGAGATTTTGACCAAAATAAAATTGCAGTCAATAGTTCACGCACAGGAACAGCAAGATGATAATTAAATTCTTTTTGTATGAGCTGATAATATAGAAAGGCCTCTCTTTTTTCCACTGTTGTTTATAAACACTATTCCACAAGACATTTGTGTCTAAAGCAAAAGAGTAAGTGCCCAAGAGTTGGATTTTGATTATCCTTGTGGGTCCCTTCCAAATTCTATGACTCTCTGAAATATTTGATGAGACTTGCTAAGCCTAGGCAAGCCCTGCATCTACACAGAAATGTTTCCAAGAAGTGAGTGTATTGGGCAGCAGTCCATTTAGGATGTATATGAAATTCCATATTTTGTTTCCCCAACACTTTATTTTTATGGCACTGCTTACTATACTGCAATCCAAAGTGCATTATATAGAATAGGTAACTAAATATTAATCACAACTCTAACCACATAGTGAAAACCACAATGCAGTGTTATTACATTTATTTTTATTAAAGGAACATTAATTTCTGAGTATCTTGCCGAGCATTTCTGTCAGGGTAATTTATTAATAGGGTATTCACTAATAACCTTGGTAATCTGCTAGTTGTCTTGCATCTCTAAAGTAGATATAGTGCATATTCCCGGGAGAGTTCTTCTCCAGTATGCTGTCAAAGCATAAAAGCTTTCCCTCCTGCTGGATGATGTGCTTTGTTAAAGAGGGAAGCAACCTGATTTGCAAATCCTAGAATGTGATGAATCACCTTTGGATGTCTCAGGAGGTCATATGTCCTTCTGAAATGAATCACGATAACATGATTTTATCACAGATCATTATAACTATTTAGAGGCTTTTCTGGGCCATCTTCTTAGTCTTGAATCTAAAAATATCAATTAAAATGTGAGCTTTAGCTTATAGAAGTGTTAGATTAAATCATGTCCAATTTTAAGACAAATGGAAAAAGTGGGTATCACTATGAAAAAGAAATATACATTTAAGTTATTAAAGTATTATTTTAGGTGCTTTGCTCTGAATTTCTTTGCCTAACTGTTGTGTGTTTTCACCTAATTGTTGTTTCTTCTTGTTCATCAGTATAGCACTTGTAATTACAAATATATTTTTCTGTTCTTTAAGCTGGTGGATGTCAATATGGTCTTCTAAAAACATAAATATTTTTAATTAAAGACTTAATATTGCTGTTAATCTTAACAATCCTTTAAATTGTTCTCAGTTTGTGAGTGTTCTGTTATGGCCAGGAATATAATTGTAAAGACAGGGAACAAAACACAGAAGAAGGTTATGGAATGCATAGGAAAAATCATCTCTTGCAGATAAATAGATTTGCTGTTATAAAAGGTGTGATAAATTTTAAAGCATACTTGGGCACTTCAATAGGACTACTAAATGTGTTTACATTTACAACATGTCAGAAAATGTATGAGATGTCAATTTCATTATTGTAATAGACTTCTTTGACCTCCTTATACGTCTTAGGTCACTCCAATATGACACTATTTTACTGCTGATTGTTTTGCATCTGCTGTTCCAGAGACCTCCTAAAATTGTTAGGAGGTGTAGAAGTAAAAGGTCTATTACATCCTTTCCACAGAACTACCATCTTATGTTGAATTTTTTGCTTAAGCAATGACCAGTTTCTTCCCATGCAATCTCAAAAACCTAGCCTGACAGAACAGACAATATTCCACATATTTGGAAGGTATTAAACAGAAATATCTTCCTATGGGTGTGTTCTATTAAGCCTCATTTCTAACTGTCTGGGCGGTTGCTGTGATTCCCTACTCATCCATCTCCAAGTGTGTCTAGGGATTTAATCTGAGCCATAACCCTATGGCAGTGCACGCAGGTTAGAGCAGTGACGTTGCCAGGCCTGGTTCTTTCCCTGTTTTCTGCACATAAGAACACCTCATTCCTTTCCATTCACACTGGTCACCTGAGTTTTGAGACCAACCAGAGCACAACTGCCCGGAGCCTATGCCCATGCCAAGCACACTCCATTAATCCATGAGCAGATGGGGTTTGCTTATGTTCATCAGCCATGTGGATGTATAACCTACTGCCATGTTGCTACTTGGTGCCCATATCCACTGTGAAAAACAATTCTTAGAATCATAGAAACACACAATTGTTAGGGTTGGAAAATATATCTAAGATCATGAAGCCCAGTCATTAACCCAACACTGTCAAGTCCACCACTAAACCACATCCCCAAGTACTACATCTACTCATCCTGTTAAATACCTTTAGAGATGGTGATTCCACCATTTCCCTGGGCAGCCTGTTCCAATGTTTAACAACCTGTTCAGTGAAGAAACCTTTCCTTAATATCCTGCACAAACCACCCATGGTGCAACTTCAGGCTGTTTCTTCTTCTCATATTGCTTTTTACCTGGGAGAATTGACCAACCCCGAGCTGTCAACAACCTCCTTTCAGGTAATTGTAGAGAGTGAAAAAATCTTCTTCAAGGGCTTCCCAGCCTACCTGGCTACCCGTCCACCTCTCTGTCTCTCGCTATTGCCAGAGGTGCACTGGGATACAGCAGGTGGCATTTTAGGAGAGTCATTACCACTGCCTCACCTGACACGGGCATTACTACACGTGCCAAGCACGAGCCGGACCCTTCTTTTTTCCCTAAGGAGAAAAAAAAAAAAATTGTTTTTTTTCCCCCCCGGGGGTAGACCAGCCTCACACACAACCTGTACTCCTTCTCAGAGTGCATCTGCTGTGATGTGAGCTGCTGACCCCGTTGGGCCGGGGCAGGCGGGGCGGGAGCAGGCCCGGCGGGCACGCTGGCCACACGGCGCCGCGGCCATCGCCCCAGGCCCCGCCCGGCCGCCACCCTGCGGGCCGCGGCTCTGGGCGGCGGCCGGGGCGGAGGGAGAGGAGGGGCGGTGGCGGCCGGCGGCCGGAATCGTTTCCTGGGTAAGCGCAGCGGGCTGGGAAGCGTTTCCGGAAGGCTGGCCGCATCCCGCAGCGGCTTCGGGCGCCTCCGGGGCGGGCGGCGGAGCGGCGCGGCGGGCAGGTGCGCTCCGCGGCGGGCGGCGGGAGGGCACGGCACGGTACCTTACGGCACGGCACGGTACGGTACGGTACCTTACGGCACGGCACAGCACAGCAGGGCAGGGCGTCCCGTCCCGCGGCATAGCCCCGGTGCGCGGCCGCTCCGCCCGGCCCGCTGCCGGTGCGAGAGGGCAGAAGGCCGGGGGAGGGTCCGGCCGCCCTTGCTCGGGGCGATTCCGCCGCATCCCGGTCTGGGGGTTGCGGGGCCGAGGCCGGCCTGCGGTCCGCTGCCTTCCCCCGGTGTGCAGGAGCGCTGCCGCTGCTGCTGCTGCAGAGCGCTGGCCGAGCCTGCGGCGAGCGTGGGCTCTGCTCCCGCGGGCGGCGAATAGCAGCGGCAGCTGGTCTTCTTCTGCTGGTGGTGGTGCGGTAAAGAAACCTGGGAAATGGATGGTAAAAGTGCCTGTAGGAGTTTCTTTTTTATTTCTTTTTTTTTTTTAATTTAAATTAGTAGAGTGAGCGGGTTGAGCTCTGTGATTAAATCGTACTCGAGGGTTACGCGCGGGGCTTCAAATGCGAGCGTGCGAAAAATACGGTCCTTGGAACAAAACGTGGACCCCATGAATCCGTCTTGGAAGTTGTCAGGAATTTGCTTGGGTCCCAAGGCAGCAACGGAGCTACTTTTCGTTGCGGCTAGAGAGACTGATAAAATGGAAAGTGTAACGGTTTGTATTTGTACTTCATTGCTTTGCCTGCTTGTTTGCAATGTTTTATAATTCTTGGCTGGGCTCCTGCTTGCTAGGGAGGGTAAGTGTACTTCTGGGTTTTAAACACAAAATAACAAAATCAAGATAAAACCCCTACTCTGCAGTGGTAGTGCGCTGCTGGGCTTTGTGTGTTGTGGATGCTGCTGGTAGCTGTAGGTGGTAAATCGTATCTGCAGTCAGCTGTTCGGGGTAACAGTGTCTGCTGCAAGTTTCAGTGCTTCCCCAAGATCTGCTGTGTTGCCCCAGGGGCTGAGGTAGGGTTGCTGCTGAGCTGCTGCAGATTTGCTGTGTCCTCTGGCTCGGAGGTGTGCTCCTCCAGTTTGTGTTCTAGATCCTACATGTTGTGCTCTGGTATTTTCTGAATGCCTGAATGAGTTGTCTGTCTTGTGTTTTTTCTGCTAGCATATTTGCATTTGGTTAAAATAAGAATGCAGATGTCCTAGCACTTAAAGGAAGAAACATCCTCTTATGGTGACCTTGGGACAAAATCTTGGCTGATTAATTTCCTTGCCTGGAACAGTCATGCGGAGTGAGGATATTTTTGTTCTTCCTTTACAGCAATGAGTGTGTGATGAAATACGTTTTGGCTTGTATTTTTTGGGGTCTTTTATCATCTGAGGGAAATCAAGGTCTGGAGAAGACTCTTTGGGGTGAAGAGTAATTTTATCCTGTGTTATGAAAAAAAGATAACTGTTGTAACAAGGAGGAAGATTCTTGGCTCTGAAGCAGCACGAGTGAATGTGCCTTTCCCAGCAAGAGTCATCTAAATAGTAGATTACAACTGTGGGAATCATTTGCTGGGAGAGGAAATGCATGGCTTGGAAACCTGGATTATTCTTTTCATTTTCAGTTCTGCAGCTAAGCTGGAAACCAGTGACAAAATTAGTCATTTGTGGTGTGGTGTTGAGTAGGCTTTGCTGTGCCGTTGGTCAGGAGGGATGGAGTCTTCCTTAGGAAATGCCTGAGGAGCCTAGAAAGGGCTGCTGCAGGATTTGAGCTGAAGAGAGTGGTGACTTCAGGAGCTTAAGGGGGAATTTGAGTACTTGAGATTGCCTGCTGTAAGGATTTTAAGGTTGTGAAAAACTGAAGTGAATCCTGGTAGTTGATGGTAATGGTGAGCAACTGACTGATTACATCTTTGTCAGATAGCAAGCTTTGACATAGGATGTGTAGTCATACTTGAACAAATCATCCCCACTGAAAACAAACAATCCTGTACATCCTTTTCTAATGGGACACAAAGTCCTACCTTTGTACCCTGCTGTGAGCAAGGAGCTCCATTACTGGGAGGGGAGCAGCAGAGCCAGGCATGTGCTGGGTGCACTGGCTGATCACTGACCAAGCTGCTGCTGTGGAGAAAGTGAAGGTGATGGTGGAGTGTGTTGGGCCAGGACACATCAGGAGCAGTGGTGGAATGGGTGTGAGCTCCTGGGGAGTGCCACCCCTGGGTTCTCTCACTTGTGCTGCAGGTGGGACAGTGCAGACTGAGGCTGGAAGACAGCAGTGTCAATTATTCCAGAGAAGACAAGGAAAGAAAACCTGGCTTGTTTAGCCTAGCAAATAAGGCTGAGATGGAATATGATTGCAGTCTGCAAGTACAGCTGGGATATAAAACTAGAAAGGGAGAGAGGAGCTATTTAAGCTAAAGAATAATGTTGGCATGAGAGGAAATGGGTATAAACTGGCAGGAATAAACTTAAGCTGAAATTTACACGGTTTCTTCCCTAAATGGGCTCAGGTTCTAGCACAACCTTAAAATGGGATAAATGGAGTAAACCCCTTAACTAGCTCTTGAGGATTTGTTGAGGAAGTCTATATTGTATGCTTGGCTGTGGCAGTAGGAAAGAAGGCTTGGTAACTCAGGAAAAGCTTTTCTGTATGTCTGAGTTAATATAAATTTTATGTGTTAGTGTTTCTTATTTTTAAAATCTGACATTACAAAACTGGTATAAAAATGCCTGCTCTACAGCTTGTATTGCTACATGGTTGCAACGTGCTTAGTGGCTGCTTTCTGAAATGTTTTGCATGTTAGGTTTTTTTCTTGCCCTCTAAAATAATGTATTGTCTAACAACTGCATCTAATTGTGTGGAAAATCCTTTTCCTTAAAGTACAAGCTGTGCAAAAGGAAACTATATGTTTGTATGTATGAGCTGCTTGAGCTTATTAACTTTCAGGTTAATAAAGGAACTGCAGCAATTCTGTTCCCCCCCACCCCATATGTGAGGAATTCATAAATCCTCTCAAAAAGCAGTTCTTGGGGGGGCTGTACAGTAGACCCAGATAATGTGAACTGAGACCAGTTCTCCAAGGTATGCTGTGACTGGAAGACCATAATTAAATGACGTTAAAACAAATTTGAAAATGAGTCTAGTGGAGCTAGTTGTGCATGGGATTTGTCTCATTTGTTGTCCTGTAGAATAGCTGAGTTATCTGGCATGGTGGTTGCAGTAGTTGAACCTGTATGAGGTCTGTAGTTGGTTTAAAAAATATTGTGTGTGCAACAAGGAATGCAACCAGCCGCAGATGCTGTATAATGAGTACTGTGACTGTCAGCAGAACCTGACTGCTTCTCATGATGACCCGTATCCCAGCACCTCTGTGCCTGTTTCCTTGTCTCATTATGCTTTGGACAGAGCACTGATCTATGCTGTCCCCAGAGACTTGAAGAGCAGAGGGTGTTTTTGGAATGCTGTGTGTGGTGTCCTGCTTTAATTGCCTAATTCTTTTTACCCTTCAGCCTGCTTCCCTTGTAATCTGTTGTCTTCTGCAACCTTTTTTCTTTCTTCCGTTTTCTTTTTTTTTTTCTGTCACCGTGAAAGCAAATATCAAAGGAAAAATAAGAACAGGATGCCCTTATTCAAAACCTCCTCTATAGACACTCTCTGAAGCTCTGGCTGTTCTCAGCTTGTTGTTACCAGAGTTGGGTGCAAGCTTTCCCTTCAAAACATTTGGTGGCTTTTGGTTCCAAATTCCTGTCTGGTCTGCAGCCTCCTGGGGCCTTTAGCCAGGAGTGCTGCTTGTCTGTAGGTCTGCTTCTGGCTGTGAAAAGAATTCCTGCTTTCTGCTTGGCTTCCCCTGGATCCCTGCTGAGATTATTGTCTCTTTTGCCACTTTCCATTCACCTGCAAGGGGTGTTACAGGTAGGAGGCTGTAGAACTCTGGCAGGAGAATTTGAGGGAATTGTTGTGTTGTGGAGAGTGCCCTGGGATTGCTGATGACCACTGGTTTATCTGTGCCTCATCTGGGAGGTCCTGGTTGCTGAAGTCTGTTGCCAAGGGTGTAAGAGCAGACCCTGCAGCAAGGCAATGGGAAGTGAATGTAGGAGTCTGCCCTGACAAAGGCAGCAGGCACTTGGCCTCCATCACTCTCAGGATAGTGAGTTAACCTTGTTAAAGAAAGTGGATTTCTTTAAGCCTTAAAAAGATGAAACTCGATTTAGCTGGAGATCTAAGGTCAGCCTCAAAGTTCTGTCTCCCATTAACTTCAGCCTTCCCTGAAAATATATTTGTTTGGGTAAGTATTTAGATCATTACTTTTACTGCTGAACAAACCCTGCATCTGAGGGTAATACTGATTAGTGCATTTTTAAAGTGGTCTGCATACCAATTAGAATGATTAACTAGATGCAAGTATGTGCCTTTATCAGTAGTCTTTGCTGCATTTGATACTGAGCACTGATCTCAGATGAATGAAGGCAGGCACAGTTCAGTCTAGGAATTCATGAATGTAAGCTACTAACTTGAGTAGTAGTGCATTGAAAGTTATATGTGACAGAGGGAGGCTTCCTAGAAAATAAAATATGCAAATTTTTCTTCTGATCTCAGTCCCAGATAGCCAGTGTCTGTAATTCTGGTTTGTTTTAACTTATGTATAGTGCTATGGCTGTAAAGTACTTTAAGCAAACTCCTGGCAGACTTATATTTGACAGTTTAATCTGTCTGACTTCACAATTTAAAAACCTCCACTAAAATCTCAGTGGTGTCCTCCTGTAGCTATGCCAAAATGGAGTTATAACTCTGTGATTTATTACTGTTTGGCTGTTCTTATTTTCTGGAGAAGACTTAAGGGAAATCTTTTTTTCCTTTGTCTTCCTTGCTGGATTACGTTGCACTCGAGATAATATACCCTGTCAGACAAAGTATCAGCTCTGTCTGCCTTTGGGAAAACCCTCCTGGAAGCACTAGTCATGCTTCACTATGATATGCTTTTAAGCAATTTTGCAGTGTGTTTAGTTGTTTTGTTGGAGGTTTGTTTTTCTTTGCCTTTAGTGCAAGTGCAGTTTAATTTTTGAAGGTACCAAAAGGAACATTTCTAAAGTACTTCTGCAGATTTCAAGTGTAGATGATGTGTTTAAAAATAACATTTGGATTTAATGTTGGTGTTAAAATATGTTTCATGCAGTACTCTCTTAGTCACAACTGATTTTTTCCTTATGTCCATTAATTGGTTATGAAGAGAGGTTCCCCGATGTAACTACTGTGTGTGAAGGGCAAATTCCAAAGAGAAGGAAATTGACAGGCGTTAGCTTTACCTTTATGAATTAACTTGTTTTAGCAGAAGAAGCTACCATAAGCTTTATGTATTTTGTTGTCATCTGTTGTACAAACATATCTTTTCTTTGCAGTGTTCTCAGGATAGGAAGCCCTCCACACAGTTATTAAATGGCAGTCATTAGTGTGACTAATATTGCCACAAGTCAGTTAAGACTTTATTGGAAGCCTTGTAAGTATAATTTCTCAGATTAATTGAAGGGAGATGCTGCAGGGTTCCTACAAGCCACTGCAGAATGCTGCAAATTAGGAGCTTGGCATTAAGCTATCCTATGTATCTAATACAGAATTTCATTTACCCAAACTACTAATTCCACATCATAAGGAAGTGTAAGCAGTAGGTTGGGTAAATATGACAACTAATTCATTGCTCTTGTGTTTACACTTGCCTTGTTAATTCTATTTGCAAAGAGGTTTATTGTTAGGAAGAGATATTTCTTAACAAGGTGTTGAACTGTGTAGCTGTGGAGAAAGCTGTGCAGAGAAGAACCAAGAAACATGAAAGAGAGCTGCAAGGAAGAGAAATAAAGAGGAGGAATGCTCTCCCATGGAGAACTTGGCACTTGACAGATCAAATTGGGATTTAAATGCGGCATAATGGAAAGAAAGTTTAATTACATTGTGTGAGTTGGAGATACATAGGAATCTGTATAAAATAAATCTATGAACTTAGAGCAAGATTCATTTGGAAGGAAATACAGCAGGCAGCCTGGGTGTTTGGGTGCACATGGCATTAAGAAAACCTTCATCACTATGGGATGATCTTGTCTCCTTGGCACCCTGCATGCCTCCTGTGTGAGCAGGAGAGGCAGATCTCAATGGTATTTTGTTGATGGGGTTTTTTGGGTTTATTTTTTTCCCCTGATACCCATGTGGGTGTAAAACCTTTGTGGAATGTGAGATCCCACCAAGTCAGGCACTCTGGTAGAGTGGCAGGTTGGGAAATAACTCATATTTTTCGAGTTGTGTGGGAGCCTGCTTGCCTTTTTCTTCTTTTTTTTTTTTTCTTCTTTTCTTTTCTTCCCTCTTTTTTCCACCATAATTCAAGAAAACAGTGAAACAGCACAGGAACCGTCAGTAAAGGGAATGATTTAACACAGTTGTATATGAAAAGATACATGTACTCAGACAAACAGGATTTAAAAATTTTTTTGAGAAGTTTGACATTAATTATCTTAAAAAGTTCTCCAATTTAGGAAAAATGTTTGATGAAGCTTGTGTATTTGAAAAGAGAAATATTAGAAAAAAACCATATTTTTAATTATTTGAAGTTTGCTTCTTGAAAACATTTGAGATTGGACTTATTGTTAGATAACTTTGTAGGTTGTTAAGAGAACTAGCAAAGGATATTGAAGTAACACAAAATAATGTTGGCTTTAAGCATGTGTTGTTATTTAAGTATGTGCAAGAGCTGCTAGCAAACAATGCTTAATTATGTATGTGTGGTTTAACCTTATTTTTATAATCTTTGCATGCTGTTAGGTTAGCAGTGACATGTGTAAAGTTTTTCTGTGAAATATCCTGTATATTCCCTTTTGCAAGTACAGATTTGAATGTGGGTAAAAATGATGATTCTGTATCTGCCAAAATATAGGAAGCTTTCTGGTGGAGGCATATCAGCATTGAGGGACCAGTAATTCTTTTCTGAAAACCAATATATATATGTCCTAATGTGATAAAGATGGTGCTGTTTGTCAGGGAAATGGCTTAAGTGTTCCCTGGGAAGTTTATCTTTGCATCCTAACAGCACGTCAATATTGTGATGCCCTTGCACTGAAGTGTAACTCCTGATGGCAGATCACAGAAAATTCAGGGACTCTCAGTGAGGAGTCTGTGTGGGGAGAGGAATCAAGAGGGGCAGTTGGGAGACTCTGAGGGATACCAATGAGGCTTGATGCCAAAAAAATCCTGAAGTCAGGGGGTCCTCAGACCATGGTTAAAGGCTTGTTCCTCAGGCAGGTGTCACATTTCTGTTTTCTATCTTGCTTTGGGCTAAAACTCAGCCAGCATATGTTGCATGTTGGTTCTGAAATATAGTCTCCATGCTGTGCTTTTGGTCAGCCAGTGTGTAGGAACACATACAATGATGTGATAGGGTTTTACTTGCTTGTTTTTAGGCAGAAAACAGGGGGATCCCTCAGTGCTTCCCTGGTCCAACCAGCAAGTCAGGAGGTCATGTTTGTTCTCCCTCCTTTCCAATGGGTGTGCACATGTTACAGGGAAGGGAACAGCTGACAGGCAGGGTATGGCAAGGTACATCCCTAAATTTGCTGTTTCGCTGGTAGCAGAGGCCCTTGTAGCCTCAGAGATGTGGCAGCTGAGAGCTGTCTCTGCCCTTGCCTTGCAGTAACCCCGAGGCTTCACTGAGCAGTGTACCCTGCCAGTGTGGA
This sequence comes from Fringilla coelebs, assembly GCF_963513975.1. Taxonomy (NCBI): domain Eukaryota; kingdom Metazoa; phylum Chordata; class Aves; order Passeriformes; family Fringillidae; genus Fringilla; species Fringilla coelebs. Next base: position 23,712,327 of record NC_140032.1, on the reverse strand, counting down.
GAGGCCCAGGAGTTGGTGGCTGGCTGCCTGCCATCCTGCAGCACAGAGCCTGCCTCTGCTGCTGCCAAACCAGCAGGTAGGAGTGCTGGCTGGGCGGAAAACATTTTGTGGGATTTATCCAAAATAAATATCTAATTTTGCATGGGTGAGGCTGAAATTCTTTAGCTGCCCCTCCTGCTAGAGCAGAAGAGAAACCCTTTTTTTTTGTCTCCATGCTTTTCTAAGCTTCTGTGCATATGCAAGGTAAAGCTATTATTTTCCTAAATTTAAAGTTTGAGTCCTCTACGTCCTTGAGTTGTGATGGATGTCTAGATCTATACTGCTTTGAAAACCTGTTTGAAGACATGTAACCCAAACTTCTCTGAACCTTCTCCAAAAGACTCACAATTGAGGCATTTAGCTGAATTTTTGCTTCTGCTCTGTGCTTCTACATAGTCCTTGAAGTGTAAATATAGAGCTGGAAAAAATAGCACTTGATCTGGTATCCCAGCTTGCACTAGGACTTAAATTAGGAAATATGAGCTTCTGCTATAAATCAGAAATTTGAGTTTGTAACCCCTTAATTTTTGGCCTGATAAATCCTATTACTCCTCGAAAGCTGTTAAGGTTCATGTCTGTAAGTCCCAAGGTTGTTTTAAATCTGTGGGTTAAATAACACGTATGCAAAGGTTCAAAATAAGGCTGTCAGCCCACACAGCATGCTGGCTGTAAAACCAAGACTGGACAGTGTGGGGCTGATTCAGGACATGCTGATCTGACTTCAAACCTGGCTAGTGTTGAGCTTTAGCTTCTGCTGCCTCTACTGCCTTTGCTGCAGTACAGGGATGGAAAATTCACAGGCTGCTGATGTTTGTTCTAGTGTCATTAGTTCTCTCAGAGTAAAGGGTGGATACTTTTGGCACAGTGTCACCAGGCTGTCCTAGAGAGCTCTTCCGTGGCACGCAGTGAAAGCATGTCCTGAGTTCTCCTAGAGCACTCTTGCTTGGCACACAGTGTGAGCCTGTCCTGAGTTTTCCCTGCTGCTGAGTGCAAATACTTGATAACTTCCTCAGGCAGACGGTGTTCAAGCAGGGAGCAGGTCTTTCCCCATTCTGGGGCTGTTCTTTGAGTTGAGGTTTCAAGCAAATATTTTAAGCATGGATAGATGCAGTGTGCTGTTATGGCAGGATGCGTATCCTCCTTGCGCAAGGTGAGCTTGAAAGGAGGTGTTGAAATTCTAGATCCTTGATAGTAGAGGATGAAACTGAATTTGAATAGATTTTAAACTGACAGAGGAGATGCTCTAAGGAGAGTGACACATATACCCTGCAATTCCAAAAAGATACTGGTGCTCCCAAAGGCTGGCTCAGGAAAGCACCTGCCAGAGGACTCAGGTGGAGGCAGAAGCTAGTACATAAATAGATGAAGAGGAATTTTAATTACACAGAGGAGCTAGATGATGAGATTTGCTGTGAAATGCAGCAGCAAAATAAGCCTAAGTCACTTGCACAGAGTTAGACACTAACCTGGATATAAAACTCTTCTGTGGAGCAGTGGGGAGGCATAGTCTGTGCAAAGTACAAATAAATCCATTTTAAAATGTTTTCTAGGTTTCTTTCTTTCATCTCCTAGTCTGTTTCAAGGACAGGCCAGGGTTTATCCTGTAAGATTCTAAGTAACCAAATTTGCAAATAATTGTGTTTTGTTTTGCAGAAACTGAAGTTTCCACATGGGAGTTTCACCTGCAAGCTATGTTTCTCTGCATTTCCTTGGCTATTCCTAATGTAGTAGTGTCTGTAGCATTTATTATCTCTAATTCAGAAGCATAAGCTACCTCAAATGCTTTCACAGCACAGCAAGGAGTTTTAATAGGCCATGAGAGACCCTGTGCAAAGCTTGTCAAGTAGCCACAGCTGGTTGGTAAAAGTGGATGATTAAAAACTAGTGTTTTCCAAAGGCTTGTAAGCTGAGTGTGACAGGCTCATTGATTAGCCATGTTTCTACCTCTCTGAGAAGCTGTGGCTGAAAGAACTTTTTCTTTGAAACAGGGCGGTGCACACAGGAATGCTTGACTCTTGTGGAGGCTAATGCTTTCTTACCTCAGATGGTATCTGCACAGCATACAGGAAATGGTAGTAAAATTATTGGTGCTTTTGAAATGGATGTTGTCGAGGTTTTTAGCCATAACTAGAAAGCAACAGAATATCATAAACTTGATAAAATGTTTCAATTTGAAGCAATACACTTTTGTGTGTGAAGAGCACATCACAATTTTACAAGGTGAAGTAGATAGGTTTTCAGAGTGTTTGCTGAGGCAGAGCACACAGAGGCAAAGCACTGTAGTGAAACGACAGTATGGGTTGGATACCATCTCATGGGGAGCAAGTATTTAAAAAAAACGCAGCTCTACTGGGAAGTCTAGCTCTAGTGCTGTTATCTTAAGGGTCACCAGGGATGGCTTCAGAAACTGAGCTCACTTTAGAACAGCAGCTTATTGTCAGAATCAAGATCACAAAATTCACTTCTTGCTTCCAAAGAGAAGTAGTGCTAGGAGGCTTTTACACGCTCCTTTCTCTCATTTACTCCATGCTTTTGCACAGTATAAAAATATCTGTGTTTAAAACAACCTTTTTCTTAAAACATTTATCTTTGAAGAGAAAAGCAAAGTGCTTTTCAAATTAGATGCTCTGAGTACAAAGTTCAGAAATAGCATGCCAACAGGAATTTTTAGATCTGCTGGTTTTCCTGTTGTCACATGGATTTCACCACATTAATACAACTTTTGATAATTACATCCTTGACCCAGTTACTCTTTTTATGCTTTCCTTTCCACATCGAGTCAGGCAAGCATAAACATTTAATGTATATTAGAAATGAGAAGTTTTGTCTTCAGAAATGAATCACAGTAGAAGGGGAGGAGGGAGAACAGCAAGTCTTTTGGGTTTTTTTCCCTGCATTCTAAAAGAAATTGTTAGGTAGATGCTGTGTTTAGGTCATACCACACTGATGGGGCTTCCCCCCAATACTGATTGTGATAGATGAGTTTCTTAAACTGTATTAATTTTTTGAGCTGAAAATTTTGCATGCAAGTTGCATGTCATCAGTGGTTGTGTTGCCAAAGGAGGTCTGTTGATGCCACCACTCAGGCAAGTGGCATGTTTTGGACTTTACTCCTGTGAGATGGTAATTGACTGCTGGCCCATATTATAAGGACAGAAGGCATTAAGAAATATAAAAGGTGGTTTTTAAAAGAAGGAGTAATTGCCATAATAATTTTCTGAGTAGGGCCATTGGTAATACAAAAGAAGCTAGTCAGTTCTTTTTTTTTTTTTCCTGAGGATAAAAGTAGGAGCTAGAAGTGATGATGGTATACTATACACTTTGAAAATTGCTTTTATCACAGATTATCTGTTTTCCTGAATATTCACAGGTAATCATTATCAGTTAGTTCCTTCTTTGTCTAGTGGAAACAAATCTTATTTTTAGCTTCCATCCCAGTTTTGTCTAAATCATTAATTGCTCTTCTGTTTCATTAAGCTGCAGCCAACCATCAAATGTGGGATCATATTATTATTATTATTAGTAGTAGTAGTAGTAATAGTAGTAGTAAGGAACTCTGATGCTTCAATTACCTGTGTGCCACATTTTCAGTGCTATAAAAGAGAGGTTACACACTGCCTGTGCATCCAGGCAGGCATAGTGACAATAGTACTGGGGCTTTTTTTCTGTGAATTTTTGAGTGACTGTTATTAAGACTGTCATGTGTATGTAACCTTTCAGCATACTGAGCATAAATTGCTGCTCCAACTAAACTTAGAATATGAAAGCAGCGGAGCTTTACCCCAATGAATTAATTCTCATGCTCTTAGGTATCAAAATTGGTTGAAATTTGGCGGCTTAATTTCACATCAGTGACCCCTTTGTACAAACACGTACTTGTTATCTCGGTGCAGCAGTGTGGGATTTCAGAGGACGAGCACTGCAAGCTGCCAACTGAGCTGAAAGGTCTCACGTGCCTCTTCCCCAGCATGAAGTGACTTAACACCTCTCAAGGCCTGTGACACAATTGTGCTTGTTGCAATTAGCTGCTTGACTAATTCCCAGTGTTGGTGGTTACTGGTGGTTACAGAGATAGCATTGCTGTTGCCCTATACTAGGTATTTTGTAAAGGAAAAAAAATTAATAGGTATATTTTGTTGCAAAAAATGTGGATTTCCTTGAGGTGACTTTTCTTATTGAGAGGGAAAACAGAAACTTTTGAATTTCTCCTTCTCAGCAGACTGCTGCTTCTTGTAGTAAGTGAAACAGAAGCTGTAGGAAAAGCTGTTATTTTCTTGGGTGACTAACCATATTTTTTACTTTCTGTATAGAATCTTAGAATGGCTTGGGTTGGAAGGGATGTCAAAACTCTTGTTCCAACCCCCCTGCCATGGGCAGGAACAGCTTTCACTAGAGCAGGTTGCTCAAAGCCCCATCCAGCCTGGCCTTGAACACCTCCCCAGGGACTGAGCATTCACAGCTTCTCTGGGCAATCTGTTCCAGTTCCTCACCACCCTCACAATGGAGAATTTCTTCCTTATATCTACTCTAAGCCTGCTCTCTTTTGGTTTGAAGCCATTTCCCTTTTCCTGTCATGATATCTTCTTTCTCCATCTTTCTTGTGGACTCTGTGAAAGAGAACTGCATGGGGTTTTGGGTGTTTTTTTTTTTAAACCTCTACTCTGAGCTACGAAGTATTGCATCTTCATTCTTTGCATATTTCTTGATTTGGTTCAAATAGAAAATAAACATGTGTAAAAGTTATTTATTTTCCAAAGTGGTAACAGCCCCCTGGTGTGTTTGAAGCACAGTGTGTGTTTACAGAAGAAATAGTCAGACTGTTAAATTTTAAAACATATATTAAAGGAAAGAATAGTTAAAGCCATGTATGGAAAATGGGACAAAATGCAACATAAGTTAATCTGTTGGTGGACTATGTCAGAGTAACTGACCCTTTATTTTCTTTTCCCTACCTTAAGATATGAGTCGGGATAAATAATTTTTTTTCATTTGGTCTTTAATAAAACATTTGTTATCACAATTGTCTGAGTTACAAAGCAGTTAAGGGTTGTACTAAAGGGGAAATAATAGAAGAGCCAAAGGGATGCCTAGATTGAGGAAGACTAGGGGTGGGATGTTGCAAAAAAAAAATTGTCAACCAGAAGTTAGGAGTGCTCAAAGGGTGCATTAATCTTGCTGGTACTAAATAAGATGTTGCAGATGTATCTAACCCTTATACAGAAGAAGTAGAGCCATTATACAGTATACTGTAGAGTTCTTCTCTAGGAAGAAATTAATAATTTTAATAATGAGAACTGAGAAAGATAATTTGAAATCCAACTTGGGGTTGGAAGGCTCGTTGTTCTGAACACAAGCATTGGCTTTACCCCACACAGTACTCAGCATTTTGGGGGGACACACTTTGGGATTTCTTGTCCCTTGCTTTATCTGGTCTTTCATTGCTCTGATGTTTTTGATCTCACCTCTTCTTTCTGAAGTTGTACTCTTTGTGCTTATAGCTCTGAAAAAGCTAATTGAAACAAGATTTTGCTAATTGTCTTTGGAAGTGGCACAAAGAATGACTGGACAGGCTTGCTCAGCCTGGGAAAAGGGAGAAGTGCTCTATAGTTCCTGGCTTTGAACTGCTTGTGGCTTTATGGTTTCCCAAACCCTGGTGGCAGCTTCCTATTTGGCTGCTCGGAGGTGAATTCCAAAAGCTTCAGCAGAGTTTGGTGTTGCTTGCTGCAAAAGCTTTGGCAAGGATTTCACTGCATACATAATTATAATAACAGTGTGTTAAATACAGAAGGTTGTATTATACATTAGTATTTATTAAATACTATCATGATCTGAATTTATAAATTTCATAGCTGTGTTGTGTGTGACCTGGAACTCCCCAGGTTTAGGGCTTAGTTTATATATTAGAGTTGCCTGCCTTAAAAATACCAAAGGACATCTCCTCTCCCTGATGTTTTTAAGTGTCAGTGTAGCATTATTGTGTGTAAGTGATTTGTATCTTTGAACATGGTGCTGGAGAAGGATGGGCAGTCCTAGGAGCAGTACTAGGATTTCCCTACTGCCAGCTTTCCCCAGTTCATGGTATGTAAGTTATGGGCTGCCATCTCCAGCCTGTGAAGATAGGGAGTGATGATCCAAATCGTGTCTCTTCTTCTTGTTCCATGCAGATCTGCATGGCAAATCTGGGCAACTCTGTAAGGCTGACAGAGAAGATGTTAGAGCAAGAATGAGGATTAGCTTCTCTACTGTATTTGAAATCTTTATGGCAGCAATTCAAGATTTTATGTAGACAGTCAATGGTGAACCTTTAATACATGTGGTAAGATCTATCCTGTGTTAGACTCAAAGAACAGTGTAGAAGATAAGTTTTTCCTGCCTAAAAAAAAGCATTTGCTACCCTTGTTACTGATGGGTGGTATGCTGATTCTGAGTAACACATTGTAATTGGCATGACTAAGATAAGATGGAGGAGAAGATTTGAGTCAGTCATGGCCAGGAGTTAAATATGGCATTGTGCATTCTTAATTTTGTAAAAGATGTTGTTTCCAAAACTCCTAAAAAACCTTTGGATCTGAATAGCTTGGGTTACTGCTATTAAGTGACAACAGGGATTTTGGTGTTCTGGGAAAACATTTTTACCTGTCTGGATAATATTTTTTCATTTCTCTTAGCAGTATGTAGTTCCTTTGGCTTTGCTTTTGCATTTTAGGCAGTACTTTAATGTCTTCAGTACTTTAATTTTGGCCTACAGGTGCTAGTAGAATCGATGTGCTGAAGTACTTCTCTGATGTAAGTCGGCCCTGAATTATGTTTAAAAGCCATGTCACTTTGTTCATACAAAATTTGGCTCTTCCCTCCCCAAACTGGACATTGGGTCTTGGCATTGGGTCATTGCACAACGAAGAGTGCATGGACAGCTTCTCTCTTCCTTGAAGTATCTGGCTCTGAACACTTTGGCTTTAGGCTGGCAGTGTCCAAGCATCAGCCAAGTTGGAGCATGTTTTTGATGTTCTTTCCTGGCGGACAGCGAGACTTTTGTAATTTCAGGATTATTTTTCAGAGAAATGCATCTAGTCCCAGTTTCAGCTGGTACTTTAAAAAAATTATAAACATCCAACCAAAACCCATGAGAAACTACTTCTCTGATGGGGGGGGGACTGGAGTTTGAATCAGATTGGTGATGTTTTGAGATCAAGATACACTTTAATTGAAAATATTCCCTTAATTCTTGCTATAAAGCATAATTTTTGCTATAGAGCAGCTGCAAAGCACAAGGTAAAATTGCCCTCAGCTAAAGATTTATTGACTTTGCTTTTTTTCTTTCCTCCTCTTCTAAAATAATCTGCAGTATGTTGTGGAGTAGAGTAGCTGTGTTTGGACTCAAAAGTGTTTTGCAATGCTTAACTGACTGCAGTGGGTTTGATACAGAGCAGCATTCAAAAAAAGCATGGCTTTGTTGCTGTGCTCCTGCCTTCCACACAGACAATTACTGATGGGTTTTGTACATGATGCAACGGGAGTAGGGAAGCTGTGGCACAGAGCAGAGGAGCTGTAAGCATATGTGCTGTTTGATATTTCACTCTGCAGTGGTGGGTTGGACTATAAACATCTCTCCCTGTTTCCCTTTTTGTGTTTTGCTCCCTGCCAAGGCAGATGTAAACTTGCAGTGTTATTTGAGGTTTCTCTGTACAGAGGTACCTTTTAACTGCAATTATGGCAGAACTCCTCCCTCCCTAGTGGGTAACCTGTAGAAGCATTGTTCATGTCCTTGTGTGACCAGAAATAAAGATTAGCAAACCCTTTCCTGCTGTAAAACTTTCCCCCAGGTTGAAATGGATAGGAAAGTTCAGTGGGGCTGATTAGTTCTAATTCCGCCCCCCCCCCCCCCGCCCCAGCAAATAATTAAAGGTTACTGTTAAATTCACCTCATTCTCTATTAAGGTCATATTAAACTGCCTTACTTAAGTTGTGTTTTTAGTGTTGGTAAAGGAAAGCATTATATTGAGAAAAACACTGTATTGTGGAACAATTTTAAAGTTATGTAGAAACATAGTATTTAGTGACCAATAAAATTATTTGTGTTGCAAGACACCAGAACAAAGGAGTTATGAAAGTTGTGTATCTTCCATGAAGGTGCCTGCCTTCAGTTCCTGCATAACCTCTTTGTGCTTGATCACGAAAGGATCTGTCTACATTGGCAGTGCTGGGGAATTTAACACATGCTCTAAGGATGTTTTTAGTTTATGCAAGGATTCCTGCATATTTCAAATACTTGGTAATTGTGCTTGTTTGTTTTGGGGGCAAAAGTGGAGGGAGGTGGCTTGAGTAATGTTCAGTTGGTAGTAAAATAGTTACACATCTATCTTTTCTTACTGAGTCAGATTTGAGATATAGGTGCCCTTAAGGCCTTGCTTTCCATAGTCCCTGGGGAAATTTCTCCACCTGGATTCTTAGCACTGGTGCTCAAAGTACCAGCTGCAATCTAGTGTTTGATCATACAAAAGATAACTAGTGGTAAATACATCTACAGGGCTGTGTGACATCCAGGAATTGGCAGGAGGGAAATTCCTCTGGATGGTTGTTGGTTTACATGCAGGTCAACTCTTCTTTTATTACGGATGGTTAAGTGAAGAAAAGACTTGGAGTGAGTGCCAGGCTATTTCTCCTTGAAACACTAGTCAACAGATTGTTTAAGAATTTACAAACTGAAGGAATTAGCAGCCTGGCAGCCTAAGCTGTTACCGGCTTTGAATAGCGTGTGCTCAGGAGCATTTTCCTTTGCCTTGTGAGGACAGCTACATTTTACAGTGGTCATTATGCTCCTGGCGGGGTTTGCAAACACAGGCAGTTGAGTTTGGCTCGACTCCTGTTGCTGCGGTGTTTTGTTTTCCAGAGTGCCTTTAGCTGCTATTCAACACCTTTTATCAATCTGGCTTTACCACAGCCTAGAAACCACAGCCTAGAAACAAGAAAGGCTTGCATGGGAAGTCACTGTCTAGACACTGGCTGGTGTTACTTCTGTGTTTCATCATCCTCTTCTCCAGCATGGATCTTTATGGCCACCGAGGTAGGGAAAACCCACCAGCTCAATGGCAACACAAGAGGCAGTGCTGTCATGGAGAAGTTTTCCCTCTTGCTGAGTGGTGGTTTTAGGTTAGAATGGGGAGATTTTCTTAAAATTTAAGATTTTGTGTGATCTTGAGTTAAAAAGAGGGCTTCTTTTCTGAAATTACCTAATGCCCTGAAGTATGTGCAGTTAGAAGTTTGGCCGAAGTTGTAATACATCAGTACATTTCAATGAAGACCACAAAGTGTTCATGGCTAAGGATACCTTTCATGAACTTCCTGTTCAGCTCTTTAAAACAAATAATTTTGAGGTATTCTGTTCCAACTCCTTTCTCATTGTAAAAGTTTGTTGGTTTTTTTTTTGGTGTGCCTGGGAAACTGCACTCTTCTTTGAAATAAACTTAAGAATTCATTTAAGAGAGGTTTAAAAAAAGGCTAAAAATTTCATTTGTTTTATTTTTCTCTATTCCATTTCTTTCCAGACTCCCTGCACTTCTGAAGATTTGAGGCAGAGAAGCTGGGGGAGGTTATAAAGTGAAGGTTTGGGGACTAGATGTAAGTACAGCCATCCCATCTGCAGGGATACAAGAAGGGTGCTGCTGTTAGCTCTTCCAAAAGCTTGTTGTTAAATCCAAAAGAAATCTCTTGAAAACCTTCAAACACTTGAAAACCTTCAGACTAAATGTAGTGTGTGGTTTTAGATCATGTTCTTTTTCAAGAGCTTCAAGCCCACATCACTGAGCACAGATGAAAAGAATACGTGGAGAAGTCAAAGGAAGAAAAACAGGCATCTCACTGCAGCCAGCTGCACTCTAACTTGGTGCTGTCTCTTGCTATTACAAAAACAGTGTGTGGCATCCTTGGTTGTAAAAGCTGCTTGTGGAGGAGGGTTGCATTCTGCTTGGTGCCTCTAGCTGAGGACACGCGTGTTGAATGATTAAAAGAACAATTTGGGAAAGATGTTGCTTATGTCACTTCAGTGTTGTGCAGTGTTGGGGTAGTTGTGGTTGATGTATCTGTGCTGTGAGGATGGTAATAGCCTTCTTAACTCGAGTAGAAGTTGTGCAGCTTAGTACTTCAGAGCTTGGTTTTTGGCAGTTAAGATAAAAGATATACACTGTGGTTAATAAAGGAATAGTGATGATAGGAAAAGAGTACTATCAGACTCTGTTTTAACAGCTGTGGTTTCTATGATAAAGACAAATCCTTTTACATAAAACAAACTGCAGTTTAGTAATTAAGTCTGGTTTGAATATAAATTTATATTTAAATTCTGAGAGGAAGCTTTCGTCTGTCTCCTTGAAGCTGTGTGAAATCCTTTGAGGGGGAAGGGAGGGAGTGTGTAGAAAGCCATTGCTGATATTAAATGGCTTCTGAAAAGCTAGGCTCATCAAACCCTGAATTTGGGGCTTGGGAATTGGTGTTCACAGGGTGGGAAAAAATTTATTGTGGAGCAGCTGATTGCAGAGTGCCAGAGGTCAGCTGACCTGGAGTATCCTTTGTGCCCAGGCATCGCTCCTTGTCCCCATTCCCCGGCTGAAGGAGGGGCTGGTGGGGTGCTGGGGGCTGGCTGCTCCCCCTGGCCAGGCTACAGTGAAGCTGAACAAATTCCAGTGGTAGCCACGCTTGTAATCAATTAGGCACAAGGTGAAAATAACAAGGAAGTAAACCAAAATATGATAGCTAAGTGTGAAATAACACCAGGGCTTCATTAAGGGACATATGATTGACAGCTACTCAGCATCTTCATCCCTGTGTGTGCAAGGTGAGCCAAGGCCTCCATCACAAGTGCTGCAAAGGCTAATTCAGTTGTATCCCTACATCTAAACATCCTTTGCACATTTCAGGGTGTCCTCTGCTTCTAAATAATGGGTTTTGTATCTCTGCTCTGTCTGGTGTGGATGTTTACCTCCCCCTTGATCTCAAGAGCCTCTAGTCTAAACATTTACTCTAAACCTGATTTATTCAGGTCCTCTAACTTTGTACTTAAGTGGTATGAACAATTTTATCCAGTGTTCTGAGAAGTTGTGAACTCCTGTCACAGTTTGTACTCAGCACACTTTTTTTTTTGGAAGAAGATAAATGTAAAGAGCATGAATTAGAGTTCAGAAATTCTCCTCCTGCTGTGCTCAGTGTGAGAAGGGAACCCAAAATCTGGAGGAAAAAGCTGTTGTTATGGCAGCAGAAATAATTTTTAATTGAGACTTGCTATTCAGATGTCGCTTTCATGTTTCCTATTTCAGTCTTGAAAGAGGTCTGTGTATTATGTGATGAAATAAATTACTTTTTAATATGCATATAACTAGTATCTCCCAAAACTCTGTAATTTAGGCACTTATGTGAATAATAGCACATGATATATAATAGTATGTTGCCTTCAATTTTCCAAACTCTATTAGAAAGGGCAATGATGCACAAATGTATAACTTCATTAGGTCTTTATATTTAGTACTTTGCAGCCCACTTTATGCAGATATCTTTGTTTGTATTGCAGTGCAATTGAATCACTGGCACAATCTTCTGAGCAGTTAGGCTGCCCAATTATGATTGCAGTGAGTCTGCAGAGATAACAAATACAACAACTTCTCTAGGTTTTCATTTTCTTTCCATTGAACAAAGTGTGCTGGAAGGAGCAATTGGAAAGAATAATCTGGCTTTAACTTACTGGGCTAGCATATTGCTTCTGTCTGAATGGAAGCATTGTCTCTCAGCATCTGCAAAAAGCAGCTACCTCATGGCTGGGGCTTTCCACTGAGATGCTGGGCTCTGACATCTTCATGTGAGGGTGTCAGTGATTCCAGCTCCCTCCACTTTACCTGCAGAGCTGCTGTGTAAGGGGGAGGGTGTACACTCCAGTGTAATGGAGAGAGCACACTTCCTCACTGTTTCTGGAGAGATCTAACAAGGCTCCTCAGTGGAGCATGTTTGGCCTGGGGTCCTTGAGCACCTTGAGTCCTTGCAGTGGGTGGGAATTCAGGAAAGTCAAAATGTTCTCATTTTAAGTGTTTTTAACCTCCATTTTTCCCCACCTTTTTTTTTTTCCCTTTTGCTTTTCCCTCCTTCTAGTGTGCTGCCCACAGTGAAATGTTGTATGCAGTGATGAACAATTTGCCACAGAAGTCACCTATATTTTCCCATTGGTGTCCTGCTTGTGTTTTCATGACTTTGCTTTTGGCAGAAACACCCTTTCATTATAGCTGAAGCATAGATTTTGTGCTCAGACTGTACATGCACTTCCTTATCTTTCTTTTGCAAGTGCTTGTTCTTTGTTTCAGACTGTGTAAAGGTCCAGACACCAAAATGACATCCTGAAAATACCACAAGGCCTCTGGCTATTCTAGAAGAATTGAAATTGAATTCCTATTTTCATCAGGACACCATTAATCATAGGCTTATGTGATGAGCAACTCCACAGAATGTTTGAGTACAGATAGCTGTTGGGAACTGGTCTCTTGATACTTGCACTGCTCCCTTCAAGTCTTTATTTTGCTTTGATCTGAAGGGATCACCTTCAATATGAAGGTGAAGCTCATAGATGTGGACAAGCCATCTTTTTCTACAGGCTGTTATCTGAAGTGGTTGGTCTCTCAGAGAGTAAAATCTACCAGAGCCCAAAGGTGAATGTAGAGCAGAGCAGCAAGCAGTGAAATGTGCTTTTTATGACTGGCGTTGATGAGTTTGAAGGGAGGACAGTGGAAGATTTTCAGTTGCATCTCCTTCAGTGATGGCAGTCATATCTTGCAACCAGGCAGACTTGTTAAGTGTTGGTATTTCACTTGTTTGTGGGAACAGGTAGGAAAAAAAGGAAGGAAATAACAAGCTACATGTCTGTTAGTATTTTACTGTGATTATCTGTGTATGAGGCTCCATTATTGGCATGACATTCCTGTAGCTCCATTACTGAATATTCCATCCCTCACTGGGACTTATCAAAGCAGTTTGGTGGATAGTTGGGCAGTAACTTTTGCCCAGGTATGGAGAGGTTTTCTTCGTGTATGAGGACTTAATCTCATGATACTGGTATGAGGAGAGTGAGAGATTTGAGTAGAGATGATGTCTGGGCCTTCAGTAGGGAGAGAAAGTGAATGGTCTCTTGCACACTAGGATGGATTACTTGTCCTGAGACCATGTCTTGGGACAAAGGGACTTTTAAAAGGACACCCTGAGGAGAAGGTAGGATTTGGATGAGGTAGAAGAGGTTACCCACTGGAGGAGCTAACATCCTGGAAAAGCAATGACTTGGTCAACAATACAGGTTACCTTCCTAGGATAGAAAGGAAGATGATGTAACAAATCTCGATGGTTTTCAAGGACCACTTAACTCTGAACAGCAGAAAAATTTAATCATAGTTTTGCTTGCAGAGTGACAGAAAAAGGCATAAAACTTATTTTTTCAGCTGGAAAGAAATTCATCTGGGCTTGTTTTGAGGGCAGCAAGATAATTTAATCTTAGGGACATTGATTTATCTAAGCTTCAAGCTAGGACATGTTTTCTCCAAGAAAATAGATCTTTGCTCATGGTAGATATATGCTTCCTGAGGTGGATGAGTTGAAAAGTCTTCAGCAGCACAGGGAGTAGTGAGAAGATCATTAAGAAATGTGTTCCCAGATGCTGAGCATGCAATTTCTGAAACAATTTAAACTTTGCACAATTTATGGAGGGGATTCTGGTGTGTATATTGTGTGTGGAACAACAAAAGGAGGAGGGGAGCTCTGTGGCTGGGATAGATGTCTGACAAATCTCCAGATGCACCAAAGTGTCATTTCAGTCAATATTTTAGAACTATGGAAGAGGTAGGTCTAAGATCAGAAAGCATTCAAAGGAGGGCTATTTTTCCTTGTTGAGAGGTAGCCAGCTCTGCAGAAATTAAGCATTTCTCTGAGTTACCCTTGTGTGCTGTTCATGTGGAGCTGTCCTTCCCACTTGCATGAGGATCAGTGTGCAGGGCCTTCTAGTTTTCTGTATAGTTGGCTTTGTGTATCTTGGACCTTTTTGTGTCTTGGCACTGTTTGTGGGTGCTCTCTTGTTTTCCCTAACAGGTTGGCTTTGTATGGGTGGTAGCCAGGAAAGGCAGGGAGGACATTATAGGGCAGGTAGAATCATGGAGTCATTGGATGTTTTGGATTGGATTGGAAGGGAACTTCAAAGAACATGTGGTCCAAAAACCCCACTGCTGTGGGCAGGGACATCTTTTATGCTAGACTAGGTTGCACAAAGCCCCATCCAAACAGTCCTTGAACATTTATTTAAAGGGATGGGGTATCCACAACTTCTCTGGGCAATCTGTTCCAGTGCCTCATCACCCTCATAATAAAAATATTTTGCTTATGTCCAGTCTAAATCTACCCTTTCTCTCTTCAAAATCTGTTCCAGTTTTTCAGCAGGTACTACTGCTCCTGTGTAGGGCTCCTTTGTCTGGTACCAGAGCCAGACCCACTGTGGAATGAGCTCTATCTGTGCCAGATAGATGGAGTGGTGCTGTTTGAGACTGGGGAGGTCATCAGGGTGGATCAGACCCTCTGTCCCTCTATTTTCAATACCTTGTCCATGAAGTGTCACTGCTGTATGTTTCCAGAGGAAAAAGTAGAAGCATCTCTGGGTTTTATGCGTATCTCTCCCACTGTTTTGTCATGGTCTGTAATGGTAAGAGGTAGACCTGATTGTTGATAAATGAATCTTAGTAATAAACCTGGTGTAGATGGAACAATTCTCCTGATCCTGATACCCACATAAAATGTTCCATACTTCCATGACTTCCTGCCAGAATTAGTTTTTGTATTTACATACTCAGAGACTCTTCTGTATATGCAAGCAGAAACTGCCAGGCTTCCTTTTCCAAATGGCTTTCTGTCTTATTGTGCTTGGGTGTATTTCAGCAGATTTGGATTGTTCAGGAAGACAGTGTACTTTGAGGGTTTTTCCATTCATAGAGCCAGACTTGTTACCTCTTTATGAAAGAGGTAACCTTGTCTTTTGATGTGACTAGCACAGCATGTTATAAAAAAGCAATCTGCACTGGTGTCCTCTAGAAGACCTTAATTAGGCTAACATTACTCTTCATCTCAGTTCTGTTTACACAAACTATGGAATTTGAGGTTCTTTTTAAACCGTGGCTGTATCTTGAACCTTTTGCTGAGCTGTTTCGAGTCCCTTTCTAAATGTTATAATTAATGGTTTAGTTAAAAATCCTGTGAGCTAGCTTAGAAACTTGCATTTAGTGCACATTTGTTAATACTCAGATCTGTTGGTTTATTTCTTGTCCATTCATGTCAATTATGTTTCTCTGTAGACTCCTCTTGGTCCTGTCAGATACTGCTTTACATCAGAAACTGTCATTTTCTGAGGTTCCTACCTGTTTTATCTCTCTGCTGCAGCCTTCCTTTCAGCTCATTGCATTGTGAGATACTTCAAAAGACAAGGATGTGGGAGATAGGATGCCACATTCTGCTCTTGTGCACACTGAACCCTTTTAGTGACCCTTGCAATTGGTCTCCCAGCCAGGGTTTGGTATCTGTGCATATCACCACCTGCCCATCATCTGGTTATCTTGGCAAACCCATGCTGCCTGGGGAGGTGCATGTAGCAGTCCTTGCTTTCTCCTTGGCTGTGTGGGCATTACAAAGCACACTTCATTTAAAATGCATCAGGGTCTACTGATTGACAGACCTGCTCTCAGACACCAGTGTGCCTGTTGTGGTTGGCCATGTTACTTTGGAGAAGTTCAGGTTTGGCAGTTGCTGGTGGTATCCACAGAGCAGTCCAGTACAAGTTCTTTTTGCATTGAATGAATTTTGTAAAGAGCATCCACATTGATGCTACCCTGCGCAGTGCACTAGTTCAAAGAATGAAGGGCAGTTCAGGTGGATAAGGTTGTCTTGCCTTAGTAACCACAGCTGTTTAAGAATTAGGAAGAAAAAAAATATTTTGGCTGAAATTATTTGAAGTGTTTTCTTCTTTGGCCAGTAAATGCCAGTTGCTTTGGAAGCATTAAGAACTTGGATCTTGTCCAGCTGTTCCTGTTCTTTTCCCTCTCCTTATTTAGCTTTATGCCAAGAAACATGTCATCTCTAATGACTCAAGCATGAGAACTCTATTTTCTTTTATTTTTTTTTAGTCCACATTTTATGTACACATGTACATCCTGTTAACTTTTAAATAGGAACTGCATGGAATTAAAGCTAAGTATTAGTGATGAAACTCTGTGCTTGATTCCATGGTGTAAAAACTTAATAGTAGTTCAGATTTGTGGAGAGGGGGTCCCACATGCAGTGGGATGAATGGGAAGCTGGCAGATGCTCTTGTGCCCTGAGCTATGTGAGGAGGGGGCCCAGCCCAAGTTTCCAGCTGACTTCCACTACCTCCCATCCAAAATTGATTGTTATGACGTAACTATCTCTAACTACATGGTTGGAAAAGCATAAGATTTGAAATACAGCTTTCCAAGTATTTCTGTGTAGTACCCAAAACTTTTTAGGAGCATTAAAGGGATAGTTCAGTAGTGGCCCACAATGTCTTATTTTAACTCAAAATGCATAGTCCCTATCCTGAGGAACTAAGGCTGTATCGCTTTATTAAATAAAACATCACACCAGAGGCCGTGTATGTGGTGAGCTTGATGGTGGTTACAGTTCAATTTGATAACAGCACCATTCATGTGTTGCTTTGATTTGGCTGCACATGAACCCTAATTTTCAGAGATTCATATCTGTTCTCTATTCAAATGTTAAAAGAAATTTTGAGGTAGCTTCCAGGAATAAAACTAAACTGACCAGATTTCCTGTGAAACTTCCAGAACTTCCGGCTTCTGTTCTGGCTTGAAATTTATGATGTTAAAAAAAACCCCACCCTTTCTTCTGTCATTTCCACAGCTGATTTTAGCTGGAATATGAAAGCAAGGAATATGAAAGCAAGGAAGCATTGTAACAGTAACAAATTAATTTAAAAATCATCATGATAACTTTGATTTCTAATGAAAGTGGTCAGAGCTTCAGGTTTCTGGTTTTGTTTTTACAAGAAAAAGTGCCTTTATGTCTGCCTGTACTTCACATATTAAGATCTTGGTGCAGACATATATAGATATATACATGGAATATATATCCATAGTGAGAGGAAAACAAGAGTGTAGGAAAAAACCAAACAGCCAAATAAAGACAAGTGTTCTCTAAAAACTACATAATTTGAGGAACAATTGGAAGATTGGACTAGATACAGGAGTGTATGTTAGTTTGAGGTAGTGTGTGAATGCTGTCCTGGTGTTCCTCATGCAAGCGTGACTGCTGAGATCAAATTGTGTTTTCAAATTGTGTTTGAGCGTTAGTCAATAATTCTGTACACATAGGTCAAATATTTTCCAGCTCTTAATTGGTTTCTGCATATAGTGTGCTGATGGTAACCCATTATCATAAGATCATTTAGGTTGGGAGAAGACCCCAAGATCATCCAGTCCAGCTGTTAACTAGGCATTGTCAAGTCCACCACCAAACCCTATTTTTAAGAACCACATCTACATGTCCTTTAAATGGCCCTAGGGACAGTGGTTCGATCATTTCCCTGGGCAGCCAGTTCTAATGCTTGACAACCCTTTTGGTGAAGAAATTTTTCCTAATATCCAATATAAATCTGCCTAGCACAACTTGAGGCTGTTCCCTCATGTCAAATGACTTGTTACCTGGGAGAAGAACCTGACCCGCACCTGGCTGCAACCTCAGCTCTCTTGTGGAGAGTGAAAAAGCCCTCATGAGCCTCCTTTTCTCCAGATTAAACAAACACAGCTCCCTCAACCACTCTGTGTAAGACATACTCCAGACTATTTGCTAGCTTTTCTGCTCGTCTGGACACACTCCAGCATCTCATTCAGTCTTTCCTGTGATAAAGGGCCCAAAACTGAGCACAGGACTGGAATGGTGGGCTCACCAGTGCTGAGGACAAGACAATGACTGTCCTGTTTCTGGTGTGTTCCTAGCCATTCTGTTTCTGATACAAGCCAGGATGCCATTGGCCTCCTTGGCCAGCTGGTCACACACTGGCTCATGTTCAGCTGGCTCTTGACCAGCACCCCCAGGGCCTCTTCCACTGGGCTGCATTCCAGCCACTCTGCCCCCAGCCTGTTGTGCTGCAGGGGGTTGTTATGACCCAGGTGCTGGACCCAGCATTTGGCCTTGTTGAACCTCATCCAGCTGGCATTGGGCCATTAATCCAGCCTGTCCAGATCCTTCTGTGAAAGCCTTTGTGTCCTCCAGATCAATAGATCAATACGCCCACCCAACTTGTGTCGTATGCAGACTGTCTGCAAATGCACTTCATCTACTCGTCCAGGTCATTGACAACAATATTAAACTGGGCTCTAGGGCCACCACTTGTGACTGGCTGTCAGCTGGATGTAACTCATCACCATTCTCTGGGGCTGACCATCCACACAGTTTTCTACCTGAGGAGAAGTGCACCCGTCCAAGCAATGATCAGCCAGTTTCTCTAGGAGAATGCTGTGAAAATTGTATCAAAGGTGTTACTAACCTCCAGGCAGACAACATCCACTTCCAGAATCTCTCCAAACACACAGCTTACAATCTTAAGGTAGGATGTTTCTACCAAATTGTACACCCCATGCAGCAAAAGGATGGGAAGGTAAGAAAATGAAACCTAAATTTTAACATCAGTGAAGGAATAAGAAAAGGGTTAAAACAGTGAAATGGTCGTTAGTATTTGATATGTAAATTAGTAGAATTCCTCAAGTAGGTTTTATTTATTGAGTTTAAATCTTGGAAGCAAGCTGACTTTAGATGGTGGTGTTTACAAAGGCAATAACGCAGGTCAATTTGCTGTCTTGTTCAGCCAAGCATTGTTGGAATTTTTCTTGTAGTGAATAGTATCATGTCCCCTCCACCTTCTGCACTTGGTTGTTGTAGAAGGATTATCTGCATTGCACATAAATGTGCTGTGCTATGGAGGAGATCTGAGCTGGTTTCATGCCATCTGGCTCAGGACCAGAAGCAATGTGCCTGAGCTTGGGCAGCAGCATGCAGCCTTGGCACATTGGGCTGGTGCCATCTCAGGGATGGATCTCTGTGCTTCAGAGTCAGCCTTGCTGATGTTCTAGTGTACTCCTGTACACTTATATTACTCTTGGTTTTACATCTGCAAGACTGTATTTAAAAGAAAAGGCTTTATAGATTAAAGAAAAATAGTCATCACTTGCAACACCAGTCACCCATCCGGGGATTTTGTCCTTTGTGTCTTTACTTTGTAATGTGAATAAAGTTATATCTAAACAACAACACTTGGACTCTGCTTTAATTTTTTATAGCACTATATCTGAAGGTCTTTAAGCTTTACTGTTTTATAAATTGACTTTGGGTTTCTGTGGGGAAAATAATGCCAATATATTCATCAAATTTAAGGGATTAAGATGAAGAGGAAGTTAAATGCTGGGAATAATGTGTTTGAATTGCAGGAACACAGGGTTGTATGAAAGATGTTAGGAAACAATCTGTTCTCTGTTACAGTTTTAGAGATCTTCAGTGAAAAAGAGGACCTTTGTGTTTTTACACACCCTGAGGAATGCACTCTGGTAGGTGGGGTACCTCTGAAAGCTTTTAACAGCCTAATCAGTGCATAAACAAAACCACCCCATAGGCTGCTTCCTTAGTGAAAGTACTGTGCTTGTGTGGTATGCATTTCTGGCTAGATTCAAGTAGGGGTTTTTGGAGGCCTTTGCATTTTTTGTGGTAACCCTCTGAACAAAATATTTGGAGAACACACCCCTGTGGTGTTCCTAGGTCTTCTCATTTGTCGATGATCTGTTTGAAATCTGTGTTTGGAAGAAAAGTACTTGACTACCTTTCCAAAGTGCACCTTTGACTTATTTTTATGCTCTGCATATTTAATATAAAGAAAATACTATTGCAATATGCTCTTAAGGTGCTGTTTGACACCATACACTGGTAGTTTTGGCAATGGTGCCTTTGTAGTGATACTTCAGGTGTTAAACTGCAGTGTTTGTGGCATGGGTTACTGTGTAGTTGGACTTGTATATTAGAAGCAAATGGATGTGTTTGTGGTTTCTGCAGAGAGTAAGCAGTCTGACCTCTGGGCAAATTTTCTTGATTAAATGTCAGATTCTTAACTTTCCAAAAGCCAGTTCTTATCTGATGGTGGAAAATAATGCCTGACTGTTCGGGTTTGTGCTGAAAGAAAAGGAAGGAAAGCTCCCTGTTCCCCTTTGTGCCTTGGGGTGGCCGGGCACCTCAGGCTTGTGCAGTGTGCTGGGCATCTCCTCAGCTCTGTGTGCTTCCCTGCTGTTGCTGCATTTCCCAGCTAGCCCTTTCCTAGCTATGGGTATATATTCCTTTCTAGCTAGCTTATAGTCCTGCAGGCACGCTGGCAAAATTGTTTCCAAAAAGTGGAATAGTTATGCTTTAAAGATACTTCAGACTATGGAAGAATCTAAATTTCTGTAATGCTTATATATAACTGTAGTAGCTTTATGGTGCCTACAACAGACTTTTAATTTTTTAGGTGCTTTTTTCTTAGAAGTCAGCACAAATAGAAAGGGACTGTTGCTGCCATCTGATTCCCCTTTCCTTGGGAAACTGTGAACGGTTGTGTGTGACCTTAAAATCCAAACACTTACTGGAGGACAATGCAGCAAAAATTCCTTATGAATACCTGTGTTCATGTTGGGTTTTGTTTTTTGTTGTGGGCATATTTGGCGGTGTTGAGGGGGGTTTTAGTCCTAGCCTGGATTTTCTGTGGTTATTTTAATTTCACTTTACTTTCTTTTGTCTTTCTATTTTGCTTATTTACTTAGAGAGACCAAACATTTTATATCTGGGTGAGCCAAACGGTGTAGGTGTGTTCCCTTTTCATTGTAGCTGGATACTAGAGATATTTTTCCAGGAAAGTTTTGTGCCCTTTATTCTGTAGAGCCACAGGAGCTGCACAGGGATTTTCAATGTGTTTCTGCATCCTAAGCAACTGGTTATCAGTGACATATGAACTCCATGTTAAAAGGAGTATTGAATGGTTCACATATCAAGTTGTTGGATTACTCGGTTGAACAGAAGGAACATGAGCTTGGTCAGAACAAATTAAAAAGCTGGATAAAATATGCTGCAAATGGAAGAGAGTTGTTTTAAATAAATTAGTCCTTTTAGAAACATTTAGAGCAAAAGCTGTCCGAAGTCCTGCCTCCTTATTCCCTTGCTCTTCTGAGCATTTTGCTCTGTACTGGCTGCTTTCCTTCAGTAGCAGCCCCTGTGGATTACAGGGCTACCTGCCAGCATGGCAGAACCTCAGGGTGGCCAGGATGACAGCTGGGCCACTCAGTCCATTTTTTCTGGTTTTGTTTAGGTTTTGTTTTGTTTTTTTTTCACAGCATGTTATAGTGTTGTCTCTTATGGTTATCTCTTTGTTTCTGTGCTTCCTATCTGTGGGGAAAAAGTATCATAGATTTGTGGGTTTTTTTCCCTTCCATCACCTCTGGCATTCAAAAGCAAGTGCCCTTGTATAGGAATACCACTGCAGTATTGTGAGTAGCAGGAGGCTGGCTTGTAATTGAGTGAGTCAAAAGGGACTGGGATTTTTCCCCCCTGTCTTTGGAACATGTGTGTATGATGGTGAACTGTGTCCTGGGGTGTATACAGCACCACCAGCCAGGCAAGGGAGGGGATTGTCCTGCTCTTATCTGCTCTGGTGCAGTCTCACCTTGACTGCTATGTTGGTTGTCACAGTGTAAGAAGGATATGAAGCTATTAGAAAGAGTCCAAAGAAGAGCCATGAAGATGGTGAGGTGTCTAAAGGGGAAGCCATGTGAGGACGAGCTGAGTTCACTTGGTTTGTTCTTGGAGGAGAGTGAAGTCTACAGCTTCTTCATGTGGTGAAGCAGAGGAACAGGTGAACATTTTCTCTGGTGACCAGCAATAGGACCTGAGGGAATGGCATCAAGCTGTACTAGGGGTGTTTAGATGGGATATTAGGAGAAGGTTCTTCAGCCAGGGTGGTTTAGCATTGGAATAGGCTTCCCAGAGAAGTGGTCACACCACCAAACCTGACAGAGTTCAAGAAATGGTTGGACAATGCTCTCAGACACATGGTGTGATTGTTGGGGTTGTCTGTGCAGGGCCAGGAGTTGGACTTTGATGATCCTTTTGAGTCTCTTCCAGCTCAGGATATTCTACAGTTATATGACTTATGTAAGTTAACATGTGCAAGCACAGAGTGAGGAAATATTTGAGACCTTTGCAGTGTGCTTTGCAGAACACAATTAGATACTTCAGCACAGCTCATGCTAAGTTTCTAAGGAAAGATTTGCTGTGAAGAGTATTTTTTAAGAGGCTTGGTGTGGAGGTGCAGAGATGAACATGCTGCAATTTTTGTTGGCAAGGAGCCTGCCTCTGGCTCACGAGTCGCTTGGTAGGCACTTGTAACTTCTCCCTTTTTAAACTGGTTAGTTGCATTAGATAGGACCATGAGGGAGATGAAGTACTCTGTTTTCCTTCACTGATGTTTAAATTAATTGGATTTTTTAGATCAAGGGAGGATATAAGCCACAGGTAGAAAATGTATTCCTGTTCTACTGTACCTAACAAGCTCTTGTTCTTCAAATTTATTACCCTGTGTAATGTTATGCTTTACTAGTCTGGAGTAATTTTAGTGAAACTGAGTGCTCATTCACTGGCTTCTACATCCCAGTGAAACTTGGGACTTTGAAAGTGCTTTCTGTTCCACAGAACTTCTGTTCTCTTTAATTTTTTTGACTATTGCCTACTTTGCTTTTCCATGCTCTTGCCATAAAGTGGTATGTTAAAACAGGATGCCTTTGTTTGTGCTCAGGCACCACTGTTTTAGGGGGCAGGAGAAGCTGGTGAGAGGGATCAAGTGGCTGGTGCTTACAGGCCCCTGGGGGAACCAGGCAAAACGGTGCCCATTCATGGGGCTCTAGTGGTAAAGTGTACCTTCCCCAGTGCTTCCCTGCTCTTTAATTTTGGCTGTGTGAGTTGCCCTAGCTGCAGGAAGTGCCTGGCTCTCAGGGCTTTGGGATATTTTGGGTAGTTGGAGTGCCTCTGCCATCTCCTCTGCCCTTTTCAGGCAGCAATGAGGGCAGGGAGGTCCCGTGCTGGGGGGCTGCTGACAATGTCCCCGTGTCCCATCGCAGGCGTTGCTGTGCGCAGACTGACCCTGTGCTGATCAGCACTGGCGGTAGCTGTCTTTGTCTTGGGCTAAACGGGTCTGCCAAAAGGTGGCTTTGGAGACTGAGTGGTCTCATTGGTGACTCTAGGTAGGTGCAGAGCAATTGCCTTGGCTGTCATCTGCTGCTGCCTGCCCATCTGTCTGCTTCTGGGCAGTGGGAAGGGAACGTGGTCGGGGAGGGCTCCTGCTGTGCTGATCGCTTTCCTCTAGGCAGTTTTGGGCTGTCTCGTGGCTAAACTCTCAGTGCTCTTGCCAGAATGCTGTAGTTCTCAAAGTCCTGTGCAGTTTCACTTGGGAACTGTGGATGTATAATATAACTCACAGGAGATGGGGACAGGATTTCCTCTTTCCTTGATAAAAATAGGCTTTGTCTAGGGAGGGGATTGTCTTAAAATTCCCAAAAACTTAACTCAATGCACTGGGCAAAAATGGGCTTGCTGGGGAGCACTTGTTCTAGACTTGCTCATAAGCTTCCAGAAGGGAGGGGTATGGTACCATCTCTGACAACCAACATGCTCGAAAGAGAGTGGCCAGATGTGGAATGTGGGAGAGGAATATTCTGTAAAAATTATTTGACATTGCCAATAAATTAATTTCTGAGGTTTTGGAAATTAGTCTTGGATATTTGGAGCTAAAGGCTGGCTGACTAGTGTCTGGGGCTGGCATCCTCTTCAAAAATCAAGACTAACAAAGGGAAGTAAGTGAATACCAGAGAATACATACAATTCTAATGTTAAAATGGATGTACCTTGTATTTTGGGAGAGAGGTAAATTTTTTTCCTGCTTTGCAGTTCCCACTCAAAATAAATAACAATCATTTTGAATTCTGATTATTTACAAAACAGAGCAATTATGCTCTTCCTGATGCTTTATTATCCCAAAATGTAAGTAGGAGGACTTGATGGGAAAACCCACAACCAGGCAGGGTGGGTGAGGGAGCTGGTGCTTCTCGTGCTGGCCCTGTAGTGTTTACAGCAAGCACAATTTGCTGTTGGACCAGCCTGGCCATGGTCTGTTCTGGAGCTGTAGGGTGAGTGTGGGCTACAGTATACTGTCTGACCCTCTTTTCAGATTAAATTGTTGTGGTTTAATAATGAGCATGCTTCCTCCTGTGTTAACAGTATGGAACCACTGTAGCAGGTACTGGTTCTCACAATGCATGTGGTCCCTGATTCCTTATGTGACAGAGGGAGAACAAGCTTGCCCATTTCTTCTTCAATGGTTGCATTTTGACAGATAAAATAATGTAACAGCAGACATCCCATTGTGACAAGTTTTGCCTGGTGGGTGATGCATACCAGACTGGTTTTGTTACTAAATTACTTTTAAAAGGATAACTTAAATGAATGATTTGTGTGTTGCTACATTAGAGAACTTTATCTCAAGTTAATTATTAAAGACTCAGCTCTATTTGAGTCCATAAGATATTTGCTTATTGCTTTTTCCTTCTTGAAAAAAGGTCGTAGTACTTCTGCTAGTTTGGACTATGGGGAATGAAAAAAATTCGAAATACGAACTGCAGTCCTCTTACTTACTGGTTACCATAGAAATCTAAATAAAGAATGCTCTGCAAATAGTATAAACATACACTTTGACAGCTCTTACTTTCTTAAAAAGACATGCCATCGTTCCGATTTCTGTAGTGACTGATCGGTAAGGGCCACTGCACACACTCTGAATAAGATTGCTGTGTAAGTGCTGTATTCATACTATTTTCAAGGTATTCTCAGTATCAGAAAACTTTTCTGTTACTGATTTTTGGTATCAGTTTGTTGTTGAGACTGGCTGTGGTAAATGAGACTAGAAAATGCTGCTCTGCATTTGTAGCGAGAGCTGCAAAATGCTTAAGATTTCATGAATTATGAATGAGTCACCTACAGAACTGTTCCTATTATTCCAGCAAGAAATGCGACCCGGTGACATGCAGAGCAGCCACCTTAGAGCTACAGATAGAAGAAACTCAAGAAGCAACAAGATGTCTCATTCTCTCCCCTGGTCTGGCTTTCTCACTCCAATTGTTGCATAGCGTGAGGGTGGGGAATGGAGGGGAGATGGCTTTTTGGGTGTCTTTGGCCTCTGCAACTGGCAGGATCTGACTCAGAACAAGTCAGTTTGTGGCCTTATGTCGTTTTAGGAGGTGAGATTTGTTTCAGAGAGAAACTACTTCAGGTTTCCTCCACTATCCTTAGGAACGTGTATTATGCATTTTGTATCTGGTGGGACCTGATGCTATTTTCAGGACTTTTCATTGTTTTCAAAGTAATAAGACATTATTATTTTTGAAGAAGTCACTCTGGTTGATCAATTTTCTTCTGTGTTTACTCATCTTATATAATGTAAGTCATTTTCATAGTCCATTGCTGGTTTTGTTTTTTTTTTAATTTACTTTTTTTTCCCTGGGGCTGCTTAGCTGGTTGTAGTAGCCTTCTTGCAGAAAGATGTAAGAATTTTAGATGAGTTTCCATCTGGTGTTGGTTTTGGCTTGGGACAGGAATAAAAATGCTATACGTTTTTACAAGTAGAGGATTTTTTTTTCTCCTGATAATTAAAATCAGACTTGAAAAAGCAAAATGGAAATTTACAGATTTCCAGAGCCAGGTCACCGAGTTATGGCCTTATATCAGTACACAGCTGAGTGAAACCAAAATCTGCACTATGTGATGCATGTGCAAACTCGGGGGGTGTGTGGGCAAATCAGAGCTGGTAGGGCTTCCCAACAGCTCCCTCAGCAAGGTAGCTGTACAGCTGAGATGCTGTGCTCATGCAAGTCATTAAGTTAGATCTACTGGTCTTCTGTAATTAACCCAAATTCAGTTCCTATGCCTACAATCTGTTCTGGACTGGGTCATTCTGTGCACCACTTCTTTGGGTGTTGGCAGTCCAGTGGGTACTTAAAATCCTGGTGTAGGTTTGGAGAAAACTAGATTTCTTGAATTTTTCTTTGTTTTCCCCCTTTCTCATCACTCCTGCTTCTCACCTGGCCCCAGCAGCTGTGGCTGGAGGAGGTGGTTGGCATTTCTGTCTGGGTGTGTGCTGAGGCTTTTGCAGAACTTGCTTTTGTGGCATTTGTCCAGAACACATGGATAGTGTTTTAATGAATGGAGGAGGTTCCCTGAGAGCAGGGTTTGGAGGTCTGCTCTTCTTCCCCAGTGACTGCCATTATTTGGTGCCATTGGGGCTTGTCTGTTGCTGTCCTTCAGCTCTGTGCTCTGCATGCTGCAGAAATTACCATGGAAGGTGCTTTGCCTTTGTGCCACTCTAATCTGAGCAATGTGCCTGGCTTGAGGTGGCTCCATTGGGAAATTACATCGCTTCCTGTGGAGGACTGTTGCCTGAATGTACCTCTGAAAGAGAGGAGGGGCAATGCAGGCGTAAGTTACCATGGCTGAGACTATTTCCTTTTGAGGTCCAAAGTATCTGGGGGACAAATTTATTATTTAATAGGCTTGTTTTGATGTTTCAAGTCTTTTCTCTTGATGTCCTGCCAAAAAAGAAATAGTAATTTCAGTAGTAATTTTACAAAACCTTTGTGATAAGAAGCTGACCTGAACTCAAAGTGATTTTTTTAATGGATCTGCAATTTTGCTCTTTTTGTGTGTGTGTGTCCCACTTTCTAAAAACCATATTCAGCAATTCTAGTGACTCTTGGCTGTGTTTTTAGATGCTTGCAAAACCCGTAAACGGTGGAATTTTAGCTAAGCAATTCTTTCCTTAGATTTGTACTAATATGGCATTGCATTTATTTTCCTGTACTAACTCATCAAAATTGAAGGGAGTTCTCACTAATATGATAAAGAAAAGTTGAATTTACATACAACACTAGAGTTGTGTTGTACCTAAGTTACCCAAATAATTATAATTTAGTGCACAAATGTAATATGTAGCTTGAAATACACTTAATTGTGTTGGAAACTATTTCAGCTGCAAACGAATAGTATGCTTTTTTAATTTCTGGTTTATATATGGTGTTTTATGACTTGTAGCTATTATCTCTGCTGTGTGTTCCCCTTTTTCAAAGGAACAGAGACTCACAGAACAGCACAGAATTGCTAGACTGAAGGTTGAAAAATAAGGAGAAAATTTTAAAAGTCCCCAGCTTCTGGCAGGAAAGGTCAGTGAGATACTGGGCAGTGCTCACAAGCCATGTCCAAGTACACAGGATGTGCTGTAGCAGGGTGTTGAATGGGGAGGTGGAGTTATGCAGCTTTCAGAGAAACAATGCTGCTTATTTCAGTATTTGTTTATTTTTTAATTGCCACCACTTAGAGTGTAAAGTGAAATCACCCAGCTTTGCAGCCTTGCAGCTGTATGTAATCCATTAAGTTTGGAGCACTTCTGAAAAAGAGCTTCAGCTGTTTGGGTATGCTGGGAGAAGAGTTCTTATAAACAGAAGAGCATCCTTTTTGGCCAAATGGATCTGAGTAAAATGAAAATAAAAATGAAGTGAAAATTAATATTACGGCTGAGCCAGTGAGTTACTGCTAGAAGAGACAATCCTTATCATTTTAGTTTGTTTTGTGGGATCTTTTTCCCCCACATGTTGTGTGATGTGGCCCTGCCCTCTTGTTTCAGCCAGTGCCGTGGCTCGATTTTATATATCACCAAGTATGAGTTAAATACAGTGCCTGGTTCCATCCTACTCCCTGTGGAGGCTGCTGGAAAGGGTGCCAAAGCAGGCATAGGAAAATCAAGAGGTGTGACAGAAAAGGTTGCCCTCTTGTTGTGGTCTGGGTGGGTTAGGGTGGGCTGAGCCCACCAATGAGTGGGAACCCTGCTGAACAGAAGCCATCTGGAAATCTAAACTAAAGCATTTCTAATGAAAAGGGAGAAGGACCTGTTTGTTGCAGAGGAGCAAAACTTGTGTAGTTCTGCTGTTTCACAGGGCAGTGATGTTGGATTTTTGGATGCCTTGGGTTGTATTTTTTCTGAAGCATCGAGAGTTTATCACAATAGGGAAGAGATCTATCTTGCTAGCTGGAATTACCCAAATTGAAGACAGGCATGAAATGCACTAGTGGGTATTCATCTCCATTCAGCTTCCTAGAAGGTAAAAATGCAGCTTTCTACTCTTGAATCCTTTATATCTTGCTGTGCATATCACCATTGCTGATGTTTGTGATCTGTGCCTCAGTCAGATATTTCTTGTTTTATGCCTGTGTTGTGGGTGTGAATTCCCAGAGGTGTTAGTCCTCTGGGTTTCCTTTCAGGGGTGGTGAGGAAGCAGCTGATCCCTGCAGCATGCTCTCAAGAGACAGTGCTGTGAGAAATTGCCTCTTGCCTCTAACAGAACCTCCAGCAGCAAAGTTGTTACTGAGCCTATTTTACTCACCCTGTTTGTGTTCCTCTCACAAAGTACATATATACTAGTTGTTTATAATCGTTGTGATTACATGGTGCAATTTCCTTGTTCATTATGTGCCACTACCAGCTTAAGGACCTTTGACACCAGTTTGGCCTTGAGTTTTGCAGACAGACATCTGTTAGAAAAGAAAGTGCTGCAAAGCATGAATGGACCTTGATACTTCTAATACTTCCCCAACATAAGCATCAGCAGTATAAAGTTCCTGTGCTGTGGAAGACTGCTGCAGGTGGTGTGGGGGTTAAATCAGTCACCACACTGATGTCTTGTAGCTGGGCCTGGCAGTGAGATACTGCACCAGCAGCAGCAGCATCTCCAGAGAAAACAAGATGTGCATGAGCTCGGGTCTTTTGCTTTCTCCATGAAAGATTTATCCTCTCACAAAACTTTGTATCAGTGTTAGATGCTTTTGAAAAGCCTGTGCAAGTAGATAGTTGTTTAGCTATCAGCAAGCCTGTTGATTGTTATTTAGTGATTGTAGGTGGTGTCCTGTAAGGATTGGGTTATTCCTGTAGGACACCAAGCAACTTCTGCAGCTGCTAAGGGGAAAGAGTGATTCATGACACATTAACAATTGATCAGTCTTGAGCTGCTTTTTTTGTTTCTTTATCCAAGAAGGTGACTTAGGTCACTGCATGTTTTCTCACAACTGAACCAGTGTAGTAATATGAGTGAAGATTAAACCTGTCCTGTTTTGAGGCATCTTGCTGAGGGAAGTTGCTCCTTTGGATTCTGTGTTGAGCACTAGTGAGCTGGTGCAGTAGTTATGTGAAGGACTATCTCTTACCCTTACATGGTCCAGGTGCTGACTCAGATATATACATTGCTTTGTATTTTGTAAATTGTTCAGCTTCAGATTTATTGTTGTTCACAGCTGCATTCCACCAAACAGAGCAACTAAAAGGATTGCTTTAGAAGAAATGCACTGAGGTCAAGGGCATTTATAGACTTTTGGGTTTTCTGTGAGTTAAGATTTATCCTAATATTAACTTTGGGCTTCACTCAAATGGAGGTATTTATTACTTGCTTATTCTTATCCCTTGGAATGTTGAAGTTATACAATAGATTTGGTTTTTTATTAGCTAGCATAAATTGCTGCTTTGTTTATCATGTAAAACAAGCAATCTTTATATAGGTGCTTTTTGTTTGTTTTGTTGTAAAGGGCCTGAAAGGAAGGAAACCATAAGAGCACAAAATAACAGTGTAGCTAAGGTTTACTGGTAATAGCTTGGTGTGCTTGCATATTATCTTTTGTCAGTGGCTCTGGATATGTTTTGCAGACTTTCAGCAAGCTTCTACTGTCTTGGAAATTAGGAGTTATAGGAATATTAGAAGATGCTAAATTGCAGGAGTAGGTGACAGTAGGTTCTTCACTCAATTTGCCTGCCTAGTGTGGGGAGGTTTGGCTGAATTCTGGAGATCTGCCTTATCTTGCAGGGGCTGTGGCCTAAGAATAGTTAGTCTTGAGTCTTCTCTGACTGTTGAGATTAGTTTTATGTGTGAGTAATAGGTCACTTTTGTTTTCTTTGTGTCTTTTCATGTCTCCTTTACTGGTTTGTCACTTTTTTGGATCTTGCTATGGTTCTCTGGTTTGGAAGTCACAGGTAGAACTCCTCCAGCTCTGTGTTTTGTGCACAGGTTATACCTCAACTGAGGGTCTTCAAGCATCAAAACAAATTATTAATACACTTGTAGAAGGTGT
Organism: Fringilla coelebs; assembly: GCF_963513975.1. NCBI lineage: Eukaryota > Metazoa > Chordata > Aves > Passeriformes > Fringillidae > Fringilla > Fringilla coelebs. The sequence continues at coordinate 23,681,976 of NC_140032.1, read as the reverse complement.
TCTCTCTCCCGGGTTGTTCTAAGAACAAGAAGCCACAGGTACTACATGGGGTGGTTGTGATTTTAAGTCAGTTTGTAAACCACCCTACTATGAGCTTAAGCAATTTGTACAAGGCCCCTCTCCCTGTAAGTAGTAAAATAAAATCCTAGATCTCTGTGCTGTTACTCTGTGTTTAGCCTCAGCTATGATTTTTCAATGGCTTATTTTAAAGAAATCTTGTTAATGATGCTGGTTCAACTGATAGGTAAAAAAATAAATACAGATGCTCATATTACAGAAGTTGTATCCTAATTAATACATCTGTATGGTTGCAAGTGTTTGCTTTTACTGTACTTGAGTGTGGGTGATTCAGCCTAAGGAGTCTAAGGTTTGTTTGTCATTTTTGATGTTCTCTCTTGTTGTGCAAATAAAGGCAACGTGATCCTTGCTAAAAGCACATCTCTGAACAGGAGATAGAGGGTTGAGAAGCAGGTTTTAAGTGCAAAAGAAGGATCTGATCTTTTCACTATCAGGTGAAATAAAATCACTTGTTCAAAACCTTTAAAGTATCTGTCTTTTCCCAACTGTAATAACTGTTCTTATGTTTCATTTCCTCCAGTAATCACCACTGCTTTCTTCTTTTTACATGAGACTTGATCACCACCTTTACTGTGGACAGGGCCCTATTGTATCTATGTACTGGTGAATAAGCTGCTCTCTGTGTCATGGGGAATGTCTGCAGTGAAACGATGTGTGTGTTTGTGTGTGTGTGTGAGATTTCTTCAGATGCAGTTTCTAGATGTTATTTACTAATTAGAGTAAATAACATTTAGAATTAGCTATGCTGGAGTAATAGACAAACTGGAAGGAAAGTGTTTTAAACAGTTATTTTTTAAAGGAAGTTAATTTGTTCTGAGGATGTAAAGGCAGTACAGTGTTTTAAATGTTTTATTTTGTGTCTTTGTCAGGTGAAGACAACCTTTGACTAAGTTGGCTTAAATTATTTTGTTGGTCTTGTTTTGTGCATCAGAAAATTGATGTTAATTGCAAACCGTTTGTTGTGCTTTTAGAATGAAAAATGATAAGCAGAATTTTCAGTCACTATTTAAAACCAACCCTTTCCTCTCAGCTGGAGAAGATGCAGTGTATGTTTGGGAAGAGCAGACTGCTATGCTGTGTGTTTGTATTTACAGGCAGGTGCCCTTGGTTTAAGAATGAAGTTTTAAAATAGTTGGCTAGACTGTCTGCAGTGTAAATACAGTTTGGTTTCCCACTTGTTGGATGGCACTGGAGTTCAGAAAGGGCAGGAGAAGGCAGATGTGGTTACTGGCCACAGCCTGGGCTGCTGGGGGGCTGGCAGCACCTTGGGCCTCTGTGTGCATGTGTTGGGTACACGTGGCGGGATTTTGGTTGTGGAGGGCTACAGGGGTGGCATCTCTGGAAGCTGCCAGGAGCTTCCAGCGTTCCTGACAGAGCCCAATGCCAGCCAGCTCTAAGAGGGACCCACCCCAGGCCAAGGCTGAGTCTGTCAGTGGTGGTAGTGGTGGTACCTTTGGGATGGCAGATAGGGGTGTAAACAATGCTGTGCAGCACCAGTAGCAGGCAGAAGATAGGAGTGAGATTATGTTACCATTAATATGGTAACCTTATGTTACCAGGAGTGAGAATATGTTACCATTTGGTAACAACTCTGCAGATACCGAGGCCAGTGCAGAAGGAGGGGAGGAGGTGTTCCAGGTGCTGGAGCAGAGATTCCTCTGCAGCCGTGGGGAGGCAGCTGTGCCCTTGCAGCCCATGGAGGTCCATGGTGGAGCAGAGATCCACCTGCAGCCAAGGAAGACCCCGTGCTGGAGTATGTAAATGGCTGAAGGAGGAAGGAGGCTGTGACCTTGCTCCTGGCAGGACCTGTGGTGCTGTGGAGGGAGGAGCCCGCTCTGGAGCAGGTTTGCTGACAGGACTTGTGACCTGGTGAAGGATCCATGCTGGAGCAGCCTGTGCGGGAAGGACCGTGCCCTGTGGACAGGGACCCATGCAGGCCATGAAGACCTGCAGCCTTTAGAAGGACTCAGGCTGGAGAAGTTTGTGGGGTGTTGTCTCCTGTGGGTGGGACCCTGTGCTGGGCAGGGGAAGAATGTGAGGAGTCCTTTTCTGAGAGAGAAGGAACAGCAGAGACAATGTGTGGTGACCTGATTTCAGCCCACATTCCCAGTCCTTTGGCACCACTGTGGGAAGGAGATAGAGAAAATGAGAGTAAAGTTAAGCCTGGGAAGAAGGGAGGGATTGGGGAAGGTGTTTGATGATTTGATTTTATTTTTTCAATTTGATTTATTTCCCTGTTCTGATTTGATTGGCAACAAATTACAGTAATTTTTCCAAGCTGAGATTGTTTTGCCCATGATGGTTAATTGGTGAGGGATCTCTCCCTGTCCATATCTTGATCCTGGAGCTTTCTCTTCCTTGTACTGTTAAGGAGGTCAGTGATAGAATAGCTTTGGTGTGCACCTGGCATCCAGTCAGTGTCAGTCCCCCCATAGAGACCTGGCTTTGGAACAAAATGTACTTATTTGAGGGAAAATGGGATTGTAATTTTCTTTAATACTTATGCCTTCAGAAGTCTTTTTGTTCATTTTAATGTCAGCATTGATCTGTCTCAGAACCAGTGAAAAGAGGAGATGGTTTGGGGAAATGTTTTATTATCTGATAGCCTCTCCATTTTTGAGAAGCATAAGTAATTACAAATAAGACATCAGAACATATGCTGAAACTAGGCCAGTGGCAGAATTCAAATGATTTAAAAGTGTTCTTTACCAAGGGGGGAAGTGGACATGACCCTGGCAAGGAAATGCTGTCTCCGGTCTGGGAGGGTCACTGTCCACTGCACCTGAGGAGAGTAAACATGCCAGATGACTTGAGTAACATCTATTTCCTCCCTTGGGGTCTGTTTTATTTAAGCCATCATAACAGAAATCTTTATTTAGCTTATAGAAAGCACAGTCTCTTTCCTGGTTGTCAGGATTCACAGAATTGGCACAGTTACTACAGCACTGTAGTCAGATACCCTGGTCTGCCATAACTTAGCTACTCCATTCTCCTAAGTTTGGAGGCTGTTTTTTTGCTGACTGTACCAGCAACATCAGAATTGTGTTAAATTGAAGCATAATTCCTCATGTGCCTGTGAGATGACCAACAAAGAGGGATGTAGTTATCTAATGGTCTGCTGCCAGTCAACAGCCTCTGCAGTGTGAGTTTTGAGTACTGGTGTCCCTAATCAGGACTTTATCTTCTGGAGTAGTGAGTGTTTCATTGAGTATGGTGAGCTCTTAAAAGTATTCTCTGCTGCTTAAGTACAGTAATCTTGCAAAAAGATGAGCAGCAAAACCTGTGTTATAGGAATACTTGCTGAATAGCAATAACTGTTTTGTTTTTTTAATTGTCTTTGTTAAGGTTTAAATATACAGCAGCATGCCTGTGCTATAGTAATTATGGATTTTTTTTTTTTGTAAGTTACAAGCTGCTTGTTGAAAGTAAAGACAGAAACAGGATCACTTGGAAAGATGAAATATGCCAGGAGATCAGATGGCAGGTGATGACTGGCATGGACATACTGAGAATTTTAAGGAATCCTCTCAATTCAGGTTTTTAAACAGATATCTGTCTTGGCATATTATATGGAAAATTATTTTAATAAATTATTTATTTGTACATTGATTTGTCTAAAGACTTTATTAATTCCTGTCTGAATGGATATGTAATGAAAAAGGAATGCAAAAACCCCACTGATCTTAATTATGAATACAGGGTAATTAATTAATTAATTATTAATCTTAGCTCCAATGATTTAATTTGCTAATTACTGCTATGAACAAAGTTTTTCCCTCAGTTACACCAAAACATTCTTCATTGATTTAAGGTTATGCCTAAATTATTGTGACTGAAAGTACCTTTGTGGCAGAACACTCTGGTTTCTGTTACATTTTCTTAACTCCAGCTGCCTTTGAACTATAATATTGGTGCTTTCTCAAGCTTTGTCTTTGTTTCTACTCTAATACTATTGCCACTGTTACATAAACTGTTCAATTTGCAGGAGCACTGTCAGGTAAATGCTTCTGTGACCAGGTATCCAGTGTATGGGGACTTGTGTGATGTTTCTCCAAGCGCAACCTGGTGGCTGCTTGTTGTACTCAGTCTCCTGCACCTGCTGAAGCTCCCAGTACTCCTGGGTGTTGCCCAGCCTGGCTGATGTTTCTGACATAAGGTATTTCTTTCAAAATGCTTGCTACTGTGGGCAGCAAATGCCAGAAACTTCTAGATCCTTGGAGGGGGCTTTTGTGTGACCAATGCTGGGATCACCTTCCCTTTCTTTCCCAGGTCACAAGGAGCAGGTCTGTCCCTGGGCCAGCTATTCATCCTACTTCAGACAATGATGATGATCTATTTGGCTGTGCTGGAATTAGATCAGGATGTGTGGATTTCTGTGAGCTTCTGATGTTACCCCAATTAAATTTCTTTTCAAAATTTAAAAAAATTCCTCATTTTTAAACAGTTCTGAAAAAACAGAGTCAGCAGTGAAGAGCTGAGCACACTGGTTACATGTGTCATCCAAACCATTAGTGCTGGCAGTGCTCCTGGCCTGTCACATGTGCCAGATGTGACATCTTTCAACAAAATTTAAAGGCATGGTGAAAGATTATGGGCATGGTTTCACATCACTTTGGACTGCTCCAAAATTAATGTTTTAAAAGCAGTTAACAGCAACTGTTTAAGGGTGTCAGTCCATCTTCTTCAAGCTATTACAACATGCCATCTCCTCATCCCTGGCATTTTTCTGGCCCCTGTCCAATCTGATTAATTTGGGGACCCAGCTGAAAACTAATCCCTCAAAGAAGATGCATCTTTGTGCCCATGTGTCTGGGATGAGGAGGTGGAGGCAGCCTAAAGGCCAAGTGCTGCTGAAAAGGACAGTTGGCTTAAATCAGTGTAGATGTAAAACTGTACAATTACCATCACCCTGCTGGCTGTGGAACAGCAACTCTGACTTCTGCTTTCTGCAGCTGTATGTAAATAAAAAGATTGCTTGTGAGCACTACCTATTCATGCATGGAGTTTAACTTGTTTAATCCAGGACTGTGTTCTTATTTAAGTTCTGCCTGCATGAAATTAAAGACTCTTCCAGCTCTTGTTTTTGCATATTTCAAATTTATACTGAGCATAATTGTAATACTAAATTTCACTGTTGCTTTTAACTGTGGGAATAAGTTAGTTTTAAATTGAGTTAACTGGTTTTGCAGGCATGTAGAGTGTGTGCCTGTGTCCACTCACATGCATACTTATACATGTATATACACATATACACACTCTTATCTCTGTCAGGAAGTCCTGAAGCTGCTGGTTCTTCCTCAGTAGCTCTGAGAATAACCTGCTTCCCAGGTGGTAAACTGGAGTTATAAATGGGAGTCATTGTTCTTGCCATTTGTGACTTCAGCAGAGACTGTAGGTTCTTACTTGACATACTGCTTTCTAGCCACTTCTGGCACCATTTAGGTTTTGAAGGGTCTCATGGAGAATTGTAATGTTTTTGACTTTCAGGTGATCCCATTTAAGCTGTCTGTGTTCAGCCATGGTGTGTGACTGGTCAGTGATTTGGTTTCCTAGAGTTGTAATTGTGCACTTGAACACTAACAAGTTCCATTTAGATGTGGCCTGTGAGGAAAATTACTTTTGAACAAAAAATCTTTGAATTTTATTTTTCAGTTGTGGCAGAGACCTCAATCTAGGTTCAGTCCCTAAATTTCCTTTGATTTACTGGAGGCCTCCTCAAGACCTTTATCAGCAGTTCAATTCAATTTGTTCTATCATATGCTTTGCTTCTTGTTGTAGAGCACCTTCTTTTTGATTTCATAATACTTCACATCTTTTGTCGCAGTTTAGCCAGAGAGGATCTACATGGACAGCCCCAGAATGCTCCTGTCCAAGCCAGCTTCTAAGCTTTGTCAGTGCTCATTTTGGAAACTATCCAGTCCTGCTGTCTCTCTTCAAGAGCTTACATTTTTTTGCTGTACTGATTAACTTAACTGTTTTGAGTAAATTTGACCACCTGTGGCTACTGCTGACCCTACATTCCTGCAGTACCTCCAAGCAAAATGCTAAACATAGCTGGCATTCTTGAAATGCTGGGACAAAGCACTGCAGTGCACATTCAGGGCAGTCTTTGGGGGGAAAAGCCCTGCTTCTTATTCTGTCTTGAAATCAATTTGGGCACACAGTGTTGAGAGATGAGATTCCTCTCACTGTGGTTATATTTGACTCCCCTTGGTTTCCTACTGACATGGATGGTTCTGCATAAATTTGAAAAAATTCTATGTAATTCTCTGGAATTGAGGCCTCAGATAAAACAAAGAGATGACAGGAGGTTTTAATTCATAGCCAGAAATGATAGGGATCTAAGTGAGATAGAGCAAGGCAATATTATGAGTTAGGAATTATTAGGGAATTTTATTGCTTCCTTTTGGAGCATCTGGTAACAGCTGCTTAAATCAGGTCTGCTCTGGGATGGCATTCCTGTCTTTTAATGAAAGTGGTTTAGCAATGTACAGGTTATTTTACTGAACACTCTGCAATATTGAATTGAAATCTTGATTTCTGTGGTTTGACTTTCTAGTATTGACATGATGCATAAATATAACCATTTGGCTGCCTAATTAACTGTGTAAGATGTCCTGTAGGAAAATTTCCATTCAATTCAGGAGAAAATTAATTTAAAACCTTGGTGATTTAATACAGACATAGATGCTTCTCATGTGTTTTGTAAATAAGCTTATTTAAAAAAATAAACAGAAACACAACACTTGTTAATAAAAATCTAGGTCTTGAAACCTTAGTAGTGAAGATGTTGGAAAGAACATAAATGAACATATTTTGAGCAAAGCAATACAGTATTACTGTTGTAGCAAAGCAGTATTACTGTTGCTCTTCTGTTAAATAAACCTCTTTTAAAGTGGCTGTCTTTTGGAAAAACTTCCTAATTAATATTGGATTCCTAATTTTTTATTTTATGAGTAAATGCCACATCAGACTTGTGAGCATGCATTGTAGTTCTTGGAGGTGTCATCATACATGAGCAGAAGTTGTTACTGAGAAATGCCTTTTTTTTAAAGTAGAATTGCTGATTGTGGTCTTAGGGCATGTAATAGTTTGGATCTGATGATTTGTTTGCAATTGTTTGAAAAGATTTTTTCAAATAAATTAAGAGTATGCTTGCATGTTTCAGGGTAGAATATGGCTCAGTTTAGAGGAATAAACTCTTGAAGCCAGTAGGATGGTAAAGGAAAACTTGATATAACTTTTGGTAAAGGCACAGTTAGTGCTGTTCTGCAGTTTGGGTCATACTGAGAAGACTGGGAACTCATTGGTCCATGCAGGAAGCAAATGTAGCATACAGGACCTGTTTCTTTGGCATGTGAGTACCAAATTTCTTGTCATGTGACAGTCATTCTTTGAGTTTTTTCTTTGAGTAGTGGTTCCCTGGACCTTTCTGCAGCTGATAAGTTTGTATCTCCCATCTTCCCAATTTCTCTTCCCTGGAAAAAGTATTTTTTCCTATTGTTTCTAGAATAGTTAATTATAATTTTTCTCAGGAGAAACTGCAGTATCTCTTCTGTCAGAGGCCTCAAGTTGGTTAAAAAAAAACAAAACAAAAAACCAGTAAAACCAGTAGAAATAAATGTATTAGATAAGGGATTTTGGCCTCATAGGAGTTTTTAAGACAGTAGGAAAAATGTGAGCATGTTTTTTGAAGATGATTGGAAAATGAATCTCATTCTTTTCATCAGGTGATTGCACCATTAATAGGGCTCCCTATCAGAGGCAGTAAATTGAGAAAATACTGCATAGCACTAGAACTGTAGTATTAAGTGAAAGAAACAACTGATAAAATATTTTTACTTCTTTAAGAAATCAACCCTAGATAGTGAGTCAGCTCACCAGCAATGATGATTAATAAAGGAAAAAGCTAACCAAAGATTTTTTTCTGTTAACTGCTAGTTCTTCTGAGCAAGAAATAATTCCAAGTACTATCTGACCCTGTTTTGTTAAACAAACAAACCAAACAAAAAGCCAACTCAAAAGCCCCAAACCCCAACAGTTGTTATATTTGAGGAGATGGAGATGGAATTAAGGCAGAAACGCTATTATAAGTAGCTATCAAACCTGTTCTATTAAGTATGTATGCAATGGTCGATTCCAAACCTTTCAAAGGCTTGCACAAGGTCTTCTAGTGTGGGGCAAAAAAGTGCTGTAATATTTTTTTAAATTTTGTCCCACAGCAAACCAGAGTGAGAGAGAAGCTTGTAAGGCAGATGAGATGATCCCTTTTTACAACTGAGCACATACAGGCAAAAAAGTTTTGAATATGTTGCCCTGGTGTGCAGATTTGGTATGGTTTCTGTTAGTACATGTTGTTGAAGTTAGAAATTCTTCATTGTCTTTTAGCTAGCTTTGAAGCTGAAATTAAGAGGTCTTGTAACAGCATCATTAAAGTTGATTATGACTGAAACTGGAGAGAGACATGAGCCTTTATTCTGTCTCTTTTTCCTTTTTAGTGCAGTCATTTTAAGCATGGGCATTAATGAATGCAGTGTGCTCTCTTGCTGCATCAGCTTTCCTATGCAGATTTTCTTGGGTGTATGAAAATAATGTAAAAGAAATAGCATGCAACAACACAGAATCGAGACAGAGATGTGCCCTTCTAATGGCATATTAAATCTGCAGATTAAATGAGTGGATGCACAGGCTAAGGCAAAAGCTGTGTGAAGGCCAGGCATGCTGGCAGAGTGGCTGACTAAGCAGGATACTGAAAGGCAGAGTGTGCCAGAGAAGCCAGGCTGGCATTGCCAAGTGCCTTGTTTCGTGGTACCTGTTATCTCTGTGCCTTGCCCTGGTGTGGTGGGTCTCAAGGGTGCTCTAAGATGGAGCACTTTCTTGTGTGCAGCATAAGCTGTGAAAAGTACTGAAGAATATCAAGAAGGGTTGTGGAGAAGTATACAGTGGTAATAGTATTCAGAATAGGAATTAATAACTTATGTGACTTACTGGGAGAGTTTGTGCCTAAAGCATAGGTGATAATGCCTTTTTAAGGAGGTGACTTGCAAATTCAGATTTTCTTTCAGCTTTGCAGTGTGCATTTAACAACCTGTCTTCATTCAGGCAGAGTTATAAGCAAAGGCTGAGTGTGACTCTGTTTTAATTTATCTTAGCTTAGCTAATGCTTTGAGAAATTATTTTCTTAATGGTGACAAAGTACATCTGGGAAGTGTCAACAAAGGACTACCTTTTGGGGAAACTGTTCCTGATTTGTGGAGCTCTTGAGCTGAGCAGATGACATAATATTTCAATGTGATCTTGTGAGAGGGTACACTGCATTTCTGCGTCCCTATTTCTTCTGTAACTACTTGTCCTGGTTTGCTGGGTTTGACTTGTTAATGTATATGCAGAACCTGAGGTGGAGAGAGAATTACTGAGGAGCATGCTTGGGCCCTGGAGGGGGAAGGATGACTTAAGTAAAAATGCTGCCTCCATATCCCATGGGTATGTGATGTGGTAGAGTGACTGGATCTCCTGCATTATTCATTGCCTCTAGCTTCTACTGTGCTGTGGGTGTTTATCACATGAATAGTTGTGCTGTGGGTTGCTGCAGAAGAGGTGTGTGTGTGACCTGAATACTCATCACCCACAGGTCTGTAAGTGACAGATAAAACCTGGTCTCAAGTATGGTGTGTCTGCTAAGTCATGTCACTCTGAGATGTTTTTCTTCCTAGCCAACTTATAGAAGAGCATCTTCAGTTGATCCTAACCCTTATGATTGGTCTCTGTCACTTATATTAGCTTTCAATTCCATCTTCAAAATATGATGCCTGTATGAAAGTTATTCCTAAAATATATTTGGAAATTGTTCAGCTAGTTGTGCTGCACCCACTTGTGCTAAGAATATGATTTTTGGAGAGAAATTCAAGACTGCTTTGTTTTCAAATATTGATTGAAGTTTTATTTCCACTTTAAAGGTTTTAAAAATTCTTTTTAACTCAGCTGCTTAAGTGTTTTCAAAGCATACTTGTTTCGCTGCTGAAGTGCTATCATCAAATTGCATTGGGCTTTTGTGAGCCTCAAGATTTGGGTCAGGGCAGATGAGGAAACAGAAAACATGGCTTGATTGCTGGAGGGAAAACATGCTGCAGTGGTACTTGATTGAAGAGTTGCTGTTGAATGATAACGTACCCATGTTGATTGTGCTGTGCTTTTGGCATAACATCCTGAGGACTGTCAGCCTCAGCCCAGGTGTTTGCTCAGACAGTTCTGTACTAGCAGGCATTGTCTGGTTCTTGTTGTGAGTCATGGTTGCAGTGGTACTGAAATCTGGAAGAGGACTGGACTTATGGACAGAAAGGGGGATACAAGGCTTCATTGTGCTGCTGGGATGATGCTCAGCACATTGCAAACCTGCTTCAGGCAGGGCCCTAACGTGTTGGAGCTGTGTTCTGGATGTTTCTAAGCTGTGCCTATTCCAATGGCTTTTGCACATGGGATGTATGTGTGCTGAGACCTCAAATCAGAGCAGCACATGTCTCTCTGGAACAGCTCCTTGCCCTGGCTCTCTGGCTCACCCTTAGGAAGCTGCATTACTCACTAGTGAAAATACCAGTTCTCTCAGGCTGTAAGTGTTGGGTATTCCCATGAAAGTTTTTAATGGGGAGGTAGTATGATTTGTGTGTAACTGTAGTGGCAGAACACAATTCAAAGTGGGCTTTTTGGAGTGCACAATATGACAGGACCATCTGAGCTGAAGCCAGTGTTGTGCACTGGGAGATGTCAACCCACTCCAAGGCTGAAGAGGAATTCTGCTTCAGTGTCACCCAATGCTTTGATTTCTTCTGGTTTGGTGTCTGTGCAGCGCAGTTCAGCAAACAATAAGACTTGAGAAAAGCAGTAAGTCATGCAGCCAGAGAACTGAAGTAATACCCTGGTATTTGGGAGCAGTCACTGGCAATATGAAGGTCTGCATAAGTGTTTTGAGGGCAATGGTGAGGAGGATTTGCTAAAATGAAAATACAGTTTTGGGCCAGAGTGGCATTAATGTTGTAGTCCCACCCATACGTGCCACCTTCTGATCAAAACCTTAAAAGGAAGAACAAAAAAAACACATTTCAGTATCTACTTTGGATATTTTTAAATAAAAGAATCACTAAAATGAAGGGAGGAGACCTTAGTATCCTTCATAAATATTGAGACTTTCCCTCCTCACAGTCTCCTCTGCAGTGACCCCTGGTCAGTCTTCATGGTGGGGAGCAAAGGACACCTGCTCATGTCCCAGGAGGACCTGAGGCCTCCACCTGCTCTTTCCAGGAGGGTGTCCAGACTATGCTTTTTAACCTGGAAGGGGAGGAGAGGGACCCCTCCTGCCAATAGTGGAACACCAAGTCTCTTCAGGTTCATTGGACTTGTCAGAGTTCATAAATAAAACAGTGCCATGTGCATTTCAGTGTTTTATCCACTAGTTGTGAAAGAAACATTTCTTCCTGACCTTCAAAAATCTGGGAAGGTAAAACCATCTAAGGGGATGCAGTTTTCCTTTTGGCCCCCTAGGACAGTAAGTGGATTAATGTGTTTGCTGCTTCTTTCTGTGGATTTGGCAAAAACTACTGCCAAAGAAGGTAGGATGCAGAGAAAGTTAGATGCTGAAAGTGTCAGGGAATTCTTGGGGTGTGACAGCAGCCTTCTCCACCCCATCTTCAATGAGTTCTTTAGTCATCATTATGTTATGTGAGTTCCTCACTGTTGTTAGACTGTTTTGTTGAGGTTGTTTTATTTGCTTGTTTTTATACTATTTTGAAACTAAGACCCCTAGAAGCCTCATAAAAATGAAGCTCTTGTCTTCTTTTAGAAACAAACCCCAGCAGCCCAGGTTCTTGGGATGGTTGCATGGGGCTTTACTGAGAGTCTGTCTGATGGACCGAAGTTAGACACTGTTAATGTCCTTTTTAGAAGAAAAGAGAAAAATATATCCCTAAAATAGATGGCCATGCTGTACTTATTAAATATTGATGTTTCATTGGATGAGTTCTTTCTTCTATTAGGAAATTGGAAGAAGAGGTGAATTTTAATGGAGGGGTATGTAGGATCCTGGGATTGCTGTTTAAAAGACAATTTAAGGCAGAGCTCCCAGTCTGATAATGTGAATGTGGCATGTCTGCATGTCTGTGCATGCCCAGAGGAAGCTGCAGTATGAAAACTGTCACAAGTTTTGTTCTGCTACCGGTTCACTCAGCTCTGTATGATGAATTCTGTACATATGTAATAGCCTCAATCTCACACATGAGTTCATAACTGTGTTTTCAGTCTAAAAGTGCAGGAATTGTGAAGTCTGTAGTTATTTTTCCCCGAGCAACTGGATTCCTACTAACTTTTGCACCCTTTCATCCTGCCCAAAACAGGTTTGCAGTCCAATAGCAATATGTGGCCATTACTGTGATGGATACAGGAGGAGTGCTCCAGAGTGATAGAATTCTTAGAATTTGTGTTCCCTGATTCAAATAGATGGACTTATTTTCATATAGAATGAGCTTTCAATGTGAAGAAGTGGAAGACTATCTGCTGCTCTCCCTGGACAGACATGCCACCCCCAGCCCCAGTCTGGCTGCTCTTTTCTGCAGCCCATCTGAGAAGCAGTTGCCCATTGGGGAGGGGAGAAGAGTTAATAAATAGTTTTGATTTTTTGTGACAGTTTTTAGATGTAAGTGAGATTTAAGGCTTAATATTTAAATCAGAGTTCCTCATTCAGCATCAACAGAAATATCTGAAAGTCTTGCTGGTGCAGGTGATTTTATTATATTAGGACAAAAAGGAAAATGCTACTGCTGAGCAACCCACCATTAATCTAGTGTGTGTACTTCAGGAGAAAGAGTTTCTAAAGTATAGAACTGATATTGGTACTGAATGACTCCAGCTGAAATTTGGTGGATGGAAACCTGCCTCTTTTGTATTAACCTGAACTTTCAAGTCCCTTACCAAAAACAAGGAATTGGAAAGGAGAGCTTAAAACCAGCTACCTTCTTAGCTGGTAGTAGAAAGCCACAAGGCACAAGCTGCAGTGGGGAAGAAGGAAAAAGCTGCAGTGATTCCTAGGTTGGTAAATTCCTGCTAAACCTCAAAAAAGTAGATTTGGCCTGAATTTAAATGTTACAAATCAATGGGGAGTCTATCAGATAGAAGTCTGTCTCTGTTTTGAGACATGTACAAAAGTATGTTTAATTCTAGCTTCTCAGGAAGAGCAATAACTCCCAAACTATGCTGACTGGTGTTTTTTGTTTGGTTTTATTATTTTTTGCTGAAATTCTGTAATGTGCTCAAGATCAGGTTTCACACTGGCTTCTGTGATCACTTCTTTCTTAGCCTAGGTGAAGACAGGATTGCAGGTCTGTGTCCTATGGAAATCCAAGTACCCAGAAATCCCATTTCAAATATATGTAGCTATCACCCCAATTTTGCAAAAGAAGAAAATAAGGACAATTTGACTTTTTAAACTTGCACCTATTATTACCTCAACCAGCCAATTGTTTATTTCAGTAATGGTAATGTTATTTTATTTACTTTGTCATCAGTGGGCATTAAATATTTGCTAATTACTTCTCTACTAAGGGTATCATTGCCTGCATGTTATTGCCTTTCAATTTGCTGCTTTTAATAAAGCCCTAAATGAGTTATTGCTGCTTGCATAGGTCTGGGAGGCTGAGCTGGCTCCACTGTTGGCTGTCTGAGCCTTTCTTAAAATATGAAGATTTATAAACAGGATGAAAAAAGATTCCTCTCTTCATTTTCAAGTCTGCCAATTTTCAAGGCAGGCAATGTGGTAAAAATGTGGGTGGAGAAATGGACATTTTCAGCAGGATTCAGAGGGAAGGAAAAATACTCAGGGTGGTGGATTCTCAGCTGGGAAATAGAAAATGTTGGGTGTGTGGCAGCACAGTTTCAGGAATTTAAGCCATCAGTGTTAAGATCCTATTTGGTCAGAGGTCAAATATCTGTTGATGAAACTTTGTTTTGCAATTTTCTGTTTGTGTTTTGTTGAAGAGGCTGGTCATTCCTACCTTTGAGACCTATATTTTGTATTACAGGCTTTCCTCTGATCTCAGAACTGGCAGCTGACCTTATCTTAGTTTGTGTCAAAAAACTGTCTCAGGAGTAAAAAGATTTTGAGTTTGAGATTATTTTATTATCTTGGAGTTTATTGAATTGATTACTGTTTCAGTTGCAGTTACTCTAGGTGTGGTTTAGAACAAGTTTGATATCTAGGATGAAAACGATTAATTTTAAAAATGGCAATGCCACAACAGACAGATGCATCTTTTTTGATTATGTTGGGAAGAAATCCTTTTAAATAATTTGGGAAAGCTGCCATGTATGCTCAGCCTGTGAAGAAGTTTGGGGTCTTGACCCAGAAAGTTTTGTTTACACAAACCCATGTATCTCAGCAGGAACTTGCTGGTTTCTTGGCTTTCCTGGTAGGAAGGTTTTAACAACACCTGTGTTTTCTTTCTCTCCCTCTTTTTTTCCCCTCTCTCTTGAATACTGAAGTCTTAGCATCTGATGCAGAAGTGCACATGCTAAATTGGGTTAGAATATCAGTTTAATGAGCTTTGGTATGTTTTCTTCCTGAATAACTTTTTTTTAAAGTAAAATTTATTATTGAAAATAAAGTATGTTTTCTTGATTTTTTTAAAGCTTTATATTTTAAAATTACTTTTTATCTAGCTTAAAAAAGTTCAATTTCCAAGTTTCAAAGGACAAATATATTTTTTAGCAAGAATGTATTTAGCTTTCTTAAATGTTTTGTCTCAGCGCTTTCTAGGGTTTATAGTTCTTGGATTTCTGTTAGAACAAAGGAAAATATAAGCCTGTCTTTAAAGTGGAATATAATTTGGCGTGATTTAGCCTGGCTTTTGCTTTAATAAAGAAAAAAAATATTATATAAGCTCTACAGCAGATGAGATTTGTATGTTTGGTCTTGCATATTTTTTTTCTCTGCATGGGGGAACAAACAGAAAGTTGAACACCACCCTGAATCCTAGAACATAGTTGGACTGACAGATGTGTTGCTGCTGCTGGAGGATCTTTTGATGGGAGGATAACCTCATTCTGTGATGTTTTATATATCTGGCTATATTTGGTATATTTGTGGCATATGGTATATTTGTGGCATTTGGTACTGAAAAATACATGTATATTTTTCAGTACCAAATGCCACAGCATTAATGTAACCACTTGCCAGGGTGAAATGACTGTGATGCACTGTACAGACATTGCAAAAATAAGTCGTATACTTGATGTCTACTGAATGCAAGCATAATTGAAAACATGATTTTTTATGAACTCATTGTTTACTGAGCACTTCTTGCTGCTTTTTCATAACTTGGGCTCATCTCTATCATCTGGATTCATTTTCTTCATGATATTCAGTGTTTGTGCAGGGGAAAACTGCAGCTCTGTGTTGCAGTGTGGCGAGAGAGAGAGAGAGAGAATTTAAAGCATGCTTCGCAATGTGTCTCTTACATACCTGAGCTGCCATGGTCTGGCAGCAGGTAGTGACACCTGCTAGGTTTGGGAGGATCCCTGCCCTGTGATGCATGGATCCTCTGTTCTGCATTTAGTTCTCCTGTGTGCACACTGTAGAATGTGGGCAGCTTTAAGGATGTAAACTGAAGGTGGCTGCTTGGGTTACTCAGTCATTTGTCAGTGCTCCTCTGACTCCCAGGCTCCTGCTGCTTCTTCTGGTATCCTGAACCTTTGCAAGCTCATTTTAGTTTTCATTAATGCCTCTTGACTCTTCATAAATTAAAATATATGATTTGGTTTTGTTTTGCAGTTTGTCTGATTTCTGCATCGACCGGAGGGGGTGCTGGTGCTCCAGAACTTGGTGCTCTTGTACAGGCTTTCCACAAGGAGCTGGGAAGAGTGAGTAACCTGCTCCATGTCTGGGGATCCTCTAGAGTGGGGGTACTCTGAACCTTTCATGTCTCACATCTTAAACACTGAAGTTTGAGCACAGAGTCTGGAGGTATCTGTATTTCTATGCAGCACTTACATTGTTTATCATGATATTCATGGACAGTGGCAGTCCAGTTCTTCTAGTAGTAGTCCAGCAAGAGTTCTTGGTGTATCCATTTTTGCAGATTACCTGTACTGCAACTTGCTCTGCCACCTCATGTGGGAAAAAGCTGTTCTCAGCTGAGGTGTTTCACAGTAGTGCTGTTCCTCTGAGGTGTCAGTAATACTATCTGTTAATGCAGACACCTGCTGGATATCAGTGTTCTGTGAGCCTCCTGTGATGTATCCACAAGGTTCTCTGTGGGTCTTGGAGTGGGAGGGAGAACCACAGCCACAGAGCTTTGTGACTCCAGCTGAGGCTGTGTGTGTGGAGAGATTATTTGGTGTCATGCTCCCCAGCAGCATCTGATGCCATGTCTTTCCCTTCCTTCTCACATGAATTGACCAGGCTGGGGATGTATTTCCCAGTACCTGGCAAGCCAGCGGGATTTCTCGTATTCTGAAATAACGTATGTGAGAAGTCTGGAGCTGTCTGCTCATAAAGCAAGTGCTGTTAGCTGGATGACTTGGGCTAAGCATGTCTCTTAGGTCTGTGCTACACAAGTAGTTGTACTGGCAGAGGCCTGTGGAGAGACTGCTCTGTTTGCTGATAGAGGCAGGAAGTTTTTTCCATCACTATTGTCTTTCCAAATTGCTGAAATGCAGCAGCACTCTTTTGGGCTTTTGCTGATGTGTTCCTTACGAGAGTTTTACTTAGTACAGTCCTAATGGATGGAGGTGACCTGGCAGAGCCCTGTGGAATAGTGGTGAAATGCTGCAATAGAAGACCTAGCTGTGCTTGGAAAGCCTCTCACAGAAAGCAAGAGCACAGTGACATCTCTGACTTTAGAAGAAATAAGTACCTTCTCATTTAGAAATACTGTTTTTACCCAACAGTCAGCTTTGAAAAATACTTGTCATGGATCTTGGTGTAAATGAGGTTCAGACTATATGTTTGAAATATTGCCCTCTTGGTTCAGGCTTTATAGGGAGATCTGTGTTACCCAGTGATGACTGCTTTGATTGTGTAATGCCTTTGCACTCCCACAGCTCCTTAGCTTGCCAGGCTTCCTTCTGGCATACAGCCCAACCTGCTGCAGCCCCAGAGGCTCAGAGCACCGCAGTTCTTCTTTTTAATGGGCAACATTACTTCTAACTTAACAAATCCTTACCAATGAGCAAGTAAAATTGAGATCACTGATACCAGTTCAGATAGCTGCACTGAGTGAGTGAGGTTAACTGTATTTTTAACAAACTTGCAAGTGCTATAGACAGTGCTTTCCTTTGTGTTAAAATATATATGTAGTTATGTACAGAATGCCCTGATGTTTTCTGTTACTGTTTGGTGAAAAAAATCTGCACTAAGATAATGTAAAATAAATGCAAAAAGCATGTGTGCTTTACTGAGAAAGCATATATTGTCTGTGCAGGGGGCTATGGTCAGGGGACCATGCATGTTTTGAATTCAGCTTGCTCTATGTGATCTGGCTGTAGAAGTACTAAGGCTAAATTTCAGAAAAACATGCTTTTGATGAGTTAGGGTCTGTATCATAAAGCCTTAAACAGTAGGGAATTTGTTCAAGTGATTAACAGTGATGATATCCTCCAGAACAGAGTGGGAAACAATAGCATCCATCCCCACATGGTGTATGGGAACCTCAACTAAACAGGTGGGTGGCACAGTACCTGGAAAGGAGGACCAAGAAAAAGAAAAGCCCTCAAGAAGGACTTGTCAGTTATGAAGAAAAGGGAAAGCATCCAAATCAAAGCTTCTTAGGGGAGGAGTTAGAAGCACAAAGGCAGCCAGAAAGTGTACAGGACAGAGACATGCCAGCAAAAATGTCTGCATGCAACAAGAATTTCAGTACTGAGAATTTGTTGGAAGGAGAAATGATAGCGTTGCCAGACTTCTTGGGCAGGACAGGACTTTGCAGATACCTTAGCATGTCAGGTCCAAGTGTGGTAAAACCACAGAAACTGTAGCAGGGCTGGAGTGCAGGCAGGACATCCTCTTGTCTGTGGGACTGTTCTTGTCTTGCCGATTCCCAGGAAACTTTAATCCTGCACCACCAGCAGAGGTGGTGGGGGAGGGAGTTGTTTGGAAAGCAGGGTGGCTCTGCCTCTCAGCAAAGGCAGGTGGAGGGTTCAGCATAGCCTCCTTGGTGTGAGCACTTCCAGACAAAACTGGAAGGATGGATGAGGACTCTTAGGTAAATGAAGACTTGGGAAAAAATGTTCCTGAAATGAAAATACCTATTTTTAAGAACTGTTGGTCATTATTAGATTAAACTAATGGTTAGGAATTGTTGGTTACCTCCAAAAAGGTCAAACATGCAATGATACAAGAGATGTGGCTAGTAGACAACATTGTGCTTTCTCCAACAGGCAGTTTGATGTGAGAGATCCATGTCCAATAGCTGTTCCTAGTAAAGAAAATTAAAGTGCTGTTTCTGTGAGTGTCTCCAGAAATCAGCAGCACAACTTCCTAATGTCCTGGCTGGCACTTTGCTTGCTTGTTTGAATTGTGTTTTGCTACTGTTGTCCAACAGGTAATGTTTCCAGTCACTACTTTGAATGCAGACAAAGTGAAAAACAATAAATTTGCATTATATATGCAAATATGTAGACAAAATCTGTGTGTATATTGAATTGGATTTCCTAAAATGAGCCATCCACCAGTCTTACAGACCAATTTTTAAATTTCCCCCCTCCCCCCAGATTAGCCTCTTTCAGTGTCTGAACCCTTTGCTGTAATGGATCTGTTTTGTATAGGACCTGTGGCCTGTATGTGCTTTTAAAACAATGCACAGCATTCCTCTTACCCATTCCTTAGCAGACCTATTTCCTGGTATTCAAAGCAAGACTTGGAAGGTAGGATTGTGTTGTTTGTCAGAATATCACACAGAGAGTGCTGGAGTGTGATTTCTTGAGTAGCTGTCCCCTGAGAAACATCATGCAATAACCTTTTCTTTCCCCACACTGTGTGCAGCTGTTCCTTGCCAGCGTTGAGTGATGTAGTCAGTCACACTTGGATGACTTCTGTAGCTAATTTGCCCATCTCCTTTTTTCATATGCTTTTTCTTGGGTATGTGAGGGTAGGCTGTACAACAGTCTGTTGTATGAGATTAGGGCAGTCAATATGAATGTACCTATATTTATGTTTGAACACAAGTGTATTTATAGCAAATGTTGCTTCTAGAGAACCAGGGAAGGTCAAAGAGTCAGCTGGCCTCATAAGCAGCAGCATGTGTGAAAAAGTAAATTTGGGTGAAACACAAGATAGCTTTAATAGCTATTAATGGTATGAAGATTGGACTGTGATTTTTTTTTTCCTGAAACAAAAGGGAATTCAAGTAAACTGGATTCTGTGTGCCAGCTATATAGACAGAACTCTTGGTTTGACTCACTCATTGGAAAAAAAACAAATCATAAAGACTACCAGAATTTAGTTTGTCTTTTGGGTTTTTTTCTTAGTATCAAAACATGAATACAAGTTAAATGAAACTTCTATGCAGCAGTCAAAAAACCCGAGAAATGTGGAAGAGTTGCAAAGAAAGCTCTGTAAAGAAAATGGCTTAGGAAGATGACAGTCTCAGTTGAAAGTCACGGCATCTTTCCAAGATGATGTGTGTCCAAATTATCTGTGATGATGAGTAGCTGGTAGCTCTGTCACCACGGCTCCTAAAAGGGACTTGGCCTGAGGTGCAGTGCTTTCAGGTGCTCCCTGGGTAGCAGGTATGCAGTGCTTCTGCTCAGGTTTTGTTTCCATGGTTCTCTGTAACTGCTACAGAGTGGGGATGGCCACCTGAAAGAAATCAGTGAAGATTATCAGGAAGGATAATAATAAAAAAAAAACTTTAGGCAGAGCTATATCAAATTTTTTCTTGAAGAGAAGCCATAAGGCTATATGTCTGTTTGTGTCTATGTAGTTTTAAATTCAACTATAAAGATGGAAAAATCATCTTAAAACATTTTAAAGCAATTTTGCAGTATAATAATAAGCAAAAAAAGCCCAGAAACCTCTTCAGAAACACATTTGTTACGAAACAAATGTGAACCAACAGGTTAAAAAGTAATATGAAGACTTGATCTGACTTATCAGCTACATTCAGGTTAAACTCAGGTTTATGTGGACTTGTGGATATCTAAGTTGTGTACAGTTAAAAATTAAACCAAATCCAAACCAATGCATGATATGGGGATTTTTCAAAAGCAATGTTTGAGAACTCCTTCCATTTTGTTTATTAGTCTCATGGATGTATATATGGAAAATAAGTGCTAGTTTTCAGGTGCTTTAACTGTGGCATTTGGGTACCAACAAGGTTAGTCACATTTCTGTAAGAGTTCCCTTAGCTTGCTAAAGAGCAAAAATTCCCCCAAGATTCACTTCTGTGAGTGGATGTGTTTAAAGACAGGAAGGTTGCTTTGGGTAGTCTGAACCACAAAAGATGGTTCTTAAAGAATAACAAAACTAAACAAAACCCAACAAACAACAACACAGAAAAACCCCAAAACTAAACCCAAGCAGCATCTTCATTTGTCTTGATCTGGGTATGTCCTCTCTGGTACATACAACCCAAGATCACTATTATTTTGTGGAGCAGTTTAATTTCACTTACTGTCTGATCCCTGCTTCTTAATTGGCTTTTGATAGTTAGCTTTAATCCACCTTGTAAATCTTTGAAGTTCACATTTTATGCAGTAACTGATGAAGCCTTTGCTATAATGAGAATCTATCTTTATGTTGTCTTTTCCTTTGAGATTTATGGAGTTTTTAAATGTGATATTTAAAAATGGTCAAACCTTTTGGGCCCTGACCTCTACAAAGAATGGTTTGCTCCCAGAGTGGGCACACTACCTTAGGAAGACCATACTGTACTTTATTTCAGCTGTTTGAGAGCATGCTTGTAAGGTTTGGGAGTCTTAATTTTTATTTGTTAGGATTTTTTTCTTATAGTATGGTGCAAAGGCCCCCTTTAATACTGTGGTGCTAGATACAGAAGGAATAGCCTGTCTCAGCTGTAGACATTTGATATAATTTAGTAAGATTGCTTTGGGACAGTCTATACCTTTTAGAAAGACAACAATGCATTTGTGAAAAATGAATAATCTTGCAGCTCCATACATACTGATCAAACTCTTTCACAAACTATGGAAAAGAATGGTAAATACTGTCTTCTTGTTACAGTCTGTTTTCCCCTCAGCAATTTTCTAGTCCTTGCACAGCTAAAGACTGTTCTGTTGCATTTTGTTATGAATTCGGTCCATTTAGGGTGAGGAGAGACTTAATGTTTTTCAACTAATAAATGTGTATTTTTAGTTTTATTCCTATAGAACAGGAAAGGGGAAGCAGCCATCTGCAGGTTTGTTCCTTGCACAACTTTACAATGGGTTGAGCTAGTAGGCCACCAAAAAAATCTTGTAAAGGTCTGTTTGACCCATGGCAAGGAGCTGTCCCATATTGTCCTGCACAAGAAATGCAGGGATTTTTGAATGAATGTTATTTTTACTGCACACTACTCGCTTTTCTTCTTAACAGCCAGAATTCTTTTAGTGGCAAGAGAGTACTGTCTCATTGATTCACTGAACTTTCCCCATTGAGGGGAGTTGAACAGGACATGCTTTGTCAGCACTGATTTGGAAAAGAGTGGAGATCTTTACTTGTTGTTTGGACTGCACGGTTGCATAGAGTGTGCAGCCTTATAGGTGTCTATTCAGAAGTAATCTACAAAGGCTGTGTAGCAGTGTTATGCAATTGCATTTAAAGTCATTTTAAGCTCAGGCTGCCATGGTCCTGTTCTTTCCACTTGCTCTCACCAGCTACCAATACTTGTGCAGCCACCATCAGCCATTTCAGGAGCCTAAGCTGACTGAAAATACGTCTCTATATGGAGTTTTCATCTGTGTTGGCTCCCAGACCAGCTCACCAGAGAATTGCCTGGATGCCAGTATATATAAAAGGCTTATCTAATTCAGGAATAAGCTGGCATTGTGTAAGGGAACTGACATACCTGAAGATTTGGGGAGATCTCCCAGTTTCAGTGCATTCATTAAATCCTTAATGAATAAGGGAAAACACTCTTCAGAATTTGCTGCTTTTCCTGGTCTTTCCAGCAAGGAAGTAAATAGAATAAGATGGAATTTATCTTAAAAAATGATGTGGTTGACATTCAATATATATGAATAGACATTTGGGAATATGAAGGCTATTCAGGTAAACTAAGAACAAGGTAAAGCTGAAAGGCAACATAAAATCATAATTTGGTACAAAATCCGACACCAAAGAAAAAAACAATGGGATTTGCTTTTAGAATAAAGTATTTTATACTAGTGATATGACAACTTCAGTAGCACTTCAGTTAAGACTTTGGACTTGTTATGCCAAACTGACTGTAAGATGTGCCATTCAATTTTTTGTTTGTTTAGGGTTTTGATGGTGCAAGAAAATTGATACATTGGTTAATAGCCTGTATTCCTGTGAAAACACTGCTGGGTAGAACAGAACAAAGCAGTCGGTGTTATGTAGCAAGGATAAGTTTTGCTTCTATAGTAAACAGTTCATAAATGATTGCTTAATAATTGCTTCACAGAATTTAAGACAAACGTTGTTTTTAAATCTCACCTACTGGCTATCTCTACTAAAAGTCAATAGCAAGCTCTTTCTTGCAGTGTTTGTTCTCTGTCATGGACCAAAAGAAGCTACTGTATGACCTGAGATTTCTTTGTGTCTCAGTATTTATGTGAGCTTATTAATGGAGGCCAACCACCAATAATAAATGTGTGCTGCATGTATAGCACAACAGTTCATCTCCTCTGACATCATGACTGAATAATTTATAGATGTAGTTATCCTGGAATTTGCAGGGATCATTAGCATTTTAATGAAAAAGATACAGCTGTTGTACTAAATCTCCACTTGTTTTTTCTTCTCCCTCAGTAAGAACTTGGATCTGCACTTTGGGAGCAGCTGCAGAGTGGGAATGTGCTGACGGGCACTATGGGCAGGCGCTACCCGGGGGCTCACTATCGGCCCAGCAGCTCATGTACGTACGCACTTGCTCTCATCTAGGTCTTGCTTTGTTGCTTTCCAAGGCTGCTAAGCCTATAAATTTTCAAATAGTATTTATAAAGAATGCTGACTTATTCTAATCGATGCCAGCCCTTCTGTGTGTGTACCCAAATGGTAAGTATATTGATTTATGTTTAAACTGCAAAGGTATTTTCTAGAACTTTAAAAAGTGGCCTGCTGTGTGACTTGACCACATCTGCTGCAGTGTGCTGTGGTTTGTGCTTTGGTTTGTGTTCAAGGTCTCCAGCTTCTTTTATTATAGAGTTCTGTGGTTAGCTGCTATTCCTCTTCCCATCTATCTCAAGCTTTTAATACCAGATACCTTCAAATTAACAAGCTACTTGAGCTCAGCCTAAAATGTCACTGTGCACTGTAGCTTCAATTGCTTACAACTGCAGCTAACATCCCCAGTTCAGATTATTTATATTCTTGAGATCAATATTATCCAATATTATTGTTTCTTTCCTCTGAATTGTATCCTATTGGATTGTCTTACATCATTCCTTACTGGAGTTTGTCTTCTGTAGAACTACAAAAAGGGAGCTCCTAGAATTTTATCACCTCCCTCCTTCCCACTCTGCAGTGGTTCTACAGTGCAGACAATGGGAAGTGAGCTGATGTGACCTCCCTGGAGAGCTCTGGGGTAGCACCCCACCTCCAGAAGTCTGCTGCTGGTTCTTGTGCACTTTCTGTTGATCCCTCAGGCTACTGAGGTGAAGTTGTGGTAGGTTAACTTTTGTACTCACTCCTTCTGCTGTAGCAAAAGAACACCATCCCACAAGGCTGTTCTTGGCATCAAAACTAGCTTGATAAGCTCTGACTTCTGTAACATTCTTTCTGTTCCTTAAAAGACTTGTTTAAAATCCCCAACCACTTCAGGCATCTGGCTCCACACATACTTGCATTGGCCGATTCAAGTGGTAAACTGCAGTGAGAGCTGACAGCTGTGGCAGGACAGGGACTTCTGTGGTGGCTTGGCATTGCACATGAGGAACTGCATGGTGAGATCCTGCATTTAGAACCTGACATTTGGGGATTTGCCTAGCCACAGGGCTAAATCCTAGGAAGCAGTAAAGCAGGGTTACTTTCTGCTGCAGACTAATCATAGATATCATAAGGATACACCTTAAAATGGTGCATAAGAGCCAGCTTAGATACTGTGTCCAGCGACTTGAGGGATATTGTCTGTACCACAATGGAGGAAATAAATGATTGTTACAGTTTTGACAGATCTTTGGTGGTCCAGTGCTGGAGTACTGAGTTGGACTGATGTGTTGGAATCACTGGACATTAGTTCTGGGCCCTAGCTTTCAAACGTGGCCTCTCGGAGTAGTGCCAGACATGATATTCATGTCCCATGCCTAGGCTTAAAGTGCAGACATTTAATAAATTCTAGTGTAGAATCAAATCCATTCCTGTTTAGAGAGAACAACTGATAGGCATTGGATTCTTACCAGAAGAGCCTGAAATGCTGTTCCTGTTGTCTAGTTGAACAGTTTTAGGCATGAAGAAGTAGAATTGTTTACTTGGGGAAAGGCTGGGGCTCCCATCATCTGCCAGGGCCAAAACTTGTGTCAGAATCAATTGGCACCCGAGCTCCCTCAGTTTGAGGATGGAGATATCAAAACACCTACTTCATGACTGCTTTGTGCTTTTGTTAAGCTAAGTTTCCCCTTTCCTTAACCTGTCACGGTTTCTTAGCCAGGAAACTCTTTGTTTTTTGGTTTTGTTACTGTATGATTTGTGCAGCTTCCTGGTGCTTAACATAACATGTTTTGGACATCCAGCATAATGGTATTGAAATGGCCTGGTATTTGGGAAATGTGGATCACAATGAAATCTCTGACAACAGATTAGATCTTGATGGAAATGCTGGTAAAACACAGGATTTTGCATTTGTGTTCTTTGCATAATGACTGATTGCACCATCTCAGTTACTGTATTTCATGTTTACAGTTGTTGCAATCTTCATGTTGTACATCAAGGACTTGGTGCTGCCTTAAGCTTTAGTCCCTGACTTTACCTTCTGTATGTACATATACCTATACCTAAATAAATTTGGGAAGGGAAGAATTTGGTCTGTGTGAAGTATAGCAGCTGTATTGCCTTTTAGATGGTAAGGTAACATTTCATCCATTTATGGCATTGACTGTTTTGTTGAAGGATTTCATAAATTTATTGGATAGAATAGTGTGTGGTCTTATGAGAATAACAAAGGGTTTTATAGTTGTGGAAACACATAACAATTTAAATGGAAAATGGCTTATTTGAAGCCCAGTGCTAGGAAATGCATTTCCTGTACAGGCGCTGAAGGTATAAAACCAGCAAGGTGTTTAAATTGTAAAATGGAGAGCTGTGAATTTAACAGGTGCCTTCAGGTTTAGACTTTTAAAAAGTGTAATTAGAGAGCAATGATCTCCCTTGATTATTGTTAGCAAGCAAAACAGTCTTAGGCGTGTCCCTGGCACTGTCTAATGCTGCTTGTGCTGATTGAACACTCCCTCGTGTGCTATTTTGTTGGGTTTTCTTTCTTTTCTGTATTTTTCTGGTGAAAACATACAGACTAAGGATGGATGTACAGTCTCCACCTACTTAGAAGCTCGGTTTTGTAAACAGACTTCATTAATTTCTCCTGAGATTTTTTATTTATATTTTTCTAATTCTTGTTCACAAACTCCACTTTTCTGCATTGGCTGCAGCAGCTCTTGTGAAAACATAGTTCTGTTTGTGATGTTTAGGTAGATTCAAATTTTATTTCATACTATAATTTTTTCTGTGCACAAAGAGTTTTGTATGTCTGGAAAAAACCTTTATCAAGGCCTTATCCATGCATATCCTGTCCACAGCATAACAACTCGTTTATTTTACTTAGTTGTAGTCTTTTGCATGACATTGAAATCTGACCAAGTGTTTTGAAGAAAATGGGTTTGACTCTAGTGCCTTCCTGCTGGCATTCAATGATCCCAAAGGGCTTAAACAGCAGGAGCAACAATAATAATAGTAAAAATAGCAAAAATTAAAAATCAAGAGTTTTGTAAGACTGCTTTAAATTTTTAAAAAAGCCTGCTTTTTCAGAGGACATTGGAAGTGAGAAAGTACAGAAGTATGTGGGTGGTAGTTTTCAGCACTTGCTGACCTTTGGAGTGTTCAGGGGTGGAGGCTCAGTCCTGCAGTGGCGCACCAGCTTTCACTGGGAGGAAGGACTTGCTTGCACCTGGAACTCCAAGACCAACCCTCTCTGCCCACAGACAGTGGTGCCACGTGTCCCACTCTAAAGTCATCCTCTTGATTTGTGGCAGGTAGAGGTGGATTTGGGGATTTTTGACCTATTTGTGACTCAGACTAAGGTCCATATGGAATGATTTTTTGATGTGATTCTGCAATGTAATTATTAGAGCTGACTCAGAAACTTCTGCTGCAGGGTGACTTTTCTGTCCCAAGCAAACTTTTTTTGGGAAATGCCATTTTTCTGAAGCATTCATAAATCAATAATGACAATGAAAGGAAATATTCCTCATGAGATGGCACTCCCCTGGACTGCAGATGGGAGAGGTTTGAGTCTTGGTTCTTCATGATCATCTGCTTCATGATAAAGCTGCTCTTATAAAGAATTCAAAGTGCTTGAGGGCAGAAAGAGCAGGGTTGATTTTATAAACTTAGGTTTTGATTTCCCTTGAGGAGCACTCAAATTTCTGCTCTGCCTCTGTCTCTGCCAGCTTCCCAAGGAATGTCCAACTGTGCCTTTCATTGCACTGAGCTTGCAAGGGAGCTTTTGTTTCATGAAACTACTGGAAAATCTTAGCTTCACTGCAGTGAGATAAAGAAACAAATGTGAGAATGGTGACATTATAAATAACAGCAAACCCCTGAATGATCCCCAAACTTCCAGTCTTGCAGCCAGTGCTGCCAATTACATTGCTATCATTAGCACAAGATGAGTTGGTGTAAAAATGTATCATGGTGTGGCTCTGTGGGCTTGGAGCTGCTCCTAGAATAACAGAGTACTGACTCAAAGCAGCACCTAACCCCAAGGAGGAGGAGTGTATGCACTGTGCAACTCTTGGTAGGAGCATCAGTAAAATTCTACATCTGCAAAATCCTGCCCTGTGTCTCCTGACTTTTCTTTCCAGACAAAGACATCTTGGTGTAAATGAGATTGAAGCTTTAGCATTGCTCAGATCATGCTTGAGCAGGTGACACTTTTCTATAAAGCTTCTTTAAGAGCTCCACATAATAGCTGAGGAAAAGGCAGGAATACAGATGACTGATGGAGTGGAAATTGCAGAAGTACCCAATGACACGTGTTGCTCTCTTTGATAAAGTCTCTCCGATTTCTGCCTTTCCTAGGAAGCTGTGTGGAGACTGGCATAAGAACTTCATCTTCCTCTTGAGTGATCCTGGTGAAGTTCTAAAGCAGGTGTTCTTGTTGGCAGATAAGAGCTGACTCAGAGCCTGCAGATGAAAAGCTTTCTTTAGGGACTGTGTAGTGCTCTGAATGCCTATTGTCACTTATGCATTTATTTCTTAACATGATTAAATAGTAGCCCTCTCTCAGGATCCTGACAGCTCAATTTCTTCTTCACAGGGGAGTCAGAGATAGATTCTGAAGGTTTCCTTGTAATTCCACTTGGGGTTGCATATGGTCATGGAGAGCCACCATGGTAGCAGATTTGCATTGTGTTTGTCCCCTTTCACAGAAACTCTAGTTCCTTTGGTATTCGATACCTTGTGGGCATCTGTGAGTTTGTAGACAAGAAAGAAGAAGAGATTTTTGGCTAGCATGTCAAGAACTCAAGATTCCATGTTGCAGCTCAGGCCAGTAATACTGGTAGTTTGTTCTGTTCCACTTGTTCAATGTCTTCTACAGCCAAGTTTGTTGAAACTGAATCTGCTTTCAGCCACACTTCAGTGTAATTTGTATAAATGCCAGTAAGTGCAGCTGCTTTTCTGTTATGTTCTCCTTCCACTTTATTATGGATTGATCTGTTTAGTTTATGGGGGACCATAAAGCAAATACGATAGTTTGATTTCATTTTCGAGCACGTGGTTTGGTTTATACATGAGCACTATGGGCAGAGCCTTCTCAGGGAGCTCTACTGGCTGCATCAGTATGTTGTATGTTTTGACATATTTAGAAATATTGTATGTTGTATGTTTAGAAATATTTCTGATTCATCCTGTTGAAGTTTGGTTGAAGACAACACGTAGCTTTGCAGGGAACTTTCAGCCTTGCTGAGATGTTTGTGTAATGAGCCTTATTTTAGTTCAACCTTTGAAAAAAACAGACCTGAAATATAGAGACCTTTTTTGGTTTGATGTACCTGAGCTCTGTTCCTTTACTGGAGGCAAGGAATATGTGGGTAGGACATGTGAGTCCAATTTTCAGGCAGTTTAGCAGATCTAGTTAAAAGTGCACATATATACTAACCTTACCTAGGCGAGATACAGAATGTTTTTAATGTACATGGAACACAAACAATCTTTTCAACATGCAAAATCTTAATTTACTTTTCTTGAGAGCCCTGAGAGTCTCATTGTGCAAAAGCTGTCACTCTAGTGTGCTCTTTTGTGTGTCTGAGTCTTGGGCTTTTTATTTTTACTCACTAGTCTAACTAGCTGGTTACTAGCTTACTGTTAGCAATTTGAAATTATTTGCAAACACTTAGGAATTAATGAAATTGCATGTGTTTTTATATTGACACTTTTGATAGAAACATACTTTTATTCTTTATTTCCATATGGATTTGTAGAGAGGCGACTGAAGGTTTATTTTCCATTTGTTTAATTTTCAAATTTTTATCTCTAGAGCCTAATTTGATACTAAGTACAACATTACAGTAAAGAAAAATTTTTGCTGTAGAATGCTCTTTCAAATGCCTTCTAAGATCTCAACTATGAGACAGTAAAAATAGATGGCTCAAAACTATTGCTACCAGTCTGGGTAATCTGAGGATAAAAACATTTCTGGATGACCTTGTTTGATAAAAGTTTAATGTATAACTAGCTATAAATTTGTAATACGTGCTTCAGAGGGCAGATGAAGTTGTAGCCTGTGAAATCATGATGCAGCCCATCAGAAATTTAAAATAAATTAGTTTAAAAAGGGAAACTGAAATGTCTTTATTTATGTGCATGCAGTTAGTTGTTCTTGGAGAAGCAGATTGTGCTCAGGAGTATGCAGCCTTGTTTCTGGGCTTTGCAGGAACAGGGAGTGTTTGCGAGCTCCAAATAGCAGGGCCACAGACAAGGTGTGTGGGAGGTGGTTACTGATAATAATCTGTTTAATTTTTTTTTTTCCTAGCACAGCATCTGTGCTGGAATCTTAACCATTCCACCTGACAGGGTCTCAGTTAACATTCTTCCTACTTCTCTAACTAGTGCTGCGACCTGTGCTTTATGTCCCTTCCTGCTTTTGGTGCCTGTGTCACCTGATCAAAGAGCTTGGGATTGGTCCAGTGCTGTTTCAGACAGCTGGAAAGCTGGTCCTGGACCTTGTGGGTTTCCTTAAACCTGGTAAGGAATAGATCATCTTTTGAGTGGCTCTATTTCCTGATTTAGGAACCAATCAATGTTAAATTTATGTGGAGCTGAAAACTCCCTGGTTTGAAATCAGTCTGAATCAGTTAAAGTCATTTTATGTGCAAAATCGTGGCCCTTGATTCCTTTCAAGCATATGGGTAGGCTGCCTGTTCTGCAAAATGTTTTGGCTACGTTTTTTCACAGAGACAGCTTATCCTAACTTTCTGTTTCATATGACATTTTGCTTTTGTTTTGGTATTTCTCATCAGCTTTGATTACACATTGTTTACCTTCAGGCTTGGTGAGAGTTATTTTTGGATGGCACTTGAGATTAAAGCTGCAGAATACAGAAGTCCTTCTTGCCTTATTGGCCATCTCAATTGCAGAAATTCAGGTTATAATTTCTGAGTTTGTGTTTCTATTTTAGGAGAATGATGTTTATGCTCATGCCCTGTGTTAGCACTTATGTTAAAAGTAAGGATATTTGTAAATTAGCAGATAAGTCTGAGGTGTGATCTTTATTGTAGAGATTGAATAATTTACATGACAATTAAAAAAGCAGGATTTTAGGGCTCTGCAGTTTCATCTAAACAATGGGATTAGAGAAAATTACAGCCATTTACTTAGCAAATGTTGCTGTGAACGCATAGATCCAATGACAGGTCTTGTTATCTGTGCCCACAAGTAGCTAGCAGATAAAACACACTCCATCTTCTTGCTGTGACAACACTAGTTTTGCCTACTAGACTGTTCCATTCTACACATGGGGGAAAATCTAATTGAAGGGAGAGAATTTAATTTGGAAAAGATTTAGCATGCCATCTTCTTTTTTCCCCTCATAAATGTAGGATTAGTCTTTATGGCATGTCATGGCAATACCTTATGTAAATGAAAGAATTGCTCTTTCTTTCTTAAAGTGGTTACTTGATTTAAGAGTACTGTAGAAGCACAAGATGAGCCATGTTCTCTGCAATATAAAGTTTCAGTCAGGTAGTCAAATATACACTGATTATTTAGATGTATCTATCTTAATAAAAGTACAGGAACAAGGGATCTAGCCGTTTCTTTTTGTCATGAATATTTTTCATTTTTTATTATTTTTCTTTTTTCTTTGTATCTGTTAGAATCTGATTCTGAGAAGCATCTTGTCTTGGATTTTTTTCTGGATGAGGAGTTTGACTGGCTTTGTGGGAAAGAGGAAGGAAAAAATGGTAAATGAGAAGGCACATTCAACTTGAGTGCTACAACTCATTGAGGATCTGAAGGTTTTTTTCCCCAATTACACCACCTAAAGACAGATCAGCTCTATGGATTCTCATTAGTAAGAGCACCACTAGAACAGGAACAGCACTGCTGCTAAGCTGTTGCAGTTGGTTGGCAGCATGATTAGCTCTAAAAGGAGGAATGTCATTATTGTGGCAGCAGGGACTGGCAGGGTGCCTCTTGGGGATGGAGGAGCCAGGACAGAAAGCTGGTTACCAGATGGTGATTTCAGTAGGACTAGGTGAAGCAGGAAATAGCTGGAAATGGGAGAAGCTGCATTTAGCAATCAGGTTGAAGTGGTGATTTTATTCTGATGTGAGGACACATCCAGGATGGAGTAGAGAGGGCAGCAGTGATTACCTGCTTGGGCAGGTGTGTTGTATTTGATGGTCTGGAGAGGTCCTTCCCACCCTCAGCAACTCAGAGATTTGTGTGGAGTCATCTGCAGATGGATTTGAGAGTACCATGTGTAAGGTGCTGGCAGCCCTGCTTCTTTCTTGCTCTTGCATTCCCCAAACTGCTCTGCCCACCATCATAATTCGCTTTCTTGGCTTGCTGAGCTTTCTCTTTCCAGCTTCCAAGCTCAGTCCAGCTAAGATGTCACTGCCAGAGGGAGCAGCAAGAAGAAAATGATTGGCTGTAGTCTCTGATCTACCACAGCACTTCATTTGAATATTTTCTTTCCCTTTTCATTCTGAAAGTGTTATGTGTTGACTGGAATTTGTGTAGATATATAGGTAAGAAGAATCAGATGACATTTGACACTAAGAAAGCTTCTAGTCTTGATTCTGATTTTAGCTAATAATGTAAATCTGGAGTTTATTAGGATGCTTTTGGCTGACCTCTGTTTAACTATTGCCATTTAGCTGGTCATAGTTTTAGAATGAATGTTTTAACATTGGAATTCACCCTTTGAAGTGAAGGCCTGCAATCATTGTAGAATGAAGGTGTTCTCTACAGTTGCTTAGACTTAAACTAAAGCCCAAGTGTAAAAGATCATGGCATGAAGTTGTCATTAAATATTTTGTACTCAAGAGATATCCTTGCAGAAGGGAAATCTGCTTTTTGGAAAGATTTGGTTTATTGTTTTCCTACATTTCCTATATGCAGTGGCAAAAATTTTCATGAGTGCCTTGTCTCTCACCGTGTGTGTCACTCATATCCAAACCAGAGACTTTAGGGCAAAATTGCTTAATTATGAGAAGAGGGCCACGAAAGGGTACCATACTGGAATTTACTGCCTAATTTTCTTTTTATGATTCCCCCCTGTGAGATCAACCCTGTGCTTCTTACTTTCATATGCTAGATCTCATTCTGCAAATTTTCTTGTGAACCTGCCTTACTGCTGTGTTTTCTTTTACCAATTCACTGCTGTGGTTTCCTGAGTAAGCTGTAATCAGGTAATTGGGAAAACATCGTATTTTCCAATGTATTTAAGTTTTTGCTACAGTATGTTGACTAAAACTGGAGAATATTTTTGAATTTGTGCCCTAGTAAAGTTGTACATTAACAAAAATATAATAGTTATTTCTAATTACATGTTCGTGTTGCTGCAGATTAGCCTCTCCCATACTTTATTGACTGTCAAATATCATTAAAAACTCAGAAGATCCTCACTGTTATGCTGTGAGTTTTATTTGGAATGCTTAACATGTCTCAGGAGCTTCTAAAATGTGGTATTTTTCTTTTGTGTTTTCCTTTGGTTTTAATTCTTAAATGGTCCCTCTTTTCAGATTTCAAATTATAATCTATTTCCTGATGCATTGCTGACGTCACGCGAGCCATGTCAGAAGTACTTCCAGGTCAGATGCCCTTTAAAAGATTCTCCTATGCAAATATGTGAAATTTTCCTCTTATTTTTCTTCTTCTTCTTTCCAGGTCCATATTTCACTTTCATTTTGCACTTAGACATGAAAAAGAGAAAGCACTTCATTTTTTTTTAAACCATGCCTTTTTGAAGAAACTCTCTATTGAGCTTTTTTAAAACTTCCCATGGACAATAAGATGCACAAAAGTCATTAGATGGAAAAGACAAATCGGCCATGCACTATTCTTTGCTTGCAATGACATTTTCTCTCTCTTTCTTCTAGCTCTGAAAGTTACATGACAAGATTGAAAAACATCGATAAAAGCCATTCAAGTAATAGCATTATTTGTATTATTGTGATCCTTAGAGAGTTGGCACTACTCTCTGTTAAACACATTACAGTAGTAAAAATATTTTAATCTAGATCTGTAAGAATGCTAAAAGTCTACAACTGAGGCTGGAAGTTCTTTTAAAAAGCAAGCAAGTTGAAACCCTTAATGAATTGCTATGGCAGATTTGCTACCAAGTTACGTGCTGTCCTGAAGAACCAACAATTTAACCATGTTATTATTCCCAGTAATGATAATGTTCTAATTGTTGCTAGCTTTTCACCAGAGTAGAATATTTTTTAGTGTAATACCTTACTTTACTCACTTACAACTTAGCAGTGTTCTTCCACTTACACTGAGATATATGTTTCAACTCAGTGATTCCTAGTCTGGTTGTCTATTTGTGTTTGCTTTTCAGCAGAAGGTAGAGAAATTGAAAATATGGTGCCCTGTGCCAGTAGCATGGTCCTTGCTGGTAGCCAGGCAGCACGAGGAGCTGTCTGAGAGGGGGATGGAGTCTGCCTGTGGCAGCCCTGGATGCAGGAATCTAGGGTTCCTGCATTTTATTGAAGTTTTAAATTAGAAAGTTGGCATATGCTTCCTCTGGGAAAAGTGATGTGTTTCAAGCATCATTATGTCCTGTATAGAAGAGGAGGGACAGGCTATTCTTCCTCACACTGTTCTACTATGCAATCTTTCCTCAGTGCTCTTAGGCATTTCCTTGCATTCCAATTTTTCTGGCACTTTAGTTAGTCCCAGTCTCATAGCAACTTCTACCCTTGAGATGGAAGATCTGCCCATCTGTATTTCTTTTTCTCTTTTTGCCTTCTTTTCTCTTCTTTTTCTCCCTTTTTCTCACATCTGTCTGCTTCCAAGAGCAGAGGGAAGCTGGCCCTGTGCATCTCAGGGCGTGGCTGGGAGCGCAGGGTGGCGGCCAGCGAGCAGGCTCGTGGTTCCCAAGGGAGCAGCTGGTTTCACTCTGTGCACTCCTTGTGCTGCTGTCTGCCTGTTCATTGATCATTTGATCATGATGGTTTGATCAATGGATCACCTGAGATGGTGTCAGGAGGGAGGGGAGGTGGTGTCTAGTGAAAGGTCAGTTCTGACATTTTTCTGTTCATGGTCATACACCAGCCAAGTCACAAACACTGTGTGAGCCACAAAGACTCCTTGGCTCAGGGGCTGAGCAATGTGCCAATGTTCATCAATCCAATGGAGAACCTTTATCAAGCAGATTAGTAAAATGTAATACATTGTGTTGCAATGTTGCCAAGGTCTTATTCTTAACAATATTTCCGAGCAATGAAACAATAACAGCAGAGGACAAGCTAAAGATAAGCTGGCAGGCAAATACTTAAGCTTTATCTAGGATGATTATTTTTTAAGAAATTTGTTCAGTGACAAAAATAGTGGCAAACATTGCATGAAGTAGCTCGTCTGTAACAAAGGAGAATAAATTTCTGTCTTGCTCTATATAGTGGTAATTGTATTTATTGGTGGAAAACATAAATGCTTGTTTTAATTTGTTGAAGCATGAAGTAAAATGTAATCTAGTGAAATCCCTAGATACCATGCAATTGCACAAATTCTAAAGGTCAGGCAGTGTGTGGGGGGGGAATTGTCCTGCCCTATTACTTTACTTTTTTATGTGACTTTCATGTTGTCAGATTTTGAGTGATTCGGAAAAGAGTACAAAGCAACCATTTGATATGTAGAAGCTGTTTCATGTCAGACATTTTGGTAACATCTGATCAGATGCAACCTTGCTTACATTAGACCTGACTGGTTTTGAACAAGATCCAGGAAGCTCTGTGTGTGTGTATGACATGTTTATCTGAGGAGTAATTTATAAAGTTCCTTTGAATTTTATAATAGTTGTGTTTTAAAGTCTCTTGTGGCTAAAGTTTTTTCCAGGATGTTTGTTAGCCATTGCCCAAGATGATGGCATAGCATGTCCATGGGGTGATCTGTCTTCTAAAGAATTTGCAGTTGCTTTAGACTGACTGACCAGGGCTTGAGAAATTGGCAACCATGAAAAATGGTAAAATTTAGTTTAAATTCTAATGAGTTTTAGAAATTGTTCTTCAACAGCTGGGTGGGTGATTCAGGGAACAAAGGGTATTATTACTTGATCTGCTTGGTTTCAAATGAACCAGAGTCATGTTTGCAAGTGAGCAGCTTTGACAGCACATCAAAGAGGAGGGAACACTGGCAACTGTGCCTACATTTAGGTATCAATGTGAAGTGCTCCTTTTCACTCTGTTTATGTATTATATGTTCTTTTATAACCCATATATTTAATCTCTTGTAAATCTGTACAGCAGTCAGTTCTGTCATATATCAAATGTACAAAGATGCAGCACAGCTCAGCTGGAATGATCTGTCATCGGCTAGCTCAAATTACAGCTTTTCATTCCTGGATAAGCCCCTGATACCTTTTTATGTGCAATATAAGCAGTCAGTGATAACTGAGAATTAGGAACAACAGAAAGGGTGTTTCATGTTGTGGCAGATGGGAGTGATTTATTAATTGGCCTCTAATTTAGTTGCCAGGTATAAAACAACAGTGACTGTTACAGTAAATTGAGGTGTTCATGGAGTATTGTGCAGATTAGTGGAAGCCACAAATAGACAGTACAGGAACAAATTACAGGGTTTTTTTAATGAGTTTTTTTTAAGAGCTATATTTCGATAATTTTTAATCGTCTAAAAATCCGTTTCCTCAATAAACTCTAATATTTTTTCAAAATATTAGCTGTGCCCATGGCTAAGAAAAATCAGAAACTTGTTTAAAAGCAGACAAAAGAATTTAACAGTGTAGTATGCTTACTCTGCCCTAGGATGTATGTTTTATCCTTAAGCTTGAACTTTGTGAGCTATAGAAATAGTAAACCATCTCTGGAGCAAGCCCTTTGTTTGAAGTTGATTGAATTCCAGCAGGGTGTTTTGTCTTGGGATTTTTTTCCCTGCCCCTGAAAATCAAATACACTTTTGTGATCTTCTGCTTGTCTTCCCTGACCCTCTACTTCCCTTCCCTAAAAAAAATAAAAAAGGAAGGTGGCAGGGGAGGGAGGGAAAAGAAGGAAAGAGAAAATGCAAGTGTTAGGAGTCAACAGCTGACCAGCCAGTCAGGTTTAGCAGTACCAGCACTACCCAAAGATGAAAAAAAAGCAGCATCTGTCAGCAATCTGCTTAGAAATAGTTCAAATTTCTGCTTCCTAGTGATGAGCACTTGAGGACATCTTTCTCTCTTCATCTGACACAGAGATGAAATACCGAAAGAGTTATGGTAAGATAGTGAGAGTCCCAGGCATTTGCAAAGGGCACCCCTGCTGTCCCAGAGCGTGCCTGCAACAGATTCAGAAATTATTAATCTGCCATAAAATTGTCTTGCATAGGGTCAAGCTTTCTGCTTTTTTTCATCTTCGTGGTCTTGATAATCTCTCTGTATTATTTTCTGCCTCTGT
This sequence comes from Fringilla coelebs, assembly GCF_963513975.1. Lineage (NCBI taxonomy): Eukaryota > Metazoa > Chordata > Aves > Passeriformes > Fringillidae > Fringilla > Fringilla coelebs. The sequence goes on along the minus strand of NC_140032.1, from coordinate 23,645,412 downwards.
TTTCCTTTTTTAATAAGATAAGCTTTTGTCTCTTCTCTTACCCACGTAGGTTGTGGTAATTTTCCTCTCTAAAGTGCTACATGCCTTTACCAGAAGCCCTAGCAAAAGAGTGTATGCAATGAAAGTGTTTCACGAGTGTTCCCTTTGCTTTGCAGTCGATTCCGGCGTGGACGCGCTGGCAGTGTTTATGGCGAGCGGCAGCACCACGGACGCTGTGAACCGCAACAGCCCCGCCACCCCGCCCAACACGCTGAACCTGCGCTCCTCCCACAACGAGCTCCTCAATGCAGAAATCAGGCACACAGAGACCAAGAACAGCACTCCTCCCAAGTGCAGGAAAAAGTACGCGCTGACTAACATTCAGACAGCCATGGGGCTTTCTGATCCAGCAGTTCAGCCCCTTCTGGGGAACGGCTCTGCCAATATAAAGCTGGTGAAGAATGGAGAAAACCAGCTGAGGAAAGCTGCCGAGCAGGGACAGCAGGATCCCAACAAAAACCTCAGTAGCACTGCAGGTGTAAATGTAACTTCTGAGAAGTTTGAAAGCAATGAGCCGATCCCGCAGGATTCCTCTGGCTGTGAAATATTACCCTCGCAGCCAAGAAGGACCAAGAGCTTCCTGAATTACTATGCAGATCTAGAGACATCAGCTCGAGATCTAGAGCAGGGTTTTGTTGGGATGGAAGATAAGTCTGCACAAAGCAACGGCCAGGCTTCTACCGTTATTGTCAATGGGGAAGTCCTGCCCCGGAAACAGAACAAGATGCCGAGCCCAGAGGATGGCCAGGTTGCCACAGTGTCATCAAGTCCTGAGACAAAGAAGGATCACCCAAAAACTGGGGCCAAAACAGACTGTGCCCTCCACAGGATTCAAAACCTGGCCCCAAGTGATGAGGACTCCAGCTGGACTACCCTGTCCCAGGACAGCGCCTCGCCGAGCTCGCCCGATGAAACAGGTACACAAGCAAAGGCTCCTCACAGCCTTGTTTTAGAAAGGGATTGCTTAGCTTTCCTCAGCTGGTGCCAGGAAGGACACAGGTGGTTTAGCAGTTTCACTGGGGAAGTGGATTGTATCAAAATGCAAGCACTGGCCTTGCACACAGCTGCTTGTCTGCTAGGGAATGCTTGGAAGCTTCCTGGCTGATAGTAGCAGCTTTAAGAAAGGCACCAGCGGATGGCCTATACAGGATCCTAGAAATGTGCTGACTGCACCTCTTGCTACTTTATAAATAATTGCTCTTCAATAATCAGTGGGTGCATGTTGTGAAAAGAGCATGGTTATCAGGAGATGCTGAACTACTGATAGCTACCTACACACGACAAAAAAGCTTTTCTCAATGGTTTTTAGGTTCAGTGAAGATTTTTACTTTTGTAATGCGCAACTTTGTAAGTGCGCCTGCTACATCCCAATCATTTGATGATGTTCCCTTCCTATGTGCCAGCATGGGTAAAGAGAAGCCCTCCCAGGTGAGGAGCTGTGCAGTGAGCCCTGGTGGTGTCTGTCCTGGAGGTCTGTGGTTTTGGGCATGGACAGGGCTCTTCACTGCCACTGCATCTGGGGTAGGAGGAGAGCATCATCTGGGGTCTTCACAGCTCAGTGCTCCCCAAGCCTTGCATTTATGCTCCAACAGTACATGTTAGGGCCCAAAGAAAGAAAGACATTTATCTATGGGAAAAAAATATGCAGTAGAGTTTTAGTCATATGACTTGTGGGAAGTGAAGAAATCCCCCAGTATTGAGAACAGTTAATCCATAAAAGAATGTAGTCCATCAGATACCTGGGGATAATAATGTTCTGTCCAGAGATTGTATTTAGCATTTCAGTTTATGCAGAAATATGATAGAAATATGGTTTTCCTGAGAAGACACTGTTGAAAATAACAGTATGTTTCTTTCAGGGCTTCTGTATTGTTTTGTCTTGCTCTGCTGACTCTTAACAATATTTCATTATTCAAATCCTGGAAATCTGAGTGTTGTTTTGTGAGGTATTTTTGTTGTTTTTCCTGTGTTTTCTTTTGGAGTTGTTTAATTTAAAAATCCTGAAAACTTTATTCTTAATTGATTGCACTTGGAATGCATCATTGTTTAGATAAAATCCTCCTGAAGTCTCCTTAGGGCAGGATACTTCTATGTGTGGTCTAATAAAAAGGTGTTTTCAAGAGCCTTGATCTTCTCTCTGAGTGATGAGGTAAAAAATGAATACAACTCAATTTAAAGATACAAAACAACTGATTTATTTAAACAAATGTTAATGCTGATAAACAGATATGATAGAATCCATTAATAACGGCCACTGAGCTCCACAAGCACAGTACAGTATAAGAAATGTGTTTGGAGGAAACTCTTCTCCTCCTCCTCCTGCAGGGAAATTAGCTGTATGTGCATCTACATAAACCTCAACTTTCAGGTAATTTTATTCGTGCTTTCAGCTATCTAACCTTCTTTCTGAGATTTAGTACTTCAAAAAAATAGAGTCTGTGGGGATTTTAGAAGCAGCAAAAACCTATAGTCAGCAAAGCAGTGGGATGTCATTGAGATCTTAGCACATGCCAAGCCCTAATGGGTTTTCAGGCAGCCTTCCTAGAGACAGGCAGTGACTTTCCACCAGAGCTGATTGACACCCAGCACTGCAGGCAGTCCTCCAAACAAGGAAACCTGCCTCCCTTGGCCTCAGGCACTGCATCTCCCCTGGGACCTGCTGTATCTCTCCAGCTGAATCCTCTGTCATTTGGAGAGTCTTATGAATAGCCACACACCAGCTCCAGGTGCTTTTAATACTGCAAATGGACCAGAACCGGGTTCACATCATGGAGAGTGCTTCCTCCTTCTCTCTCAAGAAACTTTCCTTAGTCTGGCTTTCAAAGGAAACACATCTTGTGTTATTACACCATCTACCTATTCCTTTTCTCCCTCTCTGTGTATTCATCAGTTTCACCTGAATAAATTGTATGTATTCATTATATCAATCTATGTGGTGCAAACAGCAGCAAAGCACATGCCCCAGAGCTCAAACCTAGGAGAGAATGACGGTGATGTTTTCTGTTTGTGGCTTGATTTTTATTTTTTTTTATTTTTTTTTTTTTAATTTTTTTTTTTTTTTTTTTTTGTTAAGAAGCTCCCTAGAAGGCAGGCACATTTCTTAATCTTTGTATCATCTGAAAAACAATTTCAGTGGAAAGTTATTCCACCACAGTAAAGTGCAGTGCTCTGTGTAAAAATCTCTAATGAATTAGAAATGGGGATTCTTCAGGAAATAATAAGAATTCTCTTTATCTCCTAATCAACAAGAAAACTGCAATTTGCTTTTGCTTTCTCTTTTAATTTAAATAAAACCCCCTCCTTCTAGAGCCAGGAATAGCCCCATAATTAGGAAAGTCCCTGAGATGTCGGACACATGGTGCTGGAGAGCCACAGATGTTTCTTGCTCTAAGCCAGCTGCCCTTCTTGCCCTCTTAGGGGTTGTGGGAGGATGTGCAGGGCCAGCAGCCTCCTTTGGCTCCCCAGTCTCTCAGCCTTTGGGTCACATGGTGCCTCATCTCTCCCTAGTTGAAATCAACAGAGTATTAAAACCACAAGTGTCCTTTTTCAGGAGCACTGCTGCTGTGTGCTACTCCAATATGCCAGTGCCTGTCTGCTGCTGGTCTCTGAGCAGAGACCAGAGGGCAGTTCAACAGCTGGTTCCAGATAAACCAGTTCCATCCCGTGCAGAAAGGCAGCTGGGAAAAGCGGCACTGAGGGATCAGGAGTGCTGTTCTTGCAAAGAGAACCTGGTGCTCTGGAAGAACAGCAGGGCTGGGGACAATAGCCCTCCTAATACAATAAAAATTACAGGAAATCATGAGCTTGTCAGAAAGACTTATAGCAGTGGTCAATTCTGCCTCTGATTTTAACCGGCATCTTTGACCAAATGAAAATGGATGTCCCCTTAAAAGCACGACTCTTCCTTTGCAGTACCTATCTGATACAGACAATAAGTCTGTTACTTGCTCAGAACATGTTTTCTGTATTCCTGAGTGGGGAAAAAGATTTATGTACTACAAATACATTCACTTACCATTGTGGATTAACACAAGTCCTATAAAACTAGACAGAGAACCACCCATACAGTTGTAAGGTTCTAAGTAAACACACAATTTTTGGGTTTTTGGGAATAAGTCTCTGCTTCACAGCTGCTGTGCATCTCCTAAAGGCTGGCAACTTTTAATATTGGGCTGTTATATTTTTTTAGTCCTGTATGTTACTGATAACCATGTCTCAAGAATAGTGCATGCTTTATAGTCTCAGGCTTGACTGTTTGCTGACTGCTTATGAAATAAGAAAGGTGACTTTTCTCCCCAGCATGTGTAGAGGTAACATGTGAAGTTACTAATGTGTGTAGCATGTGAAGTTACTAATTGCATGTTTGTCTCTTACTTAGCCATCCCTATAAGAAGATTTTAGGGTCAGTTTAAAAGAAATAAAACTTCAAGGGCAGCCATGGTTATACAATGTTCACAGTTTTTAGGGTCTACTGGTAGAAGGCTATAAAATAAATTGAACTTGATAATAAATTGAACTTGAAAGATGATTCTCTCAAATACACATTGGCACTATCAGCTGCACAGGGATGCTGGCTGCTTCCTGTGTTTAGGCAGTTGGGTTGGTTTTATTCTGTGATTCTCAGTGGAGCTGCCTAAATCCTTATCTTGGATGTTTGAGTGCTCTGGCTGGAAATTCCACAGTTAAGAGTGGCAAATAGCACCCAGATTCCGCAATTAAGAGTCATAATCAGCAGCCTTTTGATTTGAGATAGATAACAAAAATGGGTAGGTGAAAGTGAATTAAATTCAGGAATGGGAGAATAAATGCTTTATATAGCAGTGATTAACATCCTCTTCCAAACTCTGCCTGCAATTACCAAAATTTGGGACTACAGAAGAGGTTTTCCAGACTCTGTTACAGTTACAGCTTCATACTTAACTCTTTGCCAAAAAGATAACGATTTTTCAGTTCATCAGAGCCATTCAGTTTCCTCCCCAGAGTGAGCTTGGTTCAACTGCCCACCTGGTGTCCCTTGAGATGTCTGGTGGTGTCCAAGACAGGCAGCAGAGAGGAGGCAAGAGCTAGGACTTGCATTTGGAGAAACAATGACAGGCTGAACAGGATGCACATTAGGTAACACTCACAGATGAATTAACCAGCTGAATAGAATTTGAAACACTTGCCCTGTAGTGCAGAAATGAAATTTGTTCATTTACTGTGTCTGTCTTTGTTTTAAAAATAGCTTCCTGTTTGATTTGTTCCAAAAAGGTCTGGGATGGTTTGTCATATTCCTTGTAAAAACAGCTCTCTCCTAGTGTGACATCTCTCCCTGGGTGCCCTGGAGCTGGAGGAGATGGAGTTTGAAGACAGTTGCCTTATGGTGGCTGTGCTCTGACTACTAAAGCATTGCTGTGGCTAGCTCTGTCCTTTCGCTACAAGTAGTTTCAAATGTGGCCCAGTCCTAACTGACACAGCTTCATTGATTTTGACCTTACTCCAGCTGAACTTCTGGCCACTTGATGGGAGTCTCAAAACTGGGGTTTTTTGCCCTTGATATTTAATTTCTTGTTTGGTGTTTGTCTTTTCAGGGACATGTCCCATGCTACCTTAGTAAAGCACATAATTCCTAATCCAGAAAATATTATAGTGCTGCTTTGGATAAGTGCAGTACTATGGTTTTGAGAGTGTTAAAAATGAATATTTTTCTATTCAGTACAATATACAATATTTTTCTATTCAGTACAAGGATATACATATGCCTGCAGGGCCTGCCCCTGGAAGATGTGGAATACCTGCATGGGAAAACAAAAGGTGGCAATGGGGAGTAGAGGTGGTGACAAGACAACTCAGAGAAGTAAATGCCAGCCTCATGAGTGGTTCACAAGATGCCCAGAGCACTGCACATTTCCCTTAACTCCACAATGCACTTTACATGAGTGTGTAATGTTAAGAGATATTAGGACATGCTTTTTGTGTGCTGTAGCAAAGTGGAAAACTCTTCTGAGCATCTGTAGGGCAGACCACTTTCAGAAGTGGTGAAAAACTTAATCATGTCAGGTACTTAACTTGACAAACTATTTTTGGAAACTTTCCAAGCTTTTGTAGTTTAGGGATAGAAGTGTGTAGTTCTGGATGCTGCATGTCCTCGCTGAGATTAAATGCGTCTTGCTGGAAAAGCTCTTCTATGCCTAGGATTGTCAGACACAGGACCAAGCAAATAGGAAGGGAAAAACAAATCACAGAAGAGAAAACAGAGAAGGTAATGGGGAAAAGTCAGGATCCTGATTTCAGAGGGATGATGATGCAGGAAGCTGCACAGAAGAAAAGCCACAATAAGCTGATACCAGACTAACCACCTCTCCTTAAAAAAAAAACTTTCCAGCTCATAAAGCTGTTCAAGTAATAAAAAATTATGGCCAAAATTGATCCAGTAAACCTCTGCCTCAGCACTTCTGAATGCTGCATAGAAGTCAGGCCAAACTTCAATCCACCTGATTGATGCTTTGAAATGGGTATAGATATCTCTGGGGAAGGGAAGAAAGAAACAGTATTACCTTTGGGAGGACGCCTTATGTGCAGGCCCATGTTTGTTAAGGCAAGCTGAGAACAAGGTTGTATTCTTCTAGGTGGGGTCTGTGTGCTCTGAAGCTCTTTGCAGCCTGTTTGTGTGCTTGTTTGTTATCTTCTAGGCTCTAGGCTCCTGTATTTCAGCTGCAGGAGGTGTGGTAGAGAAATGGTATGAGTCTCTGGTCTGTGCAGTGGCCCTTGAGCTCTCTGAGGACATTGCAGTTGCTGGGGTAGCAGCGATTCAGCAGGTGTACAAGCTGGGGATGGCCAATACAGTTTGGGGGTTCCCTGCCCAGAAGATATTCCTGCCTCTTTGCACTCTGCAGAGGGGAGGTGCAAAGCCTGGCCCCTGTGGTTGTTCCTGTGAGCACCTGCTGTGATCCCAGTGTCAGGCTCCCCAGTGCTGAGCTGGTCTTCCTGCTGCTCTCAGAGGAGAATGCTGATGGGGGGAACATGTGGGCTGTGAAGTGGGGAGGACAGGCTGGAAGATGGGAACATAACCTGGAGGAGGGATGCATTGGAGGGGGAAGCAAAAGGAGAGTGAATAATATGCAGCTGTGGAGATAAACAAGGACTTGGCACCAACTGCAGGAGAGCTGGAAGCAAGCAGGGATGTTTGTAGACAGTAGGTTAGGCAAGCAAGGCTAGCACAAAGGCCATGACAGTAAATCAGATGGACTAAGTTTGACAGCAGAAGTGAGTTTTGGGGATCTGGCCTGTGCTGGGATGTTCTGAAGTTCTGAAAACGTAACACAAAAATGGGGAGCTCTGAGTTATTTAATACTGAAGTACTGCCAAGAGAAAGTCAGATCCTAGTTCAAGCCCCTGTGGAAGGAGATGTCTGTACAGTGAGGAACACGGACTTACGTCCTCCTCAAGTTCCTGACCTGATATGTTTGCATCTGGAGGTATTTCTTATAATCTCCCCAAATTAGTGACTCCTTTATATCCCAGTCTCTCAGTGCACTGGTTCCTTGTGTGCTGAATTCTCACATAAGTCAAGAGCCAGCTGATTGAAGTTGAATTCAGCTTTAATTAGCAAGATGGGATTGGCTGAAGTGGGGTTGTGGGTCCCTTAAGTCACAATGGTGCTGTTCAAAGTTATGGTATTGCACATACAGAAATTTCTGAATATACAGAAACCTATAGCATGCACCACCAAGACGTGGGATAGATGGTGCTGCAAGCAGCCTTGGGTTTGTTGCTGTTGCTTCAGGAGAAGGGGGGAGATTCAGAGCAGTACTGAGCATTTCCATGGGCCAGAAGAGGTGTTGTGTGATGGGACCAGGCATGCTGCAGAGACCTTGCTCTGAACTCAGTCCTCACTTGAGAATGGATGTCTGGTCCCTGCCTGAAGGGCCATGAAGCCTTTTTCAAGCAATCCCATGAAAGCACGTGTATTTGCTGTTAAGACTCAATTGCTTCATTCTGAGAGCCCCTGGGTACTCAGGATTAGGCCCTAAATGTCCAACATCGGGGTGCCACAGAGTTCAAGGTAATGACATTAAGTGGGCCCCTTGCAGTGTCTGGATCTGGTTTTGTAAAGCCCAGCAGTGTGTGTCCTTTGGCTTGCAAAGTAGATTAGTCCATGACACTTTGGTGATGAGAAATCATTGGGCAGAGAGGGAGAGGACAACTCCAAATATAAAGCATATATTTTTGCTTCCTGCTTATAGAGTCTCTGAAGCATTTTAGTCCATTTTTATATGGTGTTGTACTATAGGGATTGGTTTTTAACTGCTATTTGTTATGTTGATTATTTTATATGTATATCATTTGATACGCTGGATTGATTTATTACATATTAAGACTACTTCAAGGTTTTAGCTTGAAAATCATTCTCAGAACTCTTCAATGAAACTGTTCCTTAATAAAACCATTTCATCCTAAACAATAACACAATGTAACTAAATGCATTTTTTGTGTTTTTAATTGCTTTTGGATTGAGAGTCTGCAGAGCTCAATCTAAATTGTAAACCCTGCATCAGTTGTTAGCTCAGACATTGCAGGGCACTGAGAGAGAAGTAGCGCTGTCATAATCCACAAGTCAGAGCTTTAACTTTGTAGAGCACATTTTTTGTTTGCACGTAACCGAAAAAATACTCTAAATCAAAGGTTATGGCTTTTACTTCTTGGAAGTGGATTTTGGGCACTTCTCTGAACCTGAGAAATTTTTAGTAAGGAACAAAAGACCCCATCCCTCCTCCCCTACTCAACATGAAAGCCAAAGGCACAACTCAGATTGGCCAAATTAATTTTTAAATTAGAATACATTCCCATTCAGACCTTAATTTAATTTTACTTGTACTCTGTAAGAAAGAGACAGTCAAGTTATCCTGGTCATTTTGCCTGACATGATTCTTGGCTTTGCTTAAATTATTGATTATAGCAAGGGGAGGGACTACAATGAGAACAGCGCTCTCACTAATAGAAGCCTTTCACTAAATCAATTTCTACCATTCCTGCAATGCACCTTCAGGAAGTCGGAGGTTTACAGCCTTAAGAAGAATTTTGTCTTCGAAGAGTGGATCTTTGCTTTATATTTTTTAAAATTTTCATGTTTATACAGGCAGCTGAAGAGAAAAAAATCAACATAAATATATTTCTGGGGGCTGATCTGCAGGATGAGGGGCTGTTCTGGTTCAAAGTTGAACTGATTAAATCTTGATTTGATTGTCATCTAAAAGCTTGTGGACCGAAAGTACTGTTTCAAAAGCTTGTCTCCTAAGCAGAGTCAGTCAGAAAATACATCAATGTCTTGCAAGCTGGAATGAATTCAGTGGAGGATGCAGCGGATGCACACACTGCTGAAATCCATGTATAGCCTTCTCTCCTATTTTTTCTTGGCTTATTAGAAAATGCAGTCATTTATATGGTCAACATGTGGTGTTTTCTCTGTTACATTTACTGGCAGTTGAATGGGGGTGGCCTCTCTTCCCTCCCATCCAAAGCACCATTCCTCATTCGACTAATTGAGTGAGTGTCTGTTTAAACACAGCAGTGTATTTTCTTATATTTGAGTTGGAGATGCTACACAGAAGGAGAATATGAAGCTGTTGAGACATGTATATAGCAAACTTAAAGGATGCTGGTAACAGATCAGTACATGTTGAACTATACAGGAGCACCTAGTAACTGTAAGTAACACTTCTATTTTACTTTTTCATATCACTGGTCAGCAATGTCACTTAGGCCTGGATGCTGAATGCAATTATTTTATCTGTTATTAAAATTCTGCTCAGTGGAAGATCAGCTGGCATCTGACAGTTTAGGTTGCAGCAGAATCTTCCTGAGTGCTCATTATTTCAGTAGTGAATTGACAAGTGATGTTTTATACTTGTGATCCATAGAGCTTGAAGATCTTTAACATTAAAAACCAGACTTCAGATCTCTCCTTAACATGTGAAAATTCTTCCCCTTTATTTTTCTTGTAGTCAAAGGGAAGAAAAAAATATCTCTAGACAGTGTAATAGTGGAACCCTGTAGCAGTGTACCCCCCAGTCATTCCCTAAAGTTCAAGGTAAAGGAACTTTTTGCAATACTGAGTGTGGGTTTGGGAATTAGAAAGATGAGACAGTTTATAGCCAGTATTGATTTGGGAGCTGTCAAAGAATGTTGACTAATATCTTGGATATTTTTTTTTGTCTTTCTTGACAGTTCTAAATAAATCAATTTGTTGAGGTAGAAAAAGGATGTCTTATTAGAAAGCTGACTCACACAAAGCCTTTACACAACTTTTTCTCTTCATTACAGGGGAACTGTAATTAAACAGCACAACTGTATTTGCTCCTTACAGAAGCAAACTAATAATAAGAAACACTTTGGTTTGGCTTTTGTAAAATTATTTTAATTTAGTTCACTTTTTTCTTTTGTGGGTAAGCCAGAATTGTTTGTCACACTCCAGCTCTAGCAGAATTTCAAGATAACATTTGGTGTTAAATTACCTTATTTTTCTGTTGGGCTTAACTAAAGCAAAATAATGAGTCTCCCTTTTTTGCCCATGGAAGTTGTCAGTGGATCAACTAAGGAACTTTGTAGTCTCCTGGCTGCATTAATTTCCTTTGGTTAATTGTGTTGAAACATAACCAATGCTTTTTGTAAGAAAGATATCTGAAAAGATGATGTCAGAACAACAGGGATTTCAGGGCTAAGCTTCCATGGAGTTCTTTATGGTGTGCTTCTCTGACAGGGGTCAGTAGCAGAAACTTGTGTCTTCACTAAAAACAAAAACGGGGCTAGCATAAAGTGGTCCTCCCTCTGTTATATCTTTTTTCACTTCTTATCTTTCACTTATCTTTTTCAGTAATTGATAGTTTCAGGACTTTTAGACTCGGTATGTCATTCATGTTATCTTCTTTAATTGCCTTTGATAGACTTTTCTAACATGAATTTGTTTAAACATTTTTTTCTCATTTGTATTTCTGGCATCCACAACATCCTGTGACCGTGAGCTCCATAATCAGATTATGTATTATATGAAAAAGTATTTCCTTTTGTTAGAAAATTGCTCTCCAATAATTTCATTAGATGCCTCTTGCTTTTCTGTTTTAGGAAGCAGTAAATAACAGTGAATGATGATTTCCTTTCCATCCTTGCCTTCTTCCCACCATTCATGATTTCTCTGACATCCTCCCCTCCTCCCTCTCATTTATTCTCCAAGCTGGAGAGCCCTACTTTACTCAGTGTCTCTTCCTGCAGAGAGATTTTTATCTGTCTGTCTTTTCTAATTCTGCTGCATCCATTTTTATAGTAGGGCACATGAAGTGCATGCACTAATCCTGTGATAGTTCAATCCTACATTAAAACTGTATACATGAAGACTTTTATCTTGATCTTGGTTCCTAAAGTGTAATTTTTTTCAACTGCCAGTGAGTACTAAAATGCTACCTTCAAAAAACTTTGTGACCTTGATCCTTCCAGAATGGCAAAAGATAATTACCTGCTATTGTATATGAGCATTTGAAGTAGCAGAAGAGTAATATTAAAGGAACTTGTAAGAAATTGTTAAAAACGAGGAGGTGGGTGTCTTTGTCCATTGAATAAAACGAGAAAGTGAAGGTTATGCATTGGAAAACAGCTCTTGAAACTGTGTGTATCTTAATCCTGTAGGATCTATCTGCACTCTTTTGTTTTTGCTCAGCAACAAAGGTGAATAGAAATCCAGAAAGGGTACTCTTCTCATCCTACATAACTGGTTTTCCAGCTTTCCAAAACCACCTGCAGTCCTCTGGCATGTCCACAAATTATAAGGTTTCCACTAAAGATTAGCTACTGTTTTCAGCTGGGGGAAAGGATCATTCTGTTACTTGTGCATCTCTTGTTTTACTGTTTCTGGCAACATGTGAGGACAATCAGCTGTTTGTGATGACAAACATCTGTAAGATTTTTTTAACACCAGAAGGTCTCCACAGTGCTTATAGAGCTCAGTGGCTTGCAGTTTATCATAGACTGGAGATGTTCCATATTGTTTTCCTGTGCTTTGGCATATTTTTATTCTTACCAAGCAGGTGTTTAGGTTTAGGGGTATTCTGTCTCAGGGTTCACAATAAAAAAACTTCTCAAGTTGTGCTCTGGGCATATGCATCTTTAAGGGAATTCGATCCTTGTTTTCAAAACATCCATTTTGCTAATGGGCTTTGAATTGAAGGTGGTACTAATTGCAAGTGAAATTGTGCTGTGGTTCTGTGGAATTTTAGAATTAATCCGTTCATTTTTCTCTTTCAAATGCTGTCTGGCATAGGACTCTAGTTGTTGTGTGTTGGGTTTGTTCCTGGCAACTGTTTGCTAACATAGACTTCCCAGGGTGATTTAGGCCGCAGTTATTTTTTTCTGAATTTTCTTCTAATTCTTGCTAGTGCTTTTATCAGAGATACCATTTGTATCTCCTTAAATGCAGATTTTTAAGTCTAGCTTCAATTGCATGTATGAATCCACACAGTAAAAAAACCAGAATTTTAGCTTTGGAGTGCCATGAAGTAGATATGAGAATGAAAATACTGGTATTTCTAATGCTAGATAGATGCTTTCAAAGATGATTAACATCTTTGAGATTTCTTAATACCAGAAGGTATTTGGACAGTATGACTGAAGATTTCATAGAAAATTGATTATACCAATGTAGTGATGTGAAATACTTGAATAAGCTGCAGGGCTAAGAGACCCCTGTGTGCTATCAGCATGCCTCCCTCTCCCACAGCAGGTGAAACACAGCCAGCTCCTCTGGAGCTTCCATCTGCTGTCAGACGCCCCCATTCATGAAGCTTTCCTCTTGTAGATGCTGTACATTGTACTTCATGTATGGCTCTGTGCATTGTGCAGGAAAAGACTTAGTTCAGCTGAAGCAAAATTACTTTTGAAAAGGTTAAAGTTATTTGGTTGTTAGCTTTCTTTTTTTGTAAAAAGTCTCAAAGTTTAGGGCTGGGAGGTGAAGCTTGAGTTCACTGTCTTACCAGCCCTCAGCATGGGCTGGAGCTGCCCGAGGTGCCCAAGCTTCCCCCTCAATGTCTCTCACTGCAGACAGGCCATGGGGCCAATGTGCTGCTTCCTAGGCCTGTGCAAAACTTCATGCTTATGCATCTCTAAGTGGATTTTCACCATAATAAATTTTCCCATCCCTTCAGTACTGTAGCAACATGAAATTAATTTGCAGATGGGGAAATATTAGGTCTTTGGCTTCTATATTGGAAAAAAACAGGAGCCTTCCATTTGCTCTCTAATGCGCATTTTGCTACAGCTTCAAATGCATTATATAGATTGTTAAAAGTCACGCTCCAGCTTTTACTGATAGTACTAAATTGGCCAATATTTGCCATACTAGAAAGAGCAGCCCATACTGCAGGATGGAAGGGGATTCTGATGGGTAGTCACACTGGAGCACAGTGGCTGATCTCTGTGCACTGTGTTTGTGCTTGGTGCAGGGAGCCTGCACAGACCTGGAGTTTGGCCATGACTCCAGGGAGTTATTTAACGCATCTCAGACCTCTCCTACCCGCCCCCCCCCCCGCCCCCCAACTTTGTTTAAAACATGGCTTGCACTCTCCTGCCTCACAAGGTTGGTGTGAAGATAAAGCAGTCATTTTCATGGCATCCTAGAGCCTCTGCTACAGTGTGTGAGCTAAGGATGAGCAGAGCTTGCATATGAGAAGGGAAATTACTGTTCTTACAAACTTAGCTTTTTTTTGTGAAGTAAAACATTTAATTTCAGACAGTAGATTAATTGTGATTCAGTTTTTATGTTCTGTTTTCACTGAATCATTAAATTCAGAAAAAGGTTTTTCTAATTTGCACAGTGCTCTAAATGAAGCTATCAAGGAAAAGCAGATTTGGTCAAGCCACCAGTTGAATTGTATGTCTGTGCCATTGGGCAACTTCATTTGCTTTTAATTCACCATTCATATGCACAAAAACACTAATGAACACATCCCTAAAATTTCTGAGTATATCAATATATTTATGCCGGATATTCTCCAGAGAAGTGCAGTCCTTTCTTTCCACTGACTCTTGAAGTCAATAGGCCTCATTATATTTTAGATGAAGAAAATTACCTTTGCCCAGGACCTGACTTATAATGCAAATATTTTTATGCATTTTCTTTCTTCCATACTCTTGTCTTATTACTTGTGTCTTTCAGATTCAAGTGGCACTCACTCACATTGCCAGTCCTCAATTTTAACTATTGAGGATACCACAGAAATAGAATAGAGAGGATAGAAAACTATTCCTCAGTTCAAACAAATGGGATTAAAAACATGGGAGTCCAACCTTGCACCATTCTCTGTACCAAAGATTAATGGCAGGTGTATTGGAGGGATTAAGATCTGTTCCTCTGTCTTTCATGGCTTCTATCAAGGTAAGAAGCACTAGCCACTAGCAGAAAGTGTAAGGGAGATGGAAGCACTTGTGTCTACAGCCAGTCCCAGTAAAGTGGAGAGTTACTGGCTGGGAGATACTGAAATCCATTTGAGGCTTGCAAAACTAGAGTGTTAGTTATAACAGGAGTTCCTTTGTGGAGAGTGAAGCTGTTGAGGTGACCCTACTGCCATATGCCAGACATTGGCACACCATCCCCTCCTGCTCTGCAGGCATCCTGTGTCTTGAGGTCAGAAGGATGTCTGTTTAACTTGAATACCTTTTGTGTCAGTGTTATAGACTGAACCTTTCTGTTTTGTGTGAAAATTCCTGGCTATATTTGTTCATTGCCCAAAATTATTGGTTTGCCTGTGGGTGGTTTGACACTAGCATACCAGTTCACTTTGAGGAGACAGGAGAATCAGACTCTTTCTTTTAAGAGAGAAATACATAAGTCCAGAACTGCTGCCAATGTTCCCAGGTTTTCTATCGAATGCTTGGCTGCTGCTGTTGTGACAGATACATTTGAAGGGAAGGAAGGCTGGACTCCATGCATGCACTCATTGCTCTCCCTTGGTGTGCTGTGCAGGTGCCTGCTGGTCAGTGGGACAGTGTGTGCACAGGCTTTGCTCTGTCAGTCTAGCAGTCCCTTGGGTGGGGTGGTCATTTAATTCTTCCCCTTTAGACCAAACAAAACCATGCTTCTAAAACAAGATGAAGTAGTTAAATATGTTATGAACCCAGAACATGAGATTATATGCTGCAATTCTGCTCTCTGTGGGGAAAGGCATGGGAAGAAGAGATACTATGGGGAAAAAAAGGCAGAAAAGCAGATGCAAATTGCTGCTGGGCTGGTTTAGCTCTGAAAGCTGACTTGCAATACCATTTTTAGTAACTTTCTAATAATGATAATGAAAATACTCTGGAATAGCTCTTGATGAACTATTTGCTGCTCAGAGTCCTTTGAAGTGAGGAGGCCCTTTGGGTCACAATCACACAATGCATGATCACAGTGGATTTAGACCAGTTTAGAGGTATACAGTCTGCTGTGTTTTGGACTACTCTTTAAGTAAAAGCTTTTGCCATCTAGTGGAAGGGATAGAGAACTAGTATTTCAAATAACCAAGAAACTAAGTTATACTGGTTGTATTCTTTACTATGAGGGTGAGAGCACTGGAACAGGCTGCCCAGAGAGGTTGTGGAGTCTGCTTCTCTGGAGATATTCTAAACCCACCTGGGTGCAATCCTGTGTAACCTGCTCTAGGTATACCTGCTAAAGCAGGGGGATCAGACAAGATGATCTCCAGAAGTCTCTTCCAACCCCAACCATTCTGTAATTCTGTGATATGCAGAAGGTATTTATAAGCAGTAGATCACTCACTAGAACAGTAGCAAATTATTCTGACTGCTTTGAAAATTAGTTGGTAGAAATCTTGTAAGGTATTGGTGCACATTTAAGTACCAAGTTGGTGGAAAGGGGATTCATTTATATGCTGCCCTCACTTGTTTCGGACTCGTTTTCATTCCACCCCTGATGGTACCTGCTTATTTTTTCCTGGATCTTATGTTGGCCAATATGCTTTGAATTCTGTTGTAGCTTGTTTCCTCCCACCAGTGAGATGGGGAAGAGAGCTGGAAGAGCAAAACTGAGAAGAAGTCATGACTCATGGTAAAGAAAGCTTAGTAAGTGAAGAAGGAAATAATCATGTATAAAAAGCGATGCAAGCACTAGCCCTAGCAGGCCAATGCCTAGCCTGTGTGCTTGAGGCTGAGAACAGAGATGATCTTGGGCCTATGGAAGCACTGCTTAGCATTAACTAAACCACTGGTGTGTTTCCAGCACTTGTTTTGGTTACAAATAAAATGTGCAGTACGTTACAGGCTGCTAAGAAAAAATTAGACCAATTCCATCCAGACCCAGTAGATCTTCTTAGTTGCCTAGCTCTTCTAATTAGCTCTCCTAATGTCCATCAGCACCCTAATCAAGAGATTGATCTCTTGTCACACAGTAAGGTTTGTAGAAGAGCCGTAGGATGTGTCTCCAGTACAGCACTTTTCAGATAGCAATTAATCAGCTTTTGCTCAAGCTGACATGATTCTTCCTACATGTCTGTAATTTCATGTTTTCACCACTGCTTCACCTGGCTAAACAGCCACCCTCTTCCAGCTGGGACAGAGGCTAACTTCTTCCTGGTCCATCTGTTGCCACATCAGCTCTCTTGACACAGTAATTCAGGTCACCTCCAAGTCTTTCTTCCTCACTTTACCAGACTCTGCTTATGTTGTTGATAGGTGTTTTTGGTGGTGAACAGGCTCTTGTGTTTACCTATTTTTTGCCCATTTTTCAGGAAGGAACATATAGACCTTTCTTCACAGTCTTACTGCAGTACTTATTCCTGCTGCTGTTCATATAAAATCCTGTAAACACCAGCTGTGGTGCTGGCTTCACTTCTGCCCCTCAGACTGTATTGTCCCTGGGCAGACAACATGGAGAGCCCCAGAATTCTCCCATTTAAGCAGGACAGCTAGTATCATCCATCACCCTGATCCACAGCTGTCATCAGCAGTTCTTCAGAGCCCCTCTGCTGAAGACACTTGCCCTTGTTTTCTTTGGTAGTTGTGCTAGTATTGTGGTCCTTATATCAGCAGCTTGGGCTCTGGTCATTGAAAGGGAAAATAAGCCAAGACAGCAAAACAAGTGGGTTTAGTTGTGGTCTCTGGATTTTTTTCCTGAATGTAGACATATCTGCTTTCCTCTCCTTTCCTTTAGATTAGTCATCTCTGCTTGAATGCTTCTGCTTGTAGTAACTAATTTATACAGCCAGACAAAGATTGCATCTCATGAAAAAGAAAAATAGTACAGGCAATTCATCCCAAACTTCCATAGGATTTTTACAGTCAGTCTTTTCTGATTATGGTTGATTTTACAGTTGGTCAAAACAGCAAATCATTTTGGCACAGATAGAGTTTGGTTACATGTATGCCTGTAAATCCCACGTTTCAGCATGTTTTCCTGGAAAGTGTTAAGAGAATCTTCCTCTCCCCAAGTGCATGTGACTGGTGGCTGGTTCAGCAATTCAGCAAGGAGGATGACAGGGTTGCCATGACAACCAGTTACATGCTGTGAGCAAAGATGGTGACAAATGACCGGCTTCTGGCTGGTTATCACTCCTCATTGAGTAACGTTCCCCAAATTAGACAGAGGTGTCTGATTTATGGTTATTTGACCTGTTGACTTGTATTTTTGCTGCATTTGTTGCTGAGATAGCATTCATGCTTCTTGCAGTGGTGCTTAGGTGAGGCTGCCTGCTGGCCATCATTGATGGGACTCATGTGAGTAGGTGAAGCTGTTGATTTTGCTGTAGTGCATAAAAAGTGAGAAGTTATCTTTGGAGACTTCTTTTCATTGAAACCAAACAATTTAAACTTGCACATTGAACCCACTGCAGGAAATAGATGGGATAAAAAGGTACATGACCTATGTTCTTTCTGTTGTGGTATTGAATGGAGAGTGCTCCTTGAATTTCACTTGCCCTCAGTCCTTAATACAAAGTCTCCTTCTCCCTCCAGTTCCTGACTTGATCATCAGTGTGTGTATGGGGTGGGGGGAATATGCTTCCCTTAGGATGAAATCCTGGATCTGTTGCAGTCATTGACATCTCTTCAAAAAGACTTAAGTTTCTGTGGCCTTCTTTTCCTTTAGTTTTGCTTTTATTTAGATGCAGAAGACTGAAGTAAAACAACCCAAACTTTCTCCCACCTCTTTCCTTTTATTAAAACCTTTTTATCCTCCTGTCTTCCCAGTTCCTTGTTGTGCTTCCCCTAGGTTGCCTAGAGGGACAGGATCTGTAATACACATGTGGTATGGTGGGCCAGCTCTTCATCTTGCTTCAGCCCAGCTATGAAGACAGACACCAGATATGAAGTTAGTGATTTCCCACTGGTGCCCAAACACTGGGACATGTTGGATACTGTTGCTGGCCCATTCTCTTATTACAAACAAGGTGCTTTTCAGTTTGAGTTCTTCATTTACATTTTGCATTCACTGCTGGCAAGTGACCAATGGGAGGGTCAGAGATTCAGAAGCAACATCACAGATTTATTATTGGCCAGATTATTTTTTTTACATTTGGAAAACACTGAAAGTGTTTCTATTTGTACCAACATGCTTCTAGCCTGGACAATGAATACTCCTTTTCAGTTAATTTTTTTACTGTGGAAGTAAAAACTGGAAATCAGTCTTGATCAAATCCGGTGTTGGGATCGCGTCCCTTTTCTTCAGAGGGTCTCAACAGAAGAAAAATTTTTTCATAATCATCATAAGAATTGAGGTAGCTAAGTTAGAAATACGAAACAAAAAAGAGATACTTCATCTTTATCTCTGTACAGTGTGGGTATTTTATTACTTAGCCTATTTAGACAGTGTAGATCAAGTGTTTGCCAGTATTGTTGAGCCTTGCAGACAGGCAGTCTCACTTAGGCATTCTACACCCATGCAGTGAAATAGGCCCTCTAAGCTAGAGAGACTGACTGAAAGTCTAGTGCTTCCACTAACTCCAGCAGAGCTGCATTTGCAGCCAGAGGCTGTGCACTCACATCTCCTGCATTGCTTCCAAGGAGATCCTTCTGTTGAAACAAATCCCTGGAAAAGCAAAGCATGTGTCCTTTGAATGATGGGATGATACCTCTCAGATTTCCCTGAATATATTTTCTGTCATAGTATGACTCTACCTTGCTGCTGTCTCCCAATTTTCAAAAAATGCAGTTTTAGCATGTGAGATAACAGTTAAAATTGTCCTGTGGCATGGGAGCTGTTACTGTACTGCACCTCCCAGGAATAGAACTTGCAGCACTGGTAAGTCTGTACAGCATTTTTACAGTCTCTCTTTTGAAGTCATATAGGCTGCCAAACTCAAGCCCTTCGGGGCTGCATTTCCTCTTACTCAAGAGTACTCTTTTTGTCCATAAATTAGTGTCCTAGCCATGCTGATCGGTGGGATTTGTTTTCACCTGAAGAAGAGATGCATGTGTAAAATACAGGCCTGTTTTTCTAAGTACAACTCCCAGTTCAATATAAAATTTATTGTGTTAGACATGTTGCCTTACTTAAGAGTATTTTCTTCAGGAAGTTTGCTTGGCCTTCAGTAAACAAGTTCCCTCATGCACAAGGACCTAAGTAGAGAGGCACCAACTCTCTGCCCCCACACCTTGCTTATCATCACCACAAAGTTCTCTTTGTGGAGATAACACCCAGCTGCTGTGCAACGAAAATTCCATGTTTTGAAATGTCCTGCCATTAAATGGGTTTTTTCCAAATTCAGATGGAAATTATTTTACTACCTGTAATTCCACATTCAAACAGAGTAAAGCCACTGATGTCCTGATATCCTGTAGTAGGTCTCTGATGCCTCAAGCACATTTGTCTTGTTAGATTTTGTATGTTGATGCTTACTTTGTTGTCTCTCTTTGTGCTGGTATCTCTAGTGACGCCGCCTTACCTTTGACCTGCACACTGAGTGCTTTCATCTGTTAGAGCAGCCAGTGCACTAGGGAGGCTTTCCAGGTCATGCTGGTAGGAAACCTCAGCCTGTGAAAAGGTTATCCCAGCAGTCTGCTGTTCTACAGCATGGGCTGGGACACACATAGGTTTGTTTTGGGTTTTTTGTTCAAGCAGGTTTGCATAGCAAACATGAGGTTTGGTGTTTCAGGATGAACATGTGCCCTCTGGTGCTGCTCTGTTCAG
Organism: Fringilla coelebs; assembly: GCF_963513975.1. Taxonomy (NCBI): domain Eukaryota; kingdom Metazoa; phylum Chordata; class Aves; order Passeriformes; family Fringillidae; genus Fringilla; species Fringilla coelebs. Next base: position 23,625,233 of record NC_140032.1, on the reverse strand, counting down.
CCATGTTTATCAGATGGATCCCTTTGCCTGAGGAGCACCTGCACACAGACACAAATCAGTCATTTGGTGTGGGAAATGCTGCTCTTTGGAAGTCCTAAGCTATGTTAATTGTCTTATTTCTCAACATATGAAAACATATTTTGGTGTATTTATTTTTGCTAATAGATAAATTTTCAAAATAAATTACTATTATTCAGCTAGGTGGTATTTTCTTATTGCAGATATTTTACATTATTTCCTTCCAGCTGTTTGTTCACATATGAGATAATTTCTTGTCTTGTAACTAATTGTTGCAGACATGTTCTTTAAGTCACTGGGTTAAAAATTTTATTTCTGCTGTGAGTTTTTTTCTGCTTTTACTTCAAAGTAATTCCTGTTTAGGTCTTTCTGGTGCTGCATGTCATTGCAACAATAAATAACAGCATGTTGGTTCCTCTGCATCTTTGCTTGATTAGTTTGAAATTAGCAGTTTAATGCAACCATAGCTTAACACTTTGCTGCCTGTATGTTTGAGTAGCTGTGTATACATCCATAGGTATGCATAGCAAGGACAGAAGCTGTGCCTAAACTTTTAACTTAAACTGGACTTGCAGATGTTGCACACATACTTCATTGTGATGTTTAGATATTTGATCACATTACTTCTTGCATGATGTGGCCCACATTGTGGAAAGTGTTTTACATTTATTTGCCTTTTATGTGCTTGAGAAGAGTGCAGTCAGTTTATTCAGTTGGGAAACAAAAGTGGGTAAGGTCAAAGATGAAGAGGCTTTAAAACATACAAGACCTTAAAGTCAGGAACTACATGCTTGAATGCCATAGAGAGCACAAGAGGAGACATTTAAAATCAAGTGTTTAGAATTCTCGTGAACTTCTGGAACTGATTATGGTAATGTTGCTGATTTTGTGTTTGGGTTGTGGGTGAGGTTTTTTATTACATTTGAATGTAATGGTATCATCTCGCATCTTCTGCAGAACTTGCTGAGATTAGTCCTCAAATGGTAAATTAGTAATTTAAGAACTTTTTCAGTGGCTATGGGGGAGAAATAGTCTGGTTTGTACTTTGGAGTGTAAGAGTTATTTCAAGTTACTATGACATTTGTATGTCTGTTTGGGTGTATGTGCATAAATTTGGGTAGCAGAAATGAGAGAGACTCAGAAAAAAGCCACTATAATAAAATACCTAGTAGAAGGCTTGAAGGATAGACTAACACAGAACTTTTAATTCCAAAAAGGGATTAAGAGCAGCAGTATAACAAGAGGTTATTCATCTATCGTGTTACATTGAGTCTCCATAATTTGATATGTTTTTCTCGTATTCATTTGCCCAGGAACTGTAAAACAGCTCTACCAGGTGTTAAGGCCCATGGAAGAACTGTTTGTGTCTTTGTGTGATTTTTTTTTTTTTTTCCCCTGTTCTCAGCAGATATATGGAGTGATCATTCATTTCAGACAGACCCAGACTTACCACCTGGTTGGAAAAAAATAAATGACATTGCTGGGATCTACTACTGGCACATACCAACAGGAACAACTCAATGGCAGCGTCCTGTGTCCATCCCAACAGATCTCCAGGGCTCACGGAAAGGATCACTTGGTTCCATTACTCCATCCCCTACTCCAGAAACTGAGGTAACCTGCTGTGTCTTCTTGTGGGCTACATACTGTAAGGAAAATTGAAATAACTTTTTGAACTTGCAGGTTTAGCTGATAGCTAAGCTGGCCTGATAATGTCCTAAAGTGTAGATACTTGTTGATAATACCTCGTAAGTATCTGTTCTCTATGTTCATTTTATAATGGTGGTGCCTGATGAAACACCCTAAACTTTGGATGTGTAGGATGAAATCAGACATACCTCTGATAAACTGGACAGGCAGCCTGATGAGTGTGAAACTTTGGCAGTTCTGAAGCATTGCTGCATTATATGGATACAGGATACATACAATTTTTGCACATGATAGAAACTTCTGGACCCTTTGTTTGCATCTTCTTTTTGTCTCATTTGGTAGGGGTATCACAAAAGACATATGAGTCTTCATTTGATTCCTTTACAGGGTAGTTTCTATTGAATAAACATGAAGTGTTCTCAAGTGTAAGTCTCTGTACATCCTGCCAGTAACAAATATCTATCAGGCTTTCACTAGAAACAGAAATACAGACTCTGTCCTCCACATGTGCTGAAAGAGCAGTACCTGGTACTGCCTTTTAAAATAATGCTTTCAGGCACAATCCAAAGGTTTGTTTAGTGTCATGTAAGTAGAAAAATAAAAACAATTTTCATAAAGAAGAGTATGCTTCAAAAAATACAATCACTTTGTTTGAGTATGCTGGGAAGACTTCTATGGAATTAAATACTAATATAATATAAGGTTGGTTTAAAATTATTTTTATATGGAATTTTCAGAAAAATATCGACAATTTTGTCAAGGGAAGTCTTTGTACTGGCTCCGAGTTTTGGATCAGGCAATCCCTAAGGGTTTGATTTTTTGGTTTTTAATTCATTTAGAGAGAACATTTTTTGATTTTGTTCATATATGCATAAAACTAACTTACATGGAAGTTAAGAGGAGTTAAGAACATTCAATTATGTATTACCATCTTGACCCTAAAACTTTTATCCTGTGTAGGCTTAAATACATACAGTCTTGTTCATTATTGTAGAAAGGTTGTTCCCACATGTTCATAAATGCTACTCATAAGGTCTGCAAACTTGACCACAACATTTCAGTTATGGTTTACATCTGCCAAGCTCTCATACTATGCACCAGGCATGCTGGAAATAATTTCTGAGAGGATTCTTGGAGAAAGAACTGTAGCTGTTACAATTCTGGTAGAAAACAAAAAATAAATCAGAAATGCTGAATGTGTAGGGCTGCACAACCTTCTAATATAAACTCCTGTCATATAACTTTACTGTTATTATTTTTCTAACTCTAGAATGTAGTGAATGGGACCTTAATTAGTAAATTAGAGATGGTTTTCACAAAAACCCAGAAATCAGTATGGTTGATAAACTGCAGAGGAAAAAAAAAGTATTTTCATTTGAAGTATTTTCTACTTCTGTTTAAAATGTCTTTACAATTAAAATTTCAGACCTGCTGGTAATGTATTACATGTATTTTAACCTTTCATGATTGTTTGCTTTAAATGAAATTTAGTTTGTGATTATGAATAATAATAATTAATTCTCAATAGCATCTCCTGAGTACAAAATGTATGAATGATAATAACATAGATTTTAGTACAGTATAGATGTATTAAGTAAGACATATACATGTAGTAGGCTCACCTAAGTTTTGATATGGCAGTTCTAATTCAGCAAGGAATTTATTCCAGCAAAGACTTATGCATAGACAATTCTATGGCAGCACCAAGATCATGTACTGTGCTGTAAAAGGTGATACAGAAATAAGCACTTCCCCAAAATTCATATTAGTATGATATCATGTAGTTATTTTAATTGTAGATATAGGCAAAAGTATTTGCTTTTTGTCAGTTTCTGCATTCATTGATCAGCATCTTAGGGTTATTGAAGCAGTACTGGCTTTTTGACTCTGTGATCATTAAGACAGCATTCCAATCCAGCACCAGCAGTCTTGGAGTATGGGAGCTCAAAACAAGAGCATGAATTGGGCTCAGGATTTTGTCCACTTCCAAATACTGAAACAGCTACAGAGGCTCCAGGCATGGCTGGAGTTATAGTGGGAAGTGTTAGAAGAAGTCTTGCATTTCTTGAAACCACAGATGCCAATCTTTTTTAAAAGGAAGTGGAGGAAGAATCCTTTGTGATTCAGCTGGTTCTGAACAGAACCCCAGTGCAGAGCAGTAAGAGAGAATACATCATAGTGTGTGTTTGAGATAGGAGTAATGGAATAATTTGACAGTGTCAGCTATCATGAATTTTTGGGTTTTAGTCTCTCTGCAGTTTAGTACATGCCAGCACTGTGTCATCTCCAAGTCACTGGCAGGCAATATTTGTTTCAATTCCTGTTCCCTGCCCCGCTGCATGCCCAAGTGCTCCTCCTTTCCCTCCCTGGGAAAGAATAATGCAGGTGTCTGTGATAAGGTCAACCTGACACTTCACAGGAGATTGGGAATTCAGTCTAGACTAGGGGCTCCCAAATGCCTCCATCCCAGCACTACCACTGACAGCATCACTTGTGGTGGAGAACTTCAACCTCCAAGCTGGACCCATGAGTGAGCTGTGTACTGCTGGTTCCCTCATTGCTGCTGGGAGCCTGAGCTTCAAGGGAATGTGTTTTGAGAGGGCTGGTTAAGCTCATTCCCCCACGCTGGGTTTGTATTGCTTCATTCTGAAAAGGTTTTAGGCAGATAAAAGAGTAGGATCTAGGATTGAGGACTGGCATGGGTAGTGTTTCATATCTGAACCAACTGGCTTCTGTGAGTCCATAAAAATACCTTATCTAAGTTACATTTGTCTGTAAAGAATCATGTGCCAGTCTTGAAATGAGTTTATTTGGGCTCTTTCAGGTTATGAGTTTGTCAGACAAACATGTAGAAACACTGTTTTCCCCACCCCCCCTCCCAGTGACACCTTTTTGCCCTTTGTCTTGTTTCTTCCTTTTTTTCCTTCATTTTATTTTGTGTCCCTGTCTCTTAAATAATGTAATATACAGAAGCTTTGCTTCATTTGGTAGAATGTGGCTCACAGCTGAGGGCAGTCAACAAAGAACAGATCAATTCAGCCATTTTTATGCTGTAGCTTACTCTGGATATTTAGCATAAAGAAAAACAATTATTACTGTTGAACAGAGAAATTTTTTTTAAATGGTAGGGAGGAATGATGCTGTTGTGCAAAATGTTTTAAAAAGAAAAATAATGCGAAAATGTCTTATTTTTACATGAAGTGCAAGGCAATTTTTCTTTCACAAGATAATCAGTAAATTTCAATCCAAAGCAATTATGGGTTAAGCATTATGCAAAAATCCTGCTGATTTAACAAAAATGCTAATAAATGCTAAATATGAATAACCTGTAACATTCCTTCCCTTCCTCCCCCTCAAAAGCATGAAAATGTATTTTGGTTTTGCACACCTGTTTAAATTGGACTTCATTTTAGATCCCTGTTTTCTCTTGTGTGTTGTCAAATTACATCCTTTTTGAATCCTTGTCTTTTGTAACATTCTTTTCCAAGTTTTAGAAATTTTGCTGCCTCTTTCCCATTTCCTGTGCAGAGAAAAAGCTGTAGTGTTTAAATTTCAATAAGAGCTTCTTTGAGGTCATAGGAGAATTTGGTGATGGAAGTTGTCTTCTTATAGCCTTACTCATCCCAGGTCTTGAACACCTCTAGAGGTTCTTCTGTAGGTAACATAAACACCACAGCTGGTAATTAAAGAGAAGGGACTTGGGAGGAAAAGGTAACAACTCAGTTAATTCAAAGGCACATTAGGAAAGGTTATTCCTGGGAGTTGTTTCTCACAAAATAATTCCTCCAGTGGGGGTATACTGAGAATGCTCCTGGGGTGAGAAGTCCACCCTACAGATGAATACTTTGGGCAATATTAGTGGGTACCACTTCACCTTGAGGCTGAGCTGGACAGCCCAGCAGAGCTCATCTCAGAAGGGGAATTAATTTCAGGATTTCTTGGTTTGGTGAAGCTATAAAGAAGTGGCTCTGGGTCTCCCAGCAATCAAATCTCCTGGCTTTTATTGAGGACTGTGGGAATTCTCTCCAGGTGAGGAGGAGAGAGGCACTCCAGCATCAGCTGTTCTCAAGCTTTACAGAAAAGCCTGAACCTCAGGTTGTTTAGTGCTAGACACACTGCTGCTTGCTTGATTGTACCAGTGAACACCTTTGAAAATCTTTGAGAAACTTGAATGGAAAAGGAGAGGGTGGGGGCTTTGTTTGGTTTGGGGTTGTTTTTTAAAAAAGCTGGTAGACTTTGCAAAACTAATTTTTCAGTAAGAAATCTCTGCATTCCTTACTAATCCTTCTTCCCTTCTTGCCCTTTTCTTGTGCTTTCCCTCTAGAAATATTTGATTTTTACCTTGTGTGTATCTTACCCTTGTATATATATTTTTTTGTGTTTCAGTATTTCAGTATTAGGGTCTTTTAACAAAAGTACTAATCAAATGGAAATCCTAGTATTTCCTCTTAGTTGCTGTTGATCAAAGGCTGTAGCAGCTGTGGCCAACATTCATATTCAGATTCATTTCGCTTGCTTTTAAGGTCATAGTTAAAGAGTAATTTCATTGTCTGTTCCTAATTTATATTAACTTTCCTTGTTTCAATCATTTGTTTTGGTAAGTAACTGTTAGAGGCATGTCTTCTCTCCCCTTCCCTCCAAATGCCATGCTATAGTGGAGTAAGTAGTTGAAGTTTGAGGTGATCTGTTCCCTAACCCATCCTCTAAATATCAATGCTAACAACAGTGTCTTGTGTTTTTTTTTCTTTTTTTTCTTTTTCTTTTTCTTTTTTTTTTTTTTATCAATGTGCTTCTTCCTGTGTGAATAATTATGTGTCTAGAAACAGCCATGGAGTGATTTTGCTGTACTGAATGGGGGAAAGATTAATAGTGACATTTGGAAGGCAAGTATATTGTCAGATTTTAGAACCTTTACTACTATTACCATTGTTTTTTTGCATGGCAGTGGCTGTTTTCCCCTTTTATTTCTCCATTAATGTCATTCATAACCTAGGCCAAAGTGAACGGGGGTACTGCTAGGGATATCTAGCTCACAAACATGCTGCCTTTTCTATCTTTCCACTTGGAATGGATTCAGTCTAAACTAGCAGGGCAACTGCCATGATGTAACAAATAAGATGCCTGCACTGAATGAAATGCAGCTTGAGAAATATATATATATCTCTATATATGCATGCCTCTTTTCAACTTCAGCCAGAAATACTATCGCTTCTTTGCAGGGAGGATTTAATTTCTCTTTGAGATAAGAAATAACATGATGGTGTACTTAATACTATTATAATAGTATTAAAACTATACTAACAGCACTGCCTCTATCTCTAGGACCTGCATGCAGCCACTGTGAACCCAGACCCAAGTCTGAAGGAGTTTGAAGGAGCAACGTTACGCTATGCCTCTTTAAAGCTCAGGTACATTGACTTCAGAAGTCTCAGTGGAATGACCAGCTCTGTTTTGTGTTGTGCTGTAATTTTCATATGACTTTAAGACTGATTTCGTTTTGGTTTGTTTTTTTTTTTATGTCACAGAAATGGTCCCCAATCTGATGATGATGATTCTTGCAGCATCAACAGTGATCCAGAAGCCAAGGTCTGTATGAAGATCCACAATGGTATAACAATTTAAAATCTAGCAGCTGTAAGCATAAAATTCTAAGGTGCAGAATGTCTCCTAAGTTTTGAAATTAAGTGTACTCCTCCTCTTGGCACAATATGGATTGACCGTGCAAGACAAATTCCATCAAAGGAGTTTGCAGATCTAAAGCTTCATTCAGCTGGGTCAGGAAAGTGTGACTTATTTTGAAATCACGTAAGCCAGTAAACTGGATTTTAGAGCTCAAGATTCTGCTGGCCCCCTGTAATAACTGTCCTCTTGCACTACTGAGTGTCTGTCTGAGAGAGGGCTCTGGTTTTTATTATCTCTAGATAGCTTCCAGGGGCATTCAGTGACAGAATTTGCTCTTTATTTTCAAGTTTGTCCCTTTTTAAAGTATTCTTCCTTTTTTATATGTCTGCTTCAACTTACAGCTACTAACAAGGAAGTTACCTTTCAGAACAAGAAACTTCATTTTTTAGAGGAAAGAATGCAACCTACTTTGAGAATGCACTTCATAGTGAAAAATTAGACCATTATGCGGCAAAGCACCATAATTAAAGCTTTTACTGTTAGAATCTAAAGGTTTTGAGAAGAAAGAAGCAGCAAAAAGTTTTGTATGCTTGCATATCTATCTCCAGATTTGCCTTGTTGATAGTTTTGCCTTTTACTTACATCCATTATTAAGGGTGCATATGAATCTCTAGAATTGAAAATACAAGTAATTTAAATAAGTATTTTGGCTGTGCCATACAGCTGCAGCAACTGATAGGATCTGAAACTACTTATTTGCAGGAACAATATGTATGTAACAGAGCTATAATTTTAATAGCATTAATGATACATTTTAGGAGAGAAAACAGACTGATTATGGCACTTAATTTTCTTTGTCATCTTGATTATTTGGCTTGTGATATGTAATTCAGATGTAAACAGTTGTACTTTGCTTGGCTCGCTGGTAGTTTAAAAGCAAGTGCTAAATTCTGAGCACAGTAAATAGAGTTGAAGGACTGAGGAACTTTAGGTTCCAGTCCTGAGAACAATAGAGTTGTTTCCTTCATGATGAGCCTTATGGTATGGAAAGCTTTAAAGGGAGGCAGTATTTTGGTATGTCTATGACTTTACCAGGTGATTTGCACTGAGTATTTTTTGAGCTGTTCCTGCATGGAGGACCATGGCAGTAGTTTTGCAGACAAATAACTTGTGCCATCACCTCCCTTCCCTCTCTCACTTGATGTTTAAACTTCAGTATTTATGGATCAGGTACCTCTCTGGTGTCTGTGAAATAGGACAGTGCCAAAAGCTTATCCTCTTTTGTCTTATCACAACTGGTTTTGTTTTACCAGCTCAGGCAAAACTATGCTGATAACACTTATATGGGTAATCAAAACTGAGCACTGAAACAGTCACAGAAGTGATTGAGAGGAGAAGACAAGAAACAGAGGAGAAACTAGACATGTTGTTGCCTTTTTAAAAATCACTTGAGTCAAAGCACCTTGCCTGATTCTGCACAATGCAGATGCTGTGCAGGGGCAGCAGTGACCACAGCAGATATTGTGTGGTCCTGCAGGTGAAGCTCAGCAGTGCTGACATTGATTTGCAGCAGGAGAGGCTGAGGGCAGAGCTGTTCAGTGCATCTGCCTCTGTCCCAAGAACAGGGCAAGTATGGCCATATCTCACAGGAATGGCAAATGGTCCAGAAACAGCAGGGACAATCTTCATCTGTGGAAAATGCTCTGAGATCTTTATTTCTCACGTGGATGGTAAGGGGATGGGGTAGGTGTATTGCTTGCTAGTCCATTTTACCCCAGATTTGGAGAGACTGAAGGAAGTCTGATAGGATTTGAAACAGATGACTTGAAAAAATCAGATGTTTTCAGCCTTTTAGGCTCTCCCCTCCCATATTATCTGCCTTAACTATCTTTGATTGAAGCTTTCTTTTGTGGGGCAGCAAGCACAGATAAATACTTTTTCTTCATTTTATCATAAGTAAAGAGAATAAAGGGGTTTTTTAGCTCATTAAACTATCTATTGGAAGAATTTGTTAAGATGAACTTTGTTAGAGGTATGCTAGAGATCTTAAACCTATTTAAACCTAATAATGACATTGGCCAGTACATTTGTGGAAAAAACCAGCATCCTATGGCACATTTAATGCTGTACTTCAGCAAAGGGAACCGTGCCACCTTGTGGGAAGCTTTAGTAGTTGTCTTCCCCCAGAGAGTGAGCTTCTGCAAAGATTGAAGCACTGCAAAAATGCCTGCTTTGGGAAAAGCATGTAATATGATTAATGTAATTGTTGTAAGAAAAGTGACTTATACAGAAACATATTTAAGTGTCATAATTATCAGTAAAGAACAAATGTTTCTCTGTGTATCACGTGCTTAAGATGCAGTTCATGGTTTCATGTCCGTGGCATCTCAGTCAGGTTACTGCAGAAGGTCACAAAGGAGAAGTGGAAAGAGGAGAATTATTACATCCAGCTTCTTGATATCATCCATTTATTTTGGTAGAAATTTCTTGAAGAGATGGCTTATTGTGCTTGATGAGGATCCTAATTCTGCATGTGAAACATGCACAGCTAGAAATGAGTTTTGGATTGGTGCTTCCCAGGAGACGGATCGTAACCTTCCTGGTTAATTTATAGAGCAATGTGTGTCTTCCTAATTGAGTTTCAAGGAAGGAAAAAGATGCTTTTAACAATCCCAGACTGTAAATTCTTCTGGGTTCTCTTTTTTTTCATTGTTATAAAATACAATGTCCCTATGTAAAAACATAGGACGGTGCTAAATTTTTTCTTGTGTCCATATATAGAAACAGAACCTCCTGGGAAACCTGTCACTGTCCCTAGGAATGGCACAGATTTTCAGATTTCCTATCCACATTGGTCTGCTCAGCAAAGCTTCACTTTTCCAGCCTCACCATTTTAGAGCTATTGACAGCATATTTTGAGCATTTTTAGCTAAGTCCATTATCTAAGAATGGGAAGAATGTATTTGAACCTGTGCGAGTCCTAGGCATTTACTCCAAAAGACTGTTTTCTACTTTAGAAAGCAATAAATGCTCTGTATCTCAAAGGAAGGGAATGAGACTATTTCCAAGAGAGAGAGCATCAGGAGATGTTGATAACAAGTATTTAAATTTAGTGCTTCACCTGTAGGTGAATGAAAACACAGTTGAAGACATGGAAGTTGGTGATGAATTTCTAGGGATTACCTGGCTTTTATGGTTTAACCAGGTGGCCTTTGGCTAGCTGACTTGTGGCTGTTGTGAAAGTGGCCTGTAAATCAAAATAATTTATCTAAGCACTATCAAAATAATTTTACAAAATTCCATGTGCTCCCCAAAGATTTAATATCCATATCTTGACTGCTTTTCTTACTATAGAAGCAGGTGTATGTGTTTTAGAGACATTGTATATTTGCTTCTTTCTGTTCTTTTCCAGAAGAAAACACCCTGCCTAGACACAGGATCATGTGTAAATAATCAGTGTGTATCTTTGGGGGTGGACATGAATCTGATTTCTGGCCCAAGTGAAGACTTTTCCTGAAGGGAGCTTTTGCCATGTCCAGCAATCCCAAGAAAGGATTCTTTTCTTAAAGTCAAAGCAGCTTCCATCTTCTTGGTGCAATCAGGGAATATTCAGCATTTCCCAGCAGTCCCCCTCAGGCTGCATTACAGTCTTCTCACAAGCTCATTAAATGCTGCAAAAAGCCTCAATTCAATTAATTCAATTAATTAAATTTAAGGAGTTTATTCCATCTTAAGTCTCTTTTCAAAAGTAGATTAAATCTAAAAGAGAAATAGGGTACCTTCAACAGTTTTTCTTCTAAAGTGGTATTTTTGCTTGGTTTTTGGATTAGGAACTTGTTTCTTTCAAAACAATCTTTTGTTTTCATTCCCTAGGAAATAACACTGGAAGAAATCTCATACCCATTTCTTTACCCTTATAAGGAACCACAGTATATAAGCCCATGTATTAATTTCAAGTTTCTTCTTAAGTGTTTTTTGTGGGGCTTCTTTCTGCTTTGACTAGTCTTCCTGTCAAACGGATTCAAGTGTAATCTGCCATTCCACCTTTGCAGCTCCTGGGAAGCCATGGTGAGTGGTGGAGGTGGCTGTTTCTAAACTGGGTTGTTATTTCTGAATTTGGCTGTTTGCCACTAGCAGCATAAAGGCACCCTCACATCTATAGAGCTGCTGCAGGTAAATGATGCAGGTGCTTGAAAATATTCTGCTTCAAAAGCAGCTGTAGAAGTAGCCAACTAAAGCACTACATATCCTCAGTGATTTATTTTTTTAAATAGTCTTTTTCATGTTGTGCATTAGACCTTTCAGAGAATGTCTTTGCTTGTTCTTCATCTCTGTGAATGATAGTTAATACTGTTGTGTCATTAGGTAAAAACTCCTAATGTCATATGTGATGTATATCATAATACAGATTTCTGTCTGGAGGATATTTGCTTCCACCTTGTTTCTAAATGGAGCCTTGTTTAATCAGATATGAAGATGAGTTCAGGGCAAGGAAGATGCAGCATTTTCCCAAATCTCATGGATTTACTTTATAAGGCCATACCGAGTTACAGTATGGGTTTTTGTTATACTATATGAAAAATATAAGTGTCTGGGATAATATTGGTTTCTCTGGGTCTGGATTGAAGGCACTTGAGACAGTAGTTCATGTTCGGACTCAAGTGTTTATTATTTCTTAGCAGTAAAACAGTCTCACAATTGTGAGTTTGGCAGCTTTTCTTTAGAAGGGACAAAATGGCTAGCAATCTCTTGTTAGAAGGTCTTTTTAAGACTAAAATATCCAATTAAGAACTGATACCTAGATTGTTTTGCCTTTTAACCCAATAACTGATCCCAAAGAGCCTGCAATGCAGAATTTCTGCCCAATTACAAAATGCCAGCCAAACCCATGAAGAAGAAGCAAGAAGAAGCATGAAGAAGAAACCCAGGATGACACCCTGTGCCCTCCATCTTGCTTTCATTCACAACACACTAAAAATCCCAAAAACTGAATTTCTCACCAAGTGATAAACCTACACTACTCTCTATAATCTATTTCACACTTTTGTGGATTCTAGTCTGTCTTGAAGTCTAGGAAACTTTCTCCATGAATGAGGGTCAAAGTCAGTGCTCCCCTGGGGGTCAGGGCACCCCAGAGCACACAGAGAAATATTCCCAGTGCCCTGGGTTTCCACAGGATAACGTAACCTAATTTCTCAAGCCATTCAAGATGATAATGAGATCCTGCAAAATATTACATGTCTTTCACTCCTAGGAATCCCATGTATCTCTGGGATCTAATTAACTGTGAACCTAACACACACAATTAGGACATGAGTGCCCAAACAGTAGGAGAGATGTAGAGGAGACATTTTACTTGTAGTTTTCCTTAGAAAAACGCATCACAAAGCCATTCCTCATGTGAAAGAGAATGAAAACTGCTTGAATATTTGCCATTATTTTCCAGGCTCTTAATGCAAGAATTGCATCTTGAGTTTGGGGCGTTATCAGGATTTGTTTTGTTAAGATATGCTGTACAAAAGGTTTGCACTGGGCTGGGAGGTTTCTGCAGGATTGGGAAAAGAGAAGATAAATCATAGGAACACCTTTGTTTCAAATCAAAGCAAAATATCTTCATGGCCAGGGAAGTTCCAGTGTTGACAGTGGCTGTGTCTGCCACAGGCACATTGACCAGGAATTATTGGTGGGGTAAGTAAGAGCACAGGTGCCAGACGCATCACAGGAGGATGGCTGATGCAGATGGGAGCTGTGTGGGTCATGCTTTGCCCTTGGGACAGTTACTGCCTTTGCTATGAGTGGCCAGGTTGTGTGGGCAGTTTGGGTGCATGCCCGTCACCACTGTCCTTGTGGGGAGGCAGCTTCCCTGGTTGCCAGTCAGGTGAGGTGACGCTGGAGGGAGCCTTGCCTCTGGAACTGCAGCTGTGGAACACCAAAAGTGCTGCTGTGGCCTCTCAGCAATGGGTTACTAGGAAGTGCTGGCTACATTTGAGAAGACATGAATATACCTATTTTAATTTTTTTTAAATGATATTATTTCTTCCATGGTGGCAGTTTCTATTGCTTCACTTGGTTCAAAGCGCCAGTATCATCTTCAGTATTTTTCTCATGGAGGTGCACAGTCCAGTTTTTCTTGGCTGGATTCTGTGTACAGCATCTTGCTGTGTACAACCATATAACAAACTGTGGTGGTTCAGTAGAACACAGAAAACTCCAGGCTGCTATCTAAGCAAATTTTTTTTTTGAAGGAGAATCTTCACTTTCTAATATTTTTATGTTGCTTATTTTAGTAGTTTTTAATCACAGTTTATTCACTGTTTTATGGTGCCACACAGTATACTTTTCATGGGCTAGCAGTACTTAGGGTGGGATTGTTGAAGGAACCCTCAGGAATGGACAGAAACTGGGAGAAGCAGCAGCTTGTCATACTCGTGTCACAGGCAAAAAGTTTCTGTGGCCATTCTGCAGACCAGTGGATTCTGTCAGCAAGCAGCTCCCAGTTCAGCACAGCCTGGGCTGGTATTGCTGGCACACCTCCCTGTCAGCTCACCAGCAGCTTTGCTGGTACAGTGCAGAGGAAATCCCAGCTTGCAGCCCTTCATGCTCCCCACTTGAGACCAACCATTTCACCTCTAGAACAATCTATGAAGCCTCTGTCAGCTTCAGCTCTGGAATGGCCTGTTGACTGTGAATTGCCTCTTGAATGTCTATTGCTACAAAATGAACTGACAGATTTTTTTGTACTTCTCTTCAATTATTTACATTACCTTGCCAGTTTAGGGCAGCTCAGGGAAACAGCTTGTTCTAGTTTGAAATGTTACAGTGTTTACCATTCCATGGCATAGATGTTTAATGGAAAAAACTGCTGTTTGTATTTATGTGTATATATAAATATATGTATTTATTTCTGTTATATATTGCACATACATGTTATGAAACCAGCATGATACAAACTTGGTGAGTTATTTGTCCATTGTGGACTAGCTGAAAGGTGCAATTATGGAGGAAGTTCATTTACAAATCAATTAAAATGGAATATTGTTTTGAATGACAGAGCAATATTTAGATAGTCTGGCTCTAGCCAGCATGTGTATTTATTTTTACTTCTACTTGTAAATTTTTCTTTAAAAAATGAGACATTTTCCTTGTCAAAATTCTCTGCATTTCATCCAAGAGAAAAGGGATAATATTTATCTCTTAAGAGCTGTGAAAGCATGAGATGTGCCTCATATATAGGAAGCATATGTGCATCATAGTGCCATGTTGTACATTATGCATTATTCCATATGTTTGGAGATGATGACTCTGTGGTGCTTCAAGGAGACAGCATGACAGTAAATGTGTCCTCAAGTGTGGGGGTCCACCAGGGCTCAAGACTTCTGGGCTCTGGATTCATGTTTATTTGAGTCTTTTCAAAAAGTGGGAATTGATCAATAGTGATTTAACTTCATTGACTTTGGATCCTGTTGTAAACATAATTTCTGCAGAAATCAAATTACTTGTAATAATGTTGCTTCTAAGGAGACATTAAATTCTGACTTTAGTGAAGCTGGAAGATTTTTCTCCATTGATCCATAAGGTCAAGAGTTCACTTAAAGGTTGGGAGCTCTTCAGGGATTTTTGTTTCTTTTAAAATTTGGATGTCATGCATATTCCCTTTGAAATTATGCACCACAGTACTAAATAAAGTACTGCTGGTGGCATTAGAAGCACTTATATGTCTTTCAGCCTAAAAAAGAGGCTACATTGGGAAAATACAGCATTTAAGGTTAAAGTTAACAAGTGCAGAGCATTAGTTCTAAAGAAATGAGTGCACACATTCTTTATGCTCCGTAAACTCCTGCAGGGCTTGTCTCTACTGACAAGCATATGTGTGTGTTTGCTGGGGTCATGTTTGTGTATCACAGAACAGCAAAATCTGCTTGAATTATCCTAGCAGTTCAGTTACTCTGCAAGATAGACCTGAATTTGAACATCCTTTATTAGTTTCTAGTGAAAAATATGACTGTCTTTTCTTAAATGAGGAAGCACAGATTTTATTTCACTGTACTAAAATGAAGCCCAAGCCACCCTTAGCTCAAAACAAAGTGCATAAACCCATCCCTTTAGGATCTGAAATCAAGGTATCTGTAAAGCATCTAAAGTGAAAACCTCTTCTTACTGAGAAGACTAGAGAAAAGAATAAGATGATTTAAAGGGGCTGTTAGAGAATGGTGGTGTCCATTCTATTTTTTGCTCAAATGACTGGATTTTAAAAAACCTTGAACCAGCACAATGTTCCTGCAGCGTTTTCTAGCCTTGGTAGAGCAGGTTTGACCTCTGGCTGTAAGCCAGGGGGAACCACTGAGACAGAAGTATTGAGCTCAAAACAAGAGAGGAACTTTTGTCATCCTACTCATTGAAGTCTGCAGGTCTGGAAAAATGAGACTGTAGTGGCCTGGAGAATGAGTAAGGGACTGTGAGAGCAGAAAATTGGATACTGACATCCTCTAAAGAAGTAATGTATTATTAAGGTGATTTTATAGTAGTTGTAAAGTCCCCGTATTTAATTTTAGTGGAGTTTAGTTTATAATCATCTGCCTCAATTAGCATTTATTAGTGGTTTCTGAATTCTGCTGTGACCTGAATACTTCTGTCCTTATTTTTGTATTTCATTTGCATTTTCAGTAATTCAAGTAATACAAGATGAACTGCTACAGTAAGCTGGAAATGTTGAGAAGTCTTATTAGTATGTTTTTGATTAAGCATTTTGAATTTTTTGTAGCCAAGAACTTTCATGTGACATCTGTGAATATTTCTTTGAAAAAGTAGATGCACTGCAGTCTCTTCATGTCAATTAAATGAAAGTGCTTGTTCATTAATTGCATAAGTTCTTTTTATTGTCTTGTTACTCTGTCTTTGATCTTCTCTAGTGTTTTCATCTGAAATCAATGTAATCTTTCTTGCTGTGTAGCAGGCAAATAAACTGGAATATACTACTTCCTCAGAATAGAAAGATGTTATGTTATGCTTCCAAAGAATAAAATAATATGATAATGTTTTTTTTTTATTTTCAAACTATCAAAGAAAATGCAAGTGAAATTTCAGAGGTTATGTTGGCTGCATAATAAATGGTTAATTATGTGACCTACATGCTGTGTCTCAGGCACAGACCTGCTCAGTGGTCTGTGATAAAAGGCCTTATTAAATATTGTAGTGATTTACGTATCTGCAGGCAGATATAACCCTTAAAAAGGAAAAATATAAAAGGAAACAAAGGGAAACTACTCACAACCAAGTTCTGTGGCCTTGTGAGTAGAGAAGAAACAAGTAGCACATATTTAAAGCATCAAGGCAAACATACTCTTAATGCAGATGTGTTCATAGTGGCTGCCAACAGCTGTGTAATGTGAAAAGCAATCTGTCTGTGGTCTGCTAATGTACATTAGTTGTTGTTCTCAAACTGATGTTGTAATTCACTTTCACCCTGTTGTGGGATCTTTTCTATCCACACCTTTATGATCCATCCAGCTTCCAACAGTACTCTGCCATCAGTCATGTGCACTTGATCTCTTGTCCTCTTTTTAGTAGGGGATTGTATTTGCTTTGTCTTTCTCAATTATTTTATTTTTATTTTCTTTAATGCTTCATGCTTAGCACTGCATGAGGCAACAGCTAGAGTGTGCATTTGCTTATGGTTAGAGCTTTGTCACAGTTCTCTGTCCCTGCCAAAGCTCCTTCCAGAGCTCCTCTTGGGAAAGCTGCTGCAGAGCAGGACCCTGCCCTGTGGTGAAGGCTTTGCAATGCCAAAGATCAAATGTGTGATCTGTGGTTTGTTCATTTCTTCAATCCTAAAGTTCCCCAGCTTTAGGAAATATTTTGGATCAGAACTGCACTGCAAGAGAGGTTTGCAGCTCTATACAGAGTTCAGATGACAGCATTTATGAGTTTGGTTCTTAGGTTACAAATCATTAACCCTGAAACATTAATTGGACTTGCAACTATTCAAACATAGGTTCCCCAGAACCATAAAACCAAGCAGCAATAGCTGTGTGTTCATTTTTGTTCATCTGTCTTTTCTTGGGCTAGTATATGATAAGGTGGATTTTTTTCCTCGTGTGTAACTTCTTTGTACAATGTCCTGTGTAGCCAGGCAGGGAATGTGAAGTGTCCAGTCAAGATAAAAATACAAGGTTATTGACTTACCGTGGTTTAAGTGACATTTTTTCATTCACTTCTCTCGGCCATGCAGTGTCTGTGGTAGTATCTTTGATCTTCCCAATCCCACACAGCAATGTTTGCCCAATATACCATTCCTAAGTATCTTTCAGCCTCCTGTATTTATCAACTTCTTTTGTTTTTCTTCAAATCTGTTTTTCTTTGCCAGCTCTTGAAAAGAGTCAGGGGGCAAGCAGACAGCCTGACCAGGCACAGAAAACTTTCTCTAAGAGAGAAAATAAATTCGATAGGCTACTGTAAGACAAAAGTTGACATTGGGATTACTGTGAAATTATGACTGGCCAATAATTATTAATTGCCACTAATTATCTCTAAGCCTTGAGAAGAGCTGCATAACAAATTGGCATTGCCAGGAATGAGCTCATAGACTCTTAATGAAGAAAAGCTGTACTCTGTTTTTTAGCCTGGTTTGCTTTGCCTCTAGGTGTTAGTTGCAGAAGACAGTAGAGTGCATTATCAAAGCTCTTTGGGGTCAGGGGAAGTACTTTGTCTCTTGGTTTGTCAGTGTCATTGGTGGGAGGCAGGGGACCATGATGCTGTGTTAATGTGTTAGAGTTCTAAGCAGTTCTGCTGTCACACCTGACTCAGCTGGCCATGGTGTAAAAATTAGGTCCTGTCTGACTGCGCACACTAGGTGGTTTGTTTCTGCTGGGTTTTGTGCTCTTTTGTTTTAAAGGGAAGAGAACCTCTAAGTCAAATAATGAAAGAGGAAAAAAGCAACCTACAATGAAACATGAAGTGGATCTCTGACAATCCAGCTGCTGACAGACATGCAGGCATGCTCAGACTTCCACCTCTCTCCCACTCCACATTTGTGTATTTATATACTTCACATTTGTGTATTTATATACTTGTGTATTTATATATTTGTGTATTTATATACTTGTGCTCTACTGATGCTCAGTGGACCCTGGTGTGTGTCACATGTTACTGGGTCCTCCTGTTTTCTAGTTCTGAAGATCTGCATGAGGGTCAGCCATGGCTACTGAGCCACATCAGCACATGCATTCACTTAACCACAAAATACAAAGTTTTTTGCCTTTAGGTATATTTTGAGCAAAAGAAAGATACTTTTATATATATATATATACTCAGGTACATGCATTGCCTTGTGAGTAGAATGTTTAGTCTTTTTAGGGTTTATTGAGAGATTTTTGTTTGCAGTTTTTGGGAAATCAGTTTGTTTTCTGAAGCTGTTCTAAAGCATTTTATTTGGGTTATGGTAAGGGCTTCTTGTGAAAAAAGCTTGTCAGGTGCCAGAAGCCAAGGGCTTTCTCATGCCTACCTCACTTGGAAGCACCAAGAGGGAATAGAAGCAGGGAAAAAAGCCAGGTCCTTCACATGGAGGGCAATATGTGGGGTAGGCAAGAGTGTTGTGTTCTGCTCAATTTACTGTTTTGGCAGTGGGCTGCATAAATACCATGGATGCTGCCACCAGAGAATTTCAAACATAGAATAAAGAAAGGCCAGGAAAAAAAAGCAAAACAGTTCACCATCCTTACTAATAGAGATTTAGCTGCTGTCAAGTTCAATTGATAGTCTTTCATCATTTTTGGCCTTCTTATGGTACACTCTGTTCAGTGCAAGGACTGCATAGGTTGGATGGACCTCTGAGCAATTTGGTCTGGTAAGGTGTCCCTGCCCACAACAGGGGATTGGACCTAAACAATCTTTAAGGTCTCTTCCAACCCAAAGCATTCTGTGATTCCATATTTATCCTTGTCTTCAGAAAGTGGCTAACAAATTGCAGAAGTGGTTGAGATGTAAAGAGCAACAAGGAAACAGTATGCTTATTGTATTGTAGTTCTTCACCTCTCTTGTGATTTAGAAAATGTTTCTCTTTGCTAGTATTCTGCCATTCAATTTAATATTTAAATGCTTATAAAAAACCCCTTTCTTCTGGTACAGTAGAATCAGTATTTTTAAAGCTTGCAAAGATAAATATTTAATACCCCAGTGAGTATAGCAGCCCTTTTAGCAAAATTCATGAGCATCAAATGTGCCTGAAACAATTCTGCAATCTTAAGATTAGACCACCTTAATAATTGCTAAAAAAATGGGAGGTTTGAGTATCTTGTGTAGCCCTGAAGTGAAGAGCACCCCTGAGTATTGACCCCTCCTTTGTCTCCTCTTTCACCTTCTCCTTCATGGCCCTTCAGAACTGAAAGTCAGCACTTTGGTGGGTTTCCAGCAGAGCTGGGTCAGGAAGCAGCAGTGTGGGAGAATTTGCATGTTAATTCCTTCTTTGCAAAGCAAAAAAAAAGAAAAAAAAATCCACAAAAAGCTGGAGGCATGAAAGGATTTTTACCTACACTCACTAAAGGGTTTTATGCAATTGCAGAGTGTATTTGCTGTCTGATACCTGAGATGAGATGCAGCATTAGTGGCTTGCTGGAGTGGGTACCAGGGTATCATGAAGCAGGCTCTTCACCTGGGCTTCCTGCTTGGTGGAGTGAGCCTGGAGTGCATTGTGCAAACTGAAAGAAGGCTGAAGGAGAAGTTTTAAAGGGAGGGAGAAATTCATTAATCTTTTTATCCACTGGTGAATTTTATTCCTTCCTTAGTGTGCCAAAGTTGACACATTATGCATGTTTCAAATACCTTGGTGTTCTGGGGTAGGGTTTTTTTTGAGGGCAGCTGTTCCCAAAGCACACACCAGTGATGGTGTGTGAGCTTGATCAGCTCACTGACTTCTCAGCACGTTTGAGAAGGTGGCGAGTGAAGACTCGGCTTTTGAGCTCTGAGGCTGATTTACTGACTGCATCTTGGGGAGGATTGGTAGCTGCAGCATTGGTAGCTGCAGCTGCTGGGCTGTGTGCCTGTGTGGCAGTGTGCTGCTGGAGGCAGCAGGGCTCCCAGCAGTCCCAGCACTGCCTTCCTTCCTGCAGCTCCCAGGATCACACTCTGCTTTCCCAGGGACCCGCAGGATGCTGCTGACAGCAAGGAAAGCTGTGTGGCACAAGGCAGCAGCACTCAGCCATGAGTGTTGGCCTGCTATTGCTGACCCTTTAGGGACCATCTGAAGCATTTGGTGTGGCTGCTCAACAACCAGCCTGTTGAGCCCACTGCTGTAGTTCAGAGTGAAACACCTGTAACCTTCTCTGGAAGAAGTCTTGGTCTCATAGACAAACTCCTATTGACTTAGTGTGAGGGCTGTATTTCTCCCACCATAATGCCAGAGAGCAAATGAGCAGGTTTTGGTGTTTTTTCAGAATAAACACTTTTTATTCTTTACTTTAGTAGGTATAGGGTAGAGATGGTGCCATTCAATTTCTTCCATTTTGTTTTGTTTGCAAAAAAATACCATATGGGCAAAATAATGTTGCCTTGACTTGTTCTGCCAACTGAGTGTCCTGGTTGGCTAAACATCTTTCTGCTAACAAATGTATAATTAGAGTGTTTTAATTTAAAGGTAATTTTGAATTTCTTCTAGAAAAAGCCTGCTTTCCTCTTATGATAGCTTATCATCTTCTTAGCTTTGAAATTGTTTGCTACTTTAGGTAAACTTACTGTAGAAGTGATTGCTGTAATCCACAAAAATTTTCTGGTTAAAAGCCAGAGAGTGGCTGTCTCACAGGAACATAACATAATCCAGTAGTGTTTTTTTTCTTTTTAATTATAGCTCTAGATTTTAGCTAAAATTTCAATTCTGCTTTATCTATAGTTGTGTTTTTTCCTTTGTTGTTTTTGTATTTGTGCGTATCCTAATATTTACTGCTCCCTTGTTTGCTCCTTTATGTTAACAAAATTGTTTTATTGGAAGGCATTGCTGTTACCTCCACAGACACCTTTCATAACAAGTCATGCATTCTTCTTTTTTCCTTTGAATGTTTTCACCTTGCCATTCAGAAATTATATTTTCATTTACTTATCTTTGAGTGTAAGCCCATCTACAAGGCCTTAATTTTTTTTCCCCATTCTAGATGGAGACCTTTAGCATTAACTGCCTAGTTGCTGTTGTATGACAGATGGTTTTTGATTTATTTCTAGTGCTTCGCTGTGCGATCTCTGGGCTGGGTAGAAATGGCAGAAGAAGATCTGGCTCCTGGAAAGAGCAGTGTTGCTGTGAACAATTGCATCAGACAGCTCTCTTACTGTAAAAATGACATCAGAGACACTGTTGGCATTTGGGGAGAGGTAAGAACAGAGTGAAGTTCTCCTCCTTTTGGAACATCCCTCTCACATGATAAAACATCTCAAAGGAACAATTCTGTAGGCAACTACTTCCATGTTCTGTGTTTGGGACTTCACTACCTCAGCCTGGCACTGCCAAATATATAAAAGGGTTCAGGGAAAATGTTGACTTTTTTGTTCCAAACTGCTCAGGACAGCAGATGCCCCAAAAAGCTCACTTTCATGTTACATCTGTGCTAGTACACACCTGTACTAGCAGTACTGCAGTGGCAGTGCTGGGGACACACAGGGCAAACTGTTGAAATTCCGTGTATGTCTTCTTCTTGACCAGAGGTCTGAAAGTGATGCTTTGTAACAACGTTTTCAAAGGTTTCATAATGACAGAGGGCTTTAAGGAAACCCACACTGGCAGGATTGTGGTTCTGAAATGTATGAGAAGATTGGAACTGATGGACAGATGGTTTATCTTACAATGATTATTTTATCAGTGTTTCAGAAGGAAATTAATTATATGTCATCAGTCTGTCTGTTGGCTCCTCTCCAATAACTCTTGAATCTCTGCACCAGTGTCACCCAGTTTTGAAGGATGCCAGATTCTCACACACTGAGGAAAAAAGAGAGAGCCCAGCTTTCCTCTTCCTGGTTTGCTGAAGGGTCAGTGTGCCTTCACTTTCTGAGCCACAGTTGCTCTCTGCTTCTTTCTGAGTTGGCTCTGAAAGAGAGGGTTACTGTGGGAACTCAAGGAAAATTGAAGGGAGCTTTAGGTTTTGTGATGTAGAAAATATTGTCAGGTATTCATCTGTCCCCAGGTGTGCTGGGGATGGAGGAGGAAGTGGTAGATGTTGAGGGGTCAGTAA
This sequence comes from Fringilla coelebs, assembly GCF_963513975.1. Taxonomy (NCBI): domain Eukaryota; kingdom Metazoa; phylum Chordata; class Aves; order Passeriformes; family Fringillidae; genus Fringilla; species Fringilla coelebs. The sequence goes on along the minus strand of NC_140032.1, from coordinate 23,602,737 downwards.
GTGTAACAAGAAGGGAAAAGGTGGGACATACAGAGGACATAGGAGACAAAGCCACAGTAAAACATCTTTGTTATTTGATTGTTCCTGGACCAACCTAAACTTCTGCCAAATCTCATTTTCTACCTCTCTCCTGACATATTTTCAGAAGGGTTACACTAATGTGGATTGGCCACACAGGAGCTGAATACAAAACTGACAAAAGAGTGAATGTTGTAGCTTCTAAGAGAAGAGATTTCTTTTCTAAGAGAAATGGCACTGCCAAACAAAAACAAAAAAAAAAAAAAAAAAACACAAAAAAAACCCAAAAAACAAACAAACAAACAAAAAAAGAAATCAAAAGAAAGGCTTGTCTACATTTCAGTAAAAATTTCAGGAAAAATAACATTCAGTCTCCCAAGCTATTGTTGCAGTCTGTGGCTCCAGTTCACCATCTATGACCACAGCAATACCAAGATGCTCTGGGGGAGCAACTGAGAGAAAGTGCCCTTAAAAATTAAAATTATGTGTAAAGGAGCACATATATGGTGTTCTATCTATTTAAAATAATTTCAGAAGGATTTTTATATGTAAGAAATATATATTACATATAAATGAACAAGACAATATTGTTTTTCTTTCTTTCTTACACCTGTGAACAGTTTTCTTTTGATAATATAGCTAGACAAACAATTAGAGATGTGTCAGTCATAGGCTTTGGACTTACTGCTGACCCCAGGATCAAAAAAGCCTCGGTATCTTTACATGTGTGTAATCTCATCCATATTTCAGATAGCAGCACTTTGATCACCTTGAAATACATTGTTTACTTTGAACCCTCATGATTTGTTTTAAGAGTTAGTGTTCACATTTCTTCTATATCTCTCTGTCAGTCCCCTTATTCTTTGTTGGAAATCCTTGCAGGTTTTCAAGCTAAGCTGGTTAAAAGTTTTGGTTCTCTTGAATGGATGTTAAAATTAAGAAAAATAATCAGCCTGACAAAACAATAGAGACACTGTGCTGGAATAGGTGGCTCCTGAAGTAAATTGTCTTCCTGATTTTAAAAGAGTTCATTACATCCAACCACATTTTTCTGCCTGCAATGTAAGGCTTCAAGAGTGATTAGAAGAGGCATGTCTTAGAAAGGAATCTGAAAAAATTATACTCCATCACTGATGCTTCAAATGGAGCAATTACGGCAGGAATCTATTATGGAGCTAAATGACTACACGTAAGAATTTTAAGATTGCTTAAAGATTTACTTTAGCTAGAATGTAATGAAAGTGAAATGGGGGTTAGGACTAGCCCCAAGTTTTCATGATTTAAAAAACTGCAAAACAAACCACAAAACCTCCCACCCCCTGGGTAAAATCCTGACCCTGTAGAAGCTTTGTTAGTGGCTTTATTGTGGGATTTCATGCCCTTTGATCCAAAAGAAATTACCTATAAATTTGGAACTTCTACTGTTCTGTAAAATCTAAACAGAAAAGCACTGTTCATCTGTTTGTATTGCTCTTTTGCCATGAATTACATTTCTGTACATTACCATTTCACTTACATGAAAAAGATATCTTCTTGCCATTGACCTATATACTGCAGCCTGTAACACTTCCAGAAAAACTGCTGGGATTGAGCCTCTCTTTCCTTTATTCACTTTCCCTCCATGGATCTTCCTCATCTCAAACCATCAGATCTCTGCAGCTCTTCAGCAGTCTGAAGCATTAAAGCCTATCTTCAAGCTCCTAGCTTGTCTAAATAATTTCTTTTTGACCTATGCAGTGCTTTCATCTCTAAAATAGCTTTTGTATAATAAGGCAACAAAAATTTAGCAAAATATATTGCTTCTGGCTGCAGACAAGTGATCCCTTGAGCATTGCAAGGATCATTTCCTGTGACTTATGTTGCTTATCTGCCCATTCTCCAATTTTTTTCCAGCTAATTTGGATTCTGTTTTGTTACTCTAATCCCAGTGTATTTTGCACGAATAACATATTTTTCCTTCTTGTAATAATTTTCTTCGGGAACAAATATATGAGTATAAAATGGGTCCAAAAAGCAATCTTTGTGACACTTGGTAGCATTCTTCACACAATTTGTTTACTGCTTCTGACCTCCAAGCAAATTTCTCCCTTATTTTCTTCATGATGTTTCTTTTTCTGTCTGCCACTAACATCTCAGTGCTGCTGGTTTACCCCATTTTTTGCATGACTATCACAGCTACATCTGTTCTGCTTCTCTAGGGGCAGCCTATATATCCAGCCTTGCATCTCAGCCACAGATGTGCTTTTTCCATCAGGCAAAATTGCTTGTGTTGGCTTTGCTCATACCAGGTGTCACCTGTGTCTCCCACATCCCTCTTGGTAATTGCAGTGCCAGCTCTGTGTCACAGCTTCCCTTGGAATCCCTGTTAGGAGATCTGGGGTTGGGAGAGGACGTGGGCAGTGCCTGCCCCTTGCTGCCTTCCCTACAAACAGTGGCAGAAGGCCCTCACAGACTCACAAGAATGTATTTCTTACACAGACACAAAAGTAGACATCATAAAGGCTTCAGCCACTGTAACCAAGTAGGAAAAGGGTTTCTTTGTCACTGAGGTGAAGAAAAAGGTCAGTTTTGAAACATTAGTCAGTAGGGATTCAGACCCTTTCTATTCTTTCTGTTCATGTATAGATTCTGGAACAAAAGAGAAGAAACAAATTACTCTGTATTTATTTAGCTGATAGCTTCCACTTTCTGATCAGGAGCAGCTTGTCTTACTGCTCAGCAATAGGTCCAGGATCATTTCTGTGGGAGCTCATGGTCTGAAGAGTATGTGTACAGCCTCCAAGAAGAGGGATATTACATGTGCTAGAAGAGGCAGCAGACCTATTACAAATGCTGTCAAGAGGAGAAAGATAAACATTTGTGAATTAGCATCAAAAGGAGAATTTTCTCTAAGTTTGTTTCCTGCAAGAGAAAAAAGCATTATCCTTGTTCTTACATGCCAAAAGAATTGGGGAGAAGTTCTGGCTCCAAGATTCTGCACTCACTAGTAAAATTCACATTCAGGTTTTAATGCTGGGTTTTCCCCTTTAATCTTTCTTCAAAGAGTAAATCCCTTGACATGTACAAATTGCTGTCTGTTCCCATAATCCATTGGTTAAATTTTATGGAATCAAAACACTTTGAAGGAAGGAACTCTGCCTCAAAAGTACAGGTTTTGCTATAAACTTTTACTATGAGTACAGACTGTGGTTTCTCATATATTTGGAAGAATTTACTGAAAAACAGATGAACACATAGCTTGTTGAATAACTCAGTAGTTTGGGTGTGAACGAGTTGTATTTAAAAGACATCAAAGCTTTTTGTGATTGGGATTGTTTAAAAATATAATAGCAAGGTAGCATCTTAGATCTTTTTCACACCAGAAACATATGAAGTTTTTTTCATTTGCTCTTGAAACAACCCAAAACTTTGAGTAAAGATGAAGCTAGTCTGAACAGCACAGATGTAACACCTTGAGCCCAGCCAGTTTGAGAGGGTGATGCACTGTGTAATTGTACTTTTTCTGGCACTGCAGGGCAAAGACATGTACCTCATTCTGGAGAATGACATGCTGAACCTGATTGATCCCATGGACCGCACGGTTCTGCACGCGCAGCCCATCGTGAGCATCAGAGTCTGGGGCGTGGGCCGTGACAACGGGCGGTGAGTGTTCACTCTGCTTGTCTGCCCTGGTGCTATTTCAGTCTGCTAATGCACAGTGCACATGACTCTGTCCCAGGGCCTGTGAGAAGGTGGGTAAATTCTTCTTTTTGTTGCTGGTGTTACTTTTTAAACTCTCTGCTTTTCGTAGTGTATCGCTTGCATGCTGTTTTGTTAAGCCAGCATTGAACAAGCCTTTCAGATTAACTCAGGTGCATAAAACTGCACATGTAACATTGATTTGTTTCAGATCTATGTAGTACTTTTGGTATAAAAGCATGTTTTCAAATATGCTTCGTAGTATGTTTCTCCTGCCCATGTGAAAGCATGTCTTCCTGCTGGTCCAACTAAATGTACTACCAATGCTCTGACTGTGTGTGTTTATACTTTCTTGAGGTACTTAATATGATGGAGAAAAAAGCTGGACTGAAGGAAAAGGAATGGGTTTAGTCATTACTATTACTTCTAGTTCTTGACGTAAGAAAATCCCCAAGGATGTTGCAGAAAACTGAGATTTGTCCCTGAAATATCCTGCCTGTGAGCTGAAGTTGTTCCTTGTGTGCTCTAAACCATACACCACGAGTGTGTGCTAAAGGCCTTTCTGCCCCAGAGGCAGTCTTTCCTTCTTGGCTGATCTCTTGGTAGCATTCTTGTTTGTCATGTAATACTGCTGTGGAAACAGGGTTGTGAAAGTGACTTCTTTGGAGCAGGACAGTGAGCTGCTTCCCAGTCTGATTGGGCATTTTGCTGTAGTGAAAACATTGTCATTCACATCAAGAAAGTCCAGGATCTTAGCACAGTACCCAACCTGACACAAGGATGGTAAGGACTCAGTAACACTAGCAAGCTTCTGCTTTTTGTGTCCATGTTTGATAATGGTCAGGTAAGTCCTGCATAGCCAATACTAGCTGTGATGGAACAACCACATCACTGGACAAGGGAAGTGTTGCTGATGTCATTTATCTGAAAGGCCTTTGACACAGTCTCCCACTACATTCTTCTTTCTCAATTGGAGAGAGATGGATTTGATGAGTGGACTGTTGGATGGATATGAAAGTGGTTGAATAGTTGCAGCCAGAGGTCAATGGCTCAGAGTCCCAATGGACATCAGTGATAAGTGGTGCCCTTCAGGGATCTGCACTGGGGCCAGTGTTACTTAATATCTTCAGTAATGACACAGATGAAGGGATCAAATACACCCTCAGCAAATTTGCTGATGACACCAAGCTGAGTGGAGTAGTTGACATTTCTGATGGATAGGATGCCATCCAAAGGGACCTGGATAGGCTTGAAAAGTGAGGACATGGGAATCTCATGAGGTTTAACAAGGGTGCTGCATCTGGGTCAGGACAACCCCCAGTATCAACAGGGGCTGGGGGATGAACAGATCCAGAGCAGCCCTGCCAGGGAGGATTCGTGATGCTGGTGGGTGAGAGGCTGGACATGACCCAGCCATGGGCACTCACAGCCCAGAGAGCCAAAGGTGTCCTGGGCTGCATCCAGAGCCCCGTGGGCAGCAGGGGAGGGAGGGGATTCTGCCCCTCTGCTCTGCTCTGGTGAGAGCCCACCTGCAGTGCTGCAGCCAGATCTGGGGGCCCAGCACAGGAAGGACATGGACCTGTTAGAGGAGGGCCACCAAGATGATTAGAGAGATGGAGCACCTCCCCTATGAGGAAAGGCTGAGACCTGGGATTGTTCAGCCTGGGAAAGAAAAAGCTTCAAGGTGATCTAATTGTGACCTTTCAGTACCTGAAAGAGAGCTTACAGGAAAGAAGGGGTGAGACAATTTACAAGGGCATGTAGTGACAGGTCAAGGGAGAATGGTTTCAAACTGAAAAAGATTTAGATTCTATCTCAGGAAGAAGTTCTTTCCTGTGAGGGTGGTGAGGCACTGGAACAGGTTACCCAGAGAAGCTGTGGGTGCCGATCCCCGGAAAGGTTCAAGGTCAGGCTGGATGGAGCTCTAAGCAACCTGGTCTAGTGAAAAGTGTCCCTGCCTAAGGCAGGGGAGTTGGAGCTAGATGATCTTTGAGGTCCCTTCCAACCCAAACCCTTCTGTGATTGTCAAGATATTTGCAATAGTCAGGGTATGGGGGTTTTTGTCTCTAACTTTCAATAGGAAATGTAATTTCAAACATGAAGAATCTTTCTCAGTAAAAGATTTTCTGAAACTTGTTTTATCTGTCTCAAAGATTCTGATTACCAATGGCTAAATTTCTAAAAGGGAAGGTGATTAATTTTTTAGGTGACTAAAGGTTATTAATTTTTTTACTCTTATAAATGACTGATAGTTAATTGAGCATGAGTTAACTGGTTTTCACTTCCATTGGTACAGATTTTTGAGAGGTCTAAAAGGGGCAAATCCAGTTTGAAATGCTGGGAAGTAAAAAGGTTTTAACTCCTAATGAATAAACCATTGGAGTTCTTTGTTTGCATTAGAAAATGGGTGCATTACACATTTCCCTTCAAGTCAGTTTTTGTAGTACCTTGCTTCAGTCAGGAAATAAATAGAGCGTTTTAAGGGGCACCTAAATGTGATGCAGCTTTACAAAGTAAAAGATGCCAGCTTTGATCTTCTTTTTTTTTTTTTTTAACCATTTACAGTTCTTTTCCCAAATGCTTGCACTCTTTTGTGAAATAAAATCATTCTATTATGTTCTTTATAAAAGAAGATAATGTATCATATTTCTTCAAGCTGGGTACCTGCTTTTCCTAAAGACAGAACTGGTCATGGATGTTTTTAGGAAACATTTAAGAGAAATGTACCTTTTGCAAGCATGTGGCACCAATGACATTGTGTGCTTTTGGTGAAATGTGTCTGGGGGTGGGAGGCAATAGCAGACTCTCCTAGATGCTATCAATAGGGCAGGAGTTGGGAAAGGCTGTGTGTGCACAGGTCACCCTGAATTTTGATAGGTGCTTTTACAGAAATTTTGTGTCCAGAATGACTTTCAGGACTGGAGCTCACTCCTTTTGAAATTTAATTTGATTAATATTTTATTGGCACATTTTAAAAAATAAGATTGTAGGAAAAGTAGTGTAGCTATTATTGTTGTAAGTAAATTCATACTGCATGTGATGTTAAATAACAGAAAATCAAAATGACAAGCAGAAAGAACAAACTTATGAGTGCATAATCAGATGTACAATATGTTTTGGGTGTAGAGATGTTCAGGGCAGCATAAAAGATGTAGCATTTCCTGAAGAAGCACTAACACACAAGAAAAAACATTTTGAGACAAAACAAAAAGGACAACACAAGCTGAGAAAACCATATTGTTGAGCTGGAAACTGCACTGCAACTCTTTTCATGTGTACATTAGCCCACAGTGCTTGCATTCATCCTGGTAAAATCACCTGTTGCTGCTGAGGTGAGAAATACCAAAGCCATTCACTGACTGCAAAAGCAGCTTTCCCTGATCATGGGTTTGCCACCACCAGAAAAAAAAAGCTAGGGATCACATTGCTGCTTAGGTGGATTAAGTGTTCATGAAGTTGATGAAATCCCAGCTTCTGGTGGGAAATTCTTCCAGAAGTTGTTGCATTTTGTTAGTTAGTTATATTTTCTAGTCCAAGAACCTGTATAATAAAACATATTGGATTTGTTGTGAAAGGTGGCATTTAAATTTTAAAATAGTGTAGAAATGTATTTTGATCAATTTGAACCCCAAAATGGTCTGCAGGCCCTCCATTTAACTATTTTGCTTGTACTAATTTATTTGTACTAATTTGTTTCCGTTTTGGAAGATGAAGAGCTTTTCTAATGACACATGAGCAGATGATTTTCTAAGCTCTGCCATAATGAAAGATTGATGAAACACAGAGATCTGCTGATGAAAGTTTAATCTGAGGATGTGGCTGCTATCTCACCTCAGGCAGAAGTGTTTTCTAGGAGACTGTAATCACTCTCTCCTAGGTTCCACTATTATCCTGACCTTTGGAGTTTCTTATTTAACAATCCTGGGGTAGCAAAGGCTTCCTCATTCGGTTAACTTGGGCTGTGTGGTGATTTTGTGTTTCATCCCTTGTTTTCAATTGATCAGTCAGTAAAATATGTTTGATTTTAAAAGGCCTGGAAGGCCTTGATAAAACCATGTACAAAAGCAGATTCCCAAAAATTGGTGGGTATGCATGTATGTGTACACTGAGCTCCTATGTGTGATATGTATATATGGGCATTAAAAGAAAATAAATGTCCTGTATACAGGACAAGTCCTGTATGCCAAGTCCTTTGGCAGACTCGGTGATACCTTGTGATTTTTAAAAGTCAAAAACCAGTGTCCTTTGTACAGTCTTGCTCTCCTGCTGTTCTGAAAAGTCATGATGATTCATTTAGTATTATTTGTAAATAAGAACACTCCTTGCAGTTGCATAAATAGTTTGATTTCAAGATCACTAAGGTCATTGTCACATGGAGGTGTCACAGCTGTATCAGTGAATAATTGTCAGTGCTGTGTTTGCTTCTTAACAAGCCATGCATGCCATGTTTTTCTCCTCATCATTAAAGGCGTGTTTACAGCCTCAGGATCCACTGAGGCTGTAAAAAGGCTGTTCTCACTTCTGAGCTGCACAACTGTACATTAATCATTGCTCAGGCTGGGGTTTGTCTCTCCTCCTGGACTGCTGGTGCATGCCCTTTGCTTTCTGAGCAGTTCACTAACAAGGAAGAGAGAAAAGGCAATGGCTCATCAGTTTTGTAAATGAGATTCCGTTAGCACATTTCCCTGAATCCTCCTTTATCTTCATTGCTCTTACACCAGTCCGAAGCCCACCTCCGGTTTTAAAAAATCTAAAGGACTTTAAACTGCCTGAAAGATTACAGTCTCTTCTCTCCTGGTGACTTCATACAAGAGCAGCTGAAATAGTCTGTGGCCAGCTGGCAAGGAGGGCTGCTGGTGAATTCAGGAGACATCTTTGATGGGTCTGAATATGGAACTGGATGGGGTGGGCAGCTGGTGTGTTGGACAGAGCACACAGCATGTCTCTTCATCCACTAGCTTTGTCACCACGTGGAGCAGGTTTGTTTTCAATGTATAGTTTGTGTGTTTTCCTGACAGGCAGAGGAGGGAGCCTGGTTGCTTTTGGGAGAGGCACATTGTCTGATATTAAAGTTTTCTGACCACAGACACTCTGACTGGATGATGTGAATGTGTTGTACTCCTTCCTCTGCCCCATTTTATCAGGTGGGGATGTCCATTGCCCTGCTTCTCTGAACTGCTTCTGTTCTTCTGCTGCCTAGACATAGGAATAAAATGAAGCTGAGATGCAGAAAGGGGAGAAAGGCAGACAGGGCCTTGAAGAAAGTGGAACAATGGATGCACACATGATGAGTCTCAAGCTGCCTCAGAAGGGGAGAGCAGGCAACTGAATGAATAGATGCCCCAGGTCAGATGGATGTAATCCTCTAAGGCTGAAAGAGAAGAGTCCTGACAACAATATGAATTATCTGAGCTCTGTTATCTCAGGAGCTACTAGGACAAGAGAAAACTTTTGGGGTGATATAAGAGAAAAATGGGACAAATCTGTGGCAAATGGGAACAATATGATGTAAAGTTATGGCTCTAATTCCTCAGAATATGGGGAATTAAAAATAGTATGCTGTCTTGCTTTTTCCATGGTTAACAAAAATGTCTGGGTTTCAGAGGTGTTTAACACCTGTGCTGTCCACTGACTTCAGTAGGATCGCTGCACATTCAGTGGCTTTGAAAATTAAGTGTCTAAATTCAGATTTAGTGACTTCTAGATGTATCACTCAGGAAGGTGTTTAAGTTTTTTTGGATTGCCCTCCCTCTGAGGTGATGACTGAATGTGCTCTGAGTTTTCTTCAGTTCTATGAGAGAAGCTTATCCAACTGCACAAGATAATGAATAATAAACTTTCTTTTCTGCATTAGCAACATGGTCGAGAAAAGCAGAAAATAAATTAAAACTGAAATGGTGTTTGCACCTGCTCTTCTGAAAAGATAACACCTCTTACAGAATGTGTAATTTCAGCTGAGCTCTTCAATCTCTAAAACACCATTAATCAATATTGCCTATTCCCTTCGGTCCCTGTAACCTTGGAATAAGGACAAAACATACTGTAAGGAATCACATAAATAGAGCATAGGTGAAGGATTACACTGGAGGAAAAGGATTTTACTGGCTTTTCTGACCTCTCTTCTTAGCTGGGTTTTTACAGTTATCTTTTGCTTTTTCTTCTTCCCTCAGCCAGCTGCATTTGAAGGATCCTTTTCTGTGTGTTTTGGTAGCATTTTCCCTTCTCACTAAAAAATAGTTTAGGTAGTTATTTATGCAAAACTTCTCATTTATATCCATAAGTTCTGACATTATTCTTTGGAGGTGCAGTGTGTTCTAGGAGGGAGTAATGAAACAATACAGCTGTGAAAGGGGGAATCCAGTCAAGCTTACAGAATTGATGTGTTTTAAAGCAAACGTGGTCAAGTAGGTGCAAAACGTTGCATGTGTGCATTCATACTTTGATTCATTAAACTGGTTTATTTTAGCTTTGGGATTTAACATGAAAGACACAGATGCATTGAAATAGGCTGGTATTAACTTGAAATATTATCTAATTTGAAACACCTGTAGTTTTGCACCATCTGTTGCTGGTGGCTTCAACTGAGGCAGCATCCTTATATCCTTTCTGAGTAATCTCACTAATGAGATGAAAAATTATTGCATAGAAACGCAGAATCAATTAGGTTGGAAAAGATCTCTGAGGTCATGGATTCCAACCTTAGAGCAATCACAACCCTGTCAACTAGACCATGGCACCAAGTGCCACGTCCTGTCTTGGACACCTCCAAGATGGTTACCCCACCACCTTCCTGGGCAGTCTATTCCAATGTCTAGTCACTCTTTCTGGGAACAAATTCCTCCTGATCTCCAACCTGAACCATTTTAAATAGCACTTGAAATTATTCAACAGTTAAAACAGTATTCAACATTAAGACAAATGATATATCTAGACGTGGACTACAAATAAGCACTGTGATCTAGTCAGGTTGTGTCAGTTAATGAGCTGGCATATTGACTGAGACCCTGGCTTAAAGCCTTTACACAAATTTGTGCTAGAAAATCTCCACACATTCCCTGTTATTTCAGCTATTAAACTCAAACACTTCAGGATACAGCTAGAGTAATCCATGAATTTAAGCAGCTATCATTTTTCTCTGAGTTAATTAAGCAGACGCTGTGTCCAGGCTGGATTTCTGTAAGTAACTGCTGCTTCAGCTCCATGACAAAACAGTGATGCAAGTGATGCAAAAAGCAGCTGCTGTCCAGCTCTGTACCTGTCACCTGAAAACATCCATCTTCCTCCCAGACTCTCTACAACCCTCCTAGATTTCAACACCCTCTGAGAAGCTTTGATCTTGCCTCACTGTCAAAGATGGTTTAAACTTACCTTATTTACTTTGTCTGGTCATCACTTGGGTGCATCCTCCTTCTGTTGATTCCTCTCCAAGGAGGCTGTGCAAACAAAAAATACCAACTTCCTTCCCAAACCAGTGCCTGCCTTTCATTCACCCCCTATATCTTCAGCAGTGCTGAAGTTACTCCTAATTACACATCTCTCAGAGACTATATCAACATAGAGACTGTGCATAGAGGGAGCCACCTATGGAATAAATGGCTGTAAAATAATTAAATAACACTTTTCTTTAAAGCATAATAAAACAAAAAAGACTCAATAGCAACTTTTTTGTATTCTTTTGTTCTCATCTCAGGACCTTTTCTAGTCTAAGGTCTCTGTAGCAGATGAGAGAAAACCAAATTAGTCCACTAGTGATTTCACTTTGTTAGTCTACAGTATATTGAACCTGTTCAGTTAGTACAAAGGTGGACATATAAAACCTTTCTTTTGAAGAGAAAAGCCAAAGAAAGCACAGGCCATTGGAGACAAAAGCAATGTTTTATGAAAAATTGTGCCAAGAATTACTAACACCTTGCTGGCTAAAAGTTCATAAAGCTGTCTGCAATCTTGATTGTATTATGTTTGCATGAGCAGTAAAACATTTTTCTGTTGAGTAGTGGTTCACTTGAAAATGTCAACCTTTTGCAAGACATGTAATTACTTTGCCTATTGTTTTCTATTGTAAGCAAAACCTTGACTTCATAAAAATTGTTACTGGGCAAATCATTTCAGAAAAAATAATTGAGAGGAAAAAATATTTGTGCAGCAGGAAGTATTTGATTCAATTATCTCATTGTTAGGCTCTTTCATAAAATATGGGAGATTCACAGCTTTTTAATGTAGCAAATTAAAAAGCAAAAGTACAGACAGAAAGTGACCTGTGTCACTCCTCTTCCTGTCCAAACATCTTATACCAGTATTGTACTGGTGGGTTAGAGAGAAAGCAGGATGTTTCTATATACACCTTTACTGTGTAAATATTTATATCCACCTACATAAAAACACCTTTGATCTTCGCCTGAGTGTTTTCCTGATATCAAGAGGATTTGTGACGTCTGCATATTTGTAGACCGCTGAATGTCCTCTGGTATTTGCTGTATGCAATTGTAAAATGAGGTACAGGCTTTGACCTGTGTCCCTCTCTATGCACAGTCACAAACTCAGCTACCTGCACTTATATAATAATTTGAAATGTGCCTCTAAGAGGATTCTCTTGCTATCAATTTAACTCTTCAATTATTTAAGTGTCACATCTACCTCTGGATGCTTTTTCACATTTGCTGCTAGATGATTGCAATTCAAATATTTATATGCAGTGCACTTTTATGTAAATCGTAGCATATACTGTCCTATCCATTCCATATATTTAGAAAGCATTTTCACTTCAGGATTTTAATTCTGAGAATAGTATGTTGGCTTTTTTCCTAACACTGGCTCCACCAGGAAAAAGGGCCTTTTTTTGTCAGGGGCATTCAGCACAATTTGGCCTCTAGGAATGGAGGTAGATTGCCTGCTGAAGCCTCTTTGATATGTGCAGATTGATTAGAAAAAATTAAACACTAATTTGTGCAAATAAAAACAGTTTTGTCAACAGATAATTCAGGTGTCTTAAAAATTTAGGGATATATTTACTGACTGACTTGGTTTTGTATTTAGAAATTGTTACATTAACATCTGTATTTTTTTAAAGAAATTTGTGCCTAGTGATACTGAAAAATTCATGTGCATTATACCTCTTCTGATGACAGTCATCTTCACACAAATGCAGTTTGTCTTAATCCCATAAAAATGCTTTTAATTTCTAATCTGAATTAATGCATTAAACATAGACATCAAATATCTCTAAAATTTCAATATTTTATTGCTTGAAGTTCCCCTCTCCCCACCTTGATTAATTTCCAAGTTGGCTGGATGTACACTTACTTTTGCCCTGAGTTGGACCAAATTCCCTTATGATTGATGGGAAGTTTTTTATTAGCTTTCCCATGAGTTGAGTTAGTCCATAACTTACAGAGGTGGACCTCTGAGACCTGAATATTGCTCAGCAAAATCAATGTAGTACCTCTGGGGGCATCAGGATGGTGTAAATGTTATTTCTTTAGTAGGACTAAGGTTCTCATACAAGCAAAAAGTAGCAGGGGGGAAAGTAAGGAGCCCACTATGGTTTAAAAGAATATGAAAGAGTTAAAGGTCTGCAAGGTGGCTGTGTTCAATATTTGACATAACATTCTCCTGATCCTATGTTTAACATGAGTGAAGTGAGTTTTTCCCCTTCAGACAAGACCCTGTGAAAGTCAGCCTGCCTGTGTTCTGGGATACCTCATACTGGCACAGCAGTATTTGCAATGATGCTGTATTTGCCAACAAGATGCAGAAAGAGGCACTGTAGAGTACTTACAGAATTATTTTTTAGTAGCTCAGATTGGAAGGGCACGCCTGGGTAGACAGTCTTAGAGCAGTGGAGTTCCTTCCTTTGGAGAGTTACCACAGGTGTAGTTCAGTTTGCTAAGGGCAAATTGAACTGCATTTGCTTTGCAGTTGTGTTTCATTAGTCCTTCTTCATCGATTAAGAAGTTTATTTTCTGCCTGTTCCTTTTTTGCAGTGTCTGAAGAACCTAAAGAAACTTCGTATATGTATCTCCAGCAATGTATGAGTGTTTAAGATTGATAGTATCCACCCCCACAGGAAAATAAATTACTAAGAAAGATTCCCTTTTTTTTTTTCTATTTGGAGGACACTTCTGTGTATTTATTTAGGGAAATAGCTTTTCATCTCTGCTTTTACTCAGCCACCATCAGGAACATAATGAGATGGATTAGACAAGCAAACCGAGCAATTGTTCTTGCCCTCTGTTCATTTATGGAGTACATACATGGCTCCAGGGGCCTTAATGTAAAAAAGACAAAGCTCTTCTGGAGTATTGCCAACTTAGGCTTTCACAAATGCTATATTCAATTTGTCATTTTGGAGTCTTTAGGATTCAAGGTAGTATTTCAAATTTTCTTCATCCACCCATGAATTTTGGAAATTCATTTTATGATGTGTATGGAGATTTGCATATACTTTCCTGAATCCAAGATTTAAACCTTCTGAAATGTTTCCTCACTTGCCTCTCATCTTCTCTCCTGTTTTCGAAAATAATAGGAAATTTCAGATAAGTTAGAAGATTGGCACTGCTGTTACTGTGTGATAATTTGTGATGGAAGTAGATGATCACGATGAGGGGAGGTTTTAGGTTTCTAGGTTGTTAAAGACTAAAGAATATTGTAGTATTCTGCGGTTTGCCAAAGGGACAATTTTTTTGTTTCCTGGAAGTGTCAGAGTGTTTTGTGTCAGGGATAGGATGGATGCTTCAGAATAGCAAAGGCAGGGCTAGTGTGGGAAGCATTTGTTTCTCTTCCTGTGGGGCAGAAGTGGAGCTTTGGAGTGCTGCAGTAGCATGAGCTGGGATGCAAACCTGCTCTGGCTTTTACCTCAAGTGCAGAACTGCAAGGGTACAGCTGTGAGCCAGCAGTGTGAATGCAGCTGCTAGGACTGACTAAAATACACTCTTGGCCTCACAGTATGAATATGTTGCTATAATAAAATTTTTCTTTTTTCCTCAAAATTCTGTGTACATGAAACCCTTGGATCCAGTCCTTGCTCAGGATGAGTATGAGGATCTCAGATGCTGATAGTGTTTTTGTATCTTCAGCCCATCTACAGCTCGGCTAGTCTTACATGGGCTGTGTGTGATGGGATGCTTGGTATTTCACTGTGAGATACAGATTCTGGCCATGCTGTGGGAATATTTGATCAGTTTAGGGGAGCGTGATCCCACCCCTGTCTAGAGGATAAGCTAATTTCCTTCACTCAGGTGCCCTGCTGTTCACTGTCAGTTTAACCAGAGAACCGGGCACCTCATGCTACCAAGGGCATGGAGATCTGCCCAGATTCTTTACAGTGTTAAATGCCCATTCCCTCATTATGAGCTTGGCTGAACCTCATCCCCAGTGAGGAACACAGCAGCCTGGGAAACAGACCCCAGCTGTGGACCTGTGAGAGGGCAGCACAAGATAGCTGGGAGAGCCTAGAACAACAAAGGTGCCATTTATACACCTGGCATGCCCCAAAACACCCCTTCTACCTTGATTTGGCACTTTTGGCAGTGCAGGAGTTGACTCTTTCAGCTCTTCATGAGCCGAGAGCTCTCCTGGGCTGTTTTCACCTTGCCAGGGCTGGCTGCTGGTGACGTTTTTGTTGGTGTCAATTTGACCCATTACCTGCTGTAAGCTCATTTGTTCTGCAGCCTGCAGGTAAATTGCAGTACAAAGATCCTTCCTGCCAAGGGATTTGGCTGTAAGTTCGCAGTGCCTGGCTGGCAGTGGGAAATGGGACTCAGTGTGGTGCTTGTCCTGGAAATTTTTTCACTGTGTTTTTGGTAGCAGTTGTTGCTAGGGAGAGCTTGTCAGCCAAACTTGGCATCCAGTGGGGAGTTCTGTGACTTCCAGGACTGGTCTCAAAGCTTATTGATGATTATTCTTTACAGTTCATGAAAGAAGACTTCTGTGTGAGCTTCACCTTTCATTTTCAGAATAAAACTTGTCCAAGTAAACTGGAAGAAAACAAAAGCTAGATGCCACCACCATTACCCTGAAGCTCTAACTAAAATTTTAAATTCATGTTTGAATTCACGTTTTTGGGTGTGATTGAGAATTGGTAAAGCTAAGTTTTGCCACATCAACACAGTTATAGTTACTAAGCAAATTGTTTGTGCACAAATGGGAAGAGATTTGGCTCAGATTGTTTTCCATTTTCAGAAACTGCCTGCTGGTCAAGCCCTAGGAGGTTTTCCTATATCTCTTGGCAGAGGTAAATCTTTGCCCTTTTCATACATTTCAACTAGAAGTAAGAAACTTGGAGGAACAGAGGGTGTGGGGCAAGGGAAGATGAAATGCTGAAACCAGGGCAAGTTATTCCTTGAAACACATTTATATCTAGCCATATCATTACTGACAGGTGGACAGGCAGTAAGTGTGGCATCTAACAAAATATCAAAACCTACACGGGATTAGAATTTAATCCCAGTTCACTTTTTGAAAAGCCAACTAATGAAAACTGAGATTTAGTTTTAATTATACTTTTTTCACAGGTTTATAAAGTTTTGCTGAATCTCTTTTTCTCTCTTGGTACTGAAGGATGATCAGAGAAGAGCAGTTCTCTCCCACAAACTGTTCCAGCATATTAAAATGGCAAAATCTGGCTTCTCTCCTTAGAAGCCTTTTAAGTAGAAGTCTGACATTGTTCTCATGAGATCTGCTGTTTGGCCAGCTGGAAGGCTACCATACCCTCTTGTATTCTCCTTACCAAGACTAAAAGGACAGCAGCAATGAAAAGGGTTGTTGTAATAGTTAATAGTTATCAAATCAATTGGGTCCTCATTTTCAAATGTAAAGAAATTGCACTGAATGCATACTGGAACCTAGATTATAAATGTAATATGTTTATGTTTTAGCCAATTAACCAGTTTCAGGTGGCACTTTGTTTGTCCATAAAATGCCCCTTTCTTTCCCCACAAGTGAATTCCACACTTGTTTCAAGACTTTTGAGAAGTTGCTTGGACAAAGCAAAAATTATTAGATGGCTTTGAATTCTTCTTAGCACTGGGCATTCAGCACATGCAGGGAGGAGCAGGAACTGTTTTATCTTAGGAAGCATCAACAGATTCGTGTATTAAATTCCCTCCTGTTACTCCCTGGAAATCAGTGGAAAGATTTTGGGAAGGCACAGGTTGTTGCTTGAGCATAACTGGTCCTGCCAACCTTGTTGATGATAGGAAGGAAGGCAGGAAGGTAGGCAGGAAGGAAGGAATCCCGCTAGACTCAGGGTGTATTTTGGTGGTGAAAGAAACATCCTGCTCCTTATGCGTCTGTATGGCTGAAAGAAGTGACTGCCAGCAAATTGTCCTTAACTGCTTTTCACCCTCTCAGTTCTGCTGGTGGAAATATCCATGGTCTTGTTCCTTGCTCTACTTTCACTCAGATTGGGCTCAGATAATTTAAAGAGTTGTTGGTGGGCATTTTCATGTTGGCTCATTTTCCTGGGAGACAACAAGTATGATGCTGCAGACAGCTCTGCTGGCACATTTGAGGGAGAAATTCCCTTGGATGGAGAAGAGTGACTCGCAGGGTGGTGACTCATGTCCTTGCAAACTTGGGGTAGTTCCTTGGTCAGAGTTTGTCTTCCCCCTGCATTGAGAAGTGATGTGCAATGCTGCAGGTAGCTGTGAAAGCTGAATAACCTGCTATGGGGTTTAAGCCCTGATACATTTTAAATGCAGTCTCTGCCAGAAGCAGCTCTTTGCTGCTGATTGAGCACATTTAATGGGGAGTTTTGATAAAAACTAGTGCTCCAGGAACCTTGAGTGCAAGCAACACCTCTAAATTGGATTTACGATTACTGCATGTGCCCGTTCTGGAAAATCAAATTATTTGATGTGTTTGTTTTTACAACTCAAGGATAAATCTCGCTTCCAGCATAAGCAGATGTAATTTCATTGAAGTAAATGTAGTTGTTATTGTGTCTGAATTTTTGGATTTAGCTGTAAACCTTTGTTGCCTTTTTAAGGAGACTTTCTTTCTCTGTTGCATTCAGTAGAGGGCTATGCTGTGAATGCTTTGCAGAGGTTTTGGAAAATTGAGAGGGGCAGACTCCCTGTGCACTTCAGCTTTCCCCGAAAGATTACTTCTGTCACAAAAGATTAATCTTTGGAGTTTACTGGCTAGAAACACAATGCGTGGCAGCGAGGGGAGAGCCCTGCGCGGCGGTCGGGGAGCGGCGGCGGGGCTGTGCGGCCGGCACAGGCACAGGCACAGGCACAGCGTGAGGGAGCCGGCCTTCCCGGAGAGCTCCGCTCCCTCCAGCTGGAGCCGCCAGCACAGGCGGGCACAGTCCGGCCCACGGCGGGAGCTGGCAGGGTGTGCTTCAGTGCCACGCAAAATGAATGAGCTGCTGTTCTCAGGGGTGTTCGGCCCCCGCCGCTGAAGTACGAACAGGCGGCTGCATCAAGTGTACTTGCACCGTCGGATGTCGAGATACAACTAACGGAGGTGGGCATTGACTTGGGGGTTTTGTATGACGTGCTTGGCATTTAATTCCTCTTAGCTGCAACGAAAAGGTAAGAAACTTAAAAAGTGACAAGGAAAAAACCTCAGCCCTTCCCCCTTCCACCCCCCCCAGACCACAGTTTTGCGTTCGTGCAGCCTTTGTCTGGAGCTGTATTTTCAAAGCTGCGGTCTGTTAGTCTAAAGCTACTGTGTGGATGCCTGCAAGGCAAATTACAGCTCCTAGTGTGACAAAGGCAAGTCAGATTTCTTTTCTCCAAGAGCTGACACTTAACAAGCTTCAGGAGAGCGCTGTAGCAGAAATGCTGGGCTGGGCGCTGAGCGGTAAGTGCTGGATGCTGTTCTCCCTCGCCTTTATCCCTTCAGATGTTGCTCATTAGAGCAATAAGCTAACTATGGATCCTGATGATTAATGGGTTTGGGGGACTGTGTTCAGCTCAGAATTACATGTTCCTAAACTGACTGGTTACTGACTGCATACTGACCAGCCTGATTCTGTGGAGGCTGATCATAATTTGTTTTTCCTGTTAATGCCGTGTTAATATATGAAAAGATGCTGCAGTTAAGAACAGCAGAGACCTCATTTGCTAAAGCACAGAAAGCTCTGTTTTCTTTCCCAACGTACACCACCTGTATAATTATTTATGGCTAATTCCCAGCTAACTTCTAGCTAGACAGCCTGGTCTTTCTTTTTTCAGCCCATAATTGACAATGAAGATTGAGCAATCTGTGTAAATCTTCAAAAGACATGAACATCTTTAATGGCAAAAGTATTGCACTATATGTGGGTATACATGCATGTTAAATATATTTAGTTGAAGGGAAATGGCTAGCAGCTCTTTTGACAGAAGAGGAAACTTCATGATTAAATGTAATCTATTGCCTTGAGGTCTCTGTGCTTGCTTAATCCTATCTGAATTTAGAAAGAAATTGCAGCAGGAGAAATTGCATTGATTTGTTAATTGATATATAGCTTTGAATCCTTATTATGCTGGGTGCATGGGGAAGGAAGAGAGACAAGCACATTTGTCTTTTTCTTTAAACTCAGCAGCTTCACTCTTCAGTTAGGTTTCTTGCATGTTATGGAGCCTCATTGCTCTCCCTGTTCTGTGCAGTAATTTTTGCTTTCTTAAAGGATATCTGAGTTTATGAGGGGAGTACATGATATGTTTCATCTTTTAAAACTATGGCTTTAATTATGTTCTTGTAGCTGTTGCTTTGTGGTTAATGTAATTATAAGAACTTGTGAGTGAGGAAAAGAACATTATTTAGCCCTGGAGCATTTCTCAGTAAAAAGTGGCCTATTTATTTTCATAAGAATTTAAAAGAGAGAAAGGGAAACATAGTGGGGTTTTCTTATATAATACCAGTTATAATTTTTTAAGGGTTTTTGGTTGGTTGGTTGGTGTTTTTGTTGTTTTTTTAAGTACTGGTTAGTTTTCCCTTTTACAACATGTGGGTGTATATACATAAACCCTTTCTATGAAGGAATTTTAAACAAAGATCAGTTATAATACAGATGGAGAACAAACCAATTAGTATTTTAGACAATCAAGGTGTGTATTGAAGGTCTGTGGTATTTCTTGTATTGTTGCAGCCTGTTGGAAATCCAGCAAGGCTTTCTGATTCATCATTCACAGTTTCCTGTATTTCATGACATGAAGTAAAACTGTTACAGTGGACAAAAGTTCTATAGAGTTGATATGAGAGTGTTAGTATTGATTCAACTGCACTGTAAAGCTTAAATTTGCTGTGATAGCCTTATTCTCTTGATCAAGTTAATATAGGTCAGCTCGGAAATTTAACAGGTCTAGATCAGGGGTATCAAGTCAGTAAAAAGTGTTCTGTTTCAGTTCCACCTATTAGAAAATAACTGGCATGTCCCAGAACTTTTATTGGTGTCTGCCAAATGAAACAACATAACCTTTTATTTTTTTTTGTAGTATTTTGATGTTGATGTGATATTAAAATCTTCTTTATACATTTTAAGATTTTTTTTTTAATTGGAAATACTTTTATGGTTTAATTTAGTAATTGTTTAATAATTTGAACCAGAAATTCTTATATCACAGATCACAGAAACAATAAGATTGGAAAAGACCTCTGAGATCAAGAAGTCCAAGCTATGACCCAGCACCAGCTTTCCAACCAGACCATGGCACTGAGTGCCACGTCCAGGCTTTCCTTAAACACCTCCAGGGATGGTGACTCCACCACCTCTCTGGGCTGCCCATTCCAATGCCCAGTCACCCTTTCTGGGGAGAAATTCTTCCTTAATGTCTGACCTAAAGCCCCCCTGGTGCAGCTTAAGACAGTGTCCTCTTGTCCTGCTGCTGATTGCCTGGGAATATCCAACCAATCCATCTTGACTGGTGCTCTAGTGATTTGGGGGAAAGGTGGCCTGCTGTTTGACATTCTTTTTGTGCTTCCAGAAATGTGTTTGTTTTCCCTAACAAGCCAACACGTCCTCATGAGAGGGAAATATCTGCAGCGTATTTTGGAAGATGTTGCTGGTTTACATCAGGAGAGGAGGCACCTGAGGTGGCCATGTGCTTTAGGGGGCTCTAAGTGCACCCGCTCTTTCTTCTCAGGTTTTCAGTCACTGAGTGTGTGCAGATGAGGGAAGCCCTGAAGGAATGGCAAAATGACCTGAGGTTGCTTATTTATGCAGAGGATTTAAGAATAACAAGGAACTAAGCTTGGGTGTCAGATACCAAACTATGAAACTTTCATAGTTTCATGGCTAGATGTCACACTGATACCTGACAAAATAGCAAAAGCTCCAGTAAGTGGGGCCTACTGATTCAGAAGGTCTGTACTTGAAAACAAAGAAAACAAACTCTTCTAGTTTTAAGAGTCAAATTTAGTCTTTACAAAACATGGATTTGTCAGGGTGCCTATTTTTTTTTATTTTAAAAATAGAATCTGATTAGGTTATAGTAGGCTTCATAATTTATAATTAGCAACAGAATGCCAGATCAAGCCATCCATTTTTAAGCAGAGCTCTTCTTTGCTACCAGTGGAGAATTGCTGAAAAATTGATGGCACAATCTGGCCCACAA
This sequence comes from Fringilla coelebs, assembly GCF_963513975.1. NCBI lineage: Eukaryota > Metazoa > Chordata > Aves > Passeriformes > Fringillidae > Fringilla > Fringilla coelebs. The sequence goes on along the minus strand of NC_140032.1, from coordinate 23,581,498 downwards.
TGAACAGGGGATTCATGCAGAAAGCATTAGTTGTAATTCTACTCAGTCTCCATCCTGGTGGTGGCAGGGACCCAGAAACTGAAGACCAGTCTGCTGGAATAGTCTGCAATTTCAATACTTGTTGGGAGACAAAAGGCTTAAGGACTACTTAAAAATAAAAACAAACAAAACCAAACAACAAACAAACAAACCAAAACAAAAATTAAAAACCCACATGCAAACAAACAAAACAAAATAAACAAACATAATAACTCTTAAAAAGCTATCAGACTCTTAGAAAAAATTACAAACCACAGCTATTTTCCTTTCATTAAAAAAATATATTTCTCTTATGGCATACAAAAGTGAAAGACATAATCATTCTGTAAGCAACAGGAGGCTTTCAAATGCACAGAAATGAAGGTTGTTTCCTTTACTTTTTCATGTTGTGTTGTTGAGGTGTAACTACATTTTACATAGGGATTTTGTTGCATTAAGTGCTACTAGACTTTGTAATTACAAATTAGAGAACCAGAATAGGGCCTCTTCTGTGCCTCAGAGGATGTGCTTAGGCAAATACTTGTAACTGTAAATAAAGATGAAAGGTTCATGCAATGGACTGTAATTTTTAATCAAGTTAAATATGTTTTACTCCATTAAATCTGTATGGTAGTTGACAGCAAAAGCATTTCAACCGGTTGTTATCTCTTAAGACGAGAGATGGTCAGGGCTGCTGCTGGTCTGTGTAGTCCCATGTGAAAATGCTGAAGGACCATGGAAGTTGCAGGGCAGACTTTTGTAGCTCTTTATCGTATAGTTAACACATGGCAGCCTTTTTTTTTCTGGTCTGCTTAAAAAAGTCAACTGAGGAAGTTGCAGTATGCCAGGCTCCAGGGCAAGCTACAGGAATGAAGAGGAGTGAAGTGTTAACCGTGTCTTCACAAAGTTAGCTGAATGCATCAGTCACAAATGCTTGGGCTGTAGATCTCTGCCAGGTACAGGGGATTAAACTCCTGACACTTTCCCAGGTTTATGTGCAGTGCAGAGCCACGCTAAAACATCATCCAAGCATGAGAACATCACCTTGATCCTTAAATACTGTTTTGGAGGTGACAAAATTAAAACCTGTCAGGTGTTTTGGTGTGATTTGCTCTCCATCCCATTGTAGTCTTACAGTTGAAGCAGAAGACACAACAGGAGCTACTGTGGAGTATTTGGAACCCAGGACAGCTCCTCCTGTCCCTGCCACAGGGTTGGATGTGTGGGACACCTGCTGCTGAGGCTCTTGGGCATGTTGTTTCATCCCTGCCAGCTTCCTTCTTCCCTCTTGAGACAGTCCCATAGGTTGGTCATTTGCATAAACACAGCATCACCATGTCCATCAGTGCCGACATCTCAGATCTGTGCTTGCAGGTGTTTCTGTTACAGAGCCAGGGGAAAAAAGTTGCCCTGGAACAGACTGCAACAGGTCAGCCAGAGCAGCCTCCTGCCCACACCTGGGCAGGGTTCAGGATTACCTCAGAGCCACTTCAGAACACTCCAAGAGCAGAGTGCACTGCCTCTTAGAGTATATATCTCTGGGTTTACCCACTCTTGGCAAAGAGACTGGGGTTTGCTCTATTTTTTAAACCCTCCCATGATCAAGTAGGACACATTCATTAGACCCTCTCCCATTTCCTTGTCCCCAGGCTAAACAAGCCCACCTCATCTCCAGGCTGAACAAGCATGGCTCCTACAGCCTTGGTTGCCCATGGCGGGGCTCACTCCAGTTTGTCACTCTCCACAGATTGCTGAGCCCAAACTTGCATGTAGAAGTGCAGATAGAGCCTCATGAGTACCATGTCAAAGGATGTTTATTTACCTCTCAGTGAAATCTCCATCACCCTTCTGCTTGTGGGGTGGGCACTGCACATCAGTGTCAGCCCCCAGGATTTGCATCAGTCCCTGATGAACAAAACCTGGCATTGAAACAAGGAATGGTCTTGCACTCAAGCAGTGCCCCATCACTTACAGCACTCTACAAGTCTGCTGCCTCCACTGCATCCCTGGGCCTGGGGACTCTGGAGGAAAGTGGGGATCAGTGTCCCTAAAGGCAATAATCAGAAAAAAACCTGGAATAAGTGAGCCTGGCAGAAGTGATGGGGAGGAAGAGACTGTTACCACTTTCCCTGGAAGGCAGTGTCCTCTCAGGCTTTGCTCCAGGAGGGGGGGTCCTTTCTCACACCTCTGCAGGCTGGAAGGTCATGGGCTGTTTTTCTTGGTCTTGGCCTTTTCCCCTCAGAAATGAATCTCAAATCCTGTGTAGCAGCCCTGACACAATTTTCGGGGGATTGTCTTCCCAGGTTATTGGCAGGCTCTGGCTTGACCCGTTTTAACTCAGTCCGCTTGGAAAGGGATGTGTAGGGCACCCCACCGAAGCACTTGTGCAGCTGCTCTTGCAGTATTTCTGGCACTTGGAGCAATCAGCAAAATCTGCCACTTGAACTGAAACTTTCTGTATCTACTTTTTAGCCTTGGGGCAGTTTTTTAAAAATGTGTTTATTTAAGTTTAAAGGTAAATTATTCAACCATATTTGAGCTACTAGAACATAAAGAGAATATAGGAAAATAGTCTTTTTAATGAAAATAATTAACGTATTACAAGGCACTCTATGAGAAGTTGTTGGGTTAATTGCAAAGCTGTAATTAACTGGTTCGAAGCAGGAGGTAGCCTCCCCTGATTCATATGCATGCCACGGCAGCCAAGGCCCCACTCATTTTTCCTGCCTGAGAAAGTCCAGCAGCCCAAGTGCTTGTTTTTCTCTCACCTTCCTGAATTTCCTTCAGTGCTCTTTTCTCTGGTCTAGCAGCTGCAGTGGTGATTGTTCTGTCCAGTTGTATCTTGCATAACAATTGGGGAATTAACAGATCTCCCTTTCAGAGTTTGATCCAGCAGGTCATGTTTTGTGTCTCCAAGGCATTCCTTTTCCTGTCCTCCCCCCAGTATGTTGTGTCTAAGTTACAGGACAGTTTCTCCAGTATAATGTTTTTTTGAGAGATGGAAATCTCTGTTTGTCTACTTCATATAAAGTCAGTGATTAATGGACAAAGGAAGTTTTACTACTACTTAGAAACACTTTTCTCAGAAAGTGAAAATGATTCTACTTTTTCAATTCTGATTTTCATATTGACACTGGCATATAGTATCAACAGTGTTTAGGTTTGAAAGACTTCCAATATTTGCAGTGTTGAGATTTTAACCCTTTGTTTTATAAAATGTTAGCAATACCTGAAGTGCATGCTGATTCTGCAAAGCCCAGTAGAAAGCCCGTGGAGCTGAAGCAAAGGAGTGAGTGGGGTTTTGCCTGGGGAGATCCACACTGGTCACCACTGGATATTGAAAAGGGGAAACTCCTATGTCAGTGTATGACAGGAGTGGAGCAGAACACCATGTGTTTCCTCTTTACAACAAAGCTAAGTTTCATGCTTCTGTTGTGAAAGTCCATTACATTTGTAAATACAGATAATTTTTCCAACTTGGCTGCTTTCATAGAACCATAGAACAGCCCAGATTGGAAGGAATATGAAAAGACCATCTGATCCAGCCATTTATGGGAAGGAGAGCCTAAATGAAGTAGTCTAGCACCCTGTCAAGTGAAACCCTCCTGTGATGGAGCTCTGACATGTCCATGGAGAGGTTGTTGCAGTGAATTCCTGTTCATCACAAGGAGCCACATGGAGATTATTACAAGGGATAGCGGATACAAAGTGCAACAGGAGAGGTTTCATCTCAATAGGAGAAAAAATTAAATCTCTAGTTGCATGCATACACATCCATTTTGCACAGATGCATTAGGGAACCATATCCAGGTTTAGCTAGAACCTGCCTTAGACAACTTATGTTTATTCCAGATCTATTCACTAAGCCATTTCTAAGCAACAGATCAATTGCTGTAAGCTTGCTGACATGAGATATCTAATGGGAATTGGATCCCTTCCCTTCAGTGTGCTCTGACTTTATTCCTAGCCTCATTACTTGTTACATGATGATTTTTCCACTCCTTTTTTTTTCTTTTTTTTTTTTCCCAAGAGTCCGTTACAAGCTGGAATGATGTAGGGTCCCACATTTTTGCACACAATGCATGAACCATGCTCAGATGCTCACTAGAGATAAGCCCTTCTTAAAAAAGGGAAGTTGTGAGGTGCATGCAGGAGGCAGGAGTGGGAGAGCAGGACTAAGTAGCTCTCCTGAGAATGGCCCTTATCCCTGCAGAGACACTATGCCTTGCACACAGTGATGTCCAGTGTTTAAGGAGAGGTGCAGAGAATCAGGCAACAGCACCACATCCTTCCCCAGCCCAGCCAGCCCTTTGTGGTAACATCCCAGGGAGCTGTGCTTGCCTCGCAGGACAAGTTCCAGAAGCACACACCCGTGTCGGGGCAGCTCTCCCTGCTGGGGTTTCCTGGTGGCTGCCGTGACCTGGAGGGCAGCAGGCTGTGAGAGGTGCCAGCACCTGCAGGGAGCCTCCTCCAGGCCTCCAGGAGGCAGGCAGAGCAGGTCTGGGGACAGGGAGGGGACAGCCGCCAGCCAGGGAAGCTTGTGCCTCTCCTGTCTGCCTTCTCCTGTGGGAAAGGGATGTTGGTTAAGTCATACCAAAGTTAGTGGTTGCTGAAGTGTTTTACAAATGGTGTGTGATGACTTTATACATCCTGGCTTCAGTTCAGTGCTCATGGAAGGTTGTTGCCCAAGCTGTCACTTCTTCAGGGTGCAACTTTCAGAGCACCCCAGGTGACCCTGGGGCATGAGCTTTTGGAAGAGGCTTTTAAAAAACCGATGACAATCTTTCTTCTCTTTGAGTTTAAGCAATGTAAAGTTTGCACAACCTGCCTTCTACTCTTTGAGTTTAAACAGTGTAAGGTTTGCACAACCTGAAGAATTATTCTTGTTTCTTTTGTCAGTGTCTGCTATAGAAAGCGTTATTTTGGAAGAAGGAAGGTTCATGCACTTTCTGTGTCTATTTATACTTTCTGCATACTACTTCCCAGACTTCTGTATGGTATTTTAAGCATTATTACCTCCCACTGTTGATATGTCTGCACTGCTTCTCTGAATTCAGCTGATGCCTGTTGGCTTCATTGCATGTTTCCAAAAATACAAACTTCAGAGCAACAAGATTCAATGAAAAAAAAGGTGTCGGGAGGAAATAGTGGCCGTATGCTTAGATACGCTGTGCTACAAACAAACAGTGTATGTTACATGTACAGCACTTTTCAGCTACCCTCTCTTATCATATGCTGGAGCTCTGTCTGCTTGAGTGCTTTCTAACTTGCTCTTTCTGTTTCTTCATGCTTCCCTGGATTCAGAGAAAGGTAAATTATTTTTGTTTTTCCATTTGTGTGTTTATCCTTCCGGCGTGCACTGAAAAATGTTGTATTAGTTTGCTTGTATCAGTGAACAGAAGCTCAGCTTAAGTGAGTAAACTCATATCTGTCACCTTTTCAATTTGCTCTTAACAGAATTGTCCAACTGATACTGGCTGTTGATTGTTTTGGGGATTTTTTTTTTTCCTCAGGCCTCAAACCCTCTAATAATAGAACAGTTTAAAATCATGAGGTGCAGTGGGTCTTAGTATTTGCTTCTGGTCTTGGGATTAAATTCAGATGATGATGTTTTCTGGAATCTAAAATGCAAGACAGTGTTAAAATCTCAGCTTTTATTTTAAAAATTGAAAAAACATGATCCTGAGAGCAGGGGATTCCAGAGCTAAGTTTAGCAAGGTTTGAAAAAGCAAATGTTTATTTTATATTTTGGTATTTGTTTCCAGTCCGTCTGGATTGCTTGCCTGTATTTTAAGTTTGAAGAAAAGTTGTCCCCAGTCTGTTTGATTTGTTTGGATGTACAAAGGGATCGTTTGGAATTCTCTACAATGCTTCCTGTTTCATGGCAGCACAGACACTAAGGCATTGTAGTCAGGTGCTTTGCAGCACAAGGGCTGCAGCCACTCCAAAGGCTCTTAGCAATAGAATTGCATCCCTCAGATGAGATTTGGGGGTTGTTTGCTCTTCTAAATTGCTAAATCTTGTAAGTGGGACTGGGTGGAAGGAATGTGGTTTAGAGATGCAGACCATTCCTCATGTTTGCTTTGTGGAATGTAATGAGAATGGTTTCCAGGCCTGACTTTTTTTTAATCAATTCTTCAGGCAGTGTTGGCCTAGGGAAATATTTGAACTTTCTTGATTATGGTTTTGCAGTCTAATGTAGGTTTCATGCATGTGGAGAGCAATGATCCTTCTAGCCTAGCACTGGCAAAAGTGTGCTTCAAGCAGATTCGTGTGTAGTGTCTGTGCACACTGTGCTGTGTTCTCTGTGTGAGTAATAAAGAACAAAGGAGAACTAGGAAGCCTTGCTTATAAAACAAATCACACTGGAGAAATTAACTATTCTGCTGTAGTCTTCTGTCTTAAGTCTGTTATAGAGCTTTGAGCATCTCAACTTGATGTATTTCTTTATTAAATCTTTAAATATTCCTTTTAAACAAAACCCCATGTCTTCCACTTAGATCTGGAAGACAGAAGCATTGTCAAAAATATCTAAATACTAATTTCTCAAGGTCAAATTTACAGGAACTGCTGCAAAGAGGCTGTTCAGAGGTTCATAGGCATAATAACACATTCATTTACTTAATGGGAATTCAGGATTCATCATGCTGGCCATCCTGAGGAGTTAAACCACCACTTTACAATGCTTCCAGGGAAAAGCAGCAACTATAATGGCCTTGACAAAGGACCTCATTTATGTGCCTTTTCTTTGAAAACTGCTGCACAAGGGTAGGAAGGCAGTCCCCTGCCCATGCACATTTCAAAATTATTGTGAAGTAGTCAAGGAAAATACCAACATTATACCCTGAAAAATCTGTGTTGACCAAGTCAGTGGCCAGTGGTTTTCCATACGATCTATCCCAGAAGTTCTGTCTTTTGTTAAATCCATCTATAAAACAAGCAGAGGTCTAAGCTACCGATTGACTTTTGAGTTTGCCATGCCTGTCTAGCAGTTGGTGAGCAGCAGCAAGCCCTGTCTGACCCCCAGGCCCCAGCTGGATGTCACATACTGGTATCTGGGCCTCCTTGGGCTGCCAGTCCTACAGGAGCTCTGTTCCCAGGGCACCCCCTTGGTGGTGACCATGGCACATGTGACAGACTGTCCTCCTTGTCATGATGGTGGTGCTTTGGCCACGTGATTGTGAGGTGAGGCAGGGAAGGAGGACCAACGTGGGCCATACATTTAAGCTGAACAATCTGTACTGTTGTCACTGTGCTAACAGAGCTCATGGATCTGGACAATTGCACTTTGACATGACTCCAGTTGATGCAAACCTGTGACCCTTTGCAGGTATAGAATAAACCCTTGGTAATAGAGAGGGAAATGCTTTGTAACGTCTCGGAGCCACCCTGCATGCTAGTGAGGCAGTGGGGGTGAGGCTGACAGGGCTCCTGTCGCCTGGGCACAGGAAGAGGTGGCAGGCAGCACTGAGACCCTGAAAGCCCATCTGGAACCAGCTTTTGCAGCTGCATAAGCATCAGGCTGCAGGAAGGAAATTGGAGTGAAAGTCATGCAAATGCTGCAGGCTTGGAAGTGCTAGGCTCTGAAGGGCTGAGCTGTGTATCAGACATATCAGCTCTGAGAGGGTTTGAACAAATTTTGGAAGCACACAGAACTGTGGCGATGATAAGACATCAAAGAAAAACCGGCAGCTGGGAGTTTTAGGGCTGCCAGATTAAAGCCTCTGAGAATCACACAAAGTAGCCATAGCTCCTCCTTCAGAGTTAGCAAGTGACATTATCGAGGAATGAAGCAAACAGCCTTTCAGCAGGGGATAATTTACCCTACAAACTTCATGCTTGAATTAGAAAAACAAGCTACACTCTGTCAATGCCGGACCATTTGAGGAGAATTTATTAAAATGCAGAACTGATGTTTTGCTGCAAGGAAATAAATTTTTAAATTGTGTGAAAACTGAAATAAGAAAAGTCTCCTAAAAGTCTCCCTCCCTCTTCTTTTTAACTACTTGGATCCAAAATTCATCACCAGGGTAATGTCACGGTGGCCAAGTGTGCTGTAGCTGGAGAGTAGCTAAAGAGGTGGAGGAACGCTGTGAGGTGAAGCGCTTGAAGTGAAGGAAAATGGAAGGTTTTAATGGGTGTTTAGGATTTCCAGCAACTGTCAGAAACACAGGGAAAAATCTTTCTCCCCCACATCACTTCCAGCTCTAATCACTGAGGAGAGAAGGATACATGTGGTTATTACTGTATAACAGAAATGGGAAGGAGAAGGGTCTTGGGAATAGTTATTTTTCTTCCTCCTCTAGGATTTGATTCCGAAGTGTTGGGTGTATATTCACCTGGAGAAGGGGCTATGAGTTTCATTTGAAGCAGGTGGAAGGGAAGCAGTGGTTTCACTCAGTATCTGTCTGGTACTTGGTAGTTGAAAGGTCCTCAGTAAAGCTTTTACAAACAGATTTTTGCAGTGTTTGTGAATGCTGCTTGTATCATCTAGTTATCGTTTTCTTATCTTTGGATTTTTCTCCCTAACTTTGCAAGTTCCTTGGTGGGACTATAATAAAAAGACAAGTGAACTGAACAGAGTCACAAACATTAATTCAGCCATAAAACATTCTCCTTTCTTCTATGTGAACAAGAAGCCTGGATAAAAAGCCTGAGATGTTAACCCAGAGGATCTATAATTTCTAACATACATATTACTGCAGGGTTTCCTGTACCTCATCTTCTCTGCCATTCATGATATTAGAATATTTGTGTGTCGTGGAAAAACCCCACCTAAGGATGGTCTTGATGGCATTATATTTACCTGCTTTTACCCCGTGCCTCCTCTCCCTTCTCTTGCTTTTTCCTTCTCTGCTCCACGGACATCCAAGTCGTGACAGTGAATGACAGCCCTCGGCCAGGTGCCTCTGACCCTGCTCTGCCATAGAGGTGGCTGCTCTCCCTTTTATGTTTCCTGCTTTCATAAGTCTCTGGTGAGCTGTTTGCAGGAAAGCACAGTGAAGTCTGGAAGTTGCAGACTCAGGAGACGGCTTCCCCACAGCCTGGGGTATCTGTTCCCTGACCCTGCAGTTACAGAAGTCTGTGCACAGTACAGAGGAATCACCTCCTGTGGGCTACTCTGAATGAATTTCAATCAAGAGTTTCAGTGAATTTCAATTTTAAAACAAACCCAGAGAATATATTTTTGTGGTTCAAGGATTCTTGTTACAATTTGTAATACATAAATCTGGAAGGAAATGTACATTTTCCTGCATGTGTATCATTTTAATGTAGATGTTTTAAATAGCAGCAATTTAATTTTATTGAGAAGAGTAAAAAATTTTATTTCATACTTTAAGGCTAGAATGTCAAGGGTTTTTAACCAAAAAGGATTCATGCAATTCTACATTCTTCTACTGTATTTTGAAGAAATAAGTTTAATGTGAGAAGGTAATGGAGGATGTGCTCCTCTTCTAGGCTGTACTTAATTGGGATGCCTCCTAGGACTTTAGCCTAATAGTGGCAAATGGTTATAACTGCTACTCAAACAGGACAGCATTAGCATAAATTGCTTTTAATGTGATTATATTCATCCAAGGTTGAGCAGCTAAGTAATGCTTAGCCAGGTGTTAAATAGGTATGATTATCTAAGGTTTAGTCAATGACTGTAGGCATTTGCCAATTAAAGAGAGTAAAAGTGCAAATAGAAATTTAATTCCCTTCTACTTAGCACCTTACATTGTCTTTTCAACTCTCAAAATTGCTTTTTAAAATGTCTTTCTCTAGTTCTGTATTTCTTCAAAATAAATTACTATAAATTTCAACTGTTCAGCAGAACCAGTCTTGCCCACTCTAGCACAAAGTAATTCTTATCTATTTTTTTGTTTTTCTAGCTTTTGTCCAGAATACTGATTTATATCCGATTCCTATTACTGGGAAGTTATTAGTGGATGATGTAGTGTGCAAATGATTTTTAAAAATTTAAAATTACCTTCTGTGCAGTACTTCTCTATAATCCTGTATCAACTGAAGTGTTGCACTTGTGTTATAAAATTTCAAGAGTATACAGCTTTGTTTGCAACATCATTCTCCCACTAAACACCTTGCTGCTCTCCCCACTGACATGGAATGAAATTTTACAAGGAGCTGTCATTCAGATCCTGCTGATTTCATGTGCGCACACACCCTATGGAGCCAGAGACTGATCCAGCTGGATGAGATGTGATGTTAACCCTGTGCTGGCTCTCTATCCAGCTGTGGGCTTTGTAATGGCTTTTTAATTCATTTTTTTCCTTGTTTTCCTAGCAGAATGTAAAGATAGGGGAGTTGTAAGAGAGGAGGCATTTGCCCTTTTCTGTAAATTTCTATTGCAAACACGTTGCTCAGGCTTCTTCATTATCCCAGGGGCGTGTTGCACATAAATCTCACTTAAATGCTAATCAGCTTCGAGTGAGCTGCAGTCAAATGAAGGTTTATAGATGAAGCAGCCCAGAAGGGATCTGAAGTGGAGGAAGAATCGGAGACTGATCTCCTGCCGTACTTGGGATTCAAGGCTTTGGACAAAAAAGAAGCTGTTCCATTGTGGTCCTATGTAGGGAAACACAAAACTTTTCCTAAGTTTTATTGTTGCTGTAGGAAGCAGATACTCTGAAATCCTCAGAAAGCCATGCCTTTCTTCTCCAAGACAAACCATAGAGCTCTGTTTTCTGGATGCCTAGAAATGCCTGAAGCAAGGCTGCAAGGCTCCTGCTGGCAGTGGGGGAGCCAGCTGCCACCAGCCAGTACCCATCTCCAGGTCTTGGCTGCTGGGCTGCCGTGTAGGGCCGCCCATGCAAGCATCTAGGTGATTTCCATGAATTCATGGCATCAGTGGTACTGCCTGTGCACTGCCAGAAGGGGGAAGGATGGTTTGTGTGCTAATGTTGATTGATGATTTGAAAACAAATGGTGCTGGCAGGGTTGAGTATGATGAGGTACCACAGTATTAGAAGAATTCACATTTCATATTTGTCTCAGTAGATGCAGGCCCTGATCATCTAAAGCTTTATGTATATTCACAATCCATGAATGTGATTAGCTGCATTACTTTAGTCAAGCTGTTCAGGTCCTTAAAGTGAAACTCTAGTGTGTGAGGCTGCAACACCACCACCAGGGTTTTATTAGCTCTCAGTACTTGAAACTGCTCTACTGGCTGTTGTGTCATTTTCTTCTGTAATTGTGTGTAACACAGTTACAATTCTGTAATTGTGTTACACAGCCTTGTTTATGATTGCCTACCATTACAAGCAGAAATATTTACAGAAGCTGCAGGACCAAGTGCTTCAGGGGCAGGACAGAAGCCTTGCATGCAGCACTGCAGTACTGAGGTGCAGGCCAGGTGGTCCTGGCAGCTCCCTCCCAGCACCCACCACCAATCCCATGGGATTTTTATATGGCACCTTGTTTCATGTTTTTCCCCTTAGCTGCTAGTTTTTCAAAGGCTACAGGTGATCCATACCCTCTTCTCTTGGAGTCCAGCTAGAAGTCTTCAGCCTGCTTTTGATGAGTTAAGTGAGGAGGAAACCATTGTAATGCAAGGCTTGGCACATGTCCAGATGAGCCAAAAGCATCAGTCTTTTTCCAGGAGCAAGATTCCAGCTGAGACTCAGCATCTTGCAGTGCAGAAAAAGGAAACAACATGCCAAAAAGCCAAGGGACTTGGGGAGGAAGCCTTGGGGCATCTTCTGTAATAGACAGCACCTTCCTGGATTGTGGCTTTGTGATTTTTCCTGCAGGTCACCCTCAGTTGGGTAAAACTGTCCTAAAGGATGCCTGTGTCTCACATGCTGGCAGGGCAGTGCTGCAGCCAGAGACAGCCAGTGCAGCCCATGGGCTGCATTCTCCATGCAGGAAAGGTTCAGGTGGAATGTGCTGCCCCGCTGCCTCCTGTCCCTGCTGTGCCCTAATGTGTGCCATGGCAGGCTGGGATGCAGTGAGATGGAGAGGGGCCCCCAGCCTCACTGTGTTTCTGCTGGGTTCTGTCATGTGGAATTGCTTTCACATCTCATGCTCTGATGGGTTTGTGTGGCTTGGGTTTTTCAAAATATTATTCATCAGGCTTCAGGTTGCAAAGCACTTAGATGGAGCAACCACCTGTACGTGTTACTGAGCAGCCCTTATATTGCAAGGGCTCATGAAGACCAAAATGTGCCATTCAATTAGTTACAGGCACAGTACTTAACTGCAGGATAGTGTCTGTATCTTGTACAGAGCAGGAAGGCCAGCAATCCATTTGCCACAGTCTCTGATTCTCCCTGGATAGATTCAGTGTAAAATTCTTCAATTTATGGAGCATTTAAAATGAATTTTAAAATTGACCATCCCTGCTACATTAAACTCTGCTCAGAGTATTTACAGACTTTTATATACAGAAATATTTTAGTCTATACTAGGTCTGTGGCTTAGGAATATCCCTCCTATCTCTTCACCACTGAGAGCTTTGCTGGTAATTATTTATATGTAAAATAGAAAGACACCAAAAAGAGACTTCAGGCATAAAAGGCTGGAGCAAAGTCCCAGAGAAATCTGAAGGTAGCAAGAGGGTCACAAACTAGGAATGAGCTGTGGTTGCTTGCAGGACATGAAAAAGCAGAGGTGCAAGACCAGCGAAGAGAGGGTCTGGTATAGCAAGGATGGCAGCTGGGCAAAGCCAGGCTTCTCCCTGCCTCAGTATGTATCACTTGGACTGTCTCAGAAGAGCTCCAACTCTTAAGCAGCCTGAGAACAAATGCACCTACTCATGGCACTTCCTTCATCCATGCTAGAAAGCTGTCCTGTGCTGTGGTGACTAGCCAGTACAGTGCAAAAATCCCTTTTGTAGGGCAGCTTTATTTAACTTTTGAAAAAATAAGGTCAGAAATTTAGGGCAATTAGTGTGAGCAAAGCTCAGCAGGTTCACATCTCCCTTATGCAACTGGATCTCTAATTACTATCTGCATATTTTAAACACTTTATACAGTCCTTTGAAATATGATTTTTCTCTGGCTACAGTGTTGTATGCTGTTTCTTGGGGTTTTTTAGCAGTTAAGAGCTGCATATGGTTTCTGTCTTAATATGTAATTCTCTCTCTACTTCATCTTCAGTAACATATTTGAGTAAATTTTGCTGTTTATTTACAATTTCATTTGAAATTACAGGTTGTAATTTGAGTAAGTTGCATGGTTAGGAAACCATAATGAGCTTTTGAATTATATAGATTAAGCATTTGAATTAAATAGATTAGATATATGTTTCATGGGTAAGCAGTTTACTACATTTGTAGACCTGCTTTGTCAAAGGTATGTATTTTATACCTTGAGAGCTGAGATCTACACCTGTTAAGCTGAAGTAGGACTTGCAGTTTTGGAAATATAACTGATTTTAATGTTTTGCATGTTTCTAATGTGTCCATTTATCTTGTTTACACAGAGACTTTGCTTATGTGGCAAGAGACAAAGACACCAGAATTCTGAAATGTCATGTGTTTCGATGTGACACACCTGCAAAAGCCATTGCCACAAGTTTACACGAAATCTGCTCAAAGGCAAGTGGATTTAAAATCAGCTGCATTTGTCTGTTCAGAGGTCCCTGAGCCTTATACATGTAATCAGCAGTTGTATGCAGTGTTAGTTTTGTTTATATAACTGGCAACGAGAAACAGTGTAGAGAATTTGTAAGGGAAAGAATGCAAACGGATGGTAATTATGGGAGACTGGGCATTTAGATTTGAGGAGGATGAGATGTGCTTTTGATTTGACAAGTGTATATAGAGGCCAAAGGCTTTCCTGAATAATAAAGAAGCTGCAGGTTCAAAATGGAAAAAGAAGACAGAGGTTCAGTTAATAATAAACAATGATGTTAAATTCCATAAATAAATCAGACCTTGTTTGAATGGTGCTATTCAATGATATTATCCTGCAGGACCCAGAGGAAAATAGTTGCTAACTGTTAAAATTATTAACTGTTAAATTGTTATTTAAGAAGAATAACCTGCTTAGTCATGTACCCTCTGACTTATTTCAGATTTCAGAAATAGGGTTGTAAAAGGAGTAGATTGTAGTTGCTGCTGTACTATATTTTTTTTAAATGTGTCTTTAAACCCTCTTCTTTAGATTATGGCTGAACGGAAAAATGCTAAAGCTATGGCTTGCAGCTCATTGCAAGACAGGACAAATGTCACCCTTGATGTTCCTCTGCAAGGTACTGTGTGTTACAGCTAGTATCCTCAGGATGGTCCTGGTTTAGATAGGTTTTGTTTCTGATGCAGGTTTTGACAAAAGTGGAGCATGTTGGGTGGAGAAGTCAGGAGTGTATTCCTGATGTATCTGTAATATAATCTATTATATCATTAATCTATAATTAATGTATCTGACTGATTGTGATCTGTTCCTGTATTACTTTAAGTGTTTTTCTTGGTTATGGTGACAGTTATGGAGTCCTGCTCAGTTATGTCAACTTGTACGGTTCCTCTTTTATTTTGAAATGCAAGTGTTTCAAACACAGTCGTACTTACTTGTGACTATTCAGGAAATTGTCTTTTTCAAATCAAAATACCTCCTGACTTGAGACTGCACCAGTTAGCCAAATCTTCCTTAAAACCAGAATATACTCCAGTTACTCACTTGGATTCAGAAGTGCCATAGGAGTACTCCTCCTAAGTTTCAGCATCTATTTTAGCAACTTCTGAGGCAAGGGTGCAAGTGGGTTGTCATCCAGCTGTTGCACACTTTACTGCATGGTAGAAGGAAGTTGCCTTTGTGTGCTATTATTTGTCATATCTTAGTAGCTGCTGTTTTGAAACTATTCCAGGAGAACAAATATACTTTGCATTAGCTTTACAGCAAATTATAGGCCTCTAGATCCACCAGTTTGTACTGAATATCTTACTCCTAATCCATACATCAGCTTGTGCAATGGTCTGTGTAATGTGTACTGTTCAAGCAGAAGTGTTGATTACTTGGAGACAGTGTCTAACATACTAGCAAGGACGGTATTAAAGAAGATTACAGATTTTACATAGTTGTTGCAGTGAAACTTAGGTCTGTACATCTCACAGACCCATATTTGCTGTGTTTTAATATGCCAGCACTATAATGTGATTTTATTCTTAGCATAGACCAAAAATTCCTTTAGAAATTATTGAGACTTGTTCTTGTTAGAAGGAATAAAAATGTCTTTAAATCGATGCAATACCTTCTGAGTACAATTAATGGGTAAACAGTTTTATGTTATTGATGAAATAAAAGTGCTTTTTTTCTGCTGTGAATGCTGAATAATAGAAATTGACTTTTGTTCCCATGCAGTAGATTTCCCAACACCAAAGACAGAACTGGTACAGAAGTTTCACGTCCAGTACCTGGGCATGCTACCTGTAGCAAAACCTGTGGGTATGTAACATTTAAGTGAATTCCAAAGTACCTTGCTTAAGCTCTAATGGCTCATCAAGTGCCAGTGCATGATTTTTGGAGGGTAGTACCTCTTCTGTTTCAGTCACATGAATCAGACATGAAGACATCTAATATTCAGGGCATCACATGAACATTTGTTTGGCAAACAGAGTATTCTGGGAGCTGCCAAGAAGGCAGAGTTTCTTTCTACAGCTTTCTCTGAATATGAGCTCTGCTACTAATTAGAAGGACCCTAAAGAACTGAAACAGTACAAAAGCTAAACAAGATGCTATCCTGGTTTTTTTTGTAAGCCAGAGGCACCTGCTTTGGTCTTCCAGATGGAGAAATACAACTTCATAATACCTTCTTCTATTATCAAATTAATTTTAATAGGGAATCCAAAACAATCTGTTTTCTATACTGCTGTGTGAAGATAAAAAAATCTGTTATTTTTTTATATAAACTATTTTTCAGTATTTCATTTTATTCTCTTTTAGGAATGGATACTCTGAACAGTGCCATTGAAAGTCTAATGGCTTCCTCTAGCAAAGATGACTGGTTGCCAGTTACCATGAACGTTGCTGATGCTACTGTCACAGTCATCAATGAAAGAGTAAGGCAGACTGTGTTGTTTAAAACACAATTAAAATTATATTAATGTTGAAAACCAGGAACACAGAAAAGCTAGTAGAGTTAATTTAAACTAAAATTCATTTGCTTATTTTGCATTTTATTTCTTTCCAGAATCTGCAGAGGCTCTTACTGCTCATATCAGCTTCGGTTTTATTTATCATTCCAAGCATGTTCTCAGAAATAAATTATTATAAATATTCATTAGATAATTAAATTCAGTGTTTTCCTTCCTTGGAATTTTGAGCCTAAAATGTTGTATGTTAAACCCAAAGTAGTAGCAGTCCTAAATTCCAAACTGCATTTGCCTTACTCTTGCTATGGAAGCCAAGAGTAATGTAAAAATCTGTGTTACAGAAGAAAATGAAGAGCATTTTCCATAGAGCTTAATACTGTGAGACTTACTAACACTGTATTTTATATATATCTTTTGATGAGATACTAAACCAACATCTCTATAACATTCCAGTGATAGTGGAGCATATTTTGGAGTCATTATACCCATGTTGTTGGTTTATTCACAAAACAAGCAGCTTCCAAAATGCACAACATTTTAAAAGTTTGTGGTGATGCTTGAAGCCTCAGTGACAACCTAGAAGGGGAGATCCAGCCCAGGCCTGAGCATGCTTGGTTCAAGCAGACAGATAAGAAGGAATTACAACACTGTATCAGGATATCCTCCCATTTAATCAAAATTGAAAGTTCCAGAGTATCCAGTAGTAATGATCAACCCTTTGGTTGATGAGCAGAATGAAGAGGAGGTCATGGTGGAGTGTCGTGTGCGGTTCCTGTCCTTCATGGGAGTCGGCAAGGACATCCACACGTTCGCCTTCATTATGGACACGGGAAACCAGCACTTTGAGTGCCATGTTTTTTGGTGTGAACCAAATGCAGGCAATGTATCAGAGGCTGTTCAGGCTGCTTGTATGGTAAGTGACCTTCTCCACAGGCATCTAATAGCACTTTAGATTTTCACTGCCTCCCTAAATTAGCATTTTTTCAAATTTGTAATTATATTAATTTCAAGACAGAGAAAAGAAAGATAGAAATAGGAATTAATATTATTATATATTTAATCAATTAAAATCCAAACATTTTAGTGTTTGAAGCACCAGCTTAGTGAACAGTGCCCCTTTAATTATTTTCTCTCTTAACCTCTGCAACACCTATGTAAATTAGAAATCTTTTCTTTCACTACATAAATTATCTAATGCCAAAAAAGCAATTTGCTTGGAGTCATATTATGAAATCCAGAAAATAATCCTTTTTCAAGAGTAACTGAACCCAGAAAACTTACCTTTCAGTTTTCAAATGGGTATTTATATAGTTTTGTACCCATATTTGTTGTGCGCTAATGGACAGTTTCTGCCCAAACATTGACAGACCAATTTAACTTCATTAATTTCAGCTGAGCTTTTTTGTCACAGCCAAAGCAGATGTTTGACTATATTTAATGAGAAAATACTATAAGTGTATTTAAAATGGTCAGTGAAGTTACTGGATGCAGTAATGATTACAGGGTGGCTTTGCTTTGTTGCAGTTACGGTATCAGAAGTGCTTGGTAGCCAGACCTCCTTCACAGAAAGTTCGGCCACCCCCACCACCTGCAGACTCGGTGACCAGAAGAGTTACAACCAACGTAAAAAGAGGAGTCTTGTCTCTCATTGACACTTTGAAACAGAAACGTCCGGTCCCTGAGATGCCATAGCTGCTTCAGAGAGAAGATTCTCCTACCATTTGACTGAAGATAGCAGTAGCTACACTGAGGCAAATGAGCGGACGATGTCTGACCTTCCATTTCAGTTGCTGATGCTTTCTCTTCAAAGAATTTACCCCTATCAGAACAATGTTACACAAGCATGTTCTCTCCTTCCTGCCACCATCCCGTGATATGAAAAGAAGCATGAATAATTTTTTTGCTGTCAGTGAGTTACATCATGGGCAATGGAAGGTCTGTTTGATTGTAAATACATGAACGTTACCTAAACTCACAGAAAAAAGAGAATATGGCCACGTCCCTCCCAGTGAACTCATGCTAAAGTCCTTGGAGTGAATGATGCCTGAGTTAAAAATTTCACCTTCTTGAGCTGGATTTGTCATAAACCAATCTTAAATCCTACAGCACTTTGCTCTGTTTTCAACACTGGAATAGGTACCAAGTATTAGCTACCATTGAATTACTGTAGATTAAATACCAAGTTTTATTTTTTTCAGCACTGCACCTGTTAGTTTTAAATTGTTTGTCAGCATTGGTCTAGCAACTACTTTAACATCTCCCTGAGATGTTTTTGAATCATAGTGTCATTATGTCAGCTTCTGGTTACACATTACGGTCTTACAGAAGAATTTTGTTTAAAACCAAACCAATGATAAAAAAACCAGAAGTGTTTTCAGTAATTGAATTGCAGGGTGATCCACTGAAGCTTTTAAGCTTTAAATATACAAATTCAACGGCTGTTAAATTTATTCTCCTAAATCTATCATTAATTCATCAAAAATAGTTTGTTTGATGGAGGGCTCAAACCAATCAGGAATAAGAAGTAGTAGTTAGTGAATTTATTCTCTTACAACTGTTATAGAGACTACACTATTCCATACCTTTTCTATACAAGTGTTTGATGAAATGTTCAGTTCAGTGTCTGGTTGCATAATTCCCCCTTCCCCTCCGAGTTTGTTGCTGAATACTTAGCATGCCAGAAGAAGAACAATTACATTTCTTGTTATTTACAGAACTTCCTGAAATTTATTTTACTTTTTATGCTCTTGTAACAAAATAAGAAGATAGTTGTTTTTTAACAGGGTAGTGTTTCAGGTAGTTCAATTGGATTTCACTTCTTTTGCTCCAAAGGCTTCATCTAATTGATTTGCTTTACACACCTGCAGACCCTCAAAATCAGCCCAGCATTGCCCTCAAAATTGTACCTCAGGCTGATTTTGAAATGCAGTCATACATCTTCAGTCTCTTCCTTTGTCATCTTCTGTCTAAACCTGCAGATTGGTACAGATTTTGGAAATGGAACATTAAGTATGTTTAGTGTTAAAAATGTTTGCCTCCATTTATAGCTAGGTTCCAAACTGTAACTGTCTCCCAGGTCTGCAAATCTTGTGATAAAGGACCACTGGCAAAGTTCTTGTTACAGTAACTCTTTTTTTATTTTAATATGCAAGAGACTGTTATAAACAAACTATTTTCTTTTTTATTACCTTGTTTCAAGAAATTAATGACCACACCTGGGGAAGTAACTTAGGAACATAACAGGAAAATAATGATGATTCAAGAAATTTCTGCACTGAAAAATGCAGGAAAATCATTACTAAACTCAGTGTGATGTATGAGCAAGTGTCAGGTGAAGGCTGGCTATGCAACTATTGTAATTAAATTTAGCTTTCAACAATACCCTCTGAAGAGCTGATCCTCTACGGATCTCAGATCTCTTCATGACCACATTCTGCACCTCAGGCACTGAAGCAACTGTTTCCCCTCTCAAGGCTCACGCTCTTGCCACCACCTTTGCACCACCTCATTGCCTGTCCAGCTGGAGAACCTGCTTGTGCTGAGTACACAGGGAGAGCTGGAGCGGAGGGGGTGCAAACAAACCCACCCCCTTCAGCAGTACCTGTGCTGGAACTGACCACGGAGCCAGATCACAAAGCATGGGGATGGCAGCTTACATATAGCTTCTGTAGTTTCCATCCTGATCCCAGTCACCCTGCTAGGAGCAGTGTAAAACTCACTTCCTAGCACGGAATCACAGAACTGTTTGGTTTGGAAGAGACCTCAAAGGCCGTCTTGTTCCAAACCCTTTTGGAGGGCACTTTTCACCAGACAGCGTTGTCCATCCAACCTGGTCCTGAATATTTCCAGGGATAACTGCTCTCAAACTGTGGTGGCTAACAGGTACCCTTAGGTAGGATTGTGAAGTTAAGAGATAAAAGTTTCCTTGTTTGTCATTGTGCTAGTGATTCACATTTTATTTTATTTTAAATGAAATGCTTTGACAGTATCTTTTTAAAGTTCCTGCTGACAACATCATGATTTGGGATTGGCAACTGTTGTACAGCAGTGAATTAAATTTAAACAGTATAATTAAATTTTTTCATTGCATCTGCACCGTGCTGATTCTCCCCAAGAGAGATCCAGACTCAACTAAACCAACCCTTAGCAAACAGCAGTGTAAAGGTTCTACATCCGTGTTGTCAAGGCTAGGAACATCTGGTTAGCTTTCATTGGCAATGGATGCAACTGCAGGCAGGGCTGAGGAGAAGACAGAAGGGTATTTGAAAAGCTGTACATCACTCGCCAGTGTATGTTTTAAGAGGTTTATGTCTGTTAACAAAATGCTTTTGATTTTGCAAATATTTAAGTAGTGTTCTTGATGATTTGACTATATGTGGCCTTTTTGCTTCAGTAGAGCTCCTAATTCTCCGAAAGATTTAATATACACCCAGGTGTTTGCAGAATCAGAGCCTAATATTGCAAAGCCTATTATCTTTTTTTTCACAATATATTCAGACACTCTTTTTACCATGGCCAAAAAATGTATGTATGAGGTGTGTGTGTGTGTGTTTTTGAGCAACTGCAACTGTTCTAGTTGATGTTATAGCAACCCTTCAGTTATCTATGCATTTTTTATAATACCTAGTGATTCTGTAGGCTGGCAGCCATGTTCACTATGCCTTGTATGTCTGATGCCATATTCTAACTTGACCTGTTAAATACAGCTTAAAATATTTTTATTTTATTTATTCTATTTTTACTGAAATATCCCGCTTTATTATGTTGGTGTATTGTCTTTACTGGATGTGTTCTTGTAACATTCTCCACTCTGTATATTATAGGTTGCCTAAAAAAGGCAGGCTTTGTAATTATTTATAGTCACATTTTTATTGAGGTCTGTAGAAGAATCATGTAAAGCAAAGCTAATGTCGTAGTTTTTTTCAATGCAAGTAGTAAGTTAGAGGCATCACGTGTCAGTCAGTCATGTCATTAACACACCCCCTTGCAGAAGCAAGGAGATTGATATTCACAGTCAATGACTAATGGATAAAAGCCTTTCTTTTGAAATCTGTAGTGCTGGCTGTAGGTTTTATTTAAGCCACTTACTGTTTCATTTACAGGGGAGCAAGGAGGTGTGGGAGATGCAAGGCTATGGAGGCCACCTACAGGGTGGCTAACTGGGAATGACAAAAATAGCATAGGAATAAAATAGAATCCATTCACAGTAAAACAAGGTTTAGTGATATACTTCCTGTGCAGAGTCACTTGTACCTACAGAAATATTATGCCCTTCAGTGGCAGAGGAACAAAAATTGTGGAGTATCTAATAGCTCACACCAGTGCTGTCACTAAGGGTTCTACATTTCTTAATTTTATCAAGCATTTCCTAGAACATTTACCATGGAATCTAGAAGTGTTAGTACATCACCCATGGAAAAGAGAACATTCTCATTTCAAGAGCCAGTATGGACACAGCATTTCAGCATTACCCCTGAATGCGTTACTCCTTTCTTGGGCACATTAATTAACACATTGCCACGTGTGCTGTCCCGTCAGCCCATGCAGGTTTGATTTAACAACAGTAAGACAGAAGGAAACACAACACTGTTTATTAGCAGAGCCCAGTCTTACATAAAAAAGTACATGACTGACAACAAAAAAGACAATTTTCCCTGCTGTTGACCACTTCTCCATATTTAATGTAATCTGTTCTGAGAATAAATTTAGCTGCATAAAGTGATTGTCTCAACTGTTCCTGCTCCATGAAACTGCGAAATTATTTCTTTCAAAATGGTGGTTGAGGGAAGGGAAAAACATACTGGTGGCTTAGAGGCAATAGCAATACTATGAGGACTTTTGTATCTGGAAAGCTAAATCAACAGTTTCTAGTTGAAAATTACAAATAAACAACTGGATTACAGAAAAATAGTTACATAAAATACAGTTTTACTGTAAAAAGACTGTTACAGGCATCTACCTACATGCCATCTGAAGTCAGTTCTAGGTGTTGCCACCATGTGATGTTCCATGCTTACAAAGTAAGCTGCTGACCTGCAATTGAAATATTCACTCTCTGATATTCTTGGTGAGACATCAAGATTCTGACTGGTTTAACCTCCATACTGTGTCAAAAATGCAAATTCCTGAAAGCGAGATGAGGCCAAGTGAGGGATATCATGGCACATATTACGTAAGTAGCCCAGAAATTCTGTTATTAGACACATGTATGTTGTTTTATAAGTAATTTCAACTTTAATAATGGATGATACAGATCTTGATTTTTTTTAAAAGATCATTATTTAACTGCAGACTCTCTTAAATTTATTTTAAGCATTTAACAACCATATTGGGGAAAAAAAATCTCCATAGTGTCCATTCCTTCCATCCAACATGTAGAATCTCTCCTCCTCTTAGATGGTTTTGAAATAAAATAAGAAATTTTTTCCTGGTTCTACACATAGCATGTGTACGGGTCTAAATCTATCCTTACAAGTTTGTTTAGAAATAAGAGTAGAGTTCATTGTGTTACTGGAACAGGCAAGGAGCATGGATTGCTCACAGGGATATGCAGAGGGTGAGGGATGTCTTTGTATAGGACAGCTGGCTCAGATTAAAATCCTATAAGAAATTTTCACTGATTCAGTGAAGCAAGGATATTTATCAGATGAACAAGAGCCAGCTGTCTACACTGCTGGGGTAATATCACTCATATCTTTTCTTAAAAAGCTACTGCTGATCCAGTGACCCTGACTGGTGTGGATGAATACAAAATAGAGATGTTATAACATTTTCTCTGGATGGATCTAAGCCCAGACCTCATGTCAAATTGGTTAAGTCCCACACTATAGTGGTGATGCTCCTGGCAACACTCTTCCCAAGTGTCTGAAATGGTTGCCTAGAGGAAAATTTCTGGGCCACAGATACCTTTGCCTTTCTGTATTGCTGTGCTGTCTCTTTCATTTTTACAAGTTCTAGATACAAATCAGGTTTATTGTTAAAAGTATCTCCGTGCCTCCTTTTATCCTCTCCTCAGATTACAAGACAGTTGTAGATGGTTTACAGTTATTTTATCATTGCTAGCAAAAGGGAGCAGCTTAGAAGCCCACAGCTGTTTCCAAAGACAGACACCTACTCTTTGTCCAGTCACTATTCAGCTGACTAGCGGTAACATTTATAAAAATGTTACTTTGACAGTAGCAGCCCTTTTCAACTAAGAACTATTTATGTTAATGAATTGATAAAAAGCAGTTACGAACCATGACAGTCTGATGTGACATTATGATGACGATTCAGTGTTTTTAGCATGAGAATATTTGATCTATTTTTCACAGGTAGAATTTCAATGCACACTTAAGAAGAAACCAAGAGAACACACACTAGAAGGCCTGTGCATGGGCTTTAATGTACTTGGCTAGTTTTCTGTACAGAAGTTCACATCTAATTTTAGAAATACCAAGCTTATTTTCCATGCAGCTGTCTTAAGTGAAAACTCACAAAAATGGTATCTAGCACTTGTAAAGAAAAGCCACTTGAAAAAATTCAGTCTCACTTTAAAAACATCAATTTGAAACTGATTACCTGTACAGGTTTAGATACAGTGAGGGGTTGGGTATACAATTTAATTTGTCCCTTCAGACTGTATAGCAAGAGGCTGTAGGTTTTTGACCTCACTTCCCCCAACAATCTATCAGCCTTAGGCAGCTGAGCTCCATTCACTCAAAGTGTGATTACTGGATGAGAAGTTACTATCTAACATGGATATTTCTATATACATAGCCTGTAATATATCTTTCCCAAGGCCAAATTATCCTTGCATAAATATATACTGTAATTTAAGGCTATTGATAATATACAGGAACATTTGCCTTCTTTACAAAGGGAGGGCAGAGTCTGAATGTTCATACAGCCAAGTTGGCTCGACCATCTTTGACCAGGGTGGTGGAAATATCCAAGCACTTGGACCCTGTGCTCCAGTCTGGCCATGGAAAGCAACGTTAAGTTGATACCCTGGGTTTGTTTCATTACAGCCTTTCAAATGGTGTTATCAGTGAAGGCAAAGTGATTGTTGGGGGCTTCAGTACAACCCCGTTCTGTTCTGTGCGTGCCTTTTGAGCAGGTGTCTGTCTCTCATACACCTTGCCCAGAGGTGACAGATGAGATGTTGGCTTCTGCACTTTCAGTGGTGCTGTGTGTCAATCAGGATTCCCAGATTTCTTCAGCTCAACACGGCTGTCTGTTTGGGGCACGTTCTTTTGCTGTGTGTTACTGGCTGCTTTCGAGGTGGATGCGTTGCTGTCTGCTTTTGTTTGGTGCACATTCTTCTGTGGTGTGTCACTGCCTGCTTTTTTCCCTCGCACAGTCTTCTGGGGTGTGTCACTGCCTGCTTTTGTGGGGCGCACGTGTTTTTCTTTACTGGTTGGGCTTTTGGGGCATATGGGGCACACATGCTTTTCTTCTCTCTTACTGGCTGCTTTAGACACAGGAACTTTGGCCTTAACAGGCTGGCGGTGAGGGACCTTTGCAGCTTTTGGCTTACTATCACTAGCAGCAACCTTACGTCTACGTTGTTTTCCTTTTGGCTTTTTCACCTCTTCTTCTGGTTTTTCTTCAACAATGCCATCTAGTAGAGCTTGTGCTGCAGCCAAGAGGTCTTTACCAGACACTTTTTTCTGAAAATTTCACAGGAAACAACGATGAATCTAAGCCACAATACAGAACTTCTCAGAATCTACTCCAGGAGAAAAAGAGCAGAATCTAACAGAAGGACTTAAGTCACATGTGATAAATGCTAACCAAACTATTTATTCACAAAATAAGGAACTTGACTTGTGTAAAGAGGTAGTGGAACATTTGTTCTTCAGAGGCTTTCTTCTCTACTGACCCAAAGAGGGGAAGCTCAGTTCTGGGCTCTGTAATGTGTGTCTGTCTTGGCAACCAGCTGTTTAACCCCAGCCGGTCGCCAAGCCCCACACAGCTGCTTGCTCAGTGCCCCACCAACAGTATCAGGGAAGGAAATGGAAGAGTAAAGCTAGGGAACTCGTGGGTTAAGACAAAGACTGTGGTTCCCTGGGAAGACCACTGCCATTACTGCAAAAGTCCTCCCCTTCCTTGTCCTTCCCACCACTTTATACAGTGAGCATGATCTCACATGATCTGGGATATCCCTTTGGTCAGTTTGGGTCACCTGTCCTGGCTGTGTCTCCTCCCAGCCTCCCACACACCCCCAGTCCCCTCACCAGCCTGGCAGTAGGAAAAGCACAAAAGGCCTTGGCTCTGTGCAAGCCCTGCTCAGCAACAGCAAAACCATTTCTAGGTCATCAGCCTGTGTTCAGCACAAATCCAAAACACAGCTCCACACCAGTCACTGTGAGGAAAATTAACTCCACCCCAGCCAAAACCCACATATTCCCACACTGACCTGCTCTGTAATGTGCCTGTAAGAACAAAATATCTACTCTGTGTGTGTATCAGAAATATTTACTAAAATACAGAAATTTCAGTAACATTAAACACAAATAATTTTCACAGTAATCAAAGTTCTTGCTCATAATATGTAATAAGAAACTCCCAAACTGGGAACCAGATCAACATCCAAGTATATAAAGAGAAATGATGGGGGAGAAATTATTCTCAACTAGCTACGAAGAATGTTTCTGTAAACAAGGAATTTCAGTTTAAATTGTAAATACATGTTTTCTACTTTGTGGAAAATGTTCATTTGCTGAATCACATAAAAATTGGCCATTGGAGGAATTGCTTCTTTGTATTAGAATTTGGCCCCAAAAAATTACTTGAATTTACTAGCTGCAACAAAAGTGTTTGTTTCTCTGGAGAGAGACAATGTGGTAGAGAGATGCACATAGTGTGATTAACTAAAACTCAGACCAAGTTTAAAATATTTAATATTGTAAAGAAAGAGGTCAATAAAAGGTAACTTGAAAGGCTCTTCATATGTAATTCTCTTACTCTCAATAAAAATCTAACTTCCCCCAAGAGGCAAGCTTCTTTCAAGCACACTAATTGCAGTATGACAGAAAATGGTACAAATAACCAAGATCTCCTATCTTTAATTTGCAATGAAATTTGGATTAGTTCTTCCCCACTTTTGATGAGAAAAATGTGTGTTTTTCTTAGAGACAAGAGGAAAATGTTGATGCTGAGATGCAAACTAGCCCTTTAAGGCCTTTCCTCAGGAATCATGCCAAGACTTTTCCATTTACTCAGCAAAAGTCCCCTGCCTTTCAAGCTAGATTTGCATATGCCTTAGTTTGGGAAGGAAACATATTCATACCTATTTTATTCAAATTTTAATAGTGTCACCCATAGGGATTAAGATTTTGGTTGCTTGGATACTGGAAATCTTGGTGCCACATAAAATAAATACCTTTACTAGATACCATTTATCCTGAGTCTAATCAAGCTGTGTATTTCATTCCAGTGTCATAACAGCAATGTATTTCCTCTAGATCTTGCTGGCACTAACTTGGATCAAGGGTCTGTTCTGATCACGAGCTCCAGAACAGGCACTGCTTTTAAACTTGTGTTCAGCATAAAATTCCAGAAGTGGCATATTTCAACTGCTCACTTGTCTTTTGGTCTTAAGACAACTAAAGAGCAGCCAGGATTTTTATTTCAAATGTCCATTTTGTTATTCTTCTGTGGAAAGTTGCAATACTCATCTTCTGTGAAGATATTTTAAATGGTTATTTTCATAGCTTACCTCTCTCTCTAGAACTGCTAGGAAACAACCACTGGAAATTTCTGATGGCTCCAATTGGAAAAATATTTCAGTGGAAGACTCTGAATCAGAGCAAGTAGAAAAAATAGAAGGAATAAGCCTGTGAAAAAGAAATGGAAGACCAGAAAATAATATTTAAGAATATAAAAGGAAATAAACAAGGATACATTAAAAGTAATTTTCAAATTATGACTTTCAGTAACATAGCTTTATAATTATTTTTAAAAAATGCAATTCAAGAAAGGCATGAGAATTCATCTTTTTAGAATTAAGTGGGTTTTTTTCCATTTTTTCAGTAATTCCTTTTTTTTCCCACTTATTAAGTATATTAATCACCAGATAATAAATACATAATACAACAATGAAAAACTATATTCTTTCTCAGGCGTGCAATTATAGAGTTATCAAGTTGTCCCTGAAGTTGGGGAATGGTACAAAAACACTAAGGAGCTTGCAGAAATTGTAGAGGTGTTGACTTTGAATTATAATAACAATAGTAATAATAATAATAAATATCATAATAAATACCTATCTAAGCTAAAAATCCTAGGCTAGGAAAATTTGCTATTTGTTCTAATTGAGAGCTTTTTCTCCAATTTTACAGTCTTGCAAGAAGTAGCCTCTTCTGTTCTCCTGGAATTCCAGAAATGCCTGACTGTTACAAAGCAGTCTCAAAGACTTGGCTCATAAGGCTAGCAAACTACATGAAGCTGTCTCAGTACAGAAAAACAATGTCAAAATGTCCTTTTGTAATTATAATTCCCTCCTCTTCACTGAGGTCTGTAAGATAGAGTCCTACTCCTTAGTGCTCCACTAACTCTCTTGTGACAGAGCTTTATTCAAAGACAGTTACAGAGAAATGTATTCAATATTTGAAAGCAATATCCTGATTTGGCTGGCTAGTTCACTTTTAATGGGAAGTCTGCAAAACTGTTTCCAAGTTCTCACCACGATCTGGATTTTGTTTCTATGTTCCTTGGAACTTGATAAAACAGGCTCCGGGGCTCAAATCCTCCTCGCATTACTAAATAAAGCTCTTATGTCTTATGACACAGATTTTTGATTTTACATAAGCTTATTCAATGGGAAAAAAAAACCTGGTGGTAATCTTTTATTGATGTATACAAGTTACTGTTCACCAGGAATCTCTTCAATGACCCTGAAAAATGATGTAGAAATTAATTCAAATTTGATAGGCCAAAGCAAAATGCACAAGTGGTTTAGACTACTCTATACACACCTGTTTGCCATGTGTACCCTTGCTTCAGGTAAAGCTGCTGCTGTAAACTGTCCTGAACATATCCTGAAGGTAAGTTCAGCTTAACCAGTGTGAACATGTTTTAAATCACCCTTAAAACTGCACAGCCCTGAAACCAGTTTGGGCTGTGTGACCCCAAACTCCAACAGAACTTATTTTGTTTGGCACCACTTCAGTACTGCAGAGTAATTCCAAAAAGATAAAATGCACATAAGCAAAAATTTTTAAAGAGTTTCCTGAAAGCCCTCAATTTTCTTGGGAAAGGGAATTATTATTCAGTATATCTTTGATGAGCATACAACATGTTTTATTATGACTTGTCTCTCAAAGATACTGTGAACGTGGGCATTAGTAACTCTGCAACAGCCTTTCATTCTATACTGCACTGTTTTAGTCAAATGAGTTCTCTAATTAATTCTAAGAAAAGTGTAAAAGGAATTTTTGTACGTAGCACATGCATCTCAAATGGCTTGAGCTTTCATCTTAAGCATAATCACTCTGTATATTTTATTTATGGCAATCTATTACTGCTCTGTTTGTGCTGATTACCAGCAGCTTTATTGTAGCAAGGACTATGATGAAACATCCAAGATACTGCATGACAGAGAAGGAGGAACTGAATCTGAAATTGTCATTTATGAAACTCAATCAATTGTCAGTCAGAAATTTGCTCAGGTCTGAAAAAATCCTAATGTAATTTTATTGTCCTTTTCTTACCAGCCAAGATTGCCTTTTTGAAAGGTTTGATGCTTTGACAACATTCATGATTCTTCTGCACAACAGTGAACAGATTTTGGCTTAGCTCTGTGGGGAGGGAGGTGTTTTACACAAGGGGGGGTTTTTTTAAATAATTAAAGCTCCAGGAACTTTTTTTTAAAAATAATTTCTATGTTATGAATTTACATATTATTTATATTCAATAATTTAGAGACCATTACATTCCAAGGTTCCCCAAGTTCTCCCCATAGAGTAATAGCTGCACAGAGGTCAAGACAGACTCCAGAAATTTTCAAATTCCAAAGGAAAACACAAGCAAGAGGCCATAAATGCTTTTGGTCTAGCACACATCATTGGCAGGACATACCCTGATTTCATCCCACTTACTGTAAAAAAAAATCAAGCAGACTGCTATTTTCTATCAGTGAATTTGAAAAAATATGCACTTTGTTGCACTGTGTCTTATGAATAACATACAACTTTTACACCTTCTTTGGACTGGCCACAGTTAGTATTTACTCTTTTAATCATGCAAAATTTAGTTACACTGAATATTTGAGCCACAGTACCTTTCCCTTTGATAGCCAGATTATTAACTAAGATAATATAAAATCTAAAAATATAGTATTGCTCTTCTGTGCTTTTTACAACATAAACTCTTTTAAACCTGCATCCAGTAATCCACTATTGTATCTATGTGCAAGTGAGTGCCAACTGTTTGCACTTATGGGACTGAAAGGAAAATACAGAAAATACCCATCAGTCTTTTAACAATTCCTCTGGCTGACAGGGTGATAGCTAACAGGTTATAACTACATATGAAGTATACAGCATACATTTTTTTCATATAAGTTTGTATTTTCTGTGATTGCACAGGATGGTCTCTTACTGTAACCTCTCCTTTCCAGAAGTCATTCATCTGAATACAGCAATGAGCAATCCTACAGTAAAGGATTCTTATTCTTCTGTATGATTCTTACAATTTAAGATTTAATTTCTTTTTCCTTTGAAATTGATCATTCTACATCCGAAGCAGAGAGCATGCTAGCAAGTTAGTTTCATTCTCTGAACACTAATACAATAATAGCAATAGCTCTATCTGAAGAATGTTATTTCCAACCAGTGATGCTTTCCTCCCATCTTAATTTCAGATGAACAAAAATAGTAGATGAGAAAGTCAATAGAATACTGCTAAGTAATCTCATAAACAGAAAGAATGGCATGACAGGCAGCAAAAGCTATTTTAATTTCATGCAAGATACATTTCAGTCTAGGATAAGAATTATGCTACAATTCAAAGTCATACTTTAATTTTTCACAGATAAAGCTACTCATTCTGTACCTATATGGTCGTTTTTTATCTGCCTCCACTCCAGATTCCAGTGCTTTTTTCACTACAAGTTCATTTTCTTCTGGGTAAACTGAGCAAGTGCAGTAAACAATAGCTTGTACTTTGTTAACTGCAAAATAAAACACAACTTTTTTACTCTTCAGATTCTTCATACTGACAGTGTAAGGATTAAAAGCATCATAAAAATTATGTCACTTTTACCTCCTGATCTCTGTTTTTAAATAATTAAAATATTTTCAAATATTTGCAGATTTCAGCACAAAGTCAAAGCTGTCTCCAATCTTTTCACACAGCTACCAAAGGAGGAAAAAAGTGGCAGCATGCAGATGGAGGGAGACTAAATTTGCAGAATTTCTAAAGCAGAGTATAACTAAGCCATGAACCAGTTCTCTACAAAATACTGAAGAGTATTATATTAATGTCTGGTGGACACTAGGACACAGAAACACCTTCAGACTGGAGGAAATAATTGTTCAGGGGGTTTGGTTACATGCTTATTCATAGTTAATAGAGTCATTTGTGCATTTTTAACTATATTAAAACTGGTGATAATACAATGGAATTGATAGCACAAAGTCTTCCCAGAAATTGAGAAACTAGCACACTTACATTTCAGTGCATGAAGCAACTCATTAAGCTGCCTCTCAGCAAGAATCCTGAGTTTATCCTCAGACACAAATCCCTGGAAAAGGTCACTTAGCAATTCTGTATCTAAAAGCAGAGAGTAGTAAATTTAGTCTTGCAATTTGTATTAGTGTCTAAAAATTCAGTTGCTTGCAGAAGCAGACGTGGGTATTACTGGTACAGTGGGAAGGTAGGTTTTACAAATTAGAATACCAATGAGTGCCTGATTTATTTGCTTTACTTCTTTACCTGTGATCACTGGTGTCTCTTACTTGCTTCTAGTTAATGAAAATTGTACAGTGAAAGGATTTATACAAACAGTCAATAAAGGAATATAATCAAATGGAAAATTATATACATGTTGGTATCTTCAAATAAATTTTCTGCCTATATATTTTTACTTTAAAAAAAGCTATACACACTCTGCTCCCCAGAATCTCCCTCAAACTTTCATACTATCAATCTGAAGCAGTCACAGAATTATGCAAGTTAATCTATATATTTTTTAGTAATTAAAATAAGGAAGGTTTCTTTAATAAAATTATACAATTTATAGAAGCACCTGCACTGTCTAGACCAAAATACTTGGATCTATTTCTACCTGAAAGCATGAGCTAGATATTGTATCAAAATTTACCTGGGTGTTCACTTAAAATAAGCTCCATCGGATTGCCAGCACCCAGCTCAGAGCATTGTGGTAGCAGCAAAATAACTTTTGCCTGTCCAAGTCTTGGGTCTGTTGGCTGAAGCTCAGTAAAGTCTTCATGCAACAACCAAATATCTGAAAAACAGGGAAAACTCAACACTTACAGACTGCGAGCAAGCCTGCCTACAAGTGACAGAGGTGAAGAGACATTCTGGTGTTACACAGAATTCAACAGAGCTGAAGCCTGCTAGATTCAGATTCTCCACAGTATGGCCTATGGATTTCAAACTGATTGAAAGGCGCATCTTCCACTGAAAAGACAGTTAATGTGCTGCATTCTGTCCTGATAGTGTCCTCCAGGTAAACTGGACAGCTGCATGTGTTTCGGATTAAGACTCTCAAACAGCTGGAAATCAGACTGAAAGCAACAGCCAAAACACCAAAAGTTCCCTGCTACCAGCTACACCAACTGCTATGTAGTAGCTACTTCCACAGAAAAAAATCACCAACATTTCAGGAGCTTGCATCTATGATATGGTTACATTGTAATTAACTTGACTGTAGCTGAATAGCCATCAGCTCACCTTGTGACATAAAAGCTGTTATTGCCGTCCCCAAGCCTCCAAAGAAGGGATCTCTGAGTTCTGATAGAATTAGTCCATATTTACAGATATCACAAACTGTATTACAATACTTCTTCAATACCAACTGTTTTAGCACCTACTTGTACATCCCATGTGACTGAAACTGTTCATCAGTTCTTCTTCTTTGGCTGAAGATTTCACACCACAAACAATAATTCTGGACATGCTGTCATTTGTCAGCACTGACATGTGGGCAATGGTCAGATGGGAGCCTATGTGAGCCATGATAACGTCCCCACCTTCGCTCAACAGCGCGTGTGCAGAGTGTACAGCGAGGCTGCGAGACTTATCCTACAACACAATGACACAAAAATTAAGTATGATCATGAATTCCATGAATGCCAACCTTTTTTTCCAAATTAGGAAAGTCTTCCATTGTTTTCATAGGAAATGGAAAAGAAAAGAGGAAAAAAATGAATCAGGGATATCTGCCAATACAGAATTAAATAAATTACGAAACCAAACAGTCACTCAATAAATTTAAATAACTTAATTCTAAATAATACAAGAAAAAAGCATAGTATCTATAGGTGAAAATAAGGTACATATCATCCTCGTAAGGAGGAACTCCTACCAACATCTTGTTCCAGAAAAGGCAAACATTGGCCACAATTCAGGCAGAATTCATCCTCTGAGGGAGCTTAACAGAGAACTGCAAAACTATTCTGCCCTTGTAGATCACAGATCAAGATTTTGCTGAAATTTGACCAACAGAGAGGCAGATTGAAATGCAGAAAGCACAAGAGACAGCTCCACAAGAGTAAATGCTCTTGTACCACTGGTGATTAAGAGGCAAGGAGTGAAGATATTGACCACAGATACCAGGTCTTGCACCAAATCTGACAAACTGATGATAAATGGAAAGGGAAAAAGAAAGTGCTAAGCCTTTAAATTCACATCACTGTCTATGTACACACAGCATTCAAGCAACAATCCACCACAGAGATGGAAGTTTTGATGGCTTTATTTACTCATTTTGAATACTTTTAAGTAGTTACACTCAGAATTTGCTCCCATTACCTATAGGGCTGTCATCTATAGTTCTTCTCTGTACGTATTGTATTTAAAATCTACAAACTGAAATGGAATATTGAATACTGAGACATTTTTTAAGTTGAGCAATAAATTTTGAGGCTAAGGTTTTCAGACATCTAGTGAAAACGCTGGTTGAAATGTTTCTGCTAGCATTTCAGATAATTCATGGTTGTGTTGTTGCATGGTTACTGCAAACCTCTACTCTAGAACAGAAACCTCCCACCCAACTTCACTGGGGAGTCTAACAATGGCAAGTCAGGAAAAAGACCAGTGGGGGTTATGGAGATCAAGGAACCGCATTGCACAAAATACAAAGAACTGTGATCATTCCATCACAAACATGCATTTGAAGAGGAAGAAATATTACAATAGCATACCACTACCTACTAACTGAGGGAAAGCATATGGAGTTATATCAAAACTTTCCTCACATTTTCAGAAGTGAGACTGCCTCTTTTGACCATTTTTATATTTAGTTCAACAGCTCTAAGATTAAATTTAAAACATCCTACTAACTTAAATGCAGCTATCAATTAAGCATTGACATTTGCATGCTAAATTTAGTAACTGGATCAGTTTGTAACCTAATTATTACAAATGTCCAAAACCTTATGCGAGTTTGTCACTGCCTGACTGATTTAACAGAATAGTCACACAATACACAACCTCTTTCTAAAGCAATTATTTCAATTTGCAGATCATCTGACTCAAGGCTGAACATCAACTCACCTGCAGTAAGAGTTTGCAATCTGCAAAAAGATCTAAATTAAGTAGTTCTTCTCTAAGACAGGAAGGAAAAACCAATACATCATGGCAATGTTGGTCCACAGCATACGTGTAATGGTCAAAGTCTGACACAGATTCAACCTTTGTGAATCCCTTCATCTCCAAATCTTTGATAACATCTTCAAGGCTGTTAACATACAACTCTGACCATTAAATATACAAGAGTTACTTCAGCAACATAGTTTACATTGATTATAAGAATTTTTTATTTTGTTGTGTGTGTGTCTATATATGCATACATATATGGGTATAAAATGCATACTCTCTAATGCAGGAGGAAAACTTACTCTCCTTTAGGCATGTAAGTTCTTGTTTGAAACAGTTAAGTTAATAAATCTGATACATTAATTAAAAAAGAGGCATGTGTCTCCAGAGGATGATTCAAAGCATCAAAACAGAAATGTCCATGTGCTCAGGAGATGCTGTAGTAAATTTACTGCTGGCATGCTTTAGTTCTTTCAATTGCTTTCAATCTAGCCCAACTCACCAATAATTTTAATGGCTGACACTGAAAGAATCCTTGTGTAAATGAAATGAAGGCATAACTGCTGAGGTTAGCAATTCAAATATCATAAAGATTTAAAGGTATATATAGCAAGAGATGTTTGTTGAAATGCTATATCAAACAGTGCCATAAGTTTATACAGTACATTAAACATGGGATGAAAGGAGAAGCTTTTATTTATTTCCTATTTAAGGGCTCTAAACTCACACCCAAAGTAAGGTACATTATCTTGAAGAGCCTATAACCTAAGCACTGAACATTGATCCAAGACAAGAGTAGTAAAATAAAATTCTTGAAAATGTTATAAAATGGATTACTTGTCTAACAAAACAGATAACAGGATAATCTGGTATGGTTCATGTATCAGTTAGTACAGAACTGGGAACAGCAGTGTTACATACATAGTATCCCACAGAATACAAGGATTTTAAAATGTGCATTTTAATTTCAAGTTTACATTATCCTAACAGAATAAACAGCAGGTTTAAGTATTGTGTTTTAACACCCTTTGCCAAGATTATGGTTTAGACTAATACACCTGCTTCTAAAGACATTTTCTCTTATTTTTTGTCACCAAGTTACCTCACCCATATTTTTTTTCTAACTTTATTTCTTCATTTATTTGGTGAAAGATCCACACAAGCAAGAGAATAGTAAGAAGAACAGTTTCAAAATAGTGTACAAATACCACCACTGCAATATATAAAAACTACCAAAAAATACAACACAACGGCACTGCACTAAGCAGAATTTTCCTGTAAGAATTTTTAATTACTGGTAAAAATATAACCTGGAATTCTAAAACAAGTACGTAGCAAAATATATCACTTCATATGCAAAAACATCAATATCAGATGGTATGTTAAAAATCTTACCTGATTTTAAATGTGTTTATCCAAAAACAGATAGGTAAAGCAGAAGTCCTTTGTTCCTGCTTCGATATGGTTTCTGGTACAAAGTATTCAATTGAAAGAGCGTCATGTTTGATGCGACACCGTGCTAGTGACGCTGCCAGTTTGGTCTTATACCTATAAAAACACTCACAAGTTCAGTAAGTTTGATAAATGTTTTCATCAGCTATTAGCATGCTACATTTCTGTTAGAAAACCATCTTGCTCAGAAAACAAATCCAAAAGGGTTACCTTCTTCTGCAAGCTGCAACAGAAAATACAGTTACAGAACATTTTCTACCCCAGACAACAGCAGATGCAAGGTGGTCGTTAATAGCTACGATTATTTATTATTTTAAATCAGGCAGGACTGCAATTATAGCAGGGGACTCTCAAATACATCCATTTTTTCAGACAGCTAAAAAAAAAATCAGTATGTTTTGGAACTGCAGTGTGTGGAATACAACCGTCAGATTCATTTGCATGTTTGAAAACATAAATACAAACATGTGCAGAATGAGCATTTGATGAAAGCTGGCCCCTAAACATGTACAAAAACAATACAAGTATGATGGCAACCAGGAGTCACTTTTATTATTACTACATGAAAATGTCTGAGAAAATATTTCCAGTCTTTTCTTCCCACAAGCTTCATGCATATTCCTGATACATGATAATTCAAAATAAATAAAAATTGCTGGTGAACTACTCACTGCCCTCCAGAAATACCTTGCACTTAAGAGATTAATGAACTTTTTGGGCCATTCTAAATCCAGCAGCAACATAATTTTGTTTAATAATTGCCTTTTGAGTTAAACAAAATGTTGTTTGTAGTTTGATGGAAGAGATAATAAATATTAAAATGTTTATGTATTCTGGTTTTTGTTCTCATTATTTAAAATAATAAATATTTAACAAAGTTTCATAGTAGAAGTACTGCTAAATAGATAAATGTTATTCCATTCCATGACCTCTTGATTCTATTACACTTGCATTTATGAATATTTACTAAATATTTAATTTCCTTCCTAGAATTGTATGAAGGTTTCACTAATGCCAAAATAAGATAAGATGCCTGCAAGATAGTCCACAATATAGGGATGGTTTCTTATCTGTATTTTTCATAACTATATAAATATGAACCTTTGCCTCTAAACTAGTCTCTCATTAAAAAAAAAAAAAACCACAAAATTTTAAGGTGAAAGATATGTTTAATAATTACCTTTAAAAGGCACTGATTATACAAATCTTCATTTTTGCTGATCTGTAGCAACAAAAAATAGCTCTTTGCACATATACCTGTATAAATAATCCCCAATTTCCTGAACTTCTGCTACACGTTCCTCTTCAGCAAAAATCTTTCGTTTTTGAAATTTTCGGTCTTGTAGGTCACAAAGCATCACAACAAGCAAACTGGTTAGCTCATCTGGCTGCAAGAGAAAAGCAACTGGATAGACAAAGTGATCCAAAGGATGCCTTATTTCTGCAAAAAGATCCATATGAAACAGCAGACTCCCATGCAAAAGGCATTAAAAACCCTTAAAAGCTTACTTGCAAGAATATGAAAGTAATTACTTGTGGAGAGTTAATAAAACACTTTTAAAAATAATTTTTTTAAACTCAAATACATAACTTAAAAGTTTTTTAGATTATCAAAATTAAAAACATTCTCCATGCATGCAGATAAAATACTGTATCTTAATTTCTAATACTATCAGAATTGAAATTTGAAATTATTTTTTCCTCAGAAAGTAGTTTGTTAAATAGCTAAGCTAACAAAAACTTCTTGTCTATCAATTCCTCTCTTGTGGGACTCTTCAATATGTAGCATCCGATGCACTCAGCTGTAATAACCCTTCTGCTTGTGGGATATATATAAAACCTCCCTTCTCTGTCTAAATGTTTAAACCAGGGAGCATCTCCTGCTTAAGTACAATAATTTCTGCACTTCAGTTACTATTGTCTGCCTCTTTACATGAAATTCTTACAGTTATTATGCCTTCTAAAATTCTCACCTTCTCACAAAGATGACCAAAATAAGTTAGAAAACTCAAGTTATTAGGGAGATACCACCAAACACAAGAGGTTACCATGAAAGTCTTACTTCCTTACAAAAACAAGGCAAAAATAACAGTGTTAAGATCATTTGCCTGTTCACATCAACCTCCACAAACCATATCAGCTCAAGTTTATCTTGCCATTTTCAAAGGCATCAAAAAAAAAACTGGAAGGAATAGCAGAATATTCTACCAGCTCTAGAAGTTCTTTCCATGTCAAAGCAGCAAAGCATGTTGAGAGAGTAAACTGGACCAGTTTTTGCCAGTACAATATTTGTACACAGTACTGTTTGCCCAGAAAATGAACTATGGGGTCAAGGCATTTTTTTGTCTGATGAGAGTCACTCCATCCAACTCCCAAGGATAGGAAGGAAACATTTATTTCCCCTGTTCACAAGGGGACACAGCTGGAAAGGAAAGCTCATGGACACGGACAATATCACTGTGCAAGTACTGTGCTGCAGTGAAGTTCATGCCTCGCTCTCCCACCTTCTTTCTTTGAAGGCTTTGACTTCCAGCCATCAGTTACAACAGAATCTCACAACAGGCTTTGGAGATGGATGCTTTAGACAACTATGAAAAAGGTTTCCAATATTTCAGTCTAAGGCTGTCATGTACAACAAAGGTTGTTTTGAAGAATGTTGTAGAATCCTCAGAAAAGGTACTAATTACATCAACACAGAAAATAAAAATGCCTCACAAAAATGTTCACTTACTATTGAGTAGCATGGGTAAAGCTTACTATCTATCAACATTTCTTCAAGAAGATTTTGATCTGTAAAAAGAAGAAAATGTTGACGAGTCATGCCACTCTCTACAATATTCTATGGAAGTAAGTCACTAAATTGTAATTTTAAACATCATGAAAATTGAGGGCAAATTCAATCACCAACAGTAGCAACCCTATGTAATTCATTTACATGAAAAAGAATAGGTTTGTAATGTTGGATTTCACAAATTGTAATAACATTTAGCTATATTTAAATATTTGAGGGATATGAATAGTCTGGTAAATATGTATATTCATCCATAATTAGGATGTGAAAAGAAGCACTGAGATGAGCTCAGTTAGTCAGAGCAGGGTGCTAGTAACACCAAGGTTGTGGATTCAATCCCCTTATGGGCCTTTCTTGATGATCCTTGTAGGTGCCTTCCAATTCAGAATATTCTGTGAATCTGTTACTCTGTAAAAACCTGAAGCATAACAAAAATTTCCCTAGATCTCTGCCGTCAGGCAGACACAGCACTTTTGTTTTTTCTATGTTTTCTCTGCTGCATCATTTCTGTTAGCAATTCTTGGGTAAGTCTTGTACTTACATTTTAGAGTATTGAAAGCCAGTTGGTAAGACGCACGCCTGGAATCCTCATCTTTAAAAGCCACCGGGGGAGATTCCGGGGTATCCCCATACCGCAGCAGGATTTTGCCCGTGCTCTTTTCAGTGCGAAGGCCTTGAAAAATCTTAGCTGCATTTATGTATATGGAGTCAGGATAGCCATTCTTCCCAAACTGAGTCACTGCTCTTTTTTTAACAGATCCCTTTTCATCCGAAATTTTCGTTTCACTCAAGACTGAAGTACCATTTATAACATCCACATGTGAAGACACCAAATTACTTTCAGAATCTGGCATTTTTCCAGTTGCTGACTGTGTAAGTGCAAGTCACAATCCTGCTGCCTCTGCAAAAAAGCAAAGTTTGTATTGAATAATGAAATTTTTTTTCACTGGAATAAACTTTTCCCTTTCATTTAAGGTTTTCAATTTTCAGGCTCTAATTTTGCAAACACATATATATGTGTATCATCTATATATCTATACATCTATCATCTTACACATCATAGAGAAGTATTTATAAGAGTTTTCTTACAATATTTGTTTTCACCAATGCACATGCAAAGACTGGTTACTTGTTCCAAAAAGGCCAGTGCTTTACAATCACTGGTCCTTTATGGAATATACACAGAGATCTGATTCTGTGTCCAATAAGAACCATTATTATTGCAGGCAAAATAGCATCTCTTATTAGGAATTCTCCTTTAATAAAAAAGACAACAAAATTTCAAAGCAGACATCATGTCTTCCAAAGAGCCACCTTGAAAAGAGCTGTAGAGAATTCCAAATGTTTGTCCACTAAACTGCATATCTGTTCTTAAAAGTGGAAAACAGAGATCACCTAAATGTTAGTGTATTTAATGTATTACCTGAGCACAATTTTAAATGCAGGAAACCCACTCTGAGATTCTCTAGAGGTATTATCCAACTGTCTCTAAGCCCATGTGCATTTCTCAAATTTTCTACACATCTTACATTAACATATATAAAAATTACCTTCCCCAGAGGAGGAATAAGGTTTCAAGAAAATGAAACAGTCCCAAAACTAATTGAATGCAAAAATATTCTGAAGTTCGACATAAAACACTCCTGAAGTATTGGATTTACCCTACCTGCTCTGGTAGTTACAACATGCATTTATGCTAATGCCTGGATATGCAGAAGTCATATTAACTGTTCAGAAGTGGGTTAAGCCAAAACAAATTTAAACACAAAATAAAGATTTTTAAAAATCTAACTAGTCTTCCTGCCTAGGAATGAATAATACAAAAGAACTATGAGGAATTTGGTAACTACAGCACAAAAAGCTAGGCATGGATCTACTGCTGCCAAAGAATTCTGGGTATTTTAGGATTAATAGTACAAAATAGCAGAATTTGGTGGGGGAGAGGGGAATGCCAGTTCGGAAATCAAGAAAGTGCTATTCTGATCAAATGGAAGGGGTCTTCTTTTTTGCTACATGATTTAGTTCATTACAACAATTGTCAAGCTTTTTCCCTGCACTCCCCAGCACCACTAAGGATAAAATACATACTCTTCTCCCCAGTTCAGAAACATTTGCTCAGCATCCTTTCCTCCTCTCTCCTTTCCTGCCCCCAGTCACAGAAAACCAGACTGGCAATGCAGGATGGCAGCACACAGAGTTGGAGGGGCAAGGGAGGGGGACACAAACTGCTGCTTTTCCAGCAGGCAGCCATGAAATGCTCCATGCTGGGCCAGCACTCTGCCATTCAAACTCCCTTTCCCAAACATGGGTGACACTCAGCCCATCTCTCCCATCTCCAAGACCAGCATAATTCAGTGTCTGACCAGCCCAGCATGCTCCACACAATGGAGCAGTGTGGCTTCCTGAATTCTGGCAACTCATCTGGAGGAGGGCACATCTCATTCTCCTTCCTCAGGACGTGCTCTCCAAAACAGAACTGCTAACCCTGCAGAAGCAACCCTTACTGTTACTTTACAGAGGCCTCAGGCCACAGACAGTTTCCTCTAGCAGGAGTTTTGCTCCAACATCCCCATTAGATGCAGCAGTGATGGATCCATGGAGCAAACATAAATTTATTTTATGAAGCCATATTGAAACAGAACAAGCAGTACTATCAAAAGAAAGCCCTATTCTCCACTAGATCGAAGCACCAGATCACCTAAAACAAATTTAAACACTTCTGCTTAGAAAGAAACAAAAAACCATAAATGCTTTCATAATCTTTTACATTATTTTGACCGGCAAACATATATCTCACAGAAACAGGGGCACCATGTCAGAGACCTGAAACTCATATGTCTTCCCCAGGTGAATGTAAATACTCTATTTTAGAATATGCAGCAAGTGAATTATGTCTGTGGTGTAAGGACTTTGAAGATTTGTAGAGTTCCCAAGTACTCTTTGTGACTTCTT
This sequence comes from Fringilla coelebs, assembly GCF_963513975.1. Taxonomy (NCBI): domain Eukaryota; kingdom Metazoa; phylum Chordata; class Aves; order Passeriformes; family Fringillidae; genus Fringilla; species Fringilla coelebs. The sequence goes on along the minus strand of NC_140032.1, from coordinate 23,540,486 downwards.
TGCCAAAGCCATTTTTGCTGAGCCACAACACACACTGTTATCAGGATGATTTGATGAATTTACTTTCCCAAAAGACAAATGTCATCCTAATAAAGATAAGATGGCAGTGTTCCGCCCTGTGCAGACACACTGCATGTTTGCATCACTCTACATCACAGTCTGGTTTACAGGTTTACTGAAGGCTGTGCCAAGCAGAGGACACCAAGCTGGATTAATACAAAGCTCAACTGGGAAGAAGAGCTTCCCAGACAAGGAAGAAAAGATCCTGCCTTTGTTTGTGGATCTCAAACAGATTACTCAGTTGACAGGGAAAAAAACCAAACACTCAAGGTCCCAAGGTCTCCAAAACCAGAATGGCTTGAAGGATATCTCCAGCTTTGACTTAATAAACTCAAGCAGACAGAATTATGACATTTATTCATTACACAGCATAGTAAGTGATTCACAAACACACATCCCCATGCAAATCACTAATTCCTTTGTTTACACACCAGTAAGTGTATTTTTCCCATTTCTTCAGCTATCACCTTTTTCAGCAGCCTCTACAAACAAGGAAAAGAGATGAGAAAACAGCCCCACGGCACTTGTGTTGTATCAGGTACAGCGGGCAGCCAGACCACCCAGTTCCAATTCACATTACCGGGGACCCCATGAGAAGCGGGTTTGTGAGCATGGACGTGGCTGCTCACACACCAACAAACAGTAAATCCTTGACAGCCGTACACACCCCCTGGTTTTCATCTCACTAACTCTGTGGGGACACATGAGGGATGCTGTGGGGATGCTTCCTACCATCCCTGCGACTGACACTGAGCTTCAAAGCCTCTGCTGTCCCCAGCTCCAGCCAAGCTGGAGGGCAGCAAAGACTAGCGAGAGTCAGGAAAACAAGTCAGCCACGACACCACTCCCCTACTGCGCTTTATTTATGAGAAACAGCTAAACTCGACTCACAGGACAGGCATATAGAAGGACAGCTGGGGGTGAAGCAGCTATTTCTTTGTAAAATCAGGCAAAGCGTCCGTTCATTGAAGCACTGCCTTGACAGGCCCCGAAACTCAACCAGCTCCCCAAAGCCGCGCGGCCGCGGGCGGCGCCACCGCCCTTGGCCGGGGCAGGGGCCGCGGGGCTCGTACCTCCCTCGGGGCCGTGCCGGGCAGGGGTCGCCCCATGCCGGGCAGGGCGGCGGGGCCCCGGCACGGCCCGTCGGCCGCACCCGCCCGGCCCCGCCGCGGCCCACACGCACCAGCGGCACCGCTGAGGGGGGCCGGGGCGCCGCCACTCGCCGTGCTCGGGCGGGGGCTCCGCCAGCACAGGCCCCGCCGAGCGCGGCCTGGCAGCCCGGCTCCATCCGCAGGGGCCAGGCCGAGCCCTCCGGCCCCGCGGCGTCCGGCGGGGGCACAGAGCGCCCGGGCACGGCACGCACGGGGCTGGGGCGGAGGAGCGCTTCCAGAGTTTTCGCTGAACCGACCTCCGGGCACGTCCCTTCGCGGCAAAGAGAGCTGCTCCCACGCTCCCTTTGGAGCTTTGCTTTCCAGTTCTGTTGGGTTTTTAAAAACCCTTTTGTTAAAAAAAGTCCAAACAGCATTAATTGTTGTCGCAAACTCCATGAGCGCGTTTACAGCCAAGTGCTACCGACACTCGCATTCCTCACAGCGCCGAAAGGCCACCAGTGACAGGACTGGAACCCCCCCAAGTACAGGAATAGCCCCAGATAAGGTGCTGGGGTTTCACTTGCACTTGAAATTAGCAGCGTGATCTTGTAATGTTTTAGCTGTCTCGGCCTCTGCTTTTATTCAGAATTTGAAAACATAATTGGGACATGCTTTAAAGTTGTTTCCAGATGTTTTGTTTTTTAAAAAGGGGGGGAAGAGGAAAAAATTATTGAAAATATTCCAATAGTCAACAAATCAGCCATAACCTTTGTCAAAAACCAGAAATGTGCTTTTTTCCCTGTGAAGTTTGTTCCTGTTACATCAATGCTTTCATGGACAACTTTATTTCTCCTGAATAAGGGGAAAACGGCTGTGATTCTGTTAAAATCTGTGATGACTTTTGGAGTGTCATTTCTCCAACAAGATCCTGCCTAGCACCTCACAACAGGATCTGTCACAGGTACGAGTGCCCTTACACAAGGAAGACAGAAGTACAGACTTCTGCAGCAGGGCTGCACAAAAGCTAGATAACCAGGGCTTTGGTATAGGTTGGCTGCACGTTTAGTAAAGCTCAGTACAAACCTTAGTATAGCTGTGTTTTTACAGATTTTGAGGTTACAGAGGTTTTGGGAGTGAGCTGCATTGAAGCCCACAAGCCAGTGCTTGTTATTCCTGCCGAAAACTTGGATGTTAGCCAGATCCCGTTCTGGTATCAATCTTATCAGATATCTAAGCAAACCAAGATGTGACTCTGTGCAATCACATGCATCAGCACTAGAGAATTTGGGGACTTAAAAACAGTGCTTAATTTGTTGATGACACCCCTCTGCTCTGGATATGCTATGTGCTCCAGCACGGCTGGCGCAACTTTGACAGCAGCAATTAGTTACAAAGTGAGCCAAATATGCTGGGTAGACTTTGCACATAGCAGCTCAAACAGATCATGAATCCTTCCTGATAAATGGGTAAAATACATGTTTAATAAGTTGTGTGGATCAATAGGGAAGTATGCTAGCTGCAGTATAGATAGAAAGGAATTTTTTTGCTGGTTTTTCCATTTTGTCCAAATAGATACGGCAGCTCTTTTTTAAAAAGACACAACTGGAAATTGCTGCCCAAAGTCAATTTCATTTATGTGTTCTAATATTTCATCTTCACTTTGAAATAGTTTATTTTGCTAAAAGTTCTGCTAAGAATTTTCAGTATATAGAACTATTTGTCTTTGAAAGAAATAAATATATATTAGCACAACTATCTCATTTCCATTTTGTCTGTGACATTTTGATCTACTGTCTCCTCATAGGAAGCCCCTGTAAAACTTCTTCATATTTTAAGTTGGACTTTTTAGTCTACATGCTTTTAACTTGTTCATCGACAGAGAAAAAAAGGAAACAGTGTTCTGTTCCATCTGGGGCCTTTTTTCCCAGAGTTTAGAATGCTCTGGAGCTGAGCAATCTCATTAGGGTTAATTTGATGCAAGCTGAAGTGGCTCACTGGCTTGCAGGCTCAGCACCCCAGGTAGTGCATGAATGAATTGCTGACAAAGTTCAAATAGAATATCAAGAATGAGAATGAAAGATTAAATCCTACTTCCTTTCAGCGCAACTTGTAGTACTTGTGTGTGTTTGTTAGGCTAAATAATGCCAAATTTGGTACTTTGTTTCATTGAAAGTGAGCAATAGAAAACCATTAGGCTGTTTTATGTAAGATAGTGGTTTAAACTATATCTAGTACTACTCAGGGAGTGGATATGGTAAGATATCCAGTGAGCTTGGTGGCTTGAAGATGGCACAGTGCAGTGAATTGACACTTCTGTGGGAGTGAGATTTCGCTCCTAAGTCACAACCTTCATCTCAGAGTCCACCAGCCTATATTTGAAGCTAGGGATCTTTTTTTCCTAGATACATAATTTATCTGATTTTTTATCTGACCACTCCCTCTGTATCATAAGGTCTTTCTGACCTCATTTCTAATGCTGTCCCTCATCCTTAGTACTCTGAATACTGTTATGTATTGGCAGACTGTCACATCTCATTACTCCTCTCCCTTTCTAGATTGTTGCTGAACAAAAAAGTTGTCAGGATATAAATTACTAAAGAACTCCACTGATGACTTCCCTTCATACCTTTCCTTAAAATCTTTTTGCCAGTTATTCATCCGTACAAGGACATTCTTTCGTACCCTTCTTATTTTGAAATTACAATCCCAGTATAATAAATTATGCAGAGGCAGAAAGATCAAAATCTGCCATACTGGTCATACCCACAAACTGATATTGTCCATGTTGATTTCTGACACTCAATTTCTCCAAAAAATCAAGAAATGTCAAATATGTGATTTTTCTAGTGAAGGACCAGGTGCTGACATGGTATAGTAAAATCTAAGAGATCATAGGAGTTTCAATTCATTTAAGTAGAAGTTTTGATTACTCATTGAATTCACAGGAACTTGGGTTTAATGGCTTGTGAAGTTCTTCATAATTAAAGACCAGTAAATAATTTACTTAAAGCAAGTAAGATGTCATTAACATTCTGTACCAGGATGCCATGTGTAACAGGCACATCTGTACTTAGCACCACGGTGTTATTGGTGGCCATGGAACCTCACCCTGCATGGGATTGCTCTCTTTTGGTAGCTCTTTCAGACTAGATGAAATATGTGAGAAAGGTTGCCTTTTTTTTTTGACCCAACACAGGTTGCCAAATTAATATGTAAACAGACCTATTATATAGTAACTGGGAGTTGGTAAGTGAACAAAGACTTCACTAGTTTTAATCACTCTGTAAGTAACTGTGGTTTCAGTGAAACCGAAAAGAATTTTGATGCAGAAATGTTAAGAAATTTAATTGTTCAAAACTGATAGTCACTGCAATACTTTGTTTCATTCAAGGGTGTTTTTGATTCACTTTTCAAACCATTTAACAACTACCACTTGTTAAACTTAAAACCTTAAGGGAGCTGTAGTGGGGAAAAACATATGAGATGTTATCTTAAATTCCTTTTTTCTTTTATGTCTTTCCTTCTTGTTGAAGTGTTACATTTACTGTAAATTTCTGAAATACACATCAGTATCCTGGTTATGGTCAGCTTCCCTGCTTCAGAACTGGAAGATTTAGGTTCTAGACCAGTGTTTTTCATTAGATTTATAAACTAATCTGAATTCAGTATAATAACTTCAACCTTAAATCTTCAACTATTCAAGCATACGCAAAGAACCGCCTGCACTCGAATGTAAGCTGAAAGTGTAGGACAGACAGAGGAAGTACAGGTGATAAACAAGTCCTCCTCCTTTGCTTTTCTAGTCTATTTGCAAATCCAGTCAAAATGTCCATTCAAAACCCATTCAAAATGTCCAGTCAAAATGTCCATTCAAAACCCATTTTTTACATTTAGTTTTTCTAGGTTATTTAATTTTATTTTCAAAGGTAATGGCCAAATGAGTCCAAAAGCTGCTAATGGCTACTGAATGATCAACTCTTCACTGGAAAGCTTGCCCAGGTACGTTTTATGCTTAACAACTGAGATTTTATTTAATTTTTATCTCCTTACACTTGCAAGAAATCTTATATTAGGCTTTACAATAAGGGGGAAAAAAGGTCTCTTTTGCTATGGAGTGTTATAAATTTACATCATTCACTCTTCTGACCAATTATTTTACAGCTGGGAGGACTGGAACTCAGAATAACACAGAACAACTAGCAGGAATTGTCTTGAAACTAACAAATGCCCTGGTAGAAAACATTAGGATAACCAAAGCATTATTTTAGCAGTTGGAAGTGTGGAGGACAAGGAAAAGCTGATGACAAGGAAAGCTCAGGAAGAAATCTGAAGATCAGGCACCAGAATAGTTGCTATTAATAAGATGTGTAGGAGCTTGAAAAAAGAATGGAGGAATATGAGCTGCTTCAGAGATAATAGGAGTAAGAGACAGAGGATAAAGAGCCAAAATTTCTAGCCAGAGGCTATCAGAAAAGGAGCAGAGCAAATTAGTGGAGTTTTCTGTCACACAGAAGCCAGAGGTACAAAAATCACTGCAGTGGTAATTAACATTTTGGTCACTCATGACCTTAGCTTTCAAAGTCTTCAAATATAATTATTATTATTATTCTGTAAAATCACAGCAGCCAGGGTATTAATAAAACATTCCTCTTCAGATATACTCTTTCATTACAGTACAGATTATGTAAAAGTATTTCTATCATTTATTTACCAAGATCATGCAAAACTGAGTTCCTTATTGCTCATGGTTATGACCTCTAGCTAATATAGTAATCATTACTGCTAACATTAAGATTCAAGAGTGATTTTCTGTTCACAAATACTTTTCATAGACAGACAGACATAAATTCCTGTTGGTATACATGGTCAATTATCAAAATATTATTGTTTAGCAAAGCTAGACTTTGACATAGTCATACAAAAAGCCACCCTCTTCAGATACTCTTAATATAAATATGTGTGTATATATATATATGTACATATGTATATATGCATATTTTTGTCATTTATATAAGAATATATAGTATAAATATATTAATATTATATATCTATATTAAGATATTTATTGTTTATATCTATATATAACTGTAGATATATATTTAAAATATTATTCCTGGAAGTTAAGAACAGGAGAGCAATTACCAGTACAAATATTTCCATCTGTAATCTAATTACAGCTCAAATGTAAGGACTTAACATATAAGTCATCTCAGTTGCTAATGCTCATCCTTTACCAAGCAAAATAAAGCTACTGCATACATTCCATAGAAACCATTAGTGCAAGACAATGTTCAGTTATGCTAATACAAATAAAATTGCAAAGATATCTGCCAGGAAGATAAAGGAGATACAGCACAGAGAAATAAAGCACAGTCAGATAATTTGACACCAAAAAGCAGCAGCTATGTGGTCTGGCAAGATATGAGAGAAGACATTCTTTCACCTTTCAGGGACAACACATTCTGGTTTAAGTGACATAAACATCTCCTTTAATTTTCATCTTGTACATAAGTAAGCACACCTATACAGAATGGAGAGCCCTGGAGCTGTACATGCATAATGAATCAAGCCTCAAAAGATTTGTTCATATCCCTACAGCTGCAAAATTAAATAATAACCTGCTTCATTAGTACATATTTTGTGGTACATGTCTAAAGTGGTGCTCAACACTTCTGTTGTCTGTTTTCTTCCTTTCTTCTATAACTTAGGTTCATAGACAGTCTGAATGTCTAGGATAACTTCAGCAGATGTGAAGAAATGAGACCCTCTGTTCTTTTCCAGCACCCCTGCACAGGTAACCCTAGACACCAAGACAGATTTAGGCTCCTGGGGGGTCTATTCAACCTTTCACAACTTGCGTCTACTGAGCTAAATTTAAACACTCCTACTGAGTTTAGTGATACAGGATTGGGCTTTGCCTCTGTCCAGGTAATATCCACCTGTCAGATTTGAGATTCTTAGTTCATTGTGCCCATTGTTCCAACTTACTTTCATTCCATTCACAAGGAAATAGTAAGTATCCAATTTTGTGGGAGGACTGGTGTTGTAGGGTTGTACATTTTCCCTTCCCCACTCTGACATTTTACACTGTTGTTGATACCCCTCTTACTATGATGACAGTTTCAGTTACAGGGACCACAAATCTGTGCCTGCTAGTTTTCCCTAAAATCCAAATTCGCTGCTGCCTATGTCTCTCCCCGATCCTGTCTCTGCTCTATAAATCAAGGCCAAGGTAAACTCTGAAGAAGGCATTAAGGTATCTGTGGTCTAAACCAAATGAAGACACCTGCTGCTTATGCCCACAAGCACCCACTTCACTGTGTTTAATTTTATTGTCAGCATAATCAATGATATACCCAAGAATCTTCTTGAGCTTGGTTCATTTTTTTTCCTTTTTCTGGAGGGGAATTCCAGTTTTCAAATTCCTTCCATCTGCAAATGAGTCTCCGGCCCTTTTCTTACAAAACTGGGAGTATCTGTCTGCCAGATCAAACAGCTCTTACAGCTCTGGCTGTTTATACTGGGTACCTTGTAAGAGCAGGGGTGATTTAGCAGAAGAGCCTTGCATTCCAGTAGCCTTCCCCATGACTCACTATCATCTAATAGCACACTTTTCAGCCCAGACTGTTTTTGTGTTTCTTAAGTGTTTGTAATATGTGTTAGGAAGTGATATAAATAAAAACTGCAAAGCCTAAAAAGACAGAGATGAGTACTCTAAGCACGTGTTGTTATTATTACTGTTGTTGTTATTATTGCAGTCCAGTAGATTTTGCAGGCAGAAAATACCATCTTTGTGAGGGTTTTCCTACTTTCTCTCTGTGCTGGAAACTAAGTAACATAGTAACCAAGAATTGAATCTCAATTGAATGTCAACATGCTGACTTTGCAACTTAAGGTGCACACCTGTGTTACAGACACCTTTCTGATTAACAGCATTCATCACTGTGCCTGTATGCAATTTTCTCTGCTGATGAAGCTGATTTCTCTTTCAGAAATCTTGGGCACTGCTCTGCAGATAAGAATATTGCAGAGAAATCTGTGAGTCTAACTCTCCTTGGAATGCGGCCAACCATTTAAAGTCTCAAAATTAACTCAGCCCTATTCACAAGATCAATCACTTCTCTCTCAAATGTGTTTTATGTGAAGCAGATTTGTGAAAAGTGTTTTTTAAGCAGTGACATTTCATTGCAGCAATTGTGGCAGTGCATATGCATCATCAGGTCATTGCCTAGGAAAGAGATTGCTTGACCCATTATGCAGCCACAGCCATAAGAAATACTGTGCTTCTATTTATTGCTTTTACCATTTGCAACTCACTTGGTAAGGTTTTTTTGAGTGAAATTGTCCATTTTTTGCCTTTTCCCTTTGTGACAATCTTCCAGCAATAATGACAAAATAGTCTGTTAATAACATGAATGGACAAGTTTTTTAGTGTGATCATTGCATTCTCACCAATACCTAGCAGAACTGATAATGAAAAGACACATTCTTAGCCCTGGTAAGTCACAGTTGCATTTTTATCTTCTTGAACAAACAGAAATGAGACAGTCCTCCCAAACAAAGATTAAAAGAATTTAATTCACTGAACAAGCAGAGGCAACATACAAGTATTCATCAAAGCCAGAAGGATAAAGAAGAGAAACAGTGGTTTTGAATCACATTTCTGTTCTGGTATTGTGCTGAAGTTCAGTGTTGCTCAGGACATAACCTAAAACTAGAAGCAAGTTGCCGCTGTTTGCCTTCTGATACATCTTAGATTAGTGGCTTTTTTTAGGCCTTTTGTCTGTAAAACGGGTAACCTGCATACCCCAATGACTTTTAAAGCTGTCTTTATGTTGTGCAATAGAACACTGCTAGGGGTTGAAGCCTGTTTCTCACAGTGCCCATCATTTCCTCTCTTTGTGTTCCTCACTTTAAGCCTGGTTTCTTTCAGGGAGTGAAGAACAGATGTGACCTGTTATAATGTCTGGCACTTCCCTAGCCTGTATCCTGCAGTGTTTAAGTACTCTAAGAAATGGGGCAGGCTTCAGAAAGCGCAGCCTTCCAACTGATTTCATGCATCTAATAATAGCCTCTCAGGCAAGGAACTGTGCATGTGCCTCATGCAAGCAATCACAGTGTCAAAGTAGACAGAGACATACAGGCTACAAACTAGGAAAAACAGTTTTACAGGCTGCTGACAGGTTTCTGTTCTTTCCATGCAGGAAAAGACATCAATTCTATATTGGAATGGTCAACATGGAGATAAGAAGACAATTTTCTTCCCCGTGGTTTTAGTATAAAAGGATTTATGCAGCTTTTACTGTTCTCATTGAGGACTGGACTGAGTCTGTCTTGCATGTGATTTTATGGCTTGTTCACTTTTTTGCATTACTCAGTTGATGTTGGTGATAAGGTTGCACTTTCTGAATGGTTAAATTTGTTAATATTAATAGCTAGAGATATCAAAAGCTGTTGTGCATTGCTGTGATCATGCTAGCTTTTCAAGCAAAACTTTCTGAACAGAAATAGCTTGTCTGTCCTAGATCAAAACAGCCATCAGGCTTCCATTTAAAATTTCACTGATTCTGCATCTGTATTCTAGTCTGGTTCAAGCTAAATAACACTGTGTACATTAGCATTTCACAGCTTAGTAATTGTTCTCAAACATTTTGAGTTTCCGTAGAGACTATTGGAATTTTATCTATTGCTTTTCATACGAGAAAAACCAGCTCTCTTCAAAATACTGCAAAGAAACTTAACAGGGAAATACTAAAAAAAGGATGAGAGTATAAAAGATTGTAAGTATGTTCCCATTTATCATAATCTCTTTTTTTCCCAAATCATTACATATATTAAATTCTTTGTGAAGCACTCATTCAGTTATGCTAGCAAAGGATACCATGACATTAACTTGCAAAATGACATGGAAGGTTGTTGCTCCTCTGTTCTTTCACTTGTTAAAACCTTCAGTGATATTGTTAATCAAATAGAAGCACTGCAGGGGCCTGAGTTTTCATCTTTTTATGTAGTGAATGAAACACTGACTTTGATATCAGTATTGTATTTATTGGCAATTTGAAGATTTTGTTCTTCCTGACAGGGCTTCTGAATTTCCCTTGATCTGTAGAAGTAGCATTGAGAGGAAAATATAGGGATGCAAGTCTAAGCAACTTTTTTCCTTTCTGAAACAAGAGCTCCAATATTATATTATATATATTATAATATCTTATATTATATTTAAGTTACAGAAAAAGTTCTCAATTATTTAGTCTTTTCTAATTTATTAAATCCCTGTCTTGTTCGTCCAAATCAACTCCGCTTGGATTCAGCAGTGCATTATTAGTCACAAGAAATCCCTGGGCAGTCAAAATACTACTTAGCTCACCCAGTTTGAATTAAAAATGTCCTTGTTACATGGAATTGCATATTTCCTAAATTTATGTGTTCAGGTGATTGGCAGTTAGAAAAACTGACAAAGATTTCTAGAACGAATGAAGAGTATTTTACTTTTGCTTGAGGATATTCACCCTGCAGATTCATCCCACTTAATTAGTGCAATTTTTTACTGAGATGTACCAGTGAGAAGGAGAAACAATTAATAATGGTCATTTCAGTGATATTCTGATAAAGAATCTGAACATTGTCTTCTAAACAGGCATTGGATTGCTCCTAAGAAATCTTCCAGATTTAATTTCTCACGTTTGTGTTGGAAGTTCACAGCATGAAATCCAATGATCCATTCAGAACCTACAGCAAAAATCTCACACTGTTTTTACAGATTTCAGTTCTGGCACTTGGCTGCTTTGGCTCAGCAGTAATTCCCTGGTGATGTGAAAGCTCCCAGAATGTATGGAAAGGATATCTGTGGTGTAGGGGGCTATTCTCCTCACGTGAAAGATTTCTGGTAGTGATTTGTGTTACAATTTCAGCCAAGAGAGCAGTTAATAGTCGTTTAAACCTGATCTGATTGCTGAATTTCCTATGGTTCTGCTACTTCCTGGCACTGTTCAGACTCTGCCAGTTTACTTTGCAGAACTCAATCCACAGTGGTATCCTGACACCTACATAGAAGGAAATTGAATAATACTGCCATCTATTTCTTCACATGAGAAGAATTCCAGAGGAAAAGCAATATTCCCAAACTGAACTTTGGCAGAATGTTTTTTAAATTGAACATTACAATGAAATTCTGTAATGTTACACTGAATTTACCATACAAAAGATGTATATAATTTCAATAGAAGACATTGTCAGTTTGGCAGTGTTTCATCAGACATCTCAGTTATCTGATTGCATTAATGCTACATATCCAGATTCTCCTTGTTCTGGTGTTATATCTCTCCCCACTGGAATCCAAGCCCTGGAGTCAAATCAGAAAATATCCCCTACTCTTTGAACATGTTGGATCAAAGGAATGAATGACATCTCTGATCTCAGAGAACAGAAAAAGCACACACTTTGGTAAGATCTTGCTCACTGTTAAGAAACCATGACTGGAGACACAACACAGGATTAAGAGAGTTAGAGCCAACCAATAAAGTCCAGAGCTCAAACTTAATCTGTAACTGAATTAATGTGATTTCTGGTGCTAATGCTCATTCAGTCCCACACTGAAAATTGCAGATCCAACATTTATGTGTTTGGAACATAATGTTTAAATATCATAAAAGTCATTAAGCTTTTCTCTAGATAAGCTTAATTTAATCACAGCCTTTCTGAGCCCCCTCATAACAATCTGGGTTTTTCTCCTACATTCCTGATGCATTGACATCACTTCAACTGCTATGAAGAAAGATCACCTTCAATCAATAAAACAGCGACATTAGCTGGTTCAGCAAACTCCTCAGGCATTAAGGAGATGTTGTGGAGTCAAGTGCTCTCTGTTAATTGTTTCATTCAGACTGCTGGGGGAAAAGTGGCCATGTGCAGCTAGTGCATCCCAAAGTGCATGCAGTGCACCAGCCCTAAACGCTGGAGCTGCCAGGAGCGGGCAGCGAGCTGTGGCCCTGTGAGAGCTGCCTGCCGTGCCCTCGGGAGCGCCGCCGGTGCCCGGCCCGGCATTGCCACCTCCCGGCCCAGTCCCGGCGGTCCGGGCCGGCATTCTGCGGCATTCCTCTCCGTGCCGGGCAGCCCGAGCGTGGGAGCGGCTCAGGCTCTTCCAGCCGACGGGCAGTGCTGCTGGGCTCGGGCCATATGGGAAAGGCTGGTGAGCGGGGAAACATGAGGCACAATAGCACTGGGAATGCCGTCGTGTAAGCCCCGTGTGACAGCATGAAGGTGCTTTCATGTATGTGAGGTTTGTGGGTTCACATAGGACACTGCAGGTCCTCAATGTATTTTCAAATGCTAAGGCTGAGAATCCATTGTTGCACCAGGGACGCCCTCACCCATCCACTTCACTGGCTTTACATGTTGCTGGCTGATTTTTGGACAAAGTTCAGTATTTCTTAACTGGCGCCCAGAACAAATGAGCAGTAGCCTCATTTTCCTTGCCTCCATTTATCTCACCCTTCTGTATAACCAATAGCTGGTAGGAACATACAACATTTGTCCATCACAAAAGTAAACCTAAGCCTAAAACATTTGTTCATTTGACAAATGGGTTAGAGCTAATGCCTTTTCACCACACCTCTAATCCTAGGATTTCTTATCACCTCTGTGTCAGATATCACTGGTGTAATGGCACCTGAACACTCTGTGGCCATATCAGTGCAAAGTCTGATGGCTTAACTTAAGCTGTTGCACAAGGCAGTTCAAGTGAGGCTGGGGGATATTGCATAGATGATAGAAAATGCCCACATGTTTTCTTCCATCAGCAGAACTGAGAGGGACACACATTCAGAGGGGAGCATACAGCTGGCAGCCATATGCATTGTCAATCTCTGGTATTTTTTTCAGTGAATACTTTGTGTATGACTTCCATCATGCCTTTCGCTGGGAGCTTAGAGCTTGGTCTTATTTAGAGTAATTCCATTTAAATATTCCTCAGCTTGCTGTGTATGAAACATTTTAACATTAAATTTAGAAAATGCACCCTCCCCTTGCAGTTTTACAGGTGCATTTTCTATTTAAATCTCATTAATACATGAAAACATTAAAGTGCTGAGTGGTTAATAAATATAACAAAACCAGCAGAAAAAAATTATATAGTTAGCATTATATATCTTTTCTTCTGTGCCTCTGGTGAGTATGCCCAGCTGTAGAGCAGTCAAGGAGCCATTTTAATTAGAATTTAAATTAGATTTTGTAGACCTGTGAAGAAGAAGGAGGCAAAATCAGGCCAAAAGATACTACCAACTGCAGAGAAACTCATCACGTACCAGCAGTGTCCTGGTAAATAATGTTCTCTAGCATGATAGCACTGGAAAACAGAGGCATTGCAAGCTCTATCACAGAGAGAGTGCTTATGTGAGGACTTCAGAGCAGCAGGCATAAAGAGGGTTTCTACATATTTGAACCTCTCAGGAAGACATGTAAGACAGGGAAACCTGAGCTATCAGCAGTGGTTTAGATTTCCTGCATCAGTAGCTTTATATGTCGTTTTCCAAATTAAAAACTAATTTGATTAAAATTTTGTAGTATCTTGTGTCAAAGTTAAGGCTTCTTTTTTCCTCTGGGCAATAGTACAGGCCAGTCTTCAGGACTGGCAGTTCAGCACTTTCACCACCTTTCCATTAAAATGAATTTAAATGTTAAAATAAAAAGTCTCTGGGTCTGCTGTTTCTCTAATAGAGCAGACTCATGGTGCTAATTGATAAGCAAACTTCTCAGATCCTGTTTTTTCCTAGATGCAGGTCGTGAACTGAAACTCAAGGTGCTGACTGGGTAAAAGCGTCAACCTTTGGGGTCCCACAGATCATAACATTTACTGCAAGGTCAACTGCTGTAATATGGATGCTGACTTTTGAGCTGTTTGTTCAATTAGTCATCAGAGTGCTGTGAAATTAGGTGTCTGAACTGGTACTGACTAATGGGTGTATCACAGTAATTATCAGTGCATTTTGCCATATTTTTTTCCTTGCTGTGGAATAATCACAGAGTATATAACACGCATGCAAGCCAGAAGGGAACATTTTTTCTTCCATAAGGGCTAGTGGTATATAACTGCACTGTTTTATGTCTGCTGGTATGTTCAGGGTTTTCCCTTTATTAAATGACGAAACGTTTCATTCAGCTCGGGAAAATGACTGGTCTTGGCAGCTGCTCCCAGCACAGAGAGCAAGGAGCCGGTCTTTCCTTTTTTTCCTGCAACTCTGCTGCTTTTCCAGCAGGAGGAGCTGCAGGAACGAGGAGCCAATTCCTCTCGAACTTAGACTAAGGAAAAATACCTGAGATCATTTGTCAGGAAAGTTCTCCTTCGTCTATGCTACTGTACAATAGGTCAAATACCAGATATTTTTGAGAGAGTCATTTATTATCAATCGATTTATTCTTCGTTTTGCAAGGAGTAAAAGGTCTATCAAGTAATTAAGCTAATGCTTTCCAAGCCCCAGTGTTGAGTACTCATGTATAGCAAATCTTTTGAGTTTCATCTCTGTTATTAGCCATTGAGTACATGACAGCTGTGCAAAAAAAAAAAAAAATCCAGGTAGAAGAGACATAAATATGGTTGAAAGGGGCAGTATAGGTTTAGCTTTTTATTACTTAGGGCAGGATTTTTAAACAAACAGAATAGTGCAACTAAACAAAGGAAACTGAAATGTCAGCATAAATCAATTGACTGTGCATGATAACATATATTTAACTATGGATAAAAGGAAGTTTGGCTATCTATTCAGCATGCAATTTTTCCTGTACCTTTCTTGTATATTGGTCTGTTTCATGAGTAAATGTATTCATCCTGCTGGTGTATCTTCATCTATATCCTTGCTCTTTTTCATGGAAGTTTTTTCTTATTGTTCATTTGTCTTACCTTAGGACTCTGTCACAAACAGATCCTGTGACAAGTGCTCTGCATGGGTTTGATTTCATTCCTACACATATGCCAACAAACACTTTTGTACTTGGGAAAATTATGCAATGGCAGCATATAGACAACTTACATGCTCTAAGTTAAGCAAGTGCAAAGCTCTCTATAGGATTTTGGCCTTATTCATAGCAGGTTTTACATCTGGTTAGGTTTTGCTTGCTGCTTTGTTCCTCATGTCTCTTTCTCAAACTGTGCAGTGTCACAGTGATATTTTTTCCTTCTCTCATTAGGTATTTGTTAGACCAAGACATATTACATTTCCTTTACATCAAGTTGGGCCATTAATAAACTGGAAAATAACTGGCCAGATCCTAAAAGCATTTTACATTTGTGCACAGGCAATTAATATAGTTATTTGGCACCCCAACACCTGGATACTTATACCATCCTTTTTACCTGGCTCCCTTTTATAAATGCTCAGTGTGCAGCTCTGGTAGAGCTTTGCACTCTGGCACAGGGTGTCACACCACTTCCTTAATTAGGTGTGCATTTAAACTGAAACAGAAGCAGCCTCCAGGCCAGGTAGAAAATATCCAAATCTAAACTGTCTGGAAGTTTGGGTTTAGATATGAGTCCAGATCTTCACTATCTCTGAAGCAGTCTTTTTGGGTGGTTCTCTCAATGCTTCCCCAGAGTTCCAGAGCCATGCTCATAAGCGTTGATGTGACAGAATATTGCAGAATATATCACCTTCCAGTCATATTCATATGCTCTTCTGCCTGCTGGTTATAGCAGCCTGGCAAACTCCTGAATCCAGATAAAATAGTAGCAGAATATTACTGAGGTGAAGTTTGTCTTATCTGCTTGTTTCATCATATGGTCAAAGGATGCATTAGCAACCACTTCACTGGGAATAAATTTATGTTGGTCCTGCCACAGAGTTGTTACACTCAGGAATTGCTTCAGTCGGGTTGAGATGGACAAATCCCCCTTCCAAAGAATGGGTGAGGCAAAGTCAAAGCTTGTTCTGGAAGCTTTCCAAGCCAGACTAGGTAGTAATGTCAGATCCTCTCCTTCCTTTAATCAAAAGAGTGAACTTTCAGCATGTGTCACTGTGAACATGTTTATTTGTTTAGTTACTTGATGAGGTGGAAACAGGACATGGTCACAAGGGATAGCCACAGAGCAGCCAGGCTGGGAGTGTTCCTCACAGAGCTGTGCAACCAAAAAATGAAGAAAATATGAAGCTTGGCCGCCTCTGCCTCAAAAGGCAGGATCACCATGGTGTTGAGGGAGAATGCAATGAAAAGAGGCTGCAGCTGCACATATACCACTCTGGAGGGGTTCTAGGAATTTCCCCATGTCTGCCAGCCCAAGATCCTGATGCATGCAAAATATTGTGAAACTGTTGTGGATGTTTGTGTTTAAGTAGGAAACTGAAGATCCAGTGTGTTTGGCATCTTTTCTTCCTGACTTCTAATCCCTTTCAGGCAAGAATCTTAGGCTAGAAACAGGTGGATCTTGAGGTGTAAATCTGGTGTTGTTGCATCCTGACAGCTGCATGCACACTCATACCATCTCAGCATTGAAATGCTGGCATTTGAAAATATGGAAGGGTGAAAAAGTGGACCTACATTTGATAGTATTGTGAAGGAATTGCACTGCTTCTGAAGGTTGCCTGATATCTGCACTTGCTTTGAAGTCAGGGCAACTAGATTTTTTCCAGTTTCTATGCCTGAGTTAATGTGCCAAGAGAAACACAGGGACTCTCTCAGTCCTATTGTAAGCCTAGTTGAGACACAGGGATGGATACCCACCATTGTCTTCCTCACACTCTTTTCTGGAGGCCTCTCCTTTGTTTACTGTCTCCTGGAACAAAATTTTCCTGCCACCCTGTTCAGACTACAAAGAAAGTGATTTTTGTTCCCCTTTCATCACTTGTATTTTATCAACAATCACCTTATCTCCAGCCTGAAAGGTGTCTTCATTTGAGTATAGCTCCAGGCTTCCACTTAAAACATTACAGACATGATACTTCTGAGTCTGTTGAGAGCAGTGATCCTGCTCCAGTGATCCTTTAAAATATGTAGATATAAAAAGTCCAGAATTAGTAGTACTTCACCTCTGTAAAATAATTACTTATTAGATTTTTATCAAAAATAAGGGTGCTTAATTTTCTCTCTGAATATGTCTAGGGCTTGCACAATTTTTTTGATCACCAATGTTCTAATTATATAAAATAGATGTCAGTGTAAACAAAAAGCATCTTTTCTCAATACTTAGAAAAATATAAGTGGATTTAAATAAGTATAATATGGTGTTTGATTTTGAAAGATAATAGATTTATCATCAAATGTCAGATAAACTCAGAGTTTGGCTTGATTCTACCTCAATTTCACAATTTAAAGGCAATAAAACATAAGTCAATAGACGATCATTTTAAATTCCCATAGTTGATGAATAACAGTTTTAAGGGAATAATCCCTGTATCTTTTTATTTTAGATACAGTTAACTGTGTCAAATTTCTGAAGAAATGTTACATCAAATGTGTATCTGTTGATAGGTTCCCCAAGCTTGTGACAAATTGGGTAGAGATAAAAAAACAGACTCTTTGGTTTTAATACACAGCAAAAGAATATTGAAAGTATTCTTCTTGGATACAGATTCTTGTAGTGAATGGGTATCACCATCAGAGTGGAGTCTTATTCTGGCGTTTCTTGGTAGAACAAGAAAGATTTGTGTATTTTAATGGAATATCTCTATATAATAGTCTGCACAAAGGTTGAGTCCCTAGTCCTTCTGCCCCACTCCCCCCTGCCTATGAAAAGGAAAAATTACTGCTGTGTATTTACTGCAGTTTTTCTTCATTTACTATGTGCCCTTTAGCTCCCTGATAGGTAATTAATAATATATTTGGTCTTGGGGTTATTTGTATTTGTAACTTTACTCTTGGGGAATCTTAACCAGTTTGAACTGTATCTGACCTCATTTTTCAAGTTTTTCTTAAGAGCAAAGTTATTAATCTTCAGATTTCTCAAGCTGAATCATGCATTAATGTTCTCAAAGTAACAGCCACAAGAAGTCCCTGCTAGCCTTTTGCTTCATTCAAATTTTGTTTGGGTAGTTACCATACTAGCTAACCAAGAAAGGTAGTTTCAAGCTGTGGCCTCACAGATTTTTTTTGCACTTAGAGTTTTGTTCTGATGTCATGAGTAGTACAATGCTGGCGTAATCAAAAGTATAGTCATGTCCTTGAATGCTATTAAAATCACTTATGCATCACTTAAATCATGACAGCCATACATGCATGCACATATGCACACATTCATGAGGGTAAGGACTTTGCTAGTTTGGTAGGAGTCACTTCAATGATGCTTGTTACTAACCAAAACCTTAAAATAACAGTAATAACCACTACTGGACTTTCAGATACATTTTTTTTGGTCCATCTTTTGTATTGACATGCCTCCTCTTTTTTTTTTTTTTTTTTTTTTTTCCCACAAAACTAGCAAACCACTCGTTTCTAATGTAAAGAGAAGGCAGAGCGTTAATTGTTTGAGTGGAACATGGGGATAACAAGTACAATGATTCCCAGGATGCATTTAGTGATCCTGAAAGCTGAGCATCAAAGCATTTCCCTTTGTTTCACGTTCTCACAAAGCAAATCTATAGAGGCACATGATGAATGTAATTTTCCTCCCCTTCTCTTCTGCAAGGACTGTTCTGGCTTCCTGCTGTTGTCCCTGTTCTCCATTTTTGCCTCCATTCCTGGTGCATGTCTGTGCCATGTCTGTGCCACTGATGGCTTTTGTTGGCAGGTCACATGTGCTGCATGTTGCCACACAACTCCTTGCCCTTCAGAAAACCCTTGAACTCCACTTTCTCCTTGGATAGCACAGCAGTGTGCCAGCAGCTCCTTATTTTTCATGCTTAAACCACCTAGGTTGTGTAAGAGGCACACTGTTGCTTTAGAGAGTTCTTTGTGGTGGCTTTTGATATAGGAGAGCACAACCCGTATGTGGCAGAAAAGGCAGGAATGAGAGCTGTTTCCCAAAGTTCTCATTACTAGTCTGACCAGTTCAATGAGTGAACAATCCATTTCTCTCTGTTCCTGTCATGGCAAAAATATACTGTGTATATTTTTGCATGCTGCTGATCCCAATAGCATTGCTCATTTCACCCAAATTCATGTAGCTTGAGTTATGCATTAATTTTGGAGGTCCCCACTAGGGGTGGCATTACAGGGAGAGATTTCCATCTATGTGAATCCTACCCCAAATTCCTCTGAGGCAGAGAGTGCCCAACTTTCAAATCGCTTCCTTTCCAGCTCCAGAGAAGGTGGAAATTTGTGAACCTGTACACCAACTACAACCCCCATCTGCTGAAAAGCAGGGGATTCAGGGAACTGGCATCAATGGCCAGAGCCACTCAGTGGGAAAAGGTTTGCAAGGGAAAAAAAAGGAAAAAGAGAAAGATCACTATTTATCTCCTCCAGAACTGACTAAGCAGCTGTATATCTTCTCTAGGGGTCATACACAATCAGGATGGCAGGAGCAAGCTCAGCAAATTCAGGGTTGAAAGCCTCTTGGGCAAGCAGAGGCTTTGCTGGTAGAAGTAATGTTTGTGCTTCCTTAGCCTGCTTCAGTGAATCCATTCTTCACTGCTTGTAATCTTCAAGTATTCTAGATCTTGCTGTTCTGTTCTACAGACCTTTATTCCATGACAAATAAATGGAAGTTGCAGTTTGTGACCTTTTTCTGCCTCTACACATGCTGAATATGAAATTACCACTACAGTAGACTAAGGAACATCCATGTTAGCTCATCCCAATTAGACAATAAATAGATCTGCTGGTTCCTGCACATGCAGTGGAATACTGGAAAACTGAAGTGTTTTCCTGTGTTTACCCATGGCTGTTTATATTTCAGTATGCTTCCCCTACATGTCACTATGGTCTTACTTTGAAGTCTTGGACTAAAACTAGTACTGCACTAATTTCCAAAGCCTTTGTGTACATAAAAGGGCTGCTAATATGCCAAATACCACTAGTAAATGCTGAATTTCACCATGTAGAAGAGATGGGCTGGGACAGGTTTCCAGGTTTCCATTCAAATGCATCCTTCAGATGTCTCCCTAGGAAACAGGAGAAGCTTTTAATTTGAAAAACGCAAGGCAAACCTTTTCCATGGGCTTATACAAGTCAGAGACCAAATGTCTGCACTTCACTTTGCTCTTAGGAATCTGCAGGTTCTGGTGCTTGTGAAGCTGAAGACCTGCATTATGTAGCTCTCATCACAGTTTTCAACAGATTTCTCTTAATATATGAGCTTCCTTAAATATCTTGATATCAGACAAAAGAGCCATTGTTCAATAATGTCAGAGAATGAGATGGGGATTAGTATTATTCCACCAATCTAGTATATGCCTGGATAAGAATTTTATTTCCAGTAAAGTTTTGAAATTCCTTTGCAAGGCAGAATTAACTTAAACAGAGAAAGTTGAACCGTACATTTTCCTACATACTAACTCAACCCTGTGCAGCTCCAGTGCAACAGAAATTTTGAATGGGACCTATTTTTAATTTCACCTCTTCTTTCTTCATAGATATGCTTAGGTACTCATTCCCACAACTGTACAGTCCCATCATGCCTGCAAACCTGCAATTTTCTCTGAGGGCTGGAAATGAGCACCAGAAATTTAAAAAGTGGGATGAAATGCTTATGTTTGCAGTGCTACTGAAAAAAAGACCTGTGAAACCACAGGTGTACTATGGTGCCTGGGCAGCTGTGAGACCCTGGTGTGTTTTTTATTGCAGACCTCTTGCTCTGTGGAAGGTGGACAGATGGTGAGGGTTTATCTCTTACAAGGCAAACATTTGGCTACCTCTTCTGTAGGAGTTTTTGACTACTTTATATCATGTCAGGAATACAAATACGGAAATTTGAAGCCAAAACAAGTCTTTCACACTACACCCAGAAATGCTCGATTGCTTGGTACTTTACAGTTCATCAAAATCTGGCAAATTCTTGAAAACAATTAAGCCAATCTAAGTCAAAATTCAGAAATATTGAGTCAGATTTATACTATGACAAAATTTCACCACGCTGGATCATACATCAGCTCTGTAATCAAGGAAAGGCTGTTATGCTGCTTATTTAATGTACTGTTATGCCAGATGAGGAAACTGAAAGGGCTTCCACACATCACTCATTTAGCAAAGCTCCCACTAACTGCAAACCCCTGGTTAAAAATAAAGAATAAAAAAAAAGGTTTAAAAAAAGTGTAAATAAAATTTTTACAGATATCAGAAGGAATTTAAGAAAGGTGCACTAGATCTTGTACACCTTGTGTTTTACTTCCACTGAAGTTTCCCCACATACTTTACAAATGCTTGCTTTAGCTGATGAATTTAAGACTATTATTCAGTACAATGTGTTTGCAAACACTGGAAGGGAATGTTTTTCTCCAGTGAAAAGGGTTCTTTCACATAGCTATGTTTTCATTCTTTGATGTGGGTGAGGTAATCTGTGCTTTGGAGTGTTTAAAAAGTGTTAAAAAAAAAAGAAAGAAAAATCTTCTATATTTTCTATATGTTAGATCCCTTTTATTCCCTTGCAAGATGCCAAGAGCATAAACAAAAGCCTGTCTATCTATGAAGTGAGCTATCAGGCCAGAGAGGGTCTCACCGAGCCTTTGTTCACCTGTTTGGTT
The DNA here is from genome assembly GCF_963513975.1 of Fringilla coelebs. Taxonomy (NCBI): domain Eukaryota; kingdom Metazoa; phylum Chordata; class Aves; order Passeriformes; family Fringillidae; genus Fringilla; species Fringilla coelebs. The sequence goes on along the minus strand of NC_140032.1, from coordinate 23,518,732 downwards.
TGTCTAAAGCCTTTCATGCGAGTCACATTTCTGAATGCTGTTGTTCATGTTTTATGGGAATGGCCAGCTGGTTGTGCTGGGTTTGCGAAATGCCTGCAGATAAAGAAACAGCTGATCATTTTAAAGGCTTTTGTAAAAGAGCTACCTTGAGATCGAGCCCAAGCTGACCACAATCCTTTGCAGTTGGGGCTTGAGGCTCAGCGTGTCCTGGGCTGTTCCTGCGGTGTTTGGGAAGGCACAAAGGCTGGAGTTCCTTCTGTTCCACCCTTGCTCCCAGGGATTAGCACTTAGCAGCAGTAACTAACCACAGAGGTCTTGCAGAGAAGCCAAACCCTATAAGCACAGTTTGTATTCACAGCACAACCCCAGTTATGGCAAAGGAGCTGAGCCCTCTTGGTTTCGATTGCCATGTCACCCAAATGAGTTATGTCACCATTATATGATACAACTCATTATGAGGAAGATAAGGTTATTCCCCTGTAACCTGAAGTCTGTGAGTTATATTGTTTCTGCACAGCGCTATTAAGTCCAGCTTGATAGACCTGCCTTAAATAGCTAAGCAGATAGGGATTTTGAACCATTTTCTGTTGAATAGAAAGGGTTTAAATTTGAAGGGTGTTCTCCAGCCTCAGCAATGCATTGTCAGAGTTCATATGCTAAAGAGCTCATATGCAAAGGTGCTTCTGAGCAGCTCTGCGTTGCCATCAAGGTAATACATCAGTGCTAATACCCACTCTCAAGATCAGATGGGGTCATGGACAGGAAAAGAGAGCTTTTAGCTCTACACCTACCTCTTCCAGTTCCCAGACAGCTTTGTTCAGCTCAGAGCAGGAAAGCAGGAGGTCTGTCCTATCATTTCATACAGTCACATGATAGACTTCATGGGATGACACCGTGGGGACCCACCTGGAATAATCCTGGGGCTAAAAGGCTGCTCTGTGGCCTGCCAGAGGGTTTGAAGGGATATTTACATCCTTAATAACAAAAGTCCTTCTCTGTCCTGTTGTAAGGGGACAGAGGGAGACAGCATTATCATCTCAGGAGCTCCTCATCAGCCTCCTCCTGGCCCTGATCAGACTGATCTCACATACCAGCAGGAGGAGAAAGCTGTGTAGGCACCTTGGCAGCCTGTATCCACACCTAGTCCTCTTGAGGCCCTGTGCAGAGCAACCCAGTGGCATCCTGTCTGGACAGCTTCAGGGAGTGGTGGGTGCTCTCAAGGATGCTCTGCTTGCTGTCTCCCTCTAGTCCTCTACAGACCAATTTTCGAGCTTTTAACCTTTACACCCTTTCCCTTTCTTTTCCCATTTGTTGTCTCCTGGAAACAGTTTTGGTTTGGGGTTTTGTGTGTTTGGTTTTTAGTTTGGGGTTTTTTATATTGTTTTAGGCTTTTTTTTAAATCTTGAAGGGCTTGAAGATTTTGTTAGAGCCAGGAGCAGATGAAATGATATGCTGTCCTGGGTGCAGCCAATGGTTGCTTGGAGAACCTGGGAGCTTGGCTGTGACCCAAAAGGTCTAACCTGCCTGGAGATAAGGTGCTGGGCTCCTGGGGTTGGCAAGAGACCAGAGCATGGCAAAAGCCGAATTGCACAATCAGGCTGAAGGAGTAGGAGCTCTGCTTGCTCTGGTAGAGATGGGAGGAAATGGCTCAGCTCTTTTGGAACTTATTAGTTCTGTCAGAAATTTTATATCCTGAGAGAAGTGTGATTTGTTTTTCCTAGTAATGGTTTGGTGAGCAGTGTGAGAAAGAACATAGGAATTTTCACACAGCAGCTGTTTTATGGGTTTTCTTGAGGTTGGTAATGGCTAGGACTTGGCCCTTGGTTTTGAAACCCCATGCCAGGACACACAGAAGAAAATCTTAGGTTTTATCCAGAATGACTTTTTCTTTTGTTAACACAACTGAGATCAGCTCCCAAACATGAGATTTCCATAAGCAGAAGATAATGAGTCCAGCTGAGGAGTTTGCATTGGAGATGTTAAGTTCAGCTGAAAGAAGTTTGTATCTGGACATTTTCAGTCTGCTGAAACTCAAGAAGACAATTTCCCATGCAAACATTTGAGACTCTTAGACTCAGACTATACTGCTGAATCTTGATGTTCATTTGTAACTACTTGGGGTTGAAAAATAAACATGCAAAATGTAGGCAGTCATGTTTGACTGTGATGGAATTTCAGTTCTTGTAGCAGCCACACATCCAAGTGGAGTATAGCTAGTACCAGTGCTGTATGCTGGAGTTCAACTGGTGCATGTCTTCTGCCAGGCCCCACAGCTAAATGTATGCCTAGCTAATTAAAACACTGTGACAGTGTTTTTAAATATAGGGTGGCATTACAACAACTTTACTCAGCAGTTTTCTGCAAATAATAGCCACTTTATTAAAAACATTCCAGATCAGCTTACAGCTTAACCCCAGTCATTGACAACCATTTATAATAACAAACCTCTACTTTTCAGGGAATGGGACTCATGCAAATTATTGAAAGATCAAACTCATGGCTGACATACTTTTTAAAGACCTTTAAAATTAGATACCTCAGATATCCTTGCAGAGTGAATTAAAATACGAAAGGTTTTTTAATCCTTCTGCAGGGGCTGCATTGACAGCATGACCAAGTCTTGGCCAGGCTTCGTAGACTTGCATCCCCTCTACACTTCTGAGCCCAGGGTGACTGCCCCTGTGCAGAGGGGTGCAAAGCAGAGGTCCCACAGTCACAACTGCTACAGGTGTTCATCTGTCCCTCAGCCACAATGATCAATGACAAAAAGCCTGAAGATTGCTCTTCCTCCACCTCCCAAAGGAATTTTTTTGGCAGGTCTGGTTATTTCATCCAGACATTAAATAGCTTTGTTTTATCTTCCCATCACTGCCAAAAGCTCTGAATACTCTTGTATGTCAAAAACCAATTTTCCTTTAGACCTCAGATCATTAAAATAAAATAGAAATCATTAAAACTTTTTTTTTTTTAAGCGTAAAACCTGTGAGCTGAAATAAACTGGAGATTTATTCATTTTTAAGAAATGGCTTCCCCAGTTGACAGGAGTTTAGAAGTCTTCTTCAGGTACCTACAATCTGTCCATCTCTTATTTTTTTTACAAAGAATTGGTGTTAGTAAATGGAGAAGACAATAATTTTTTCACACACAAAGACTCATGTTGCCACAGGGTCGTCACATGAACAGGGGCAAATTTTTCTGGCTTCACAATACAAGCAAGCCATCCACATTAGCTTAGAAACCTGGCTGCACTTAATATTCTTTCTTTTATCCAACAAAGGCTCATACCTGAAAGCATCTCATTCTTTGAATAATGGCCATTTTTGGATGTTTTTCTTTGATGGTCTTAGGCTTAACAGGTGCTACTGGGTGCCAGGTCTTAGGCTTAGCAGGTGCTACTGGGTACCAGGCTTTCCCCTGAGGGACTCTGCAGTGGGTGCACTGCTGGGAACTGCAGCAGATTGAGCTCATAATTTTCTTTTGAAATTTTCAGAAACAGAATATATTGCTCTTCCCACTGTTTTTCCTGTTGAAGTCTATGGAAAATTAGAAGCAAATTCACAAAAGTAGCTCTTCTATTATAGAAAACAAAAACCTGTTTTGAGGAGGACTTCAAACCACAATGATATTGCTGTACTTGATCCCTCAAACCACTTTTGCTAATTAATAAGTAATTTAAAGAAAGTTTACATCAAAACTTAGGTACTAGGGTACTACTGTGCCTGCATACTACAGGTTTAAGTGCAACTGCTAAAATATTCTTCTGATCATACTCTGTAGCAAGCATATCAGGCTGGTCATGTAGCATTAGGTCTCATGTAACATAAGTCTCCTAAACCTTATGGACACAATCTTCCATTTTGCTTATAAATCAATTATAATGGTGCATTTGACTTTTAATTTTTTATGTTCTTTTGTTTCAGAACTAGGACAGCAGATAAATGTACAAGCACCTAAAGGAATCCCAGTTCCATCTCCAACTCTCTTTATAAAAGATTGCATATGCTGACAAAATACATACTGTGACCTTCCTTCTGCATTTCTTATTTATAAGGTTTCTGGAGATGCACTCCAAAGATGCATTTCTTATTTAGAAAGAAAAATTTTATTGAAAGAGCAAATAATGGCTCTGAACATTTGCTTATTCCAAAAATGTGCTTTTCCACATGGGCTCCCAGGAGCAGTCTGCTCCTCTATAGCAGCAGCAAAGCAACCTTTCTTGCTGTTAAATTAGTACATCTTCTCTCTGCAAAGTTTGCTGTCAGAGAACTGCAGAGGGAGTGAAGGGACAGTGGCAGAGGTGGGGTGTACCACAGGTAAAACACACTTCTTCCCATGTCAAAAATGCAAAGCATTGCAGGAGCAATTCTGGTAGTCAGGGACCTCATGGTCCCCTCCACTCCGAGTGCACCCCCCAGATCCTGGCTCACCTACTCGTGGCCAGCAGTGCTGCCCCTCTGGCCTGGGCAGCATGGTCTGACAGATAGGGGTTTCTAAGCATGCTAAGGAAGCTAAAACAGAAACATTTCCAGAATAGCACGGTGGGATGATTTACAGATACACAGCTCCACTACGTCATCAACTATCCCAAGTGATGTCCATGCCTCCTACATTTAATATGGAATTCTGTGCATTTCAAACCCCTCCAAACAGGGCTTTAAAAAATGGCCAGTACAAGACAAAATAAATTTTCTCTCTGGTTGTTTCTGGAAAGCACAACTACTCACCTGACACTTTAAAGCTTTATCTCCAGCTGTGTCTTGTCTGACCTTGTTTGCCCATGCCCTCCTTGGGTATATTCTCACCATTAACTAATGGTTGTCCCCCAAAACACGCCAGTGCAGCATCCCGTGTGGGAGCTGCAGCTCAACAGCCTCCTGCCTCCCTTCCATTTGCCCTTCTGCTCTTTGTCGGGGTTTGCTCCAGTTCTTATTTCGGGGATTCAACACTGTCAAGTAGCTATGTGCTTCCCGAGATTACTCCCAACTGTGGGAATTGTCCCAAAACATCTCTGCTGTTACGACTGCCTTAGCCAGCATCTCTTTAAAATGCAGGCTCCAGGTGATTGACTTCCAAGTAAGAGGAGCTGAATGGGTTTAGACAGATTAACATTCTAGCAGTAAGTGGCAGTCATTCCAAGGAGCTAAATCAAATTCTCAAGTGCTCATTAGCAACAGGAGAGAAAGAAAAAAGCAAAAGAAAAAAAAAAGAAAAAGAAAAAAAAGAAAAAGAAAAAGTAAGGGGAAAACTAGTTTGAGAGCATAAAAAGAATGAGCACATAATGGAGGGACTCGGTGGAAGCTGTTTTTTCATTAGAGTTTTTCATTGATGGCCCTTTCCCTAAAACACCAGGTCATGGGGTGCTGCTGCATGGCATTTCCTTGTGACACAAAGTACGAAGGTGCAGCTGACCCAGGCTCACTCCAAGCCCAGAACCGGCCCGGTCCGTTTGGCTGGCTGGATGTGTGTGAGCCGTGCCGCGCTTCGGTGGCAGGGGCAGAGCTACGGCAGCTGCCGTTTGCTGTCCGGCCTTGGAGGGACTGCTCCGCACCCTGAAAAACAAAACACAAATCTGCTGTGATGAGTTCACTCGGGTCATCCAGGGCTCGTAATGATTTGTCTGTTTGGAGTGTCCTAATAGTACAGAATTGCAGCAATCGTGGAGAGGAGGAGGTAAGGAGGACGCTCACCGCTTAGCAATCCGGGCAAGAAATACTGTGCAGGGACCGTGGCTTGACCGCAGGTTCTGAAAGGTGCGCTGACACTGTGTGGCCATTGCAAACTTCTCCCTGAGGAGGACGGCACAAGCGGCAGCCGCTCCCGCACGGCCATCCTGCGCTCCGCTCCTGCGCTCCGCTCCTGCGGCCCCTGCCCTCCGCCGCTCCCGCCCGGGCACCCCCCGCTACTGCCCCTCCTGCCTGTCCTCGTCCAGGCCGAGGAGCAGGGTGAATCCTGGGTCCCAATCCTGCTGGTGAGTGGAGTAGTTTACATTTATACAAAATATTTACAGTTTTTTCTCAAGCTTGTTTTCCTAGAGTTCTGCAAATCATGCAAACAGATTTTTGCAGTTTAGGCGGTTGCACTGCAGAACTTCACCTGTTCTCACTAAAAGCATATGAAAAGACGTAAATAGGAAAGATTTGAAATTAGTAACAACTCATCCCATAAAAGTAAAACCAGCTCTACCTGAGTGCAGAGGGAAGTCCCCATTTACCTTTTACATTTCAGAGAGAGCACAGGCAAATGCTGCCTCAGGTTCCCTTTGCCGCTTGATTTACTCAGAGAAATATTTTCACTGCTGTTCCACACAGCACTAATGAGTTTAAAACTCAGTGGGTTCACAGCAGCTGAACGGCAGCGAGAGCACAACCCTGAACTGTACCCAACTACAGACTCGCCTGCAGGAAAGGAGGAAAACCCAAAAGCACTCTACAGGCTTGAATGCTTGAAGAAAAGTTGTCTAAGGGTTTGGTTTAAGTCAGGCACCCACACCTGGCTTTGTACACATCAGAGTTCCTGGTGCCAGCCCTCCCAGGTTCTGCTTGGCTGCTGGCTCACGCTGCTCCTTTCCCAACGCTCTCCACCTGCTCAGCGCAGTGTGCTTTGCCTAAGTGAAGCTCACCCTTGGCACAGGAGCTTGATGGAAAGTGCCTGGGTGTTCTGGCATCAGAGTCAGCATTAAGCCTGGAGACAGTTGAATACATTCCTTTGACCGGCACCCACATTTTTCAATGCCTTTTAGAAAGCAGCTTTCACTGAAAAAAGAAACAGCAGCTAAGAGATCAAGACGTCAGGAAATGCTTTTGCTGACTTGATGTGAAGAAAATATTTTTCTCATCCAAAGCAGCAGAAGAAGCTGAATAAGTCGCTTGACCTTCCTTCCTTTCCTCTCCTTACCCTCTAGGCCTTCTGCCTCTGCAAAGGATCTTTCTTCAGCCATTTGCCATCCTGTCTGGCACATTTGTTCATTATTTTTCCCTTTACATAGTCAGCTCCTTGGATTGTTCAAAACACCTCTGGATTTGCTCCTACCTTGCACTGATGAGCATGGCAAAGTCTTCTGCTTAGATCCATCACACACACAGTGGTTATAGAATTTTGCTTAAACAGTAGCTGAAACGATACCAAGTGAGTTTTCTTTCTGGTATTCTGAATCTCTCTGCTATAGTCTCAATAGTTTACAAGCTGCAAATTTGTGGATCTAAGCCCATTATGCTTGAAAGCACCGCATACTGCAAAAATTCGTGCAGGAATTTGAATCATTTTGCTAGGAAGTGTCATGCATAGCTCTCATGATCACTATTACAAAGTATGATCCTAATTAAAAGAAACCCAAACCACAAAAAGCACCTTTGTGTTCAGTGTGTTCAGAATCCTGACAGTTTGCTACTGTAAATTATTGTTTGTTTCCCTTCTCCTCTGGGTTTCTTTGATCGTCTAAGCCAGCGCAGGTAAGGACTAGAAAGCTGGATTTTTTTTTTTTTTTTTTTTTTGCTATATCATGCATCTGCTCTGCGAGTACAGTCCCCACTGCAAGCACTGTGTGCACAACATAGTCTCCAGGCTCATAATTAACAGTGATGTTTAATGGCAAAGTATGTCAGAAACTGTGGGAATAACTGCTCATCCCTTAAGGAAGGGGGATGCACAGGATCACCTCTCACAGTCTCTTCCAGCACTGTGGCTGTGTGACAACACAAAGCTGAAAGTCCCCCCTTGTTTTTCTAGTAGTCAGCTCTTTGCAGAGCTGCAGCTAACAGCTAGGAAAAAGCATCCTTCCATCTGCAACCAGAGCTCATTGATAGGTATGCAAAACTCTCCTGCCATGTAACATTTTTATAAACATTTGTTTATTTTCTTCCAATTATTACCACAATTGTACTATGATGCCAGCTGCTAATGGCAGGCTCTCTGTTCAAAATCATGCTTTTTGTGACAGCTGTAATGTATGGATCTGGAAATCCCCAATTGCAGGGGATGTCCTGCTGTCTTGTTAGTTTAGAGACTTCAGCCCAATTAACTTCTTTAGAATTCAGTCCAATGATATATAGTAAAATTGCTATTTTCTTACCTGTTTCAATGAAAACAGGTTTATACTAGAGAAGAATGGAGACACCATATCTTAGAGATTTAGATTTTTGCACAGCCATTTTCATCATTGCTCTTCTACCTTCCACAAGAAAACTAGGAACAGCACACAAGTCAATGAAAATTTCAATTTTTAGTAAAGATCCTTGCCTTGAAAGGGAAAAATTACTTCACCTGGTGAATCTTTTCATGATGCTAATGTGACTGGAAGTGTGATGGCATGAAACTGGTGCCACTGCAGTAGCTTGTGGCATGAACAGGTTTATTCCCAGGTGGAGACCATTCCTTGATAACTGGACATTTCCTTCCCTGCTGCCCTCAGTAGCACCTCCCTGGTGGCTCAGGGGCTATTTATGCTGAGTAAGATGGCTCTGACCAGAACTACATTTTGGGAGTGCCTACATCAGTTCTTTGTCAGCTCAGCTTCAGCTTGTACTGTCAAAGTCAGTAGAAGATGGGAGAGAACAGGGTCAGAGCACTCTAGGTTTTTGTGTGGCTTCTGTCTGAAATGTTTCTTGGGTGCTCAAAACCTGCCTCTAGATTTCTCCACTTGCTCCTGCACACTGGGTAGAATGTATGATTTTTTTTTTTCGATACCTGCAGTTTAAATTGGTGAATTTTGAGCGAAACTGCAGCTGGGCAGGGAAGGGAGGGAGGGAGGGAGGGAGGGAGGGAGGGAGGGAGGGAGGGAGGGAGGGAGGGAGGGAGGGAGGGAGGAAGGAAGGAAGGAAGGAAGGAAGGAAGGAAGGAAGGAAGGAAGGAAGGAAGGAAGGAAGGAAGGAAGGAAGGAAGGAAGGAAGGAAGGAAGGAAGGAAGGAAGGAAGGAAGGAAGGAAGGAAGGAAGGAAGGAAGGAAGGAAGGAAGGAAGGAAGGAAGGAAGGAAGGAAGGAAGGAAGGAAGGAAGGAAGGAAGGAAGGAAGGAAGGAAGGAAGGAAGGAAGGAAGGAAGGAAGGAAGGAAGGAAGGAAGGAAGGAAGGAAGGAAGGAAGGAAGGAAGGAAGGAAGGAAGGAAGGAAGGAAGGAAGGAAGGAAGGAAGGAAGGAAGGAAGGAAGGAAGGAAGGAAGGAAGGAAGGAAGGAAGGAAGGAAGGAAGGAAGGAAGGAAGGAAGGAAGGAAGGAAGGAAGGAAGGAAGGAAGGAAGGAGGGAGGGAGGGAGGGAGGGAGGGAGGGAGGGAGGGAGGGAGGGAGGGAGGGAGGGAGGGAGGGAGGGAGGGAGGGGGGAGGGAGGGAGGGAGGGAGGGAGGGAGGGAGGGAGGGAGGGAGGGAAGGAAGGAAGGAAGGAAGGAAGGAAGGAAGGAAGGAAGGAAGGAAGGAAGGAAGGAAGGAAGGAAGGAAGGAAGGAAGGAAGGAAGGAAGGAAGGAAGGAAGGAAGGAAGGAAGGAAGGAAGGAAGGAAGGAAGGAAGGAAGGAAGGAAGGAAGGAAGGAAGGAAGGAAGGAAGGAAGGAAGGAAGGAAGGAAGGAAGGAAGGAAGGAAGGAAGGAAGGAAGGAAGGAAGGAAGGAAGGAAGGAAGGAAGGACCTTGTAGTAGAAATGCTGCTAAAAACCCAGCCATATCAGCATTGGCTAGAGGGAAGGTGCTCCTGACTCTGTGCCATTCCTCTCCTTCACTCCTGCTTAAAACAATACCAGTAGATATTTTGGCTGTGTCAAGATTATTAGCAAACCACTAATTACTAAGCTAATAGAATTAAAAGAAACACCCCACAATTAAGGCCTATAAAATTCATATAATCTCTAATTTTGTAGGACCAGTCTGACAGGGATGGCAGAGCCCTGTTACGTGGCACAGAGGGTGGCTGGCTTCCAGCTCGTCAGTGTAAGCCATCAGCTCTGTGGCAACTTGTACTTCTCACTGCTGTTGTTAAGAGACTATTTTAGGGTGCACAGATTTATTTGACCTTCACTTACTAAGACCAGACTAAGCCATTATTTTTTCTTCTGGTGAATCCCATTAATTAACCTGCCAAATATTTAATCAGAGTCTCTAATGTGAAAAACTACAGAAGAGCTAATGTTTATTATGGTTACTAATGTAGCTTATCTTACTGTAGATCTGGATGGACTTGGTCATAGATCAGGATCCTGTTATGCCAAATGTGGATCACATCCCATGGTTTTCCCCACAGAATTTATCATCTGAATAGACTGTGTCAACAGATATTCCTTAGGGTAGAGTACACCTGGACTGGAAAGATGAAACAACAAGAATTGCCTTTTTTGTTGTGAGTTATACTCAAAAAATATAAATATAACTTAAAAAGTCGTACTTATTTAAAAGTGAAACAAGCTGTATCTGTGCCCCTCTTTATGACTGTGTTCCAAATTCTTCCGCTTGCCATGTTATGTATAATCAGAATTCATAGTTTTATTTTGATCTTGTTCTTATTCATGAATTGATATATGCAGTGCTAAACATTTGCTTCTAGATTAATTTTTTAAAGAACACTGAATTACTTAGAATGCAACTAAGACTAAAATAAAGCATGAATTTTAATATGCCACGTCTTTCATTCAAGCATATACAGTCTGCATTTTTCACATAGGCTGGATGAATTTTATCTTTACAGTGTACATTTGTATTAATTTTCAGCTGGTGAGGATTTACTTGCTCTGTAGAACCAACTTATTTGAACTCTCAAGTTAAGCTGAAAAGATGCTGCGAAATATTGAAAAAAAAGGAAGAAACAGAAACATACAAATGTTCCTTGTTAGCTAACTGCAGGACACTGCAAGTAAGGAAATTAAGCTGATAAATATGCCTTCTGTATAACACCTGAAATCCGTGTTGTACTGTTCATCTTGCTGCTATGAATGCTGAAGGGGCTGGTAAGTGTAGGCATCTTCTTCCAATATTGCAGCAAGACACATTGTGCTGCTGTTATATGATGATCAGCTATGAAATTTTTATCATAGAAATTTCCAAAGCTGGACTTCAGCGCTGCTCAGCGTATTCCTGCCTGAGCTGGTCACTCTCTAGGTTTCAGGAGGACTATACAGGCAAGCAGAGTGTTTTTAGATTTCCTGTATCCAATTTTGAGGCTGCAGCCATTGAGACTACTCAGTGCAAAACTCTTATAATGGCTTACAGTTCAATTAGTTTTTTGATGTGATGTGGGGCTTTTGCGCGTTTTGCCTTTCTCTTAAAAAAAAAAATTAAAAAAAGAGAGAACAGAAAAAATATTGCAGCCTCAACTGTTTTCCTGTCACAAAGCCTTCTGTTCCTATTTCCCAGATGAGTGTGTGGATTTTTTGTCATGTTCTATTGCTCCTTGTGCCCTCATTGCTAGTGCTTATCTTTCCTAGTAGTCTGCATCCTCTATTACCTTGTGCATTACCAATTTTTAATTATTGTGTCATTTTTGGAGGGTAAGAGCCATGGAACTGGATGCTGCCTCTTGGTGTTTGAGGTTTGCTCAGCAGCGGGAGAAGGCAGTAGCAGCCCAAAGCCTGGGATGAGAAAATATGAGTAATGCTCAATCAAAGGTGGTCAAGGACCCAATCTTACTTTTCATTTTGCCCTATCATGGCACTATGGGAATATTTTAAGGAATCATTTCAAAAATTAGTTTGATCTCATGGAAATTGGTTTCTGACATCTGTCACTCAGTATTGAAGGAGCTCCTGTACCAGAGTGGGTATTAGAAACAAAAACAATCTCCAAATTTGAGTAGTGACTCAGAACGTTGATGAAAGTCAAGGCAAATGTAAAGGTAACCATAATTTTCTGCTGAAAATTGTCTTTGGGCATATATTCTCCCAGGTTAGATGGTCAAGAACATGAAAACTGAACATTTTTACAAAATATGTTACTTAAAAGTGTTCAAAAGTTTCAGAAAGAGTTTTAAACTGAAAGAGGGTACATTTAGACTAGATTTCAGAAAGCAATTCCTCACAATGAGGGTGTTGGGGCACTGGAGCAGTTTGCCCAGAGAAGTTGTGGATGACCCATCCCTGGAGCAACCTGGTGTATCTAGTGAAAGGTGTCCCTGCCTGGGACAGGCCTTTGGAATTGGAGGTGGTCTTTAAGGCTCTTTCCAGCCCAAAACATTCTATAGTGCCTTGATTACTCATGGGTGGGTAGACTAGAGACAACTGAGGGCTCAGAAGCTCCAAGCCAATGCACAGAACAGAGAAGAAAAGCAACAGGTTACAGCAGTGCAGGTGAACAGTCCTACCAAAAGCCTGTGAAGGAACCTTCTGATTCAGCATCATCTGTTGCTGAAATAAACTATTTCATGATTATCTGATTTCTGCTGCAACCAGAAAATTCCTGGTTTTGTTGCAAATTGCTAATTAAAAAGAAAAAAAATATTACCTGGCTATTTAAGTCAAAAATAATATCAGTGTTTATTAACATAAGGCTTATGTGGTACAAGAGATCTTGTGTATCTGGGTGACCTTCCTGTTTGATGGCTTCCTTTTCTGCATTATAGTCCCACAGCCCACGTCCTGCTGGAGTACTTCTGTCCATTGGAGTGTGGAAGGCGTTCAGCTCTCACCATTATTTTCAAGTCCCTGAGTCATCTGAGTCCTTTTTTTTCTGGTAACCACCCATGGCTATTACGGGATATGTGTGAACACTCCCTCCCTCCCACAGTCACAAACCTTCCTGGTTGTTCCCCTGACCTCCACTCAAGCTCACACCCAGACGAGCACATAAAAGTCCACATGCACCACAGTGATACCTGATGGTGTCTTGGTGGCCTCTCAGACCTTGCTGCTTATGTGTGCAGAGACAGAAATGAATTTAGGCCATGTCTTTCCTCTCCTCCCCCTTTTTACAAGGATTAATAAATAGCTGAATTCTTGGCTTTGCTTTTGTTCTGTTCTTAGGTCTTGCTTCAGTACATAACGATGATTTCCTGCTGAACTGCTTCTGCTGCACTTTGCCTGTTTCACTTCCCTTCCAAAAGAAGTGACTGCAGAGTAAATATCAGACCAGTGTGACTCCCAGCCAGGGTTAAATCTGACCACAGAGCCTTGTGATTTTACCCAGCTTCTGATTTCACCAGCAATGGCTTCCAGTTTTGAGCTAAAGTATGTTTGCTGTGAAGAGAGCGCCCAAGTTTTCAGCTGGGAATTCTCAACAGTATGCAAAGAAGAAGATAACCTGTGCAAACCATCTACTATCTACTCTTCTGAGCTGTAAAACTGGGAGAGAAGGGTAATACTACATTCAGAGAGGTTTGCCCTTGCTTTTTCAGGTCCTCATTTTATTATGAGGACTGGAAAACCACTTTGCATGTGTGAGAGAGCTCAGCATAATAACAATGGACATGACATGACTATTGTTATTTCTGCGCTGGAGGTGGTGCTGCCTGTGGCTCTGTGAAAGCGTGGAGCTCTCTTCCCTCCAAAGCTTTAATAAAATCAAGAGGGAAGAAGAGCAACACTTGTTGATTACTCTGTGAGTTGTGGGTTTGGTTGGAGGGTTACATAAGGGCATGTTTGCATACAGCCAAGGTGCATCATGCAGGCACCCCTGAACTAAAATACCCCAATATACGCCTCTGGCCAGAAACCCCCAAAGGCTATTTGCTAGCCAAACAATTTGCAGAAGGAGCACGTGGCATATATACCAACATGCCAGCTGCCCTGAGTGAAGGGCTTACATTAAAGAGAAACAGCTGGAGCTGCGACACCCCCAGCCTGGGCTGATGGGGACAGAGCCCCTGGCAGCTCACTGGGCCAAGGGGAGCAGCCGTGGAGCCACCGTGGCTGCACCTCTGCTGGGGCTCCTGAACACAGCAGATGCAAAGCCACTGCTTTGTGCCTGGCTCCCACAGGTGTAAACGGCTGCACAGCAGGCACAGCAACCTGGAGCTGGGGCCTGGGGGTGGAGGAGAGTTATTGCAGTGAAATGAAGAGCAAAGAGAAGGCAGCAGCTTCAGCACAGCCAGGCACAGCACAGCAACAGAGCTTCTGCCAGGGCCAGGTGAGGACACCTCCAGGTTTGTCATCCCCATTCCAAAACACAACACTGGGAGTCTCACTGCTGTCACAACAGATGGCCTTTAGGAGGGACTTAAAGAAATTACAGCAGTGGCTTTACCTCCTTCTTTTTTGGGGGGATTGCATTTGGTGTGAGGACAGCATGAATAACACGTAAAGTTATTTGTAGAAAAGAAAATATTACCATGACTTGGGCTGGTGCTGCTGGAGCTGTGGAAAGACAGAGGCAAAGTGCTGAGATGGAAACATGAATAAGAAGGGCTGAGAAATGAAGAGTTTAAATAAAAGCCTGAAGCCGAAATGTGTGTAGAGGAAGCAGCTTTTGAGAGGGGTAGGATGGTCAAACCAAGTAGGAAAGCAAGAGGTACAGACTGGGAGGAGATGATGGGGGGCCACAGTGAGAGATGTCACAAACAGACTTCATGGAAGCATCACAAAGAAAACAAGATCTTTCTGAAGAAGAAGGTGCTGTGTTACAGACTAAGCATATTGAGGTCTTTTATGTAGGGAGGGACATGAATTCACAGACCACTATCAGAAATGCTCACTCTGCAAACTTCAGCTTTACTGGGAAAAACCAAATGCCATAGGATTGCAGACTTATTTACAGACTCTTTGATTACTGAACTATATTCAAATGTTTGACCTGTAGTAAGAAACATTCTGCGTTAGAAAACTTAAACAAAATTTAGAGTTGAAGTAGAGGCTTTTTAATTTTTGACAAAAGTAGCGGGTGTTGTACTTCTCCAGTTACTTTTCTGATAATTAGAAATCCATTCTTGAGTAACATACTCTCACTTTTTCATAGTTTCCCAATTAGAGAGAGGGTGAGAAAAAACATTTTGCCATAATCTCCTTAATGAAATGCAGTCACCAAACTTTTAACATGCAGTTTTCTTGCTGCAGTGAAGTCAGCCATTGGGCAGGAGTGACAAACTCTACAATAGGTATTTCACATAACTGATAATACAGTAAACCATATTCAGAAGGAAAAATTACAGTTCAGGAGACACAGCCCTTCATAAAACACCCCAAGCCTCCTGACATTTTTTATTGCAATTTTAAGATCAGCTTTGGAGGATACCTTTTTTAATCAAATACTATTGCCTTTAAAGATTAGTGTTCACAGCCTAATCATGCTGCACTTAGCTTAATTTGCTTTGCTATGGTCTCATTAAATTCTTTCTTTTGGTCAGAAACCCTGCCATGGCTTGGCAGAGAAACAGGAAATTTCTTCTCCATGTTGGAGGGTTGTGACTGCTCTTTCATTTGAACACACAGACTGGAGAGTGCTGCAGCAAATTACATGTGGGTCACTCATTCCTTCCTATGTAAGGAGCTCACAACGCCTCAAAACACTTTGTCAGCTGGACAGCTGGGACAAAAGGGAGAAAAATAATCCTTGTGTCAAAAATGTCTCAGATTGCCATTCTATCAGTTAGATCTAATGTTTAATTTTGGGTTACCTGAAACCTCAATGGCAACAATTCCTACAACTAATTGTTGAGGCTGCTTTTATCCTATCTCAGTTTGTGATAGATTCAGCATTTGGTGGTCAAGAAGAGACTTTCCTGAATTGCTACTCTGCTTTGTGCTGGGAAAGTGCACTTAAGGAACAACCTGGCAACACTACCTGTTATTTGATCTGGAATCTGTAAATCAGAGTAAAGCACAAGCAATAAATAGTAGAGGTTTTGCGCTATTGTTTTGCTGGCAGATGAGAAAGGTAAAAATTGCTTTCCTCACCAAAATTTGGAAGTCCATTAAAAAGTTGTGAGCAGATGTGTCACTACCATCCCTACACCTGCAGGAGTATGCAGACAGATGTGGTACCTTGCAGTCTCACCTGGGTCCATGGAACATCTCCTCACACACATGGTGAGCAATAAGGAGTATTTCAATTGCTGGATGAGCTACTGCCAGGGATTAGATCTAACTAGACAACCTCCACTGCTGTCATGCACTTCACCTGCAGCTGAACTGAATTAAGAAGAAAGCCAAACTCTTTCCTATCTTTGGTATCTTCCAAGGAAACCTATTTGCATCCTGCACCAGAAAGGCATGAACTGGCTTTCAGAGGTAAGACCCACAAGCACAAGTGCAGAGTCAGTAGAACAGGCAGACCTACACCTTTAGCAGCATACCTTAAAATAGTTGACTTTACCACAGTGGTGCAACCCTGGCTTTTGGTAGTATATCTGTGTTCTGGACATGCAGGACAATGCACTCACGTGTCTTTCCATTTTCTGTACTAGTCATTGTGTTACAGAGACGCTCATTTAGGAGTGATCTGTACACATTGGCAAGGAGCTACTTCTGCCAGTAAAGCCAATTTGCTCCTCTGAATGGAGCAAATGGAGCATAGGTTCTCTCTGCTTGAGATGGATTGCCTGAGAACTTTGTTGGCAAAGTTATCAGATGAGGATTCTATGGGAAAACCTCCCTTTGGGTGAATGGGTCATGATTTTAAAGAAGAGTGCTAAAGAATACTTAAGAGGTTTTTGTACCACTAAACCACTCATTATTTACTGTTCTGGATTATTATTTACTATTCTGGACTATTTTTTCTTGAAGATTTTAACTGCATAATATTTGCTGCTAATGCTGAACTCCCATTTGAATTCAAATATTTAATGACAATTTTCTCCATTATTATTTACTCATTAATGCAGGTAAGTTCTGAAAGATTTTTTTGTTGTTGCTGTTCTTGATGCATTTACTAAAACTGGAATCACATGCTTTTATCAACTTTTGAATTGCAATAGTTTGGAGAGAACACACTGTTAACTTGAACTTTGCAACATTTGACTGTGAGCTTTACATATTATACCAATAGTAGTTTGATTAATTGGTTTCTACCTGCAGCAAAACTCTCTTTGAGAGTGAATGTGGATTTGCTTGTGTAAAACCCATGAGATTTTTCTATACTTGAAAAAGAATACAATTCGATTTACAATTGTTTAGAAGGACAAACTTCTTTCAAAAAGTATAGGTAATATCACAGAAAAAAGGCAGCATAGAGGGTACCCAGCTCTGAATAAGTCTTTTAAAAATTTATAAGAATCAAGAAGAATTCTCAATTAAGAATTGCTAAGAATTAATTAGGAACAAAGATAATGATTTTTTTAAATTATGAAGAATTATGGAAATCAATTTCTTTCACTATTTTTGAGCTCCAATATTATTTATTCTTTAAAAATTTAACTTGCAGGACTTCTAATCTACTGCTGGGGACTTGAACTCGCCTAGATGAAGATCCTCTGTCTGTCTACTCATCAGTTACAGATGTTAATTGGGGTGAGGGTCATGATACTAATCAGTTGCACAAATGACCTACATGGGGAAACAAATAGATGAATAATATCTCCAGGTCACCACTAGTGGTAAATATTGCTCTGTTAAATATTTGCATATACAGATGGAACATTGCTTGTTTGTTTTGGGATTTTGTTTGGTTGGTTGGGTTTTTGCTTTCCAGAAAAAAAAAATCACCCAACAACAACAACAACAACCAAAAAAAAAAAAAACCACCACCAAAAACTCCTGCATTTGAACAAAAGTGATTGAAGGGAGAAGCAAAACCTTTTTTTTTTTTTTTTTCTGTTTCATGACAATGCTAGCAGGAATTACTACTTTGAAAAAAATCTGGTGTGCGCTTCCTGTTCCAGTTTGTTTAGTCACAAGTCTGCATTAGATCTCTCTGTTGGTTGCTTTCATTTACTATAAACAGGTCTTGTGCTTTGTTTCAATACATCAAAGCCCTTAGCCAGGCGCAGACAGGTAACGTAAAAGGGGGTAAGAAAGTTGACAGTCTTGCTTCATTGTTTCTTTAAGCGTTCCAGACAACGGTCAGAGGGATCACACGGAGTTTAAAAGAGGGCTTGGTTGCTGGTTTTTTGTCTATGTAAACTGGTTTCTCTTTTGTTCCTTTTCTAGAAACCACATGTAACTTTAGGTCAGAAAAGTGAAAATGTGGCACTTCTTAAACCAGCGTTACCGCTGCCCCGGGGTAACTCGATCAGGCAAAGGTGCAGGCTCCTCTCCCTGCTATGCTGATGCCTGCTGCCGTCCTTCAGGTGAGTACCAGAGGTTCATTTTCGTTTCAAATATCCATTCACCTGAAGGAGGCAGACGGCTGAGAAGGGTATTTTCTCATGACTGACACTGCCAAAAAAAAAAAAAAGATCACTGTTTTAGCCCTTTAGAGATAAATGCGAATCACTCCCCCCCACAGTATTTTTAGTAAAGCTGCTCTAAAAGTTTGCTTCCTTCCAGCCCTTGCATCTCTCCAAGTTTTCTTCTCTGGTTTTTGGGGGTTTGATTTTTGGGGTTTTTTTGGTTTGTTGTTGTTGCTGTTGTTTTGTTCTGTTTCTGTTTCTGGTTTTGTTTTTGGGGTTTGGGTTGGGTTTTTTGTTTGTTTGTTGGGGGAGGGGTTTGCTGTTGGTGTTTTTGGGGGTTTTTGTTTGTTTGGTTTGGTTTTTTTTTAATGTGCCCTCTTAAAACAACAGGAATGCTGGCTGGCCCTCAGCCAGCCAGAACTCAGCAAGCAGGGTAAAATTTCAGTTCAGATTTACGGGAAGGTGTTGGGAGTAAAAATCTGGTTTGGTGAGTTTAAGGCAGGGAGTAGTCCGGAGACAACCTTGCTACTGTGAGTGTGGAGAGAAAGAGAGGAGGGGGGGAGGAGGATAATAAAAACCACCCAGGCTGGAGATTAGAGACCAATTTTTCCCCTGTCCGAGTTTCAGTGCGTGTTGCTGAGCTCCTGCAGCCTTATCGAGCTTGCAGGCAGAAAGCCGGGTCTGGGGTGCAGGAGCTGCGCGGTGCCGGCAAAGAGCTCAGCGCCCCGCTCAGCGCCCTGGAATGTGCGGCTTAGGGCAGGGGCGAGCAGGGGCTTTGGCTTAGCTGGTGCTAATTGCAAGTTTTAGTGCTCAAAAACTCTGTTAAAAAAAAAAAAAATCCGAGCAAAGAAGCGAAGAGCCAAGAGAGGGGGTTAAGATTGGGAGAGCTGTTGCTCCAAGCAGCAGTGCAAGGAGTTGCTCAACTCTCACTTAGCAGCGCGGTAGGAAGGACAATGCATTAAGGTCACTACCCCAAATCGCTGCCGCTGCTGCGAATGGTGCTGGGCGCTGAGGTGGGCTCCAGGTAGGTACCGTCGCTTTTCGGTTTGCTCCGCACTTCCTCCGTCCCTAGCTGTGCATTGGGTTGTACTTACTCTTCTGTGATTGGGTTGACAATGTAAGCGACCAGAAGTTCACTCAGAAAATACATCTTAAAGTATTTTTACGGGGGAAAGGCAAATGGAGAGAACTGCAGAGGTTTTCGGGGGAGTTTTGGTGACTCTTTCCAACTGACAGATTTCTGGTGATTCTGAAGAAAGATGACAGGTGAGAGGCACAGGCAGGTACTAAAAAAGGACAGACTGAGAAGTGATTTGCAGATCTGAGAGTTTTAATTTAAAATATGTGTTACTCCATGTCAAAGAAAAAGCACAGCGTGACTTGCCTGGTGTCTTTGGAATCAATTTCGGAAGTAGTGTTTCGTTTCAGAGCTGTTTTTTCTCTTTGAACACTTAAAATGCTGTAGTTTGTACAGACCGCAGAGCCGTGGCACAAGTGACAGGGAGGTGACAAGAGCCTGCTGTCTGCCAATCTCTTACAGACATTAGCATAAGAATGGGATCTTATCTGTGAAAAGTTTCTGAAGACCATCTAGAATACATGTATCCATCAGGAGGTCTAGCATCTTCTTCACGCTGAGATATGCGTGATTAGATGAGAAATGCTAGGGTTCATGTTAAAAGAAGCAGCAGATTTAAAATTTTTTTAGAGGTAAGGCTGCTCAGCTCATTTCTTCTCAGGAACTTGAAAAAAAACTTTGAGCTAAAGCCAATCTACCGTAATGGTTAAAGATGGGCTGGGACCTTACAGGTCGCAAATTTTATCGGCTCAACCGGGCTGACCTGGCAGAAGGCAGGAGCATTAGACGGGGCTGAAATGAGCCGCCTGAGGCTAACGCAAGCTGAGTATCGGTGCCCTGATGTGTCTCCCAGACTGTGCAAACGATGATTTGGACAAGCCCGCAATTACTCTTCCCCAGTCCGGCCGAGCTCCCATGATGCGAGTGGAGCCGCGCGTTTCGCAAGGGCGGCGGCGCGGGCGGGATGCGGGCGCGGGGTGCGCTGCCATGGGCGTGGGGAGCGCTGCCATGGGCACGGGGAGCGCTGCCATGGGCGATGGGCGATGGGCGCGGGGAGCGCTGCCATGGGCGATGGGCGCGGGGTGCGCTGCCATGAGCGCGGGGTGCGCTGCCATGGGCGATGGGCGCGGGGAGCGCTGCCATGGGCGATGGGCGATGGGCGCGGGGAGCGCTGCCATGGGCGATGGGCGATGGGCGCGGGGAGCGCTGCCATGGGCTCGGGGAGCGGCGCGATGGGCGCGGGGAGCGCTGCCATGGGCTCGGGGAGCGCCGCGATGGGCGCGGGGCGCGCTGCCATGCGCGCCCTCTCAGCTGCCGGGCCTGGGGCCAGAGGTCATCCGCGGTGTTAAGCGGAGCCTGGTATACAGCTGGAAAACTGGAAGGCAGCGTGCAGTCTGAGAGAGGAGGTGGAGATAACGGCAGGAATGGGCCGCTGCTTGGTGTCCGGCAGGCTCGAAGCTAAAGCTAACAGACTGCTGTCTGCGAGATAAACCAACAGACAAACACTCCTTTTGCACATTCATTCTCTCTCCCGCCACTCCCCTGCATATTCCCGTCCTGAGAGAGGTTGCTCTCCGGGCTTGTTTCGAAGCTGTGCATCCTGCCGAGAGCTGAGGCCAGCTGTTCCCACCTCACCTCGCTGCCCGGGGAGAGTCTGCTTTTTGGGGTCTGACCTCTTCTGAGACACAGGCTCCGGGCCCTCAGTGTTGTTAGGGAAATATTTGGCATTGACTGACATGTAAATAGGGTTGCTAATAATTTCTGAGTGTCCCTGCTGCAGCTGAGGAGGAAATATCTTCCTTTGAAGTTTTAGAAAATAAAAGAATGTGCCGCCTACAATACAACAGATTTTTTAAAA
Source organism: Fringilla coelebs (assembly GCF_963513975.1). Taxonomy (NCBI): domain Eukaryota; kingdom Metazoa; phylum Chordata; class Aves; order Passeriformes; family Fringillidae; genus Fringilla; species Fringilla coelebs. The sequence continues at coordinate 23,497,641 of NC_140032.1, read as the reverse complement.
GTTGAAAACACTGTGATAAAAATATTTAATAAAGGCAGTGGAGATGGTAGAGCCTTCATGAAATACTGTTTCTATGTCAGTTTGGTCAGTTTGAACCCCGGATCTTGTGTGGCCCTCACCTGGCTGGCTTCAGCAAAGTTATCCCTGGCACTGGGGTCTGCTTTTCCTGCTTCCCACATTTTGGAGTCTTGGCCTCCTCCACATGGCAGAGCCCCGTCATTTTGCTAGCACTCTGTGAAATGCTACACCCTCTTCGGTGAAAGCTGTGAGAGCATCTGACAGCTAGAGAAGACCAGGGGTTACCCTGGAGTGGTGTGAGAGTACCTGTTGGGCCCCACTGCACTGCTAGGGTGACAAACTCCACCAGAGGTGACACCACATTTATGGGTGAAACAAAAAGGTAATCTTGGCTTTTTATTCAAATGGCCCTGATCACTTGTGTGTAGTTTCCTGAACCAATATTGCTGTGATTTACTGAAAAATTTAGTAGGGGCAAGTATATGCTCTTTGTGAAGAAACATGGGCAGATCCTGTTCCTGTTTAAAAAAAAACAATGATGAACATGAAGGTGAACACAAAGATCAGGTTTGCTTTGTAGCAAGGAACAAGGAAGCAGATCTAACATAAAGAGACTCTTTCCACGCTTGTATATGGCCGTAGTAGTTGCCTCTTTTGTCACGAAGTTGAAACCTCCAAATTACTGATGACTTAAACCAACAAATCCTTCCTTGCATTGTAGTCGCTTTGAAATTTGTTTCATAAGGGGATTTTTAGGTGCAATTTTCAAGTTTGTAAAATGGATCCCATGAACAGGATATTTTTGTCTGCTCCCTTGGCAGAGGGAAAGACTCTGACCTTTATCTTTCCAGTATGAGGCCTAAAATAATATTTCTTTCTGCTGTAGTGATTTTTTTTTTTTTCAATAAAATGCTTCTGGGTACACCTAGCTCTTGCCAAGATCAGGAACATCTCAGTAGCCTTGCTGAGACAATGCAGGCATTGTATAGCTATGGCTGGTAGGGCTTTGGTGACACAATAAACTCAACAGAGAAAAGCAAGTTTTTAGTGACTCCAGAGCTGACTACCTGATACTTGAGGGCATTTTTGTCCTTTCCAGGCTTTCATTTGCCCTGATCCCAAGTAAGATTTTATTTGAAAAGAAGAAAGAGGTTTCTGATATTTTTAAAGAGCGTTTTACAAAATATGCTTAGAGTCTGGATGTTATCTTTTGTTTAGGTAGGTCATAAAGCTGAGACTGAGTCAGCTCAGATGGGCTTATTTGCCATGAGATGGAAAGAAACTACAAAGGCATGAGAATCCTCAACCAATAATAATGTGACAGCAGTAACTTTCATGTATTTCCAAAGGGAGGACAGCTTAACCAGCCTCTAATAACTGAGAGGCTTTCTATCCCATTTACCAATGGGAAAGCCATTGGAAGGTTTACTCTGGAAAAGCAACACCCCAAGTGATGTAGCTCAGAGTTTGCTTTCATGTTTTGGCCTTTTGAGTACCCAATGGATAGGCTGCAGTTGTGCCATAGAAATAAACTGAGGTACTGCTTCTGCCTTTTTGTCTTTTACCAGGGAAACTTAGCTCCACCACAAGCCAGGGTGTAGGCTGAGTTTCAGCAAGTTGAGTTCCCAGTAACATTCAAGATGTCATTTCTGACTGCTGTGTCACAGAGCTGGGATTCCTGACCTGGGTGTTTCATACAGGCGGAGCGGAAGGGCTGCCTCTGCCATGTGGGGTTTGTGCACAAAATAGCTGCTGAGAGGCAAGGGATGGGATGGATGCAGGTGGAGCACAAGGAAATGGGCAGGGGTCAGCTGGGTGCAGAGCCAGAGCAGCATGCCAGCAGACTGCTTGCTGTTGGGCTATCTCAGCAGCAAGGGAGAGATTTTAGAAGGAAAACAGAAGGGCATATGATGAGAAGCATAAAGTGGGTGTTCATAAGCTGCAAAGGACACCTGGCTGTACTATTCAGCTCTGCCTGCCCAGGCAAGTATTGTGTGTAAGGACTTTCTATTTTATTTGTTAGAAGATGGAAAGAGGATCAACAGGAGCACAGAAAATGAGTGGCACATTCAAAGCTATGAAAATATTGAAATAATATTTGGAAGATTAAACAGTGGATCAAGATTGTAGATCAGCAGTGGATCAAATTATGAAAGGGCAAAAAGGAATGTCACCAATAATGAGCTAATGTGAGGGTGAGACTCCAGGGAAGCATTTGAGGGCAGATAGAATAGCCAATGTCTTTGACATGCATGCAGAAATCATCAACAGGTCTTAGGCTGCCCAAATAAAAATTGTGCCCTGCCTGCAAACAGAGCAGTAATGGTCACTGTGGAAAGGAGAGATAAGAGAATTTGGGTATTTCTTGGGGGGGAGGGCAGTATGGCTGGGTTTTCAGCAGACAGTGTTTCAACCTTTCTAGCAGAAGAGAAACAACTGAGGGGTGTTGCTTGGGCTGGATACTATGGGGAAGAAAATTGAAATGTAGGGAGAATTTTGCAATTTAACTTGGTAAGGGCTAAAAGGAAAAGAGAAGTCACAAGGGTTGATGGAACTGAAATTGCAAAAAGGCTGAATGGTGGACATAATGGGGGAGGCTAATGGATGGTGCTGAATGGGACCACTTGGAGGTTAGTGCAGGAAAAACTCAGCAGTAGATAGCCTCTGGACAGTGCATGCCAAATAAACAGTCTTTTTTAATGAGGAAAAGAAAAGGATTGGGGCAGAAGAGGAACGGAATTGGTAAAATGGATGTAGCATGACAAAGAGGGTGATATGGGTCATCAGCATAAATCAGCTGCAATAAGAAGATAAAAATGGGGAATCAAAACCCAAGGAGGAAGGTGTTGGGTGAAGGGGAGGAATTTGCAGGGCTGGGAAGAGAAGGGAAGGGAGAAAATGATAAATGAGCAATCCTTGAAAAGAGGAGGAAGAGGTGGAGGAGGAAGGAGACAGGAGGAAAGGATCATCTCACTGTTTCTGATCCCTAACTGGGATCAGAAAAGCTGAGACAGAGGTGCTTGATTAGGGTTTGAAAGCTGTGCTCAAGATTTCAGGACCTGTAAGGGTGGAATTATGAAGAGACTGTGGCTAAGAGGTCTTTAAAGCTGGAAGTTGTGCTGGGGTGACAAACAGAGGCTATGAGGTGCAAGCAGTGTGCAGGGTGCAACTGTGTGAGCTCTTGTGGCTGGGGAGGGAGGAAGAGCCAGAGCAGGGAAAAAAGCATGAAAGGCAAGGAGGGAAGATAGAGTCAAACACGATCATGCACGCAGGGACATGTCCTCTAGATGTTTTTGCAACAAAAGAGCACGTTCAACTCACCTCAATTAAATATTAACATTATTACCATGACTTAAGGCCATGTTTCTGGCAGTAAAATTTCTGTTGACTGTATGCTGAAATTTCACCAGAGTTCCTACACTACTATCCCCATCCTAATGTGAGTGTTAGTCCTCACAGGAAGCATTTCACTGTCATTAGCATTTTCATTAAAGGTAGCACTAATACAGTGCTGGAAGCTCACAGGAGCACAGTCACAGTTAAGGCTGCAAGCAGACCCAGACTTAACTGGTGAGTGCATTCAAACTTTTGGGACTGTGCTATAATCTCTGGCTCTTGAAGATGGATTCGGCCTTTAGCTTCTTGGCCTCGTGGAGCAGGCAAGAAAAGACACAACTTATCTGACATACTGCGTGGACATTTTTGATGAACGTGGAGATGCCTCTGGCTGGGTCAAGGAGATCTGAATGTGCTTGCTGCTGCTGCCATTTGTGGTGTCTTAGTCAGTGTTTACAAGCAAATGGGATGAGTAGATGTTACTGACAAAGCTGTCTGCTCACCCTGAGCACCCAGGCCAAGGGTGGCTGCAGATGTACCCAGGGGCCTTGCACAACCCCAGGGCCCAGAAGCAAGCTTCAGCCCGGGCAGGGCTCAAACAGGCCACAGTTGTCCTGCACGGAAGGAAAAAAATGTGATTTTCATAGAGGATAATTGTATTGAGCAACAATAAACAAAAAGGCTTTTACATGTTTCTTCCACATACTGAAGTCCCAAGTCTCAACTTACCAATGTGAGTCACAGGTCAGACTGTACGTGTGCAGAATAAATCTTCCTAAGCACCACAGGGGTGGCTAGAGGTATCTGGGGTGTCAGCACAGCGCCCTGCCTCCCGTGGTGTGTGATCAGTGGGAAGAGGCTCTGACACAGGCAGTAGCTCCTGAACACAGCTGTGTCTGTGCTGCTGCTGCTTCCTCTCTGCATTGCCAGCTGGGAGCCCTCCCTGATATTTTGAGGTCTGTTCTCCCGCCTGTGTTTCACCACAGGTGTTAGCAGGTCCTTGCTGGAGGTGGTGAGAAGGTGTCTTCCCAGGGTCACTCTTTATTTCTCTTGGAAAGCTGTGGTTTTCTGCAGGGAGTCATCTGCAAGCTTACACTTTTGGTAAGCAGCAAGACCAACTGGTGAACAATTTCAGTTTTTACTGTTTGCTAGCCTTATGAGTCTAAGTAAGAAAATTCCTGTGCAAATTCCTGCACAAATTCCTGGCCATTCCCATGGCCACCTGCCCCAGGGGAAGTTTATCAGGTACGCTGTCTGGTTGATATACAGGGCACTGTATAAAACCCACAGCTCTGAGGAATGTGGAATGAAGTGCCAGAAGCCCTGAGTAAATACAGCAAGTATTGCTAAACCCAAGGCACTGGTGGTCTCATCTGTTGGCTTTCGCATCAGAAGGAGAAAAGCCCAGGGCAAGCATTTTGCTTACAGAAGAGTTTCAGGGCTTTCCCCCCTCCTCTATCTAGAGCATTATCTGGAGTTTCAACATTGCCTGTTTGGTTCCTGTCATCTCCCAAAGATAGGTTTATGGTGGTGTGCCAGTGGGAAGAGAGGCACCTTTAAAAAAACACAGGGATTTGAGAGGTGTTAACAGTGATCCTGCTAGTCCCTGGGCTGTGGGGCTGCTGAGAGCAGGTTGTGGTGTCCATTTCATTGGCCTTTACCAAGGAGACTGAAATCTGAGTCAAATCCTAGCATTTCCATCTGTAGATCACTGAGGTTTTGGGTTGTTTGTTTGTTTTTAAAAGGAAAATATATTATTTATATTTGTATATTTGTACACATGTATAAACAGCATGTGCACTAGAGGTATCAATATAAATCAGTCTCAGTGCTGGATTTTCAACTCCTAAAGCACGGTCAGTTACAATTTTTATCTCTGTTTCAGGGAGATGATCTTATGGGATCATTTTGCCCACTGTGTCATATTTTTTTCTCTCCCTCTGTATACCAGAAATACACCCTTGGGGAGTGCCACAAGAGATGAGCTGTTAAAGAATATACTACATATATAAAAGAGGTGAAGCATGAAGCATCTCTGCCTCTGTATTTTCCAACAGATACAGCAGGGTTTTTTTTCTAAATAAATAAATTGTGTAAAAAATACAGGTTATCCAAAGGAAATTTAAGCAAAATTGGTGACAGTGAGGTCTACTTACCCATGGGCAGTGTAAGAAACTTAATTTTATGGAAAATGCCATCCATCTGTAAGCCTAGGAGGTTAAGTTCTCAATAAAGCTTCATACTGGTAATAGTGAAAATCAGGTAAAGACCTCAACTCTCAGTGCATTCTGCCAGTACACAAGACATGGACTGAACAGGGGGTTTGTAAGCTGGGGTGTAAGTTTACAGTATCTTTGGATGCACCTTCATGGTTTTATGACATAGGCAACTGTATGTTCTCTTTTTTGTTGTAGTCCCAAGCAATCGCAAAGGATCCTGCTGCAGTTTGGGAGCTGTAATTGTGTTGTAATTGTGGATACAAGGTTATCTGTCCCCTGTGCCCCAGGAGTACCCACAAATGGGTCTGACAACCCCTTTGCAGAGCTGGGGCTGGTGCAAAGAGGATTAGATGAGCTTGTAGTTGTTGCTGCTATGCAGGTTTCTTTGGGAGTTCTGTGTTCAAAGCTGGCTCACTGCTTCCCCATCTTCAGAGGTTCACCTTTGCCTTCTGGCACTGGTGCCAGTTTTTGGGTCTCCATGCTCTCTGCATTCTCTGTCTGTGTCAGTCAGTGAGTCTGGCACTGTGGCCAGGGATCCTGGCACAGGATACATGCTCTGAACTGGCTTGTGTGTGCCCTGGTGCTCCACAGACCACCCATTCTGCATCCTTGCAAACACTAGACAGCTGGATGTAGAGATGTTGGAACCATGGAAAAGCAAAAGGGGGGATATCTCCTCCTGGCCAGCATCAGGAGCTTTGAATGACAGACAAGGTGGATGAACCAGACTTTCCTTTTCACTGCTTTTCTATGTTGTTTGAATGTGAGTTTCAGCCAGAGTACCGAGACACAGAGAGGGCTTAGCTTCTGCCTGAGCTCTGATGAGGGAACACTGCTTTTGTGTCTTCTAAATCGAGCACTGTAACATGAACAGTGTGAGATGAGCATAATTTTGTTCATCTTTCTGTAGATCCAAACCACTTATATCACATTTCCTCTTCATCTAATCTTGTCTGTTTTGTGTTGCAATCCTTGCTGTGCTTCCCCATTTCCAAACCAAAGCACAATCTTTCTGAAAAAATATCTGAAAGCCGCTGCCATTTTGAAACGTGGCCTTTTTCAAACAAAGAACATCAGGTGGTATTTGACACACTGGTTCATTAATCCTTACCTGGAAAGGGACTGATGCCAAAATCTTTGCCTTCTTAAAGCTCCTGCAAATGTCAATCAATTAAAGGAACGTTTCTCCTGAGCTCACCCGTACTATTGTACGCACATGTGCAACAGGGTGTAGAACAAGCCAGGCAAGAAGCAAAAAGTATACAAATGACTGGTTTTTCAGGAAAAGCACCAATATAAAACTTAGGAAACCTGGGTTCATGTCCCTGCCTTGCCATAGAAAATAACACATGTGAGTTAACAACAGTACAGTCCAGTGGTTTTTGTGGATATCTGTTTTGCTGTTGCTGGTCTCTGCTGGTACAGCTGAACATCCCCTCAGGTTGTGAGGTCTGCCGTGGCCACTCTGGGGGGAACTTCAGCAAATCTCAGGGATTTTTCTGTGTTTGGCGCATGCCTTCATTCTGATAGGGTTGGGCTGTTGTGCTGTGCGAGTCCTGGGGAAGGATGAGGGAAGGTGCCAGTCACAGCTGGACACCGAACCCGAACCTCTGGCAGCCCATGGCTCCTGGCCCAGCTCCCCTTCCCTCAGTCCCACAGCCCTGGGGTGAGGGGGACTCCATGAAGAACTGCAATGGCACAGGCTGTCAAGGGATGGGAAGGGGGCACTGCCAGCATTCCATGATCCAGCTGTGTCCCTGTGAAGTGAGAGCAAGGTCCTGCTGACAGAGCAGTGAGCAGCACCTGCTGCGAAACTCCAGGAATGGAGGAGAGCCGGGAGTCCCCAGGATGCTGGTGGGACAAGTCCCAGGTTTCTGCTTCAGATCACTGGTTTTGGAAAAGCAGTTTGAAATGTACTGCTAAAGATCTTGTGGCTTTAGTGTTGATAAGTAGATGTAACTGTTGTAGCCCACTCTGGAAAAAAGTGTCCACACAATATAACCTACAGAGAACTGCGACTGTAACTGCTCCAAGTTCCATTGTACAAGCAGATGTAAAAGGAAGAAGACAGAGCGACTCTGGTTAATAAGAATGTCCTGCATTTTCTATTGGGAGACCATTTTTATTTGTTCATGATTTTGCAAAGGTTTGCATTGCATAGCAAGATACCTGAGGCCTGTGAATTGTTCTGCATTTACCTGTATGGAGACCTAAGAGTCAGTTAGCCTAAAAGTGTTTGACAATTTCTGAAAATCAAAGCTAGAGAATTTGCTTTTTTTCAAACTTTTGCAACTTCTTCCTAAGGTTTCCTAAGTACTTGACCTCAAGCAGGGAAGTAGCTCTTGTGGAGTGGTCAAAGCAGGATATGAGCCTTTGAAAACTGAGTTTCCATGTGTTTACTGGAAACTTCAACTTTTAACTTCCAAGTCCCTGAACCCACTGTTGACACTGCCTATGCTCTGAGAATACTTAAGTCAGAGTTCTAGCATGAGCCTGCTGAGTTCTCTGCCCTGTGTTCAAGAGTAGTCTATAGGGCATCTAAAGATAAAGAAAGCAAAGAAACAGGTACTGGGCTGTGGGGCTCCTGAAGAACAGGTTGAGCCTAGTGGGAAGGGAAGAGGGAGAAGAGAGACAAAGAAGCAGGAGAGAGTAACCACTGTCTGCCTTGAAAAGCTGGTGAAGAGTCAGAAGGCTGATGGAAAAGGGGACTTGATAACTCAGAAATTAGTTATCTCAGTGAGAAGCAGTGGCTGGGCAGGGAGACAGCACATTTGGGAGGAATGGGGGGCTGACATGCGGGGCTCATGGCACTCAGAGCGAGCCAAGCAGGGGTTCTCAGGGCTGGAGGAAGGAAATGTGGGAGTTTGAGGCACTGCTATTGGATAAGGGCAGGAGCAGAAGAAAGGGCAAGCCATCCAAGGTGACTGGATGCAGCCCAAGCCAAAGCACTTTGGGATGTGAATTCAAGGGTTTTCACCACTCCAGCTTTCCCTCAAGAAGCTGTAAGGAGTCCCCCACTCACGCCTCTTCCTTCTTTCTCTGCTGCTGCCCTGCCTTTGTCATTTACTGTTCCTTTGTGAAACAGAAGTGCAAGCAGTAAATATCATGTGCCACCCCTCTGGTGACACATGCATCAGTAGGATGCCTCATGATGGAATTTGGGGTTGGGTTTCAGTTTTCATTAAAAAAAAAAATACAGGGAAGCTTAGGAAACCATGTACAGCTATATCCTGCTCATAAAAATATGAAGTGCCAGATTTATAGTCTGCACAATCCTAGTTTGCCTTTTGTTATATATATTATTATAGTATGATTGTGGCTTTTTGACACATTCAGTGCTGATGAGGTTTGTTGAAGGAGCCTTGCCATATGCCATCCATAAAAATGAGGGTGGACAATGAACTTTTAAATATTTAATTTTTTATCTCCTGCTATTCGGGATGTAAATGGTTCATGCTCTTGAATTTCTTTGCTCTGAAGAGAAATTTATTACTCTTTGGCTTTTTAATAGTGCTCATGACTATAATATTTAAATACTTACAAACAGTAACGAGATAACCTGCATAATAACCATTTGATATTTATTTACTAAAAAATAGGGGCACAGGATATAAATGAAGAAGTTTGCCACAGTTTTGATTATATGGTTTAGGATGCCAGGGCCAGGCACAGGTGAACTCGCTTAGATAAAGGTCATCTTTACTGAACAGTGTTCTTAAGGGTAAATAAGCTCTAGCTATAGGCTTGTGTCAAGCTAAGAGGTTGTTTTGGGTGGTCACAAATACATGTACACAAATAAGTTGATGTGTTATTTCCATGTTTTCAAAACTGTGCAGTCACTTTTTTTTTTTTTTGCTTTAGAATGGAATTTCATTTAGAAAATATCACTAAATTTAACGATAAAAATGGGGTAAAGAGTTTAGAAATTTAATGTTTGCCTCAAGGCAAAACTAATTGTCATCTCTTCTTGTTTTATTTACACTTCAGCTACTAGTATAAGTCAGTCACACTGCTCACCTCACGACTCCGTTTTCCAAAAAACTTAGTTTTGCTTAAGATCCACATTTTCAAAATGCATTTCCCAAACAGTTCCCTTGCAGCTCTAAGTGCTCCTGCAAGCAAATTGCAGTCCAGAAAATGTTCCCATCTGGAAACAAGGAGCATGCCACTGGTGACCATCTGTACAAAGCTTGGTTCAAATGTCTTGTCCAGTGCTACACAAGATCCATGTGCAGACCAAAGGCAGGAAGCTGTAATCAAGATCCTCTTTATTTGCCTTAGCTGTGGATTCCCCTTTCCTGCAGCGCATCGGGGGCTGTCACCTCCGTTGTCTCTGGCAGAATGGTGGGGACAGCAGCCACTGTTGGCGTCTGAGCCCAGCCTCTCTGCAGGAACAAGGCCACCCTCTCTCCTGCATGTCAAGTGAAGGAGACCACTGTCTGCCATGAGGGTCCAGAGCAGTGTGAGATCAAATTTGCAGGTTCCAAATATGAGGTGCTCCAGGGGAGCAGCACTCTGCACCACTCACCCCCCCAGGCACACGTCCGCAAGATCCACCAGACCCAGGCTGGCACCTTCACTTGGTGAAACGTGGGAGTGAGGGCAATGGTACCTGGCACTTGTCAGGTTGGAGGGTGCCCAAGGAAAGCCCTGCAAGGCTTTTGTCCCTCCTGGGCTGTAGATTGGGGTACACCAGAAATAAGTGGCTGGGGTGGGGAGTTGCCAGCCCCCTGCCGCTGTGTAGTCAGGGATCTCTGGGGCCAGGAGAAGAACACACAAGCAAAGGCATCCTCATCACCAGTGGTTGATTAGGTATTGGGCTGGGAAGGGGAGATCCTGGGTTGTCATTTCTGTGCTATGGCCCCATCCCTGTGTTTTATCCCCATCCCTGCATGTTGTGGTAAAAGAGAGAGGAGCAAACTGTGGCAAACTGTGGGAGTCACTCACAGTCTGAGTTGTGCTGACTTAGGGGCTGGTTAGAGGATGCAGTGGTCCCACATGCATCCCTGCTGGTCAGCTGGAGATCTGATGAGACTGGCCAAGCAGGACAGGTGACCAAAACCTTGCAGGGCAAGCCTCTTTCACTGACAGCATTGCAGATGAAAAAACAGATGAAAACATAAATGAGGCTGCTGTCCTCTGCATGGTAAGAAAAGATAGGGGTGTAAGGAAGGAAAACATAGGGTGAGGAGTGTGCTGAGGACTGGGATATTACCCATGCTAGGTGTACTAGGGTTAGACATTTCCTGGCTTAGGGAATATGTTCAGCCTGGCTCTGGCCACAGCAGTGCACCTCTTCTAGAGATCTGTTTATTAAAGTGTCCTGTAAAGTGGCAGAAGTCAAATGTAGCAAATCACTCTGCGCTGTTGTGGTGTTTTACTCTGCTTTTCCTGGTGGATGACAGTTACAAGTGATAGCTGCCTGAAGTTAAGCTGTTTTCAGGAGAGGAACAGGAGATTGGTCAGACTGGGATGATGGGGCTGTGGGCTCAGAGGTGCCCACCACACAGGGCTGTGTTTCTCCTTTGCACTTCACCTTCAGGCAGCCTAGGGCTGATGCACAGCTATGCAATGCTTTCCCTCCCATACCAAAGGCAGCTGTGACTCAAGAAAGGTGCAGGATCAAAACCTGAATGCCTTACATTTCCTAGCCAGTACATATTGGCAAAGCTTTGGTTCTTTTTAAAGCAGAAATGGACAACTGAGAAACACTTGTTGCACTGGGTGCTGCAGATAGCAGAGGGAAAGCATCCCCTGATCAACCAGCTGGAAATCCAGGATCAGAAATGAAGCACACAGAGCAATCTCCCTCATTCATAGCAAATGGCTGAAGATAAGGATGAAAACTCCTGTCCTGGGTGGGCTGCAACACAGCAGATTATGCTACAGCCTTCATTGAGCGAGCCTGAGGTATGAACATGCTGGTGGAAACTAATGGGTGAATGATTCACAAAGAGAGAAAAGGACCTTCCAAAAAAATAGAAGAGTATGCACTTCAAATAGGGGACAAAGCAATTATACTCCTCTCCTAATGCACAGTGGTAGCAGTACATTCCCTTTTGTGCATCTGTGCTCATGCTTATCTGCTTTCTCTGTTCTTCTGCAAGGCCACAGGCTCTGAGGAGGACCTGCAGTACCTGGTGATTGCTTTATAACACAATAGCAACTTTTGAAAAGATGCAGCACTGACATTATCATTTAATGTCTGTAGGCTGGCCCAGCTGTGTCGGCCAGATCATATTTAGTTCCTATTTCTCTGTGTGCTTCACCTCTGCTTTCTCACACAGACAGTCCTAGGGGCTTTACCTGACCACCATACTAGGAAACATTCTTTGTCTACTGGCCAGATTTCACCTGTCTAGGCTGTATGTGAAGTGGGCTGATACAACAAACAGGGAAAACACAGCCTGAGGTTTGTGTGAGCCAAGGCAGCTTGCAGTAGTGACCATCAAGCAGGTCACAGCCACCTGGGCAGTCTAGGGCCAGTAAGGAGAGCCTGTGTCTGCGCAGGTCATGACCACTTACTTGAAACTGCTGAAAATCAGCATGTGGCTTTCTGGCTTTGAAAGCTAAATTGCTGTCAAACCCCCTGGAGATAACATGCATTATTACTGTAGTACTTGAGTGTGGTGAGGTTTTGGTTTTTTCCCATTTGTATTCCCTCTCTATTCAGACTTTGATTTAATATTCCTTCTCTTCCTGTGTTTTGGTTACCTTGTGTCTTAGAGCTTAGAGATTTCCTACCCATATATTGAAAGTTTTTAATGAAGAATTTCAGCAACACTCAGAGTTACCAGTAAAAGCCCTCTGCAGATTTTGACAGAAGGAGTTATATGAAATTACTTCTAATCTCTTTATCCTTGTCACACCACTCTGCTATGCAGTAATACACCAAAGAATTTCCAGAAAGCAAAGGCTGGCAACTTACAATGCCTACTCACTTGGTCGAAAAAATAATTAATAAAGGAATTGGGATGTGAATTCAATCTGCTGCTTTGTTAGCTGAGGGACAAAGGAGGGGAAAACTGGGGAAAGAAGACTGGAAAAAGTAAATGTTTTCCCAGTTTAATTTTTTTTTTCTAATAAAAACTTGATGCCAAGCAAGCCATTTCCCTCAAAAGTTTAGATCATGTACTGAAAGTTTAAAAAATGAAGTGTTTTGGTTGACTTTATCATGGCAGCTATAATGGCACATGGCTAATCCCTGTGGCAAAGCAGAGTGTAGAGTGGCAAAGCTGCAAGACAAATACCAGTATGTCCTTGAGTGCACCAGTTCTGTGCCTGACAGGTTTTGGTTTCTCGGCGCGTTGCGTAACGCTGGCACGCACGTGGGACACGCAGTGTGTGAAACTGGCTGGGCAGGGCTGGGTCCTGCTGCCATTCAAGTCAAGGCCAGTACTCTTCCAGCTCTCAGCAGAGGCAAGGTCATGGCATGTGCTGGAGCTGACAGCAGCCCAATGGGGAAGCCAGGCAGCAATATTTTGGGAGAGGTCAGCTGTCTCCTACTCTGGTCCAATCTTACCCGCACCTGTGTGAGGACAGAGCATTTGAAATCCCATGACAACTAATGAGTTTTGTTGCTTGTTTTCTCAGATTTGTTTCCTTGAAAATGAAAACAAGAAAAAAGAGGAAAAAAATCCCAGGTATTATTTCCTCCTAAAATACACACGTACAGAAAACAACTTATTGATTTTCTTGTAGTCTGTGTTTGTCAGCCTTAGCCAAGCATTGTGTGTAGGTGTAATGTGATTTTAAAAAACTAAGATGAAATGTGGGTGGGACTGAAAATGCAGTTGCTATTATTCATCTGTTTATGCCATCACACACGTGTGATCAGGCTGTGATTTCTGCAGCAGCCTAGGAACCTATGGATTGCTTGAATCATCTGTAAAAGAGCCAGGAGATTTGTTATTTAATACTTCTACTAGATCAGCAGCATCTGTATATACTACATTTGTATTTCATAGTTACAGCCAGCCTCAGCCCACACATGTGATGAAACATCAGCATAGAAATCCATACCCGTACTTTTTTCTTTACAATGTGCAAGCTCATCAGGATTCCAGCTAGGATAAAAATACATGTAAACAGCTTACATACTTACCAAAAGTGAAGGTTTTGTAAAAATAAAACTATTTGGGTCAAGTTTGCAAAACAGACTATCTGTATAAAAATTAAAATTCCAAGGAAAATATTTCCAATTTTCAATTGTGAGCACTTTATGTGGAAATTGAAGGAACTTCTAAAGTGCTGGGGAAAAATCTTAAACTGAAATTGATTTTTTATTTGGTTGACAAAAGCAAGTAAAAAGACTTTTTCTTATTGCTGTTTCTGGGGTCAACTTGTTATATAAAAAAAAAAGAAAGGTTGTTTCTACACCTTTAGTTTTTCTACACCTCCTCAGAAGGAGTAAAAATGTGGCACTGGCACTTGCTTGCCAAGCCATCCTCAGCTGGGTAGAGTAGGGAGTTTTTCCATGGGACTCCAGTCCTTAATGCTCCTTCAGCTCTGTGGAAACTTACCTGTGACGTATGCAGACCATACAAAAATCTTAGGTACAGATCCCTTATCACGTTTTTGCAGGCTCAACCACATTCCTCCTTCCACAGAGAGCAGTTCTTCTAGCTGCAGGCAGTACAAACTTGCAGCGCTAATTATTTGATCATCCGCCTCAGTATTTCCAGATGTAAAAGATTTCTTTATTTTACTTGTTAAATAAGGAGTTTGGTTTTCTATCTCTGTTCCCCATTAGCTACATCTCTGCTAGTAAATCAAATGTGTCCAGAATTGCTCTCTGGCACAGGGGCTGGCTGCCTCCAGAGGAGGATGCTGTGTCACCTGCCAAAACTCAATGACTGCACCCATGCTGTGTGTAAGGTACGATCCAGAGCTCACCCTGACCCTCGGTCTGTGCCTGGGACAGTGATTATCTGCTCTCTGGTTTGGGCAACTGGTATTTAAATGACATGGGTCCAAAGTGTGTCAGCTGTTCTGGACCTTAAAAGGAGCAACTGGTTTCCATTCCAGCACCTAGGAACACTCACCGACGTGGTTTGACTTCCGTTACTTCTGTGGAGGTAGTTCTTACACCTCTCCCTTCCTCATTGGCACTGATCAGCTCAACAGCCTTCTTTCAGAGGCTCCAAAGTCAGGTGTATACTTATTATGTCCCCAAGCAAAGTATTTGCATTCAAATAAAAGTATAATTAGTGCTAGCAGCTTTAGCAGGTGTTCTAGGATGAGGCTGGTAGAAGAGAGAATGAAGCCATCAAGATAAAAACCTGGGATCCATGGGATGTCTGCCCAGGAAGGAGTGAAGCAAGGCAAAATGACAGGTAGCAGCAGATGCTGATGGAGAGGGCTGCTGGCTGCTGCTGAACTGAACAGTTTCACTGGGAATAAAGTCAAGAATTTCTAAGCAAGCATAAGACATGAGTCTATTTGCAGAGGGGGAGAAGGAGGAGTCTGGAGGATCGAATGGCCTGGGGTTTGTGATTTTTGTGGGGTTTTTGTTTTTTGTTTGTTTGTTTGTTTTTTGTAGAGAGAAAATATTTGTTTGTCACAAATATGCTGTGGATCCAAGTTCAATTTTCCCTAACCTATTCTTACTGGGGATGCAATTGCAAGCAGTTCCCTACTGGAAGAAGAAAACAGTTGACTTCTGATTCCTATGAAAATGTAAAAGAAGCTGATTCTTTTTAACTGAGACTGCCCTGGAAGGACAGGGCAGAAAGTCTTTGAGAGGCACTGACTTCCCAGCTGGTCAGTACAACAATGAGACTCGTGCAGTTTCTCAGTGTAGTAGAAGACAATCTTTCTGATCAAAGTGTGGAGTTGTGTTGTGCTTAGCCAGCTTCTGGGGCTATTTGTATATTCCTATTTAGTCGATGAGCCATAGTAGTAAACCTATAGAATAATGGAAAATACCTACATGTCCTTTGCAAGAAGAATACAGGAGATCAAGACTAATTTTTACTAAAGCAGGTTTTGCCATCTCTGTGTAGAATAAATATATTCTGCTGTTACACCACAATATTTAATTCAAGGAAGAACTTTTCTGATGGGATATACCTGAGACTTTTGTTTCACCTATTGTTATCCACTCCTTTCACCCGCACACAGTGGGGTAGCATTTTTAAGAATTAACAGCAGCAACTTTGTTTTCTCAGTTATGTCTAGTTTAACTAACATCTAATCTTCTTAGCTCTTATACCCTCACAAACAGGGGTTTGTTTGGCTAAAAACTTTTAATTAGCCCAATCACATGGAGCAGGTATTTAACAACCCCAAGGCAAGCCCATTTCAGACATCAGAGGTGTCTCACCACCAGATTGGGAGAGTTAATTCTAGGAGCCTTTTGCTGCAGGCTGCAGAACTTGAATAACAGGGTTGGTGAGTGGCTGGCACCCAGTTTTTCTACATAAGTGGGCAGCATTCTTTAATGGCAATTTGCTGGCTCCAAACAGCATTTCATGATCTTTCACTAACCCCTCATCTCTACTCTGCCCCCAAAGCAGCCCCTCAGTTTGTACTTGCACAAGTCAAGCCAGCTCTGAAGAAAGGCAAGGATCTTCTCACGGGATTGTTAAGACCTGTGAAGACCTGGCAGGTTACTGGAACATATAAACACAAAAACAGACTGACTGAGCAGAGAACCTGCTGAACTTTTGATCTTAGTAATTTGAATCCAGGAGAAACATGGCTTGAGCAGAACATGGGTCCTAACCCAGGAAGCACGGGGTCACTGCTGCAGGGCAGGCAAGGCTGGGGGAAGAATGCTGATGCCAACAGGACCTGTGCTCCTGTGGCGCGTGAAATCAGTGAGAAAAGGAGTGGCTATCGCAAAGCAGAAGAACTGATACTTGTGAAAAAGCAGGAATAAATGCTTGCATAATATGCTAAATGTGCAATTACTAACTTGAGACTAGCTCTGCCACAGAACCAGGGCCCTGGCTGTGCAAAGCCCACCCATGAGCCCATCCATAAATGATTCTCAGGTGCAAGCTGTTTCTCCAGCAGTCTCTCTCAGAGGGATCCTGGGGGTCTATGAGAAGTATTTAAGAGCTCCTCCAGCAGGTCCCTGGTGAAACCAGAGCAGTGTTGTGATCATTGAGAATGGAGGGAAAGCCCATGAGTGGTGACTCACAGGGGTATCACTTCTTTGCA
The DNA here is from genome assembly GCF_963513975.1 of Fringilla coelebs. Taxonomy (NCBI): domain Eukaryota; kingdom Metazoa; phylum Chordata; class Aves; order Passeriformes; family Fringillidae; genus Fringilla; species Fringilla coelebs. Next base: position 23,480,902 of record NC_140032.1, on the reverse strand, counting down.
CTTTTACAGCTGTATTATCTTCCTCTGCTGTGTCTGCTGCCACTGTGGTGTTTTGGAAACACCTGTGTCAGTAGAAGGGATGCTGATCAAGCCACCCCCATCGAGTGTGCTGCCATGGAGTTATTTCTGGTCTATACTATAATCTTACATTTCCTTTGGAAAATCACTAAACATAGTAAACATAAGTAAGTAAATAAGTGAGAACAAATATCAGCGTCTTCCATTTAAAGTTGTGGAGATGTAAGCCTTCTATATGCAACACTTTCAGCCCTGAGTTTACAATATCATGAGAGCTTTCCTAGGCATTAGCTTTAATTGATTGTCAATTACCCTGAGGTATTTGATACATTTGTCCCACCATTCTGCACATGTTCGTTCCCAGCTCCAGCTGCTCTTCTTCAGGATGCCATTACTTGCACTCAGGGCTGGGGAGCCCTGCCTGCCCTCCCCTGCCTCAGCATGGAGAAGATGGAAGGTCTGCATAGTGAGCAGAGCAGGATGTGCTTTCGAGATGCTTCACAGACCTGTGAGGAATATGACTGGCCAAGCTGATTTTTACAGATGTGGTTATAATGAGCTGCTGTAAATAATTAAAAATGCCCTCCTGCCCCAGTATGGGAGGTAAACCAGGTAGCCATATGGTGCACATGTAAACACAGGGTACCTGGTTTAAACATATTTGCTTCTGTTCTAGCTAGACATAAAATCAATTTTTAAAGCAAATTATTCTGATGAATGGATGTAAAATCAATTGAAGGTATGTTGCCTGAACAAGATCTGCTTGATCAGGCAGTATTTCCATTCCAGCCCACTTACTGAGAGAAGTTAAAATAGCAAAAACATGGAGCGTTAGAAATCGTTCCTTAGGAAGCCAGCTTTTAAGGAAGTCTGCTGACTGAGCTCATGAATTTTTTGCTTTCAGAAGGCAACTGAAAAACTTACTCAGTAGCATCACATGCAAATATTTGCAGGAAGCAATAAATATATGAGTGCTTGTAGTGCTGATGACCATTAAAAGTTCTGTTTTCTGGCTTACTTACAACCAACTGAAAGCAAGCCATAAGGCAAATTAAAATGTAGCAGAATTATGTGATGGAAGGGAAACATGATGTTAGGCAATACAATGAAAATCTACTGAGTGCACCTAAGTAATGAGGGGATCTTACCTATAATATCCAAAACTTAATACAACAGATAAAGCAAAATCTTTGGTACTTGGCAAAGTACCATGAAGGGAGAAATTCAGCACTCACACTGTGACAATGAAATATTTGAGACCAGTGGCCCACACCAAGCTTTGCGGGGCTGTTGTGCTCAGCGTGCTCAATGTCCAGCAAGTGGGTGAGGGCTGAAGTTTTGCCACAAGGATGTGCTGAGACCCTGGGCAGCATGAACATTTTAGTAAATTCCCTAATCTCTTGGAAAAAATCAGCCAAAACACATGTGATAGTCAGCCTGTGGCTGAGTAGGCTCAGGCTCAGGCAGAAATCACCACGGGGGTTTCTTTGATTCAGGTCTATAAAATCCAGGGTGGTTTTGGGGGAGCTATTCACAGTCTCTCCCAATGCAGAGATAGTGACTGTTAGACAAAGTTTTAGGAGCCATTTTCAGAACAAAAGGAGATATTTCTTCATGCAGCAAATACTGGAAACTCTTTACAGAAGGCTATGACAGTTGCAGCAATTTTTTTCAGACACTCAATGGAAGACTGGGCAAGTACTTGGAAGCCACTGGGCAATCTAGATCAGGCTGGAGGAGACCCCTGAGCTGCAAATGGTTGGAGGCTGGGAGACAACTTGCAGAAAAGATCAATTATGTTCATCGTATTGTTGCTATTCTTCAGGACTCAGCTTTTTGTCACTGCTGCAGACAGGTTACTGGGCTACATGAGCCCCAAACATCTGAAATAATAACACTGTTCTTGCATTTTTATTTGAATTGTGAGCCAATTGCATATCAGTTTTCTGATGTGTAGGTTAATTTAAGGTGCTCTGACTTCCCATCTATGCCTGAGCTGGAGGGGGAACACTGCAGGGAGCAGCGGTGCCACCTGGGAAGCAGATCATTCTGTCAGCTACCCCATGGCTATAGGTACCAGATACATGGGGAGACAGAGGAGTAGGGCTCAGTGGCAAGGGCAGCATTGCATGATAGTGTATTTTGTCTGGGGTCCAATAAATCACAGGCTATGCTTTGTGAAGCCACGTGCTATAGTGCTCCCATTTATTTACACTAGGATGGTTTTTTAACCCTGTTAAACTGGCCTGACAAGACTGCCCTAGCCAAGAGGACCTTCTCTGTCTCTTCTGTTCCATTTTGTCCCTCTTTTTGTGCACAGGAAGGCTCAGAACGGAGATCTGTGCTTTCTTTTATGAAACTAAAATAATTTTTGAAAAGATTGTGGATTAACAAATGACCCCAAGTTCTTCCTTTGTCTTCCAAATAAGTAAAAACAGGTCACAGCAATACAGCAAACTTGGATTGCCCTTGTACTTGAGAATAAACAGCAAGAAACATTACACTTGGTAGTGTAAATTAACTAGCTTATCTTCAGACCACCAGAAAAAAAGTATTATTTATCCCCCTCTCTTATAGAGCAGGAAAGATAAACAGTTAAAAACATCAGTGCAATTCCATTGCCTTAAAGTCTGAAGCTGTGAGGAGGGGAAGCTCTGACAAGCTGTTTCTGGCCCACTGTGTTTTGTGGGTTTATCATCTGACTGACAACGTGGCAAAGTACATGCAATATGTGTTATGAAGGAAAAAACATTCTGATACTCCTATGGCTTAGTAATTGTAAAAATTATTTAAATAAACATTCTAAAATGTTTAAAATATAATAAATATTTATTTACAAATATATTCTAAAATTTTAAAAATACAATAAATATTTATTTACAATTACTTTTTCAAAAAGGGATACTGCAGGTTTTGTGCACACATATATACACAAAATCATGAGAATTGTGTCAAATGTGTGCAGAGATGCATGTAGCCATAAGATGTGGGCTTTTCTGTGGCTGCAGGGAGCTAAGGCATGTTTTCACATGGGCTTTTTCTGAGATATGTACATATCTGTACTGCCTGGAATAAAGGCTTTTATAAAAGGGTTATAAATGGTATATGCATTATTTAATGCTTATATAATAATAATTCTTGTGCATTAATTAATGCTTATATAAGCATTAATTGCTATAGCACTTCTAGGTTTTATTTCAGAGGGGATAAAGCAACTTATTCCTGATACTAGTCACATTGCTTGAAGCTCTGCTGTGAAACCCTCTGAAACAGTACCTCTACCCTGACTCTAGTGGAACAGTGATGATTTGTTTTAATGAAGAATGCAGACTCATTAGGTTAAAATAAGTTGTGTCAACCCATGATCTGATATCCCAGGGATGTCAGTGGGTTCTGACTGACACAAGAATTTTTATGACTGAGCATGATATTTTTCTTTAGGTTAGAAATGCAGACATTTAGCTTGGATATTCCTTCAGCATCTTATTCACAAGGCAAAAAGGATTTGGGATACGCAGGTTTCTAAAAGAATGTCACCAAAATACGATAGGGCTGAAACTCTTTTTGAGTGACTCCCATAGCCCCACCTTTTCCTTCATCACTCAACTGGAATGATATCAATAGAAAATTTATTTTCTAGCAACCTGTTTCCCAGGAATGTGTTTTTAATGAGGCCATGAGAACTCCTTTCACCTTCTCTGGAACACCATTTATCTTCTTTCCTTCCTCGCATGTACTTCTTCCCATAGGTCTGTGTAGCAGGCTCAGGGCCTGCTAGGGCCCCGTGGAGGGAAGAGGCTTAGAATGCCAAGTCACGGTGAAAGAGCAAAAGAAGCCCCTCTATTCTGCCTTTTGGACCCCAGCTTACCTCTCTGTGTCCCCACAGGTCACTTCTCCTTAGCCCCTGCTACTGGACAGTTTCTGATCCCCTCTAGCCCTATATAGAGGGCTGCTTTAGCCCATCCTGGCCAGAAGAGCTGTCACTGGAACCCTTCACAGACCCCCAACAAAACCATCGCTGTGGAACGCCAGGACGAGTCTTCTCCTCTCTCACATCTGCCTCCTGGCCGGCCTGCACGGTGCCTTGGCAAGCAAAGAGCTGAAATTATGAAAGAGCTGAAAATCACTCCAGAGCTGATATCCCTTAAGCTTGCTGAGGCTGCCGGGGCTGAGAGCAGCTCGGGTACTCGGACAGTCTGTCCCCAAAGCCTGAGCTATCCAGCGCCGTGCTGCCTGCTCGGGGGCAAACCCGCCCAGCAGGAAGCTGGAATAGGTCTACAGGTGGCAAGGGAGGGATTTCAGCAGAGCTAAGAAAATACAACCCCTTGCCTCCATTTCCATTTATCACAGAAGGAACAGGGATGGAGTGAACTTTGTTTTAAAGTAGCAATTGCTTGGTACAACTCTGAGCTTATATATCCATCCCTGCTTTGCTCCTTCCCTCAGAGATACAGCATCACAGGTGAGAGATCTACACAGCAAAGGAGCTACACAATACCATTTTATTTGCTCTTCCTTAGCAAATCAAGCAATCAGCAAGGTGCTAACACCCAAAACATTGACTAACACACTGAGGAGAATGAAGTTTCAACAAGGCTTACTCCATTTTTGTACAAAGGATCACTAAAGGCTCTGCCAGACAGACTGATTCACAGTCTGGAACTTCGGGCTCGTACACAGTGTGATCTCAGCTTATATTCATCAATGCTCTGCCTTCTTCATGTTTTTAGGGGGTTTAGCATTGCAAGAAAATAAAGAATTCCACTGATGATTTACTTAACCACAAGCAAATGAAATTATATTCAACCTATCAATAAGGTGACATCAGTAAGGAACAAGAAATGGGCTCAGCACCTCGGATTCAATCAATGACTGAACCATGGCATCCACTGTAATAGCATCTAAGTGTCAAATGTACGCATGAAGAATAGCAGCAAATCCTAAAGGTGTATTTTTCCCTCCCTCTGCGCTTCTATTTGTTTATTTAGATTGTCTGAGTTGCCCTCACTTGTTTGTGCCAAGGAGTGAGGGTGTTCCAACATGCCGTTGCCTTCGTTCCTGAGAGCGGCCGCTGGTGAAGAAACACCTTTGCCTTTGCCCTGGATGTGCTGGGGTTACACCTCGGCCCGGGCGGGCAGCAGGCACTGCCCAGCCCTGGCAGCTCTCCCAGCCTCCTCGTGGCCATGCTGGGAGGGAATGCCAGCTGGGGGGAGGATCCCAGGAGAGCTGCCTGGTGGCAGGCTGGCAGGTCCAGCTCTGGAAGCGGTGCCCCAGCCTGGAAGTGAGCTTGCAGAGAGGAGTCAGGCTGTCAGAGCTCAGCTGGGAGGGCAGCCTCGCACCAGCTACGTGCTGGATCTCTGCAGATGATGCTGCAATGGCATTCTTACCTTGGCTCAAACAGGCCCAGTGTCTAGCAGGAGATAATCTGTTTCTTCTAATGAAGCATGTGTGAGTGTCAAACGGGAAAGTTTTAGCAGCCTTGGCTGGCCCCAGACAAAACACAGCAGAGCTGTTGCTCTTTTTTGTGCTGGACCTGTTCTTGTTCTCTGCAGTTCTTTGCTTTTGAAAAGTCTGGTGTCCCCACTGCCACCCTAAGCAATGGGTGAAGGTATGGAAACACTTTTCATGATCTGGAGCCACTTTCAATTTTAATAATTAAATATATGACAACATTCTGACTTTTCCTGTGATGAATGGTGCTTGCTGCTGGTACGTTTTGTCTGGAGACACTATTGTCCTTTACTAAGAAGAAAAATCTTTAGAAGTGGCCAAGACAGTCAGTCTCCCATCCCTACATTTTTAACCAGTATCTGACTAACATGTGAAATCAGATAAATGGCTATCCTATCACTCAAAATGGTCACTAAGTAAGCTTATTGAAACTAAGTATTATGTTTTAATTTCTGACTTTAATCACTCCAGTGTTCTCCTTCAGAGCTGACTGTATGTCAAAGGAGGTGAAAGCACCATGTGAAGAACAAGTGAGCTGGGATTTCTTCAAGGGAAAGGCTGAGGAAATGTACACCATTAAGAGGATTTGAAAGTCCCCAAGACCATAGGTGTAACATGAAATACCAACTATCACTGCAGAATACTTCAGGATTATTTCAAACTACTAATCAAGTTTCAGTCTAGATTCAGGTGATAAATTGTAAAAAAAAAAAAAGGAAAGTAATCAATCATGAAAAAACCCTGCTAACAGGTTTGTAGCACTGTTCTCACACTTGGGGACAGGACACTAACAGTTTGAGTTCAGAATTTGGTATTTTGATGGTGGTAAATTGAGTGACTTAGACTCTGCCTAGAAATCTTTACTAAGGTATCTTTTAAGACCTTTCTCATAATCTGGTGATGCTTGGAGTCTTGGCAATCATTAAAATATGATTCATCATCTCCCTTCACAGTGGTCTATGGCATCCATTTAGGACTCTTTGTATGTTATTTCTGAATGGCTGTTTTCATGCATCTGCTCTGTTGTTTAAAAAACAGGATAAAAATGTAACTTTCCATGACTGATGTGCAGTACCATAAAAACGACCCAGCTAGGGTCCACAACAAAGGCAAAATTTCAGTGCTCTTCAATATCCTCATGGAACAAATGGAGTTGTGTTGAATCAAATTAAGTACTTTCAGGTGTTTAAGTCCTCACTGCTTAGGGGACTGTTTTGAAAGCAAAAAGCCAAAGAGTGCACTCTCAGACATTAGCAGATGGCGCTGAGCTGGGATGCAATGCCATCCCTAGGGACCAAGAAGTGGGTCCATAGGAACCTCACGAGGCACAAGGCTGAGCGCAGGTGCTGCACCTGGGTAAGGCAGGCCCCTGGCATCAAGACAGGCTGGGGGATGAAGGAATTGAGAATGGCTCTGTGGAGAAAGACTTGGGGGTGCTGGTGGATGAGAGGCTGGACATGAGCTGGCAACGTCCTTTTAAAGACCAGTAAGCCAGCCACGGGCTGGGCTGTACCAAGAGAAATGTGGCCCCAGGCCAAGGGAGGGGATTCTCCCTCCCCACTCCTGTGAAACCACACCTGGAGTGCTGCATTCAGTTCTGGAGGTCTCAGCAAAGGACATGGACCTGTTGGAGCAAGTCCAGAGGAAGGCCATGAAGATGATCAGAGGGTTGGATCACCTCTCCTATAAGGAAAATTTGAGAGTTCAGGTTGTTCAGCCAGGAGAAGAAAAGGCTCTGGGGAAGTCTAGCACCTTCCAGTAGCTAAAGGGAGAAAGATGGGGACAGATTTTTATCAGGGCCTGTTGCAATAGGACAAGGGTAATGCTTTTAAAGTAAAAGAGGGTAAATAGACATATTTCTACCTATAGATATATATATATATCTGTATCTATATCTGTATAAAATACAGAGATAGATAGATAGATAGATAGATAGATAGATAGATAGATAGATAGATAATATAGATATATCCATAGATAAAATATGCAGACTAGATAGAAGGAAAAAACATTTTATGATGATGGTGGTAAAATGCTGAAAGATGTTACCCAGAGAGATGTTAGATGCTTCATCCCTGCAAGTGTACAAGTTCAGATTGGATGGGGATCTGACTAACCTGATCAAGTTGATATATCTATTCACTGAAGGGGTTGGACTAGGTGTGCTTTAAAGGTCCCTTCCAACCCAAATTATCCTATAATTCTATAATTCTAGTATGATAAAATCTTGCTCTAGTACAGATGAAGCTAAACTCAAATGCAAACTCTTGTTCTCTGAGAAGATTTGCTCTCAGCAGAAGACTTGCAAGAACAAGCTGGTCCTGAGAGTCCCTCCATCTTGTGCAAAGATTAGTGAGAGCATAATGTGGAACTCCAGTTCTAACATAAATTAAGTCCAAGCCTCAAATCTGGGTTGTAGCCTGCAACTAAGCCAGACTGAGACCCAGCCAACCACAAATATCTGTGACTGTGCTTATAAGTAGATAGCACTTTTTTTCACTGAAATACATGTACAGAATAGCTCCCAATTTCATGGTAGTGAGTGGAGCAGGGTTCTCTATATCAGCTCTCGAAATGCATGGTCTGCCTAAGATGAAATGTTACAAAGTGAATTCTGCATAATCTGGTGAAAGATTTTTAAATTCTAAAATCTTAAGCAGGAGCAAGATGAATTTTGTAACTTGGGAGTTCGAATCATGATTTTCTCACTAGCCATGCTGCTTGCCTCAGAACAGCCAGATTGAAGATCAGTTTGCCACTGAGCTCAGAAAATGCATCAATGTGCTTGCCAGAGTAGGCATTACAGATCTGCTCTTAAATAATTTCTTTGCATGGAAAAATAAATCCACTTTCACTGTTACTAGAAGGTTTAAAAAGTAGAAATACCATAAAATTACTCTGGGGAACTGATAGAATGGCTAAATGGTGCAGTTTTCTGGTACAGAACATTGTGTTACTCAGCTCTCTAGTTTTCATACAATAGATGGGAACTCTACAAGCATAAACTATTACTGGTTGTGTGTGCATAGGAGTAAATGATATCTGGTTTTAGTCCTTACATAGAAAAAAACCAAGTTTAACAACATATTTTGTTTGCACATGTGATGTAGCTATTGTAGAGAGGGTATCACTCGTTCTCCTAGGAGCCTTTTATATGAATATTTTTAATTAGTATGAAAATCTGCTCGGGGGTATTTTCATCATAAACAGGGAAAAGCTTCATTTGACATTTTACTTCCTCAACCATTCCCCCTGCTCGTCCCTTCACATTGGCCCAGCCAGCCCTGCCCTCTCCAGCCCTCCCTGCTGCCCTGGCAGGGGCCCATCCCCATCCCCATCCCCATCCCCATCCCCATTCCCATCCCCATCCCCGTCCCCATCCCCATCCCCGTCCCCGTCCCCGTCCCCGTCCCCGTCCCCGTCCCCATCCCCAGCCCCATCCCCATTCCCGTCCCCATCCCCATCCCCATCCCCATCCCCATCCCCATTCCCATTCCCGTCCCCATCCCCATCCCCATCCCCATCCCCATCCCCATCCCCATTCCCAGCCGCAGTGCCCACCCATTTCTGACTCTGCACCGCTCACTGCCAGCAAGGGTTAACAAGCTTCAGTCCCTGCAGATTGCACCCAGCACTGCCTCTCTTTCCTCCCTCTGCTCAACCACCTGCCGACACACTGCTCCCCATTGTTTTCCTCCCAAAATTTTGCACCTCCTGCTGCCCCAAAGATCTCTCATTTCTCAGCACAGTGATGTCATTCAATGTCCCATGTCTCTGTTAGCTCTCTGTCCTCTCAGTCTCATGGCTGAGACTTCACCCTGGTCACAAAAATGCACCCTAAGTGATCAGATCCCCATAGGCAGTTTATGTTCTGAACTTTAAACCTCTGAGCTCTCATCACTTTGGTTTTCCCACCGAATTCAAGTCCCTCTTTAATAGTTTGCATCCTTCCAGCTTCACCACACAAAGAATTTTGTCCCTAATATCGCTTTTCTAATGTGGCCAGGCTCTGTTGCACTGTCCCCTCTGACCCTTTCCCATTTCTCTCTCTAGATGGACTCAATTTCTTCAACTTTTGAGCAGTGTGGCTTCCAGCACCCAGTGCAGTGGTGCCAGATGCATGGCTTGGAAGCACACAACCCCCAATTCTCCCTTCACCCAGGGACTAGATGTCCTTTTGGTTATGTTCTTACAGCACACTATTATTTTACTTGACTCACAGGCACTCCTTCAGAGCCATCATCTGCACATCCTGTATTTGCTATTTCCTCTTTCCAATTCAACCCTCATTTTCTCCTTTCTCACAAGCATTACTATGTCTTGTCAGCTGTCCTTCCAAAACAATTTACTTCACTTCAGCAGCTGGGTTGCCCCATCCTATTTTTTTCCCTTCAGAAACTGTGGATTTCCTCTTATCTCTTCTACTCACAAGATGCCTTCCAGCTCTATCCCACCTTCCTCTGCACCTACCACTCACCCTGTAAGCAGTTCCCAATATCCTGCTCCTCCTGAGCCATATGTGTGTTAATCTCCATGATTTTCTCTTAACTTCCTTTCAGACAATTATCAAGTAACTCTATCCTGGGCATCCTCAAGTAACTCGTGTTTTTGTGGTAACCCTTCTACCTCCAGCTCTGTCTTAGCCATTCTGCTATTTCCAGGCAGGAACTCTTGATTGAGTTCCACCAAGAGAGGGAAGTGAGAGGCAGCCAGACACCTCTCAGCAGCAGCTGAAAGGAAAACCACAAAGCAAGAGGTCCGCTGTGTGGGTCCAACCTTCAGATCTTCCTCCCATTCCTCTACAAATGCTTTTCCTTGTGCCTTAAATTTGGTGATGAGGTGGATGTGCTGTAAAAGGCATCTGTGTACTGAAGCTTTGGGATGTTTTGTGCTGCATGGAGATAAGTAAATAATAGCTTCCAAATACGTAAGTACAGTCCTCGGGAACTGGCCTCACAGAGATCTGTATCAATATCTCCTCTGAGATTTTGAGTAAAGCAAATAAGAATAAAAATATTTCATTCATCATCTTGGCAATATGTTCTGGAAAGGCTGATTCAGACCCATTCTTTTCCATTCAGCTATAAAATCTCTGTATGTACTATCTTCTTAAGTGTTATTTTAAATTAGAAACATTATTTCTCCTGGGGTTCATTCAAAGCAACTAGCTGCACTTGTGTAGTCTAATGAAGGTTCTTTATGTCATCAAATGTTAGGAACTGAATTTGAGAGCAAATATTTGCCCAAATTTAACATAAGGTGCTAAGGATAGTGTAAGAAGAATACTCAATGCTGAAATGGCTACAGGCTAGTTTCAGTTCCAATGTTAATGCCCAAGAAAATAGAATTAAAGTATTATTAGCAATACATGTATTCTCTTTTATTAGAATAACCCTAATTTTTTTGAGCTCCACATGTCCAGTCAGCTCTTACAAAGTATTTAAAACCTAATGTATCTTGACATAAGGATAGATAATGGATAATAGATAATAAATAAATTGATGTTATGGTCCCTACACACCAATGCCCCACAGACACCGGTACCTGCAGCCAGTGCAGGTGTGCCTGCCAGGCAGTTGTGGTGGCACACTGAAGGCATCTCCTCCCAGACCTTTGCCCCTCTGCACCTGGTCTCCACAAGTGGATACTTGTCCAGGGATAAGGTGAGGACATTGTTAAAGCATCCAGATCACAAATACCCCTGCCAGCTGTCCAGTGAGGATCGCGACTAAATCAGCACCACCAAAGCCTGAGCTTCTCCCTGTTTACATAAAATTGTGCCATCAGCAAATCCCAGAAGCAGCTTAGATGAGAGACTTTTGCATTAAAATCAAACCCATGGGGTATGTGCATCCCTGATTTTAACACATTGAGTTTCCCAGGTCCTTTCCTAAGAGTGACTGTGGGTGGCATCACAAAATGCAGCAATACATGTAGAAGTGGTTTAACAGCTGTGTGTTCAGAAGAAGGGAATGTTTTGAAATACTTGTCCATAGTGTGAAGTTGCCAAATCACAAGTGTAGTGTGGTCTTACAAAACAAGATAGAGTAAAAATAGGCAATAGTCCCTGAAAGCTTTGGATGATAATGTTTTGTAATACTATTTTTGAAAAAAAAATCTACAAATAGGGAGTGAACAAGAAAGGTGGGATATGTTGGTTTGTTTCTTGAAAAAAGGCCTCTTTTTGTAGGGTGCTTTTTAGCCTGATATATAATTTTGTATCAGTGTTGCCTATTTTTTGTTAGCAGCTCTACAGAAACTGCTTGCAAATGTTCTTTCCCATCAACATTTGGTTTCTCTGTGAATCATGAGCAACTTTTCTTACGTATCTTGTGTATTTTGCAAGGTCTGCTCCCTCTAAGGGAATAGTGATGACTTCAACTCCTATCCAGTGAAACCACAAGCCAAACAGCTCTGGGGTCAGCTAGCAGCAATGTTTCAGTTTCCTTACCATCTCTTTTATCATCCAGAGGAGTATTTTGTCAAGTGCTGAGGACTCATTCTCTGATAGATGAATATCTACAGGGCATTTTGATCTGAAAGCTCAGCACCAGATACTAAATTATGGACCAAAAGGATGAGTAGGTTTGGCAGGGCTGTAGATCTTGCACTGCTGGCATGTCCAGGTAGGATTTCCAAGAGCCCAGACACCCAATCAAACCCACAGCTGGAGAGGTGTCCTCATGTGTGCAGCATTCAGGCTACTGTTGAAATAGTGCTCTGAATTCATACTTCAGGTCTCTGCTGTTTTACTGTGATAAAGATCTTCCACAGCTCACAGCAATTATTTCCCCCCTCCCACCTGCTTTTTAGCAGCAGCAGGTAGTTGCTAGTCCTTCTGCTCCAGAGGGGGGATGTAGCTCCTGTCGGAGGAGATCAGTGCTGTACCAGTATTTCCTGGGGAGGTGGTTTCGACACGTTGCTTAGGGATGGGTCTAAACATATTCCTAACATCCCTGTGTGCTCAGATGCAGGTTCTTTACTGGGAATGGAAAATTTTCAAAGCCTCCGCAGCAGCCCCTCTGGATCTGCCTGTACTCTTTTCCAAAGCAAGTGTGGCCCTGCAGGATGAAATACAAATGCATCTGTTGAAAGAGAACTGGAACAAAATTAATCTCTATTAAGGATTCACAGAAATTTCCCCTCTGTTACCTGATACCCATGTTTTAGTTTTGTTGTTTGGTCTCTGTGTTGTTAAGGTTGTTAACAATTTGTAAGTAAATTGGTGTTTCACTGAAAGAGATTTGTGAATTTTAGGTGCTTTCTCACTTTTAATATCTCTCTGTATTAGTTGCTCCCAAGCTAGTCCAAAGTTTTACCATGTCTGTATCAAATTAATGTTTGACTTTACCGTCTGTGTGCTGTCCAACCCGGCACCTCCTCCATTCACAGTGAGCAAATATGCAAGTGTTACCTTGCCCTTGAAACCTGTGCTCTGTGGCAAAGGTTGCAGGCTGAAAAGAGACTGAAATGCCAAGTTTCCATGTGCCCCAGTCCCTTCTGTGAGCTGTGTGTTAATCAGAAGCCCACCCCCAGAGACGTGCGGCACGCTTGGGACCAGGTGACACCAGGGCAGACTTGGCCTCCTCAGAAGCATCCACCTCTCTCTGAGCCCTCTGGAAACCTCATCTCTGAGAGAGGAAAATGTGTGAGTTTTCACAGACCGAGTTTTCTCAAGGTGATGGCTATACAGGGAAGGCTCTTTTTTATTTCTTGTGCAACAATGAAAAAAAGGTTTGGTTTCTGTTGCTTTATATCAGCTAATCTACAAGGGCGGATTCAGAGGAAGGACCCATCAAATTTTCCACTGCTCTCTTTGCCATGGGGGCCATGATACAACTTTAGGTGCGCTGTAGTAGAGCCATCATTCTTCTGTGGTAGCTATACATGGAAGTTACAAATGATAACTGAGTTTCTTCAAAGTCCTCTGGCCTCACAGTGTCAATATGACACACTATTTGACTCTCTTAGGCTTGGATCAGGCTAACATGATTTGTAGAAGTGTTAGCACTGTGGAAAATTGAGTATTTGTACAACTTTCCCATAACAGACAGTAACCTTGTCTGTGCTGCCAGGCAAACTAAATTTGAGCTGGCTCCATAACCCAGGTACCAGTGTGCTGCTCTTCTACTCCCAAATCTCACCACTGCAGCCTCAGTTTTCAACTTGCCAAAGACCAGACCATGACATGGAATACAGCAGTGACAAAAACTATATCTGATGGAGATGTGTGGCAGGTCTCCTCCAGCATCTTCTGTGAAATACTACTGCAACCAAGAAACATCAAACTGGCAGAAGTAAATCTTTTCACAGAAACAGGGTCTTTTCCAGTTAGGTTTTGTTGGGAAACTCTGAGAGATCTTGAATGGGCTCTTTATCCAAACTGAAGAGAGAAAGAGTTTGGCTGGACCTTCTCCTTTGCCTATCTAGTGCACCTCTCTGAGAGCAGCATTCCTTACCAGGTGGAACAAGACTGCCATGAGAAGTTCCTGCTCCCTAAATCTGGTTAGGCAGGGTCTTAAGCCTAGATAAGCTCTTTCAGATAAATCCTCTCCTTCTGCCTGGGGGTCTCTGAGTTGATAGCTACAGCTGAGACTCCAAGGAGCTCTGAGGAATAGCAGGGTGTTCTTACTCCTACTGCAGTATCAGCCATGCACAGAGAGGCTATCATGATGTGGCTTACAAGGCTGAGAAGCTGGCAGAAGAAGATGGGTCTCTCCCTCCCCTGCACAATTATTGCACTTTTCCTCACAGGTTGGGAGCAGATGCTGTAAAGCAGCTGGGAAGGATTTTCATCCAGAGGGCATAAAAGTTGGTGTTGGAAATTCATGAGGTTCATGCAAAAGGTATTGATCAGTTTTGCAAGTTACCCTACAGCAGCAGGATTGTGTCTAGCTGCTGTAGGGAAGTCCACATGCCTTTTCTAATCTTGCCAGCATCCTGCCCATTCCCAGTAAAGAACCATCCTAGCAGTCAGTCTCAGGCTGCTGCCATGGTGGCATAGTACCAAATGCATGAGACATTCCCCTTCTGCCTCTCCTTTTCCAGGCAAAAGGGGAAGGGAGGTGAATGCAGGAGGGAGCAACACACCTGAAAACACACAGAGCAAATGGACCTTGGAGAGCTGAGCAGATTTTGTGTGCTGGGTACTCTGAGCACCTGGTATAGGCTGTAGCCACTGGGCTTGTGTTACTGCAGCAAGTGGCCATGCATCAGCCCCTGCAGGCTTCCCTGGGCTCTGGGCAGTCCTGGCTCAGGGAAGGCATTCCTGATCCCAGTGACACGTGTGACACATCTGCTCGGGTCAAGCCACAACCCACTGCTGAAGCAAGAGTGGCACACGTGTGTGCAAGCTGTTGAGCTGGATGGAGCTGTGCTGGTGGCACCTGTGAATACACACACAGCAGTGTACCCAGCAGGCAGAGAGTGCCTCTCCTGCCTGACTGGATCCAGATGGTGTCCCTCAGCCCAGCATCACTGGGTATGGACATCCCCAACCCTTTGCAAGGCTGTACAAGATCCAGATCAACAGCAACCCCATCACATGGACCCCATTACAGCCATCGTTGTTGCACCATGTGGCAGGTCTTAGCAGCTAATCTGACTAGCTGGAGCAGCTGTGGTGTAGATTTTCTCCTTAAACACGTACTTTAAAATACATACTGTCTAGTTGGGGATCCAAATGAGATTAAATTAATTGCTCTTCCCCAAACCAGGATTGAAATCTCGTGACAGACAAGGCAATATCACAAAACCAGAACCCACAACGTAGCCTGGATTTTCCCATTGCTCCTCCATAAGCAAACATCTGTGTACCAGGTCCAGAAAATGTCTCCCATGTTGGGAGCAGCCGCTCCACGTTGAGTCCCAGCCTCTGGGTGCTTCCCAAGTTCAGCAGCTACCCTTTCCTCCTGAGGGAGCAGCAGTGTCACCTTATCAGCGCTGTGCTCGGTTGCCAGCTCATTTCATCTGCCCTCTGCTTGTAATTGTTAACTTCCTGAGAACAGGAAACCTCTGTTTAGCACAGGTGGAGCTTTAACTCTGAGGCACTCCTGAAAAGCCAAGACACAGGAGTAGAACAAGGTGTTACAAATTGCTTTGGTCATTTCTTTCCTCTGTCAAGGTGTTTAGGCTCCCTTTGCATTCTTTCATCATGCAGTTCCTGTCTTTGTGTTATAATTTGGGAGTTTTAGCTGTCATTTGTCTGAGCGCTCTCTTATGCAAAAGATTTACTTGGAAATTTATGTACTCCCACAAATTAAGCATTCACTCAGCCCTCAGCAAGGCACGCCTAGGCTTGCCTGCAACCTTAGAACAATACAGAGAGAGGTTATCATGACTTACCTGCCACAAATTATCTATTAATAGCACCACTTATGTACCTTTTTTTTCACCCTTCATGACATGCTTTCCCTAGATCTCCCTCCTAGCGAGTTTTCGCTTTCTCGAGTGCTTTGTTTTCCCTGTGGAGAGCAGGGCAGGTAGAAGAGGAGCGACCTCTCCTGCGCTGGCTCTGCCCCGTGGCCCCGGCGCTGCCTTCTGGCCCAGATGTTTGCCAGGAGGGTGGGACACGGGCTGCTCCCAGCCTGGTAAAACATTGACCAGCGGGCAGGCGAGGCGCTGGGAGCACAGGGCTGCCCAGGCAGGCAGGCAGGCAGAGAGAGCCCAGCCGCAGCAGTGCCCACGGGAACTCAGCAGCTTCTCCCCAGGTACCGTTCTCCACTTTCATTTTGCCAGCCTCGAAAGGCAGAAGGGCAATGGTGATGGGTTATGGGGTTTGCCAAAGCTTGTCTCCCAGGAAATACTAAGAGGAGTTAGCCTTGTTATTGTGCAGTTTGCTTTTTTCAACTGTAGTTGGCTGAACGGTGTTGTCTGGAGCACGGGTTGATTAGCTAGTTGTTTTCAAATACACAAAATTGGTGCATAATTGCATTTGAAAATGCCATTAATAAAACTCAAACCTGTCTTCTGCTCATCTTCTAACTGAAGAGTAGGAATAATAGTCAGAGGTTTTAATGAAAATGTGTAATCCAATTATTTCAAGAGAGATGTGGGTAGTGACTCATGCTGAAAAACACTTGCCGATTTTTGACCGAGCTTTGCAAAAATAGGCAAAGTGACTAATTTTTTCAAGATTATTTCCATGTTCCTTGGAACATGGAACATGGGCACTAGACACAGAAAAAATGCCAGGACTTAAGTTCCTAGTATGCATATGCCTCTCAGAGAGGTTTAGATGAATGGATTCGAATAATTGTTTTAATTTTGCTCAGTGACTGAAAGTTTCTGCCAGACAGTGGAAACTGACTCATTCATGCAGGAGCCATCCTCCCTGCGTGCTTTGCTGATCTGGATGTGTCCTTATAAGAGTACATACCGTGACTCCTCAGAAATTACGTTTTACACCCCAGGCAACTGTCAAATAATCCTGAAGAGGGCTCAGTGTGAAGTGAATGACATGTTTTCTGCATTCATGATTTATGTTTTGTGTGCTAAACAAACTGCAAGAGATTTTTTAAAAAAATAACCTGTTGCTTCCAGTTTATCAGCGTCTGGCCCTGGCTGTGCTTGCTTCATGTTTAGATCCTTCCTGATGTGACAGACATTTTCTTGATGTGTTTGGTAACTGCATTTGCACACTACTTGATATCTATGCTCAGTACATGCTCTGTGGTGTAAAGTTGTAGTAGAGTGTGGTATCACATTTACTTTATTAAAAGTAGTCTAAGTGTGGCTCCAACTCTAGCAGTACTAAAACTCCTGGAGAAAAGTGCAAGGAAAGGTTGCTGAAGAACAAAGCAACTGGATTCCCACAAAAGGCTGCTTTAAAGGACTGAAATAGAATTCAATAAAAATTTTGGTAAAGGCTGCATCATGGTTTCAGTCTGTTGGTGAATTTGTAGACATAAAGCATGACTATGATTAAAACCTGTGATTTTCATCTGTGTCACAGTGTTGTGGGAACTCTTGCCCTCTCCTCCCAGGAACAGTATTTGACAGTGAATTTGGACTGATGTAAAAGTTTCTTTTGCAGTAACAAAAAAAAAGTGGTGAAATCTTATCTGACAGTTCACAGACAAAATCTGTTCAGTCTTTAAGTCCTGTTTGAGATAACTTTCAGGATGAGGGATCCATGACAATCTGTAAATCGTGAACAATTTAAATTGTTTCAGTAAATAGTAACATATCAATGAAGCAAACCGGTTTCATCCCCTGTACTTGATTTTCAGCACAGCTGTTTACCAAGTTTCAGTTGGTTGAACCTGTGTACACAGACTGAAAGGAGCAGGGCTGCACATGGATCACGAGGACAATCTGGTCTGCAAAACCTTTTTCTGGATATGCAAGGCAAAAAAGACTGAGACTAGCATTAAGACTCTAGTTATAGAGTTGCTAGTTAAAAACAACTCTTCACCCTTGAAGTCAGTTCCTGTGACACAGGCACTAATGCTAAACCTATATGAAATAAAATGTCCTGGATCTCACTAAGTTCACATAATGCAGCTATTTTAAATTTCTAATTTAAATTGCAACCAGAAATTACCATGTTAAAGGGGTATAATGAATGGAAATTATCTCGTCAGATACTTTGGGAGTGATGCTCTCAATGTAAGGGCCATGTTCAAAGGGCAAAAAAAGCAACCCTGCCTAACAAAAACCCTCATGCAACCAGGATTGCAGCACGGCCATTGCAAAACTCTGCTGTCTCCTCCCCGGAAAGTGTCAGGATTTCCCAGCTTGCCCGTGCTTGCCAGGGCCCCACAAGGTGAGCAGTGCCCCTTCCAAGGCTGGGACAGCCTCATCCCTGCTCTCTGTGGGGCAGTGACAGGGTTGTCACTGGGAAGGTGCCAAGAGGAGCATCCAGGCCCTGTTTTCAGTGACCTCCTGCACCCCAGCACTTGTTCCAGTGCTTTGCATTTGCTTACTGCACTTGTTTGTGCAGCAGCTATCACACCACAGGTGAGATTCCCCCTTACAAAGATGTTGACAACAAATCACCTGGATCAGATGGGTTACTTGTGTCTTGCTGTGCTGGACCTCTTTGTTTAAGACAAATGAGAACTTCGTAGTTACTTTTTTGCCCCCTGACAGCCACATGGCAGCTGATTATGGCCATTGCAGGTGCTTTGGGCTCGGGGCAGAAGAGCAAGAGCTCTGCAGTCTCTGGCAGAAGACTCATTCCTTCTATAAAGAAAAGCTACTGGCTTTTCTTTCTAAATACTGGACAATCTTTTCTATAGAAGTCTACTTGTACATGACCCACATGACCAGAAAAACCTCTTTATGTTACTTTGGCAGCAATTTAAAACACTGGCACTTCAGTAGTTTATTTCCTTAAGGCAGAAGCGTAAATCTTACTGGGGGGGACACTTTCTTTTATAGGAGTAAGAGTTTTCTGAGGGAAGCTATTTATTTTTTCAGAGCCAATTGAAGAAGCATATTTTGAGACAATAAGCTGACTTTCCTCTTTCTGTTGCAGTGAATGAAATTGTCAGGTAAAATGCAAACATTAAAAGACAGTGATTAGAGACAAGCAAACTTATCTTTGCACATTTCTAGCTGGGTAGAAGTACTAGTGATGCATTAAAACCCCAGCTTTTCAATTTTGCTAAAATAACATAAAGTTAACCTATGAGTTGAAGCTGAATATGAAATACAATTTCCATAAAATGAAGTAACTTTAATTATTTTAATTACAAAACTTATTTTGTGCTGCATGTATGCATATGTGGTTCCCAATGGTGCCAAAGAGGAATGAGAGCTTATATCTTGATTTAGTTTTTCCTTCTTTGCAATGTGCACTTTCAGTTATATTTCTTTATGCAATTTTTGCTTCCTGTAATAATTTTCAGAACTTTTTTTTCCTCAGAAGTCAGATGTTGCACAGATCAGAGTGCAGTATAGAGTTGATGATTAAGCATATCTATCCAGATGAATGGCAGTTCTGCCTTCCCCTCCCTGGTTCTGGGCCACAATGTTTCCCTTCAATTCCAGCATTAAACAACTGTCAGTATCAAACACCATTTGCTTGCACATTAGAAGGCAGAATTAGAAGTAATAACAAATAATTGGGCAGAGATGCTTTTTAATGGCTGAACTAAACCAAGGCTGGGTCTCACACCCCAGTGTTCTGACACCCTGCAACTCCCAGGCTGTAAGGGTGAAAAGCAAAAAGACACTGAGCAAAAGTGCATAGTGCCACTGAGCCTTTGTATTTTGAAAGAAACAACTTTGAGATGTCATCAGATTGTATCTCCTGCATCTAATGAGTATTTGGATTAAAAATGAAAACGCATTGTTCAAACCAAATCTTTTTGGGTTTTGAGTGAAGAGTCAGCCCCTACCAACTTCTCATCCCTCTTGAAGAACTGCAGAAAACAGTCATTATTCCAATCTTTCCTACCTCCTGTGAAGATATTATCAGAAAAAAATGCTTTTTTTGGTGGTACTTTAGCAGCACTGTAGTTTTTAACGGTCTCCCGAAAAATTGCACATCTTGCTCTTATCTTCTTTCCTCTGGGATGTCTCTACTACTGCAACTGGAAACAGCCCCCAGAGCAGCCCTTAAACAAACTGTTGGCTGGGATCATGCTAAGCTTTACTGAACAGAATCACCTGAAAAATTTGGGATGCTTTAAAAGGAACATTGCTATGTAAGCATTCTGCAATGCGCAGAAACAGCTTTTGCCACCCTTGTTTATGGCACTTTTGTTCATGCTTCTCCAAGTCACAGCCACTCTCGTTTGTTCATGCTTCTCCAAGTCACAGCCACTCTATCACACAGCTCTTCCTTGAATGGTTCCCAGAAATGATCAAAGCACACTGTAATTAGCTCTGTATGGGCAGACAACTTTATAAACCTGAAACTAAGGGCTTGGCAATAGAAAATTTGTGGATAGGCATCTTCAGGATGAATTTAACAGGATTACTTGCTCCATTGATATTAATCAATTGGAATAATAGATAAAATCTTGATTCTGCAAACCCTCCTCTATCTGGTGGCAGGTTTATACCTGTTAACTTTATCCTGGGGACCTACATTGCAATTACATCCCACATACTGAAGGGACTGTGCTCATGAGTAAATCTGAAAGGGCAATGCATGCCTGGGTCGTTATATGGACATAACATCAAGGATAGCTCTGAATGGACTGCCAGAAAAAGACAGGCTGTAGTGCCAAAAATTTCATAGGATGTGCCTATGGACCCCATTCTATAAATTCCTATATTTTTATCTGCTCAACATTTTTATTACAATTTCTTGTCAATCAGTATAGGAGAGCAAAGCTTAGCTCTGTGTCAGCAGTCAGGTGGGAATCTCTCAGCAGAGGGGACACTGTTTGCAACTGAGTAATGCTGTCGTTATCATACCACAGTGCCTGCCAAACCAATATCATAGGGGAGAGTGGGAGATGATCAAGCACATCTATCCAAATGAGCACCACTGATCCCAGAGATCTCTCTGGAGAGGACTTGATATGGTGGTGGGCATGGGGGAACCCTGCTGCCCTTGGTTGAGAGAAGGCTGAGAGGCAGGAAAAGGGCTCTGGACGCCAGGTGTATCAGAACAACATTGAGAAAATTCCATGGAAGGGAGCAATGTCACAGAAAGAAGCAGGGAGAATGGTGGGAGAAGGGAGTGGGGGAGCAGTAAGATGGGCTAATGACCAGCTGCCTGGACTTCAGAAGAGCTTCCTTTTTTCAGGGATGCATCACACCCCATAGCAGAAAGTGTAATCTGGCTGGAAATCCAGGACCAGAGTGCTGAGGAGCAGTATAAAGGGCCTAAACAAGCCTGTCTTCTTGACAACAGGCAACAGGCTCCTCCTTTTCACAATCCAGAGATAAGGAGAATGTTCAGTACATCCAGTGCAAATCTATTTTGACAGGCTCAACAGGCTACAGTCCTCTTCCTCAAAGCCCTGATGGGGTTTCACCCTGAACAAAAGTCAGCAAAGACACTCCTGATCCATTTTGTGTTGTGCAGTTGCTCCAATGGAGGCAGAAGAAAATTTCTTTCTGATCAGCCAGAGTGAAAACCACCACTGTAATTCTGTACTACCACCATAATAACAGATAACCCACATTAAAGCTAGAGTCCTGCACAGCTGTTGAATATGGTACTGTTCTATATGCTAAGTTTTCACTCTAGGAGTACTGCCTTTTGTGCTGCAGAATATTTTGATGTAAATGGGAAGTTAGTGTTGATTTTGGATACAAATGCTATGACTTTCACTAACTGGGATAATGTACACGTCTGCAACTGAGCATTTTTCAAAGTGACTGCTTTCTGCACAGGACATGTTTCAAATGAAGGATGTGGTTTTTTTAGTTCATCTTAAAAATGGCAAATGGAAAGGTGAGCAGCCCTCTGTAAATAGAAGGAGGATACATAGAGAGATTTCTTTTAAACTTCATGATGACACATCTTCCTGACAGAAGAAAAGAGAGAAGGCATGAAAATTAAATCCGGTTAAGGCATTTTGATTTATGTTCACTCAACACTGTAGGCTCAGCTCTGCTCTTCATTTGCATTTAAACAAGGAAGTTTCAATAAAGGAATTGTTGAATTACTTGGGAGTGTCTTTAGGGCAGTGTGAAAAGACAGTGAAACTCTTCTGTTCATTAACCACAGTGGTAGGAAGCTTACTGAGACTTCTGGCTACATTTTGGGAGATGCAGGGAGGATCCACTCCCAACAGCACATGAGTAGTTTTGGACACAGCATCATTTTGTTCATGTGATGAAATTTAAACTGTTTGCACTTGCTTAGATATTTTGTTGCATCAGGAGTTTATTAGAGATTTGTTTTGTGGTAAACTAAAGAATCAGGTTAAAAACAGGTCAAGAAGGAATTATTTCAAAAACACGCATAATAATCATTCTTAGTCAAACTTTAGAATTTCTGATGGATAATAGCAAAACTGGTAAACTCATGCTTTCATGAATTCTTCCCTCTCTTTCCTTATGGTGAGGAGCAGCCTTCTTAAACTCCCACCTGGTGAAGTGAAGGGAGTCTGTGCTAGCACCACGTAACAGAACTTCATGGTGCAGATCTCCATTAGCCCTGGGTATGTAGGACACTCCAGTGACCCCACTAGACTTTGTGTCCAGAGTCCATGATTGCTCTCCTTGGCAAGTTATTAACTGGCACTTAATTGTATAATGGTGCTGAACTTTGAGGCCTGATTGTTTTGTTCTTGAATATACCATAAAGGTACATTACACAAAAAGGGGGGGGAGCAGGGAAGGGGGCAGGAAGGTTATTTTCAAGAGGTCAGATTTTTTTGCAGGTTTTTTAGGAAGTAAATTTTTTGGAATAAAGTTGTCACATGCCAGGCTATGGGAAATAGGATCTGTGTCTTCTCTTTTTCTTTTTGCTTTTTTTTTTTTTTCCCTGCTTGTCCAATCCAGTTCCAGGGATTTTGCTGTTTTGTTTAAACTCAGGTGTTCCAGAGTTGATATTATGTAAATTACTTATGTAGATTAATTCCTGTGTCAAGACAGCAGGCACAGGAAACATCTCTGGTTTGTGTCCTTCAGGCTGTTAGCAAGTAAGATCTGTGAGTTTGTGTGAGGGGGGCACACGCAAGGACCTGACAAACAGATGTGCAGGCAAGTCCCTCTGCTCCACCTCTTTAATCCCTCTGATCACCTTGACTCTGGAAGGCAGTTAATATTCCATATTCCTATATCTGCAGGTGGGGTTTTGGTATTAGAGATTATGGCAACTCCTGACAGAAGAGCAATTGCACATAGTCCACCAACAGGCATTTGATCATTCCAGATCTAACTTTCGCCTGATCAAAAAAGAAAAAAAAAACACTATTTCTTTTAATTAAGCAACTTTACAAATGTTAAATATTTTTAGCTGTGAGGGCAGTTTTTTAACACCTCAGATTAGCATATTACATTGGTGGTTTTCTTACACGGAATAGATTTTCCTGTTTGCTTATAAAAATATCTGGGACTGACAGTTTTTAGTCATACAGTTAATTCATAGTGTCTGTAAATCTCCTGTCAACCCTATCAGTAACAGATCAAAAGGGTCAAATATTTGGGTTTTGCTGGGGCTTTTTGGAAAATTAATGTGGGGCTGAGTAAAGAGGCTGGGGGGTGTTTTTTTATGAAAACCATCACCAGAACAAATGTACCCATCGGAATCATCTCTTCCCCTTTCAAATAGGATTTATTTCTGATTCCTGAACATGCTCTATTTCTCATTTATTCTTCTTGCTGCTCATGTGAAAAAGAACAGACACAAATACCAGGAAAATGGGACCCCTTCCCCAGCCATAAAAGCAAGGAAAGTTCACAGGAAAGGACAGGAGAGCTGCAGCCCAGGTCACAGTCCCAGCTGTCTGGAGGGCATGTGCAAGGTGACTCCATACCCTGGCCCATGACCAGATAGGTCCAGTGGAGAAAGAGCAGTTTTGCCTTGCTGAGGAGGACACAATGCACAACCATGATGGATGTGGACTGGGCAGGTACCGAAAGGGAAGCATTCAACCCTTTGCAGCTTCTCAGATTATTATATAGCAATTAAAATAGCTCCCCCCATGTAAAAGCATGCCATCAGATAACAGGACACTCTGACTCATTTTGGACCCTTGCCAAAATTGCTTCTGGAGTGTTCCAGTTTCTTGCTTGGGTCACGATGTTGAATCACTGCTTGCACTCAAGCTCTTTGAGCCAGCTCACTGGTTGAACCGACCCATAAACACAGCTGTGCTGGCGGCTACCTTTAAAAGGGTTTCTCCAAGCATTGGGCTTCACTTTTAAAAATAGCCTGTTTCTTTTGCACAGCCTCTCATCTTCAAAGCATGACCTCCTTGCTGAAATCTGGTTGTGAAATACGACTTTCCCGTTCACCTGCTAGCAGTGGGATGCTTTCTGTGCAGGTTGGGTGTAATGGCAGTATTTCATTCCTGTCTGGTGATTTAGGGCTGTCAGCAGCAGGCTGTGCCATGATGTGCCTCTCTCTCCTCTGCTTGCCTGTCTCTTCCCAGGAGAAGATGCCATTTCCATTTCCATGGGGTTTTTTAACCGTTTGCACTGCAAATGCCTATGAGAGGGGGGCAGGCATAGGAACGTTTGCAGCATCCTCTAATTGGTCCAATGCTAGGTGCAAGTTTCTGCACATTTATAAATGAAATAACCTTTTAGTTATAGGCCCACATTTCATACAACTATTCCACTTCTGAGAAACCAGAAGGAAAATAAATTTTGCCTCACCTGACCCCAGGGTAGGTTTTTCCTGGCAGGTTTCAGTAGAATCACAGAAAGTCATTTGGAGGTATGACGCCAAACATCTGCAGCTTGCACCTCAGACTTCCAAATTTATTTTGCCTGCTAGATATTGTTTTTGTTTAGAGTAACTTTTGTAACCAACAGTTTTCACTTATATTTACTAACTATGCTGTGCTGCTTAAGGAAAATAAAAGTAGGTACTGACAGTTTATTAATTTAAATTGCTATCAATGTATTATTTGTGTCAGGAGCTGGGGGTGGCCTGCTAACCTCTCTGGAGCAGGCTGGCTGATCTGTATAACAGGTATCCCATGTCTTCTAGTACATGTGATGACCCTCCTAGATCTAAGGCATAATTATAATTTCTCATATGCTTTTTGTTTGCTGTCAGCTCCTGAAGTATAGCCTAGGGGTGTCATGAACTGAAGATGTGCATTCGACCAGAGCATGGTCACACAGGGTCACCTGGGAGTGCAATAATCCTCTTAGAAGATTCTGCTGCATCAGCCCAGGCAGCCATTCCTGGCACTAGCTGATCCATTTTCTGTCCCTGGAGCTACATTTTGACTTTGGTCAGGAAGAAGTGGCTGATTCTCTCTAAAAGAGGACCTAAAAGAGAGCAGAGGGGTTCATTGGCTGGGAATGGACAGGACATATGTACCATGCCTTGCTGTCTCACAGGTCAAAGGGAGGTGCAGCACAGGCAAGTCCTTCCTTCACCTGGAATCTCCTCCTAGGAGAAAAAGTGATCCTTGTTCAGAAGGGAGTTTCTGCAGCTCCTCCTCAAGATATGAAAGCTAAAGTCCAGGTGACGTGCTTATGTTATGGCCTGTTGAGATTTTTTTTTAAGCAAAACGCAGTTTTGGTGCAGAGCATACATGATTAGAACCAAAAATGTCCTTTTAAGAACTAAGTTTCGATTGAACTTTCATGTCCAGAATGCAATTTATGGGCCAAACCAAGAGAAAGAACTGCTCCAAAGCAAGGCAGAGAATCTACCTGAGTTGTGACATGACAGCAGTAACCTCTATCCCAGCTACAAAAGTTGGGTCTCTTGTGTGCCACTCTGCACTGAAATGCAACGTATTACTTCTCCCCATGCCACATCTGCAGTTGTTGGTTCCCTTTTCTGAGCTAAGAACTGTCTCTGAGTTTTACAAAACATTGTCAAGCTCATACCTTGACAAGCACTTAGAGAAACTCCTAACAGGTTTTTCTGCTATCATAAATTTGCCCTGCTTTCACACTGTTCCTTATTTTCTTTGATAATCCCAGTCTAAACATATAATTATATTCATTCTGGCTGTGCAGCTGAGGAAGCATCGACTTCCCTGTTCTGATGAGAAACAAGAGCACTGTTTGATATTAAACAGTGTGTTGTTTTGGTGCTTTTGCCGCTTTTGAGTGTAAGGACATCGTGAACAAAGCTCTATAATGGGATAATAAATAAACTGTGTTTTCTCTTTGCTGAAATAAAGGCACAGTAGCGTGCAGTACATTAGCTGTCAGAGGTTTCCAACCGACAGGCAGACAAGAGATGGGATTGTTCCCTTATACATCCTTATCAGAAGATATCCTCTGCTCTTCAGATTTCTACCTGTCCTCAGTGTTTCTTCCTCGTTTCATTATAAGGTCAGCTCCTCCAGAATAAGTTTCTTTAAGGCTAGGTTAATTTAAATATTATGCCTAATGAAATAAAGTACAGCATAATCTCAGAAAATTGATTTTTACTCAGGGTTAGAATATTACTGTGAACTTTTTTCTATAAAGTTTCTGTGACCTGGGCAATTTGTGAGTGACTCAAGTTTGTGTTTGAAAGACAGAACTGGATTTTTATATGTTGCTGTTTTAAGACATGAGTAATTAAAGTCAGACCTCCCAAGCCCAGTATCTAGGCACCCATACAGTCTTCAAAGGCTCTTGAGCATGCTTAGTTCCTACTTATCTCAGTGTGTATTTGACAGACAAGGACTGGAGGATTTAAAATTATTATAGCCGGCTGATCTATGACTAACACAACTTATTAAGTCTGCTTCTCTACAATACCACTGTAGGATTACAGAGCAGTTCCAGCTTTAGTCCAGGTTCCCAGCAATTCCCATCCCCCCAACCTCTCCCCTGTCCTGCAGGCTGTGTGGCTGCTGAGGGCCATGGGTCCCATCACCTGCAGGTTGTACAGCCCTGCTGGCCACTGCTTCCCCAAATAGCGCTGGGGAAAAGCTCAGCTCCGACTGCTTCTCCCTCAGCTTCATATAAATGTAATCTCAGAGCTGGTCCTGGCTATCCCAAGGCTGCATGGACTCCCTGAGACCTCTCCCCACCCATGAGTGGCTTGACTGCACCTGGTGCAGAGATCCAGAAGTGGGAACGTGGAGACAAAAGATTGGACGACATGTCACATTTGTAGGCCCTGCAGGGGCAGGGTGTGGGACCGTTTTTAGGAAGCCAGGATGGGAACACCACACATTCAGCAAAACCAGGAAGAGCATGCAAGTGTTAGGATGTGCAAACAGTGACATTAACTCAGGCAAAGACAATGAGTCTATTATTGCCCGTTTGCACAGTTACAGCAGCAAACATTGTTTGTCTGCTGTGCCAAAATGCACTCTCTCCTCTCCCCAATTTTGCAGTAGTTTCTATGTGTATGTTGTCAGTGTCACAGCAGCTTTACTGCTGGAGCACCTGCCATAAGCCAGAGTGGCTTTAGCCTTTTAAGCATGAACCACTGCTGGACTTTGTTCGCTTTGACATGCTAACCTTTGGCCAGCCAAAGGAGGAGAGAAGCTGGCTGCTCCTGGCGAAACACGATCACAGTGTACCCAGGGAGGAACCTTTTGTAAAATGCCCTTTAATCAGTTCCAGTCATTGTTAGGGGTTGCAATGATTTAGGTTTCGTTGATAGTTTCAGTAAAAGAGCATCTGAAAGCACAAGGTCTGTCCTGCTGCTTCTCTGTGACCTCCAAAGTCCCTGGCTGAGGTCCTGAAGCAGTGGATGGCCGGGTGCTGGGGACACACGGTGACAGAGGCACCGGGTGTGTGACAGCTCAGCAGGGCACGAACCTCTTCAGGCAGCCAGCTGAGGAACAACCTGTAGATTAGTCACCATAACCCATGGCAGTATTGTGGTCATGGTTATATTTCCTATGGTATTTAGAAGGGGTTCAGGCTGTGTCAAAGGGAGCCTGGACAGTGACAGACCTGTTTCTGTCTCTGGGGAAGTAGCAGATGCCCTAAAACACCATGTCCATTGAGGAGGTGGTTATGGAAAATCTTGTTTCAGAAATCTGTCTTCTTAGCTACTAAATGCAAGAGACTGTCTTATGCTTTAGGTAGGAAAATTGATCCTTTTGTGAAGCTGACTGTGCTCTGAACATGACTGAGAATCCCTGTTAGAAACAGGCAGGCAGTGTGGAGGCTTCTGTTCTTCCAGTGCCACAGCATGTACAGCAACCCCTGTGCTGCGATCCCCAAGTGCTCTTTCAGTGTTATGTTTCATGTTCTAAGGTGATCAATGACAGACCAAAAGTAACCTTTTCAAGTGTATAAAATGGTCTTTTTTGGACTAAATACACAAAGACAAAATATTACATTTTTTCCTCTCTGAAATGATACAGCTAGTAACTACATAAAGAAATTACTTTTCTTTTGTTGGCATCTTCAAGGCAATTTTAATCCACTTAGATTTCATCTCAAGCAATAACTGTTCCCAAAAGAATTGAGAGTTTCCAAAGAAAAACAGTTGAAAGCCTCAGAATAACCTTACTACTCTTCATTGGTCTTGTGGTACATCTTCAGAAAATAATTTTGCTTCACTTTTCAAAGGTCAAAGATTAGAACCTCACCACCTGATAGCTTTATTTGCTTTTTCTGGAATGTGCTCTCTTTTACATGCCACCAGTTTCATACCATGAAACATACGAGAAGTCTAATTAAAGTCCTGATATGACATAGTTCATGTCAAGCATAATGATGTGGCACCAAGAGTGTATTGGTTTCATTCAAATAAACTTAATACACCAACAAAATTTCAACCACCTCTTCATATACACCCCTAAATATAAGCAGAACAAATACTTTCTCCTACAGATAGAAAATTCAGACCTCAGAGGTGCCATGAAAGTCTAAGTATTTGGACAGATGACAACCTGCTGGTTGCCACATTAATCAATGTGCTAGATAGCAATATGTTACATATTCATATTCAGACATTCTGTGCTAATCTTACAGAATGCTCACTGGTGAGGCAGCAGGAAGGACTATGTCCTCATGCATAAGTCTCTGCCTACCTCCTTTGGTTCTCTGAGGACAGCACACAGCCATACAAAGGTCACATTTCAACCATTTTAGCTTGCATAGGGACTGTCTCTGCTCCTTCTCTGGATATTTGGTAAAATGGTTACTATGAAGATGTAGCTTATACATATTCCCACCAATTAACTGTGCTTCCTTTAGGAGTGAGTTTATCTTGCTTATTTTTAGGAAGAGCAAAGTCACTGACCTTTTAAAGTTCCTGAGAAGATTTTTAATTTTTTTCCAGAGAAAGGGAGTATCTCTGCATACTGACTGCCATTTTTCACTCGTTTAGCACACTGACAAGCTGCAATTTCCTGCTTAATTGCAGATGCATCCTTGCAAACAGGTTGTATCTCAGGTACCTAGTGAGCATTATTTCTGCCCCACAGCAGAGCAGTTGATCACATGGGTTATATCTCTGCTAACAAATAAAACATGCTGGGGTGTCTTCCCTGAACCCAAAGACAGCACAGCAGACAACCTTTTAGATGAAGCCTTCTCCTTCCCCCCCAAAACAAGGTGGCCTCAACCACAGGGCCTAGCTTGGGCAGTCCAAGTGTCTGTATCCATCCTGCAGAAGGGAAGAAATCTGAGAAACACAGCAGAGCTGAGAGTGCAGATACTGCTCAGAGCATCTCTTTTTGTGGCTCCTGCCCCTCCTTTAACACAAGTAAATATATCTCCCTGTCTTAGGACCATTTCGTGTAGCTTCCAAGCCTGAACTTAAGGATTTAGTTACTGCCAGTTTGGAAATGTCCTCTTGAAAATACAAACCTTCTCTTGCAGATAGGAAGTGTGGGACTTAGGTTCTTCCTGAATGAGACGTAACTCCTGCTTAGGTGTTGTCAGTGGCTCAAGAGTGGCAGATTCTGGGTCATTGTAGAGATATTTTCTTTGTCGAGAAAGGGAAAGAGCAATTTGACTAGAGGATTTAATAATTACTGCCACTCAGACCATTCTTTTCATTCCTAGTTATTTCATTTCAGCTATTATAGTCCTTGAGAACCCAGACACTTTGCCTGGTTTATCTTGTCAAATATCTGTTGAGGTATGTCACCAGCACTCTGAGATTTTTCTTTGAGAAAGGAGAATTTTATAGCAGAAGTGCAGTTCTGTAAAAAACATCACCTCACTGTGGTTATTGACAGCTGCCCATTAACACAGCCTTTGAGCACTTTCAAGTTTAATTAGACTGGCTCTACCCCACAGGGTGACCTGGGCAGCTCTGGTAGTCAGGAGGATGATGCCTGAGGGTCCCACACCAGCAGTGGGCCCTGGCCCAGGTGCAGCTGCAGAGGTGAAAGTGCCCTTTTGCTGTTTAAGCATGTTTCATCAAGGTGAGAGCTTTTACCACAAGGTTGCAAAGTTTCTATCAAGAGCTGATTATGTTCCACTTCTGTTTGTGTGGCAAGCAGGTGGCTGGGGATAGATGCAGCTCTAGCACTTGCCTGTGCTGCAGGTGACGTTTGGTGGAATAAGAGGCAAATCCACCCTCTTTCCTACTCTGCAGAAGCACACCTTAGGCTGGCAACGTAGCTCAAGCACCCCAAAAGAGTGGCTCGGGAGCAGCATGCCTGCGGCTTGTTTCTGGTGCAGTGTTGGCTGCAGAGAAGAAAGCCCAGCTGGAGGCAGGTTTGCAGCCCCAGTCCTGCCTGCCCTAGGGAAGGTCAGCAATGGAGAGGAGCAGCCAGGATGCAGAGGCTGGCAGAGGAGGAGCCAGAGTGCTGGGCTGAGGTTAGCTAAGGCATGTGACAGCATGGGTAAATCTGTGCTGGAGCACATGGACAAAATCTGCCGTGCCATGGGCCAAGAGATGTGAGCCCACTCCTGCCTCATGGCAGCACCCACCACTGATGGGTGACTGATCACAGCAAATTCCCTGCTTGTGAGGTCCCATCACAGCCTGGTAAGGCAGACTGCTCTGGTAATGGTGCCTTTGCTGTGCATGCCAGCTCAGACTCTGCCGACATCGTCAAAAGCTGCTTTTTCTAATCCTGACAGTAAATCAGTTTTCTGAAAAATTGAAGTTGTGGACATGTAATAATATACAATATTAGAGATGCTGGAATTAATGGATATTTTAAATTCCCCAGCAGATCTTTCAGTCTCCTGTAGTCTAAACTTTTCCTTCATGTTACTGGGAGGCAGAAAAATAAATTTGCCTTCCTAAAGGAAACTCTGTCAGTTTCTTTATTGGATAACCTCTTTTTACACACAATTTCCATTGATGCTTAATGTTTCATTTTCAATGAGATTGAAATTAGAAGTTTTCTATTTTCATTCATTAAGAATGAAAATAAAAAAGCTTATGCCCTGACCAAAGATGATGTCTGTTGGCTTGAGGAAGAGTTTTTCCCTTAGTATCCTTATATTCTACTGTGAGCTGTAAAAAAGCAGAGCAATTACTAGAAGAGACTGTGTATGCTAACCACACTAATTTTCATAACCTGATTCTGAAAGCTCCTGTAAATATACATTTGGAGGCCTTTATTCTCCTTCTTGTGAGCATGTATCCCATAACCCTGTGGTTTTCTTTGCAAAAAGGCCCTGCAAGGAACCAGCAAGAATATTGCCAGGAACCTTTTAATTATCAAAATTGGTTGGTACATGGTTGGCTTGTGCAGGTTAGATATCCCTGCTAGCCACAGGAGGTGGCCATTGGGTACCTTTTGGTGCCCTGTTGAGCTCGCACTACTGCGCTGCCCCTCCTTCTTTGGCTCCTCCAGGACCTTCAGTCCCTCAGAAGATACACTGCTAAAATCCACCAGCTGCATCCAGACTTATAAAGAGTTGCAATTTGCTATTCTACCCTCTGGTCTCCCTGAATGATTCAGTGAGCTCCTTGGTGTCACAGAAAGGCTGTCATTTACCCCACTGTGGAATCTCATTGGCCTCTTCAGAGGAGGAGCTGCGCTCTGAAACTTGATTCAGCAGGTTTTAAAAGAAGCACTTCCCCTGTGTTCCCATGAATTTGCTCAATGCTGGTGACTCAATAAATGCATTAAGCCAGCAATGCTGGCAGAGGGACAGGTCTCTCACCCTCTTTCACCCCTCTGCCAGCGCAGATGCCCAGGGGTGCATGGTGCAGCTGCACAAACGCCTGCGGCAGCACATGCAGAGACTGCAGTAAGGATGGAGAGGGACCCTGTGCAGCCAGCACCAGTTTAGCCTGTTGGTGAAGCTGTGGTGTGAAAGAGTGGTCTGGTGCAGCCACATCAGGCTAGCAAGGGCAAAACCTTTTTCCTATGGAGTGTTTTATTTACCCTAGGACTGAAAGGCAATTAACCTCCCTTGTAGATATGTCTATCCAGAACCCACCCTGTATTTATTTTAATGGAAAGCAAACATGCCACAGAAATGTAATGGCTATGGCTATATAAAAACAAAAAAAAACATACATTGTGTTTTGCTGGTTTCCTTCTGTTTTGTGTGCTAATTAAAAAGCTATTACACTCCGTCGGTTTATTCAGTATCTGTCTTACATTTTGGAACCTAAACCTGCTTTCAAGTTTCAATGAAAGCACAAAATTCTACAGGGGGAAACTGAGCTTGACTGTTACAATGATCGTCTGTGCTGATTTTCATTGCAGAATGACAATAAAATGGATTTTTTGCTAAAAATAGAACAAAACCTTTGCCTAAAGGTTATCAGAGCAAATCCCACTGCCCATGAACTAGAAAAGCCCAAGACTAAAACACAAAACGGGAAAGCCCAAGGTGTCCTTGGCCAAATTTCCCCGTGTTGGTACTCCACCTTCAGGTCTGTGACTTTGTCATCTCCATGGTGGAATAAGGCATGTGGCTGCTGGCAGAGCAGATGGGGAGTCCATCTTTAAAAAGGGAATTTTCTGTGATGTGGCAAGGTAAAGATCAAAACATTGACATCGGTTATGCACAGAAGAAGCTTGGGTGTGAGAGAATTTGGAAAGCTGTGCCTGTTACAGACTCTATGTTCTCTGAAGGATCTCCCCAGGTTTTGGTCTCCAATAGCTTAGGGAAGTCAAGAAATGACAAAATCCACTGTATTAACTCACATTGTATAAGAACACGTGTAAAATAACATGTTATTAATTTAAATAAAGTGGTGTTGTCCCTTAAAACATTCAAATAGGCAATAAAATTGTTCTATAAACATGTGGGAACCTGTTTTACCAAATACTGAGTGGCTTTGTTAAAAAGAGAAGGAAAGGATAGAAAAGGGGAAAAAAATGCTGCTTGTTACATTATGAGATCCCAATTTTTGTAGCTGTATTGTGACTGATACTGGGTTTATGTGTGAATAGTGATCAAGACTTTCTGAGATTGAGAGTAGAGACCTTGTTGGTCACTCTTAGATTCATGTGTCCTTTCAGTGAAATACTTTACTTGGTACAATCCCTTGTCTTTCTACTGCAGTCTCTCAGTAGTTTTTGAAGAGCAAATAAAATCATAAAGGCCAACCCATTGCTCACTCCTTACTCTCTTACTCTCTCTTCTCACTTCACTTGCTCACATGTCTGCACTGTCACATAGTGCTAAGTTTCCGTAGTGAAATATCTCCTGAAAAACCTATTTACTGCTATAATCATCAAAACTACTCACTCTTATCTGGACAATGACATCCCGCCAATAAAATAATGGGCCTGTGCTCAGCCTCTGGATCTCCCAAAGCATTTGGGTTTGATCTTTCTAAAAATCTCAGAAGCAGATTCAATGCTTCATTAGACAACATCACACTGAGGAGCCCGGTGCACTCCATCTTTAAAAGCCAGTTGAGTCTGCTCGTAGAAGAGAGACAGCTGAGGGGAGCACACCAACTCATTGGAAGTCTTTTCTGCATCAGGGAGAAGGTCCTCATTCACAGGCATTGCCATATTCCAATGGACATCACTTTTCTCCTTTATATTTCTAGCCTTTTCTATCACTGTGTTCAGGAGAATAATTATTTGGGAAAAATCTTTCACCTGCAATCCCACTACAGGAAAGAATAAAAGGCAATGGAAGGTTTGAGGGAAGCATGGGCATGGACTGGTCTGGACTGTTCCCTTTCACATCTCTGAGGATTTAGCCCCCAGTTCACTGTCAATAATTAAAATGACAGAACAACTAAATATATATGTTATTATTGTAACAGTGGGTGGGTTTTATTCATTGTAGTCAGCTGTACATTAGGAAAGAAGTGCTTATATTTTTGGATATAATGGAAGAATGGATGCTGTATGAAGAGAGGAACATGTGGTATATGTACAATCCATTCTCCCTGCTGCTTGCATGGCTCTGCCCTTAACACTTTTCCACTCTTCCTTACGTGCCATCATAAAGAGGTATATAAAGAGTTGTGCAATCATTATGAACACAGTGGTTTTGCAGTCAAAGGAAACCAGGTGTCTAATGTCAGGGAAAGCTGGGAGACACACTGCAAAATTGTGCCCTAACTTCTGAAGTTTCTTATAAAAGCACAGCCTGCAGGAAAAAACTAATATATTTTTAAATTCTGCCACTGGGAATGGTAACACCTCAGAATACCCTGCAACAGATGATCTGTTGATGATCCTTGCTTTAAACGATAATGGGAAAATAACTTGGAAACTAACAACAGGATGCAGCTAAAAGTGAACATGGGAAATGAAAGCCATGGGTTCGAGAGGCCTCCCTACATGATCCTAATTGACACAGCATTTGAACAGCCTTCTGAAAATGAGCCCATCAGCTGACCAGCATCAGTGCTTTTTCACTTACAGCAGAGGACTCTTCTCTGGGCATTCAAGTACACACACAATTGTAGCTGGTAGGATACACTTTACAATATTTTTAGCTTTAAGTTTGGTTTGTTTTCCAACAGAAAAATGTGAAGTAAGAGAAAGATACTGAATTTTAAAAATCAATTACTTTGATGGAGTGTTGCAAATTCATAACTGCCAATTTTTTATATTCACTTTCTTATAGAGATCAGTGGGATGGAGGCATGGATCTCAATTTGGCAGAATCTCCTAGATTTTTTTCCCCAGTTTTGATACTGATTTTTTCCATAGTTTTGGGTAAACAATTTCAATTTCCATGCTGCAGCTTCCCTGCCTGCAGGGTAATACCCGTTTCTCTGCAGCTCTTACAGCTTAACATTTGCAGGGATGAATTCTGAAGATGAAAGTCTTGCACAGTAGACTTGGGCTGCCAGCACTCTGGGACCAGGATCCAGGCTCCAGGTGTGTTTGTACAGTGCCTAACACATCACAGCCCAGCACAGTGGATAAACAAGAATAAAAATCCAGAACAGAGTGATTGCAATCACCCATTGGTTTGCAGTGTAAGTAGAACAGGTCTCCTTCCTGTTTGCTTTCGGAAACCACCCCAAAGATGCTTCTTTTGCCAGTCTTTGCCATCCTCCACATTTTTCTCTCTAACTTGGAGCCTTCTAATATTATAGTGCTTATCTCTACACCCACTGACTCCCTCACCCCTCTTCCCTATTGACCAGCCTCTGACTTGGCAATATGAGGTTATTTTTTAAGTTTTACAAGCCCAGACTGAAGGACTCAAAGGACAACAATAAATTATTATCCATCTCAAACAAACTGACCCTGCAGAATGTACTTGTACTTATAGTTTATCACTGAGAGCTTAAGACACTTTTCCTTGCACATGTGGATGCCCTGAGGTTTGCTGCTTGTGTGCTTTGGATGGAGGTTTGGATCAAGCTTTCTTTTTGGGGGGGGAAAAATATTAAAAATGACAGAAAGAAGAAAGGAATGATTATGCCTGTAAAAAACACCTGCGAAAGGACTGAAAATGGTAGTTGTTTTGCTACTGCAATATGCTGTTTGCTTTTCACCTTCTTCAGGCTGTCTCCTTTCCCAGAAATGAGCCATCTCCCAAGGTATGCCCTGCTCCCTCTTCTCCCGCCGGCTGGCTGTGCACGCTGCTTGCCAACTGGGCAAATCTATCATCCAAAGAGTGTTTCAGAGCAGTTCCTCCTCTTGGCTGCTCGAGAAGGTGTGTTGTTTGCTTTGCCTAAGTGCTCCCAGGGCCTAATGCTCCGTTGTTATGTACAGACCATTTCTACTGTCATGAATCATGTTTTACCACCCCTGTGCTTTTACTTCTGCACCAGGTGCTTTTTTTCCTTTTGAGCAAACACGCTGGAGTTTCCGTGTTTACTGCTGACACAGTGCATGTCGGGTACACGGCGCAGGCTGAGTTACTCCTGCCGTCCCACCGCCGACATGTTCGGTAAATCTGCTTCTCACCCCAGGAGCTGCAGACCCTTTGTTTTTCCTACAACCAAAGGTAAATTGACTCAGTGCAGCCTGAAATAATTTTGCCGGACACACACAAAGAAAAAGAAATTTTTCACTGAAAAAGCCTCATGCAGTCTAGCAAAATATGCCCTTTTCTTATCTTATCTGTTGTGAGTAACCCAAGCTATTTGCACAACGCCTTGTGCTAGGAAGGAGTTGTTTGTACATGCTTCACTCCTTTTTTCCAAGTTTTGAATTTTGAGTGAAATCTTTCTCTTCAAATTCTTTTTACCTGTGAAAATGCTACAGTTTCTCGTTCCTACGCTTCCCTGGAGGTTGGACCCAGCCCTCCCTCCAAAGATCCCTTCGTTGCAGATAGTTTTCTATTAATCTTCAAACCACTTTGGAGAGCTCGCTGCGTCTGGCAGCACTAACATCCCCTCTCCCTCCGTCCCACCCACTTAGCCTCAGCCTAAGAGCCCTTAACAAATGACTCCCAAGGAATTTAAATGGCTAACGCTCGCTGGCCAATAAAGAGATGCATAAACTCTATAACCAGGTTGCACAGCTCTTGCCATTAGGAAGAAAGGTTGCTCGGGCAAAGGCGCGAGTCCCCTTAACCTGTTGCACTTCGATCGCAGGAGCGGAGAGGTAAGGGAAATCTTGTTTGCTCTGTAGGGCTTTTTATCTGGTTTTCATTTATCAGGGAGTTGAGACCAAAAGTATGTCATCATCAAGGTACGGGTTCAGGGGTTTGCCTTCCTTTAGAGGGTCCTAAGGGGTTGTTTGAGAATTAAG
Source organism: Fringilla coelebs (assembly GCF_963513975.1). Lineage (NCBI taxonomy): Eukaryota > Metazoa > Chordata > Aves > Passeriformes > Fringillidae > Fringilla > Fringilla coelebs. The sequence continues at coordinate 23,443,877 of NC_140032.1, read as the reverse complement.
CAACTGCTTGTAAGACTGAGCTGTGAGATCAACATGTGAATATCTAAAAGAATTTGCATAGCAAATACCAAAACAAATGTCAGAACAATGAACACTAAACCACTGATATTTTAGACAGAAGAAAACAAAATCATGTTTCTGAGATATCTTTTCTGCTATCTTAAATTAATGAAGCAAAAGGTAGCCAATTGCAACTGCTTGACACTGTGTTTTCAATCAGTCTGTCTCTGCCATTGTCTGTGCCGCCTGGTATTTTGTTCTGCTTTTTCAAGAGATTGGCATAAAAAAATCAAAATTTAAAAGCGGATTATCAGTTTTTGGTGCAGAATTTGGGGTTTGTATATTGAAGACGGCTAGGAAGATTAAAGTAAACAGGGTATATATGCAAGTATTCTTAATACAAATGAATCTATATAGCTCAATCTGCATACTGAAAATTTGAAAGCATTAAAGAAAGTCAGCATTGATATAAATATTCTACTTAAGTAGCAGGTGAAATATGTAAGACCTGTATGTGACATTGAACACATGACGCTAATCTGTTCACCCTTATTTATTTAATTATTAATTTATTGTTTTATTGGGGTCAGTGCTGATAACAATAGTGAAGTTTGAACTTAAACCAGGAAAAAAAAAGTGCAGTTGTTGAAAGTAAGGTTCAATTCAAACCAATGACAAAAATGTCAATTTACATGTGGACCAGAAGCAGCAGCTGTACATAATGGTGTCCTGTCCTGAGCCAGGTGAGATTGAAACCATGATTCAAAATGTATCTGTAAAGCACCCCCTCTCCCCTTGCACATCCAAGCTTGCCATGGATGACAGCCTGTGCTCAGAACATTTGAGGGATGTCATGGCAAATGTTACTGCTGTCCCCTGCAGTGCTCCGTGGCCTGGCAGACTGGGCTGTAGCAAGGACATCTCCTTCAGTTGTGTTATCACAGCTGATCTCTGAAGGCTCTCACACCCAAGGCAGTCTGCAGTTGGTGTTAGCTGATGGTGTTGCACCAAAGACCTTGCCAGTGTGTGTAAGAGTTGAGAGAGGTTTCTAATTAAATTGACATGGTTAATCCAACAGAACATCGAAACGTGCCCTTTGTGTTTGTCAAGGCAAGGCCACATGACTGTCTGTCAGGAACTTGTTGTAATGTTGCTGGTCTGATTATTTTTCCACGGGTTTCTCATATAGCTTTGCACTTTATGATCGAGTTTAGATAATATGTTGCATAAAAATAAAGTTAATAGCAGTCGCCATTTTGCTACTTTTTTTAATGATTTCCATTCAGTTCTGCATTTCATCTCCAGTCTTCGCTGAAAAAAATATATTGAATCAAATGATCCTTGTCTTCTTTCTTCAGCTTCTAATTAAAAGAGAAATAATCTCACTTAAGGTCAGCAGAAGGTGATTTTCAAATTATATGTGTCTCAAACCCCACTCCTTTTCTGGAGTGAACAGAAATTTCATTTCAAAACCATAGATATTTCCAAGTGAGCTGTAATTTCACTAGACTTAAATTGTCTTGAATTAACCCAGCACAGGAGAGCTGCCCTCTGAGAGATTTCCTGCCTTGGTTAAACATTTTTTTTCATTTATAATATTAACACTGGGCACAGGTAACAAGTGCTGAAAATCTCTTCCTTGTACTTGTAAACCTTGTTTCTCAATTCTCCAACCCAACGTTCAAAGGTCTGTACAAGCTTCTTAGACCAGAGGTCAGGTACAAATTGCTGCACTTTGCAGCTCCTTTCTGCCGATATGACAGAATTTCACGGGAGAGACGACTGACTTCCAGCCCCCACTCCTCAGCTCAGGGCAGCGCCAGGCAGTTAAAATGGTGATATGTACGAGTCAGCCATTGGTACCTCAGTTTAATTAATAACTAACTGGGTTTCAGCGGTGCAAGGTGCATATTATAAAAAGGGTCAAATGTCAGTGCACAAAGGAAAAAAAAAAAAGGGACAAAACCCCAGCCACTGGCTAAGCCAAATGCTTTGAGTTTAATGTACTTTCAGCAGCGAACATTCACATCCCAACCGGGGTTTGCTTTATGTTGATTTTCATTGCGGTGACCTGAGGGGGAGGGAACACGTTGAGCCACTTTCAGCTTTTCCTGGAATCTCTGCCTCCTGCTGAAAGCAGGGTTGCAGGTTGGGCCCCCTGTTGTTGCAGCGTTCACGTGGTATACACAAAGCTTAGAATGTTGCAATAAAAGTAGTGCATGGGATTAGGATAAACTCAAAATTCTGAAGCTATTTTTATTGTAATAAATTTGATAAGCAAGTAGATTTTATATGAGCAGGCAGGATGTGTTATGTTTTACTCTGGAATCTCCAGGAGAGCTAGAGGAAAAAATTTGATCAGAAAAGCTGAAAAGACAACTGTAGGTTATGAACTTTCTAAGATACTATTGGTAGCACTGCAGTGGAACATATTACTGTAATATTTATGTAGACAGACAGACAGATACTGTGTTATAAATTCCTGCACCACAGAGTTCAGCAAAGACTTTGACAGACATTTTCAATTATTAAATCAAATTGCTGTGTTCATATATAAGATTTTTCTTCAGAAGGACAAGAAGTGAAATAAGTGAATGTGTTATCTTTCCCGTGTAATGATTAACAGATGAGTCTAGTTGTGGTTTTGTTTTTCAGTTGCAGAACATTGCTTCTCCTGTTCTTATGGCAAAAGCTTGTGAGCTTCTAGTCCATCCTAAATGAAACTTTCTCCCTTTCCTAGCAGAATGCCTTCTAAAGCAGATAGTTAATGAGGAAAACACAATTACCTGTACCAGAATTTCTGCAGAGAACAGTGTTCATTTTCATTTTTGGTAAAGAAACACTGCAAAAAGTTTCCCATTGAGTACAGCTCATCCAGAATAGGAAAGAGTACACTGAAATTTATGCATCACACATTTTCCTCTCTGATTATGGTAATGATAGACTTTATTGACTAGATAGAAATATGGGAATTTGGGGGAAGGGGGATGGTTGTGATGTTTCCTGATTTAGACAGCTGATAATAGTGATTACACAAACCATGTCTCATCTTCTCAGCCTTCCTCAACGTGTGGCTTCAATACATTGCAGGGTAATAACTTCAGCCTCAGCCAGTAACAATTCCTATCAAAAGAGGGGAAAGTTATGAATTAGAATCAACTGGAGTGGGTAAAAGATGGAGCTGGGGCAAACAGGACAGCACAGGGGTTACAAACTTGTTGGACAAAGTTCTGAACGACTTGCAGAAAAGTGCATTATAAAATAAGGGGGGAGAGTAGGTTTTGCTCACCCAAATTTATTTCTCATATCTCATTGAATACAATTTTTGCAGTTTTTAGGCAGGAGGTCAGGTCATTGAGGGACCTTCCTCCTGGGAATGTTCACTGCTAGGCATGGATAGTGCTTACATAAAATGCAAGTGGATCACACACAAGATTAAATACACCATAGAAAGATGCAGAGAGGGTTGGTAACAGAATAGGCAGAATGTTTGCACAATACAAGGTGACTTTATTTTGTATGGGGATTATAATTTTAGCTCCATTTTTAACATTATGCATAAAATTTCTGTGAGGTAAGATTAATACACCAAAGGAACTGATATAATACGGTTAAGGGAATTAGATATGTGATTGTTATTTTTCTAATGATAATGGTGAAAATAAGAAGTTTAACCTTCAAATCCTAGTTTGAAGCTGTAGCCAATTGTTGACCATACAAATTTCTTGTTAAGTTATCTGATTAGCATTCAAGTTTTAAACTGGGAAATTTCAGGATATTAATTTACAGAATAATTTCAGGTGTTTTCCTCCTAAAAAGGAGCAAGAAGTAAAAGAACAGGTTTCTAGTAATTTTGATACAATTTTTTAAGCCAAATACATTGCTTTTGATTGGTGCCTGGAGAATATAACCTGTCCCTGCAAGACCTTTAAAGCAGGATTTTCTGTAGTGCTCATCCCTATCTTAAATATATCCCTCTTACAGACATTAGAGTCTCCTAACTGATGTCATGCTACATGTGAGTACTGTCAGAAACATCACACTTTATTTTCTGTTTCTTTCTTTGAACCTAATACAATCAAAAGTCAAAGTCAACAGATTTTGGTGAGTTTTAAATGGAACCAACATGTTTAGCCACTTAAGACAAATTTAAGAAACTGAAAACCATGCACAGACCCTCCCCGCAGTAAATCCACCCTGAAGACTGCTTTTCAGGTCTTGAGCATTAACTTGCCCCATACAAAGTGGACATAACAAACTGACCAGAGTAAAACTGAAGTTTAAGCATGAAATACAAACTCTTGCAATCAATCAGAACTCTGATGATAGGCTCTAGATTAGAATGCCACTTGTCACCATAGTAGATGTAGGAATTTCATTAAGTCATAGAATCTTTAAGTTGGAAAAGACCTCTAAGATCGTTGAATCCAACCATTAGCTGAACACTGCAAAGTCCACCACCAAACCAGGTCCCTAAGCACCACATCTGCATGTCTTTTAAATGCCTCTGGAGATGGTGACCCGACCACATCCCTGAGCAGCCTGTTCCAATGCTTGACAGCCCTTTCCATGAAGAAATCTTTGCTTCCCTGGTGCAACTTGCAGCTCGTTTCCTTTGTCCTAATTTCAGCAGCTAGCCTCAGGATTTAGTAGGCTGGTTTTATCCTACCTCTCGGGCATTGTTGCTCTCTATATTTAAGCATAGTACTTCTAGTGGGTGGAGAGTCTCTGCTTGTGCATGTTCTTGTCTGAACATACGTGGGAAATAGGTGGTGCAGCAAATGCTGCTCCATGCACATCTCATTGTGTTTCGTGCAGCACCTGAGCCAAAACATTCCTGACCCTGGCTGGAGAGGGACAAGTTCAATGACCCAGTTGAAGCATGCAGATGATGATGAGATTAAGCAGTGCTTTAGCAGTGCTGGCAGGAGGATAAATTGCACAGCAGACAGACATGTCATTGTCAATGATCTCTGAGGTTACTTTCTTCCAAGCCATTCATCACAAACTACTCATCAAATCTCTTGCCAGCCGTTGTTCCTGCCCCTTCAGGTCTGCTGACACAGTTCACCACTTTCTCCACTGAGTTTTGCCAAAATGGTCCAGATTATGAAAATTTCCCTTTTCAAAATGTTTCACCTAGCCTGGGGCAACTTCTTCACTCAGTTCAGCTGCAGGTAAAGGTATGTGTCTGACACACTGCAGACATTGTCATGACCTGTTGGCCTCAGGTATGGCTTTTTTGTAAAAGGGTGAAGGGATCATCAATCCCATCCAACTTCACTTTCCTGCCTAAAAGACCTTCAGAAAAGGGCCTTGGTCAAAAAGCTGTCCTGAAATGCTGCACTCTCTTGCACTGACCCACCACAAATTTCAGCTTTGGACACCTGAATTTCATTAATGGCAGAATGTAGGAAACCAGGTGTGATCCAATTCCTGTTGATCCCCACAGTGACCCCAGATCCTGCAGCTGGGCATGCCATGGTTCAGCTTTGACAACAGTCTCAAAGACACCTTCTTTGTTCAGCTCCTTTATGAACTTAATGAGGAGGAAAAGAGTGACAGACTTGTCAAGAGCAAAGTGATGTATACTGATACTGTAATCATCTTTAGGCAGGGAGGTAACTTGCACATGACACTTGAAGCAACGCACAAGTCACTACCTTATTTAAAATTGAAGAGGCTGTTGAATTTTTCTGTTCAGCCAATAGATCTCTAAACAGGCAAAATGGGTTTTCAGCAGGAGCATTTCTGGGTTTCTGATGTTTGTGATAAAATTACACAGTTGTTCACAATGAGCTGTTGGTTTTGTATGCCTTCTATGAATATAAAGTTGTCATGAGAATAGAGTCAGGATTTGAAAATAAAGAACTTTAATGACAGCCATGCTTTTAGAGAGGCTGCCTATCATCATCATGAGGATCAATATTTTCCCTTATTATTTCAAGTAAAATACTAGGAAGGTCACATTTAAACCAGTAGCTGTTATTTTCCTCTGCCAGCTGGGTGTATTTGAAATTTCAGCAACTGTCTTTCCCTCTGTGGTTGAAAATGCAAAGCTGTGGCAGTTTCTTGAAGGAAGCAGTAGCTGTGCAGAGTCCACGAGGACACGCCCTGTCAGCTCAGTGGGAGTTTGTGCCGTATAGGGTCTGCAGGTGGGGCACAGGTGTCCCCATCCCTCCCCTGGCCAGTTATCACAGAGACAGCACATCTCCCTGGTCTCTCCTGTTGCCTGTGGTGGTGCTGGCGCCTGTCCCTGGGCTTTGTGACTGCCAGCGGTTGTGTCACCCACGGATGATGCCACTAAATCCATGTAACACAAAACTGGAGGGATGAATTAAGTCCAGACATAAACAACCTCACTTTATAGGAGCACGTGAGTGAGGCAGACACAGTTACTGCCACAAGGACGCTGGCTGTGTCCCTGTGTTTGTAAAGGCCTGTTTGACCACAGTAGGATCAACAGAGGAGAACGTGTCTGCCTAACTTCACAGGGCACTGCCCAGTGCCGGACTAACCCAGGGATAAGTTCCTTTGTGGACTTTGGGCATTGCTTTCTTGATGGGGCCCCAAGCTGCCTTTGCCCTGGGACAAGGGACATCACCATTTGGCCCTGTATTGTTGTTGATCAAGGTGTGGTATTTCTACTTAATAAAATACCTGTCTCGGTTAATCAGCCTGCTCACAATATGCTTTAGGTCAGTCACCACCAACACAGTAAGCTTGCCATTTAATATTCTGGGATGTGGGAAAAAAGCACCTTTAAAGAGAAGGTAATTAATGTTTAGGGCAACAACTATTTACATCCTTCCTACTGGCAGCAGAGGAGTTTCACAAGCAAGGTGAAGTGAAATTTGAATGGTTTCAGTGAAACGTGTATGTCTGTGAGCTCACCTGTGCAAGGAAGGGTCCTTGGAACAGAGGACTGAGGGGCTCACATGCCTCACTCCTGAGAGGCTGGTAAGCCTCACTCCTGATGGGCTGGCAGATATTAGCATCCATCTAACATGGTGTGAACAATCAAGCAGGATTTACCTTTTCTGAAAAGAAGCCAAGGACTAGTTTCAGTCCTGATAATGAGTCATTTAAAACTTGGCTGTCTCCAAAACATAACCTTTCTTGTTAAAAATATTTTTGTCTGTCTCTCTTTTTTTGAATCTATGTTATCAAGATCAGGTGTGCCTTCCTCGTCAGAGTCTAGAAGCCAAGCACTTATATTTCACAAGACACTGCATTTTAATGGAGATTAAGTTTTTGCCTTTTCTAGCATTAATCTCACTTATTGGATGCTGGAAATCAGTTTGGCTTTATTAAGGCCACTAGACCCATATTACCAGCCCAAGCCTTGTGGAGACCCACAATACAGGGTAGCAAGTTTTTATGATCAGTTTACTGTTGACTTATAAAATGTGCAAGCAGGTTTGAACACTTTGGAAACTGGTATTTTCAAGAACTGTTTACTTGAGAGGGATTGCATTTCAGTCTGAAAAGGGTTAAATTGTGTTGGTAGCCCATTTTGAAAGGCAGTAACAGCAGGAGAGAAGAGCTCTCAGACCAGACAGTGTGTGCATTTTCTCATCAAGCTACAGATGATCATTGATGATAAATGTTCTGGTAACATTTATCAAAGTGTTGATTGTATAACATGGCAATGAACAAGTTGTTAAGTGTGTATTTAGTTACAAAAATTAGGGCTCTATGGGCTCTATAACTTTCTTAAGGAGTATTTACTTATGAAATCCAGCTCTATGTAGCTGCACAGGAAAAAAAAAAACAAACCAGATTTGATCATGAATCTTGATTCAAAATAAATTACATAGGGATAAATGCATTTCAGGTTCACAAGGAATTTTTAATTATGCACTATCACAAATGGTGTGTGGCAGTGTCTGCAGCAGAGGTGGCCAGCAGCACTTAGAAGCAGCTTCAGGCACAACTTGCAATATGAGAAATCATCTTGCTGGTGCAATGCAAAGTGCTAGAGAACATGCAATCACCTGAATGGCCATTGAATTACCAACTGGCTTCTGGGGGTCAGGGGAGATTGTTTCATCTCCCCTCACTCCACAAACCCAGTAGTCATCTGTAGCTTTCCAGACTGCAGCCCCAGACACAGAGCCTTGCAGATAACAGAGATATAGAGACTTATTTTGTAGGTTGATCTAAAACAGGTAGTTTGAATGGAATTGGTAATTTTTAAGCTTAGCCAAACTTGGGGTGATAAGTACTTGACTTGCCAACAGGTGGCTCATGTAAAGGTAATGATTATTTCCCACCAAAGTGTTTGTGTAACTAGGTTTGCTTTTATTCCAAGAAAGGTGAAGTTACACTTCTAGGAGCAAATTGTCAAGTGAAGAATGAAGCTGTTTTACTCTGCCTTAACTTTCTTAATTATTTCAAATAATTCCCAGGAATAAAATTTAAATGTCTAACTGTTAAAGGGTAATATTTGAATCTGAGAGAAATGTGTACCAACAACAGTTCAAGAAGCTATCCATAACAGATCTGGCTTCAAAGGAATTGTGATTAGTAAAGTATTGCCTGAGCATCAGCATCACTTTTACTGCTCTCCACTTCCTTTATCTTCTCTGCTCTCCATATTTTTAAATTAAAATTACTCTGAAGCATCAGCATGCAACACTCACAGCCCAAAAACACGTGCAGGATCAGGTCCTACCCCAGACCAAAGCTCAGAGGTTTGGTTTCCCAGTCCCAAACGCATTTAGGAGATGAACCAGGCCCAACAGTGTTTGCCCTGGCTTGTGCACCTCTGGTTATAGACCAGCACAATTCTGGACAGCTCAGGAGCTTTACTGAAAAAATTCTGAGGTGCTGAGGTTACTAGGATTTTAATGGATTTTGTGAACCATACAAATCAGACTTTGGTGCCTAAAATTTGTGCCGACATTTTTGTGAACTTGGGCTTGCTGAGCTAATGAAAAATCTTCCTTGGCGGCCACCAATGCAATTATGGGAGAGAGAGAAACCTGTGTCTCACTGAAAGAGAAAATTGTATAGAATAAATAAATCTCTCTGAAGTTTCATCCTTTTTTATTTAAAATAAAAAATAACCCTGTCAAACCCATCTACTGGGAACATTTCTTGCAGTGGTTTGCAGTGTCCTACAAGGGTCAGTGTGTTTTGACAGTTCCATCAACAGACTGGTGATGAATGCAAGTCATGACAAATAAATCAGTGAAGGAAAGACAGATGGAGTTGTAAAAGACAATGGGGAGGAGCCAATTGTGTAACGTTCAATAGGTGGGATCTGCCCAAAAGGCAGTTGGGATGGGGCTGAATGCAAGGTTGCGGCATTCAGAGTAATAAACACAAGTCATACCTGCCACATGGGACATAACCAGAGCAAGTAGTGCTTCTATAAAGGATTTGAGGTTAGAATTGAAAAAACCCCACCCAATTCCATGTGACTTGCCAGTGAGAAGGTGTGAAGAAGCAGGCTTTGGCCAGACAGAAACTTGGGGAGAGGAAGGAGGGATGATCTTCATCCCTGTATATGGCAAAGGTGAAAAAGGCTGAAGCTCTAGAGAACTGTCCAAAGACCAAAAAACAATACTTTTAGGTGAAAAAATGACTAATTGTGAGCTTAGCCTGCAAGTGACTTAAATATCACTGCAAGGCATAGGCAGAGGTCTTGAAAGACTCAGTCTATCTAATCCTATCTGGAAGCAAAAGCCAAAGAAATTCTCCTGAGAAATACTGCACACTTGCTTGTATGATGGAGTGGTTAGCAAACAAGACATACAGGGATGTGTGGTTCACATCTCTGTGATTCCTTACAGCCAAGGTCCTTGTGGAATATGCAATTTACTCACATAAATGCTATAGCACCTAATGTGCAAATAACACTAAAATGTAATGGTCCATGTCATATACAATCACTTGTATTAAATTGTCTGGTGGACCACTGCAGCTTTAAAAGTCAATGAACTAACCACTCTCAGAGTCCAAGGTGTCTTATTTAATTGTGCTCAGAAAGAAAGCTCACTGTCTTGCAGTTTTGGTTAGCATGGTCATTTCCTGTATGTCTACATTTCCTGCTCTCTGCCTCTGTTCAAATGCAGAATAAGGTTTCTGAGATTTGCCTTCCTCTTGCAGGCTTGCAGTGTTGTGCTTGGTTTAAAGCACAGCCTCTCATAAAGGGGTGATTCTCTTCAGCTTTTGTCAAGTCCTGCTGTAATAATGGAAGAGACAAACATGTCAGACATTGTAACACAAGGAGTAGGCAACTCAGAAGCTTGTCAGATCACTCTTTGCACAAGAGAACAAGAATTGTCCCCACCCCTGCTGCTAAAGTGTATTTATTATTTCCTACTTGACAGTTACTGCAGAGGTCTAGAGGAGCAAGGGGTTTTTACCAAATGGAAACTGTCTGGTGCTTCTCATGCATTTGCCACCTTTCACCATGGAATATGGCACCTGGTGTTCGTGCTGTTCAGGAGTAAATGGATTAACTGATGAGTGACTGAGAGGGAGAAGAAGGCTCTGTGGGGTACCTCTGTCTTCCTGTCAGTATCTTCTTCCTCCCAATTCTGTGCAATCTCCTTCCTACCATTTCAAAGAGGTTTTGAGGTGCTTGATGGCATTCATTCATGTGCCTTTGCTGTCCTGTGACAGCAGCTCTTGATGCCTGGGATGTGTGGGCAGGTGATCCTTGGCCATTCCCTCAAAGAGGATCTTTGCCTATGTCCAGGATGCACTGTCCCTGCCACATCACTCTTCAGGTTGGCGGGGCTTGTTCCTCTGTTTTTCTGCAGCCTTAGTCCCAGCTTGAAAAACAAACTTGCAGAACAACTACGGGAAAATGAAAGAGAGAGGTGGAATTCTCATGGTAGCTAACAGCTTTTAACAAGTTCCTTCCTTCTTCATTTGCCCAGGTTTTATCACGCTGTGAATGAGTTTGACACCATGACTGCTGAGGATTCCACTGCAAGGATGAGCAATGATTCCACCAATGTGGCCACCACAAAAGTCCCTGAAGGCGTTGCTGGCGCGCCCAACGAGTCAGCTCTGCTGGCCCTCATGGCCCGCACTGGATACAGCATGATCCAGGAGAACGGGCAGCGCAAGTATGGAGGCCCCCCTCCCGGCTGGGAGGGCCTGCACCCTCCTCGGGGCTGCGAAGTCTTTGTGGGCAAAATCCCCCGCGACGTCTACGAGGATGAGCTCGTCCCCGTCTTCGAGTCCGTGGGTCGCATCTACGAGATGCGCCTGATGATGGACTTCGACGGGAAGAACCGCGGCTACGCCTTCGTGATGTACACACAGAAGCACGAGGCGAAGCGCGCCGTCAGGGAGCTGAACAACTACGAAATCCGCCCCGGCAGGCTGCTGGGTGTCTGCTGCAGCGTGGATAACTGCCGGCTCTTCATCGGAGGCATTCCCAAGATGAAGAAGAGAGAGGAGATCCTGGAAGAGATTGCCAAGGTGACAGAAGGCGTGCTGGATGTCATCGTGTATGCCAGCGCCGCAGACAAGATGAAGAACAGAGGCTTTGCCTTTGTGGAGTATGAGAGCCATCGAGCAGCTGCCATGGCCAGGAGAAAACTCATGCCAGGAAGGATCCAGCTGTGGGGACATCAAATTGCTGTTGACTGGGCAGAACCAGAGATAGATGTGGATGAAGATGTCATGGAGACTGTTAAAATCTTATATGTGAGGAATTTAATGATTGAGACCACAGAGGACACCATTAAAAAGGTGTTTGGTCAGTTTAACCCTGGCTGTGTAGAGAGAGTGAAAAAAATACGCGATTACGCCTTTGTGCACTTTACAACCAGGGAAGATGCCATTCATGCCATGAACAACCTCAATGGTGTTGAACTAGAGGGCTCATGCCTGGAGGTTACCTTGGCCAAGCCGGTAGACAAGGAGCAGTACACTCGCTACCAGAAAGCAGCAAAAGGAGGGGCTGCAACAACCTCTGAAGTAACTCAGCAACCTAACTATGTTTACTCTTGCGATCCATACACGCTAGCATATTATGGATATCCATACAATGCCTTGATCGGGCCCAACAGAGATTACTTTGTGAAAGGTTAGTAAGCACAATTAGGGGATGTGATGGGCAGGTTTGATCTTAGGCTCAGCCAAAGGACAGCCAGTGCCACACAATTTTTTCTTAATACTCTTGTATAGGCCTTTTTGTCACATTCCTGTTGGGCCTTACTTTAGTTTATGACTGCACAAAGTGTGTTTATCTATAAATAACTGCAAATGTACAAGACAGTATGAGAGAGGTATCAAATATATAGGGTTAAGAATAGGTAAAAACCAAGCATGGAATGGGGAACAGAGGGATCTGGATTTTATGAGTGATGTACTAAGTCTACGGATTCCATCGTCTGATGTCTCCTTTCAAAGAGCTGGATCCTATGACAGAGTGCTCTGGAGGCATGGGTATGGTGACCTATCCAAAGGGAAGGAGGTTAGGGAAAGCCTTAGTTAGGAGCTCTCTAGGTGTCATTTACCTTCCACATTAAAATGACAGCAATGCTGTCCTTCATAAAGTCATTTGAGAACTACAAGCAGAAGGAATCACGTGAGTGAAAAATAATTCTTTTATTATGTATACCTTACTTAGTTATTGGTTACAGTCATTAAAAATTAACCAAAAATCACTTATTCATAAAAAAACCCTAACAGCTATAAATAGTATTATAATTACAATTATCCTGTACTTACAGGAATTAGTTCCCTGACATTTGATGTGTATTCCCATAGAAGAAGCAATTTAGCATAAATATATTCTTAAGGTACCCATATAAACCTAGAAGTATTTTTAACCCTAGTAGTTCAAGAATTTCAGCTTCTTCTCAATTTCCAGATTTGCATTTGCAATGAACTATGCCAGAGTTGAGTAATAGTCTAAATATTCAATTAGACCATCATAAAGTATATCAATACTGCAGTGTTCAAAGTACTGTCATAGCACATGCGGAGTCACTAAGATGAATAAAGGCAATATTTTTGGAAATGTATTATATGCACCTAATAAAATAGCAGAGAAAACAATTAAACAACATAAGTGAAAATATATGCAGTCATGGGACAAAGTTGATTAAAGGGCAGGTGTGACCTTGTGCCATCTTGGCAGAGTCCCATTGCAGCCAGCTGACAAGTTGGGTCTCCTCTGGAGACAGCTGAAAGCAGAAGCTGTTCCTAAAGCACAGAAATCAGCCAGAGGATCCCCTCACTCTACTGACTGCATTGAACCTGTAACATTCGCTATAAGAGTTGCATGAATTTAAATGAGCAGTTAATATATGCTCACAAACATCAAAAGCTAAACAAGCATAGGCTTACTGGATGCTTCTTAGGCACTTCTCTTTTCCTAAGCAGGGTCACTAAGACTCAATCATACTGACTTAAGCAGCCACATTTCTAAGTGCAAGCCTCCAGATTTCAGCCTGGGGTCACTTGTGCTCCCCATGGGGCTGTCACTCTCCATTATTCACCATCTTCTGTGTTGTTATCATAAGCAGGCAGCATACGAGGCAGAGGGCGAGGTGCAGCTGGCAACAGAGCTCCGGGTCCCAGGGGCTCCTACCTGGGGGGATACTCCGCCGGCCGTGGAATCTACAGCAGGTACCATGAAGGCAAAGGAAAACAGCAAGAGAAAGGATTTGAACTGGTTCCCAACTTGGAGTTACCTGCAGTCAATCCAGTGGCCATTAAGCCTGGTGCAGGTTAGTATGTGTAAGAAGGGGAGGAAAGGGCAGGCCCCCACTCCAAGCCCCGTCTCAAGCATGTGAGGAGCCCTCCAGGGCCAGTCCACAGCTGCAACTGCAACAATGGGGGTGGCCCCAGGGTTGGGGCTCACAGCTCCCCTGTGCTGAGTGCCTCCTGGCCCTGGCCAGACTCTCTTCACACAAAAGACACACAGCGGGATAGGGGACACAAATATCTGAGAGTTCTTCAGGCCAAAGTAAAAAGGACTAAAGCAACTCCCTGTCCTCTTCTCGCCTTTTGGATTTGTTTAGAAGGAAGCAGACTTTCCTCTCCTTATAGTCCTGGAAACCAGAACGTGGTGACTAAGATCAATCTTCCTCTCTTTTAATGTCTTCAATGCTAATTTCACCCGAGGAGATTCCTATCCTAGATCTCCAGCCAGCCTGGAGCCCTGCCCTGTTTAGTCCATCTTGCTCCAATGGTATGAGGCTGAGAAAAGGATCTGGGGCTTTCCTATTGCAGGAAAGTCCCTGGGTGAGGCAAGCTCCTCCATCTCCATCAGTGGCATGGAGAAGGAGCAAGGCAGGGAGCCCTCAGGGTCCATCTTTGCAGCTGTGCAGCGCCTACAGGAGTGGTCACATCTCTGCTGGGCTGTGATGGGCCAGTCCAAGGGCTGGGGCAGGGACTGCCTCCTTCTGCTGCTTTGTCAGCTGAGTACCCAGCCATGGCCATTCCCAAGTGAACAAGAGGAAAGATGAAGCTCTGCAATTCCTCAAGATCCTGTTTGGAAAGATCTTTGTTTGAAAAAGTAGCCTGAGGAAGAAGGTCCTTGAAGGGGATGGGGACCCCATCCTGAAGCACTGATGTCTTCTCTCCATTTTTCTTTCCAAGTAAACTGTAAATGGCAAGATGTAAGCATTGCTTAATAATGGAGCTACTGTGGTTTCCCAAAACATGTTTCATTTATGTCAGTGAAAATTACAGCTTGCATCTAATGAAGTCTGTGAAGAGTACCTCATGGCAGCTGGATGAGACAATATCAGAAGTCTAGAGACAAAGGAAGGCTGTTAAGATTAAAGCTGGAGAAAGATCAGACTTCCTGAGAAAACTGCCCACTCACCACCAGAAAATATTACCGCTATGTGTGTTTGCAAAGATACTTTAGGAATTCCAGGTATTACTAAAGGATGCTTGAAAAGTGAGCTTGGAAATGCATGCTTATTAGTGGTGTCTATATTTCATTTGACTGCCAAACAAAAGCTTGAAGCTCAAGTCAAAATGTTTCTGCACTTGAAGCATGTTGAAATTCAGATTTTATTTTTATCAGACCTTCCCTGTCATATGGTTCCAGCACAGTCTCTGAACACAGCAGCACCTGGTCTGTTTTCCCCAGTGAGATCAGGTGATCTAATAAGAGGTACCACACGCAAGAGTTACCTCTGTTATTAAGAGGGTATGACTTTGAAAGCACATTACTGGAACAGAGGAGTAGAAATGTACTGACTGCTAAGTTTCCTGCCTACTGTTTAGACCAACCTTAAAGCTCATTTCTTTGCAAATAGTTGGAATACTCCTGGGAGGTCACCCCAATACCCCAGATGCCTGCTACTGTTTTTCAGCCAGAAGTTATTGCAGAATGGAGCACATGAGCTCTTTGCCTTGGTGAGAAATTATTCAGGATATTTAAACCAGAGATAAAACCGGTTTGACCTGACCAGGTGGACTCTGCTAAAGAACTGGAAACCTCATGTGTTGGGGGTCTCTGCTTGAGGAAACAGTGATAGTCCACTGGTGGAGGACACATTTCTGCCTGAAAGATATCTGATCAGCTTCCTGGTTGCAGTCTCCAGGATCAGAGCAAGAATACTGCTCTCTGTCACTTCCTTCCACCAGCCATAACTGCACTTTAACATTGCAGGTTTCATTGCACAGAAATAAACCTGTGTACATATTAAGCTTCATTTCTGGCTTAGTGGCTGCACCTCCCATAAGTGCCAACGCCACCTCTTAGTCCATCATCTATTATTTATCAATTACTTTGTTTTCCTTGTGAATAACCTTACTGCTAAAAAGCTCACAAGATGAACAGTGAAGTGTGCAATATGAGGCAATGATGCAAATCATAGCATCATAGAATGGTTTCTATTGGAAGGGACTTTTAAGAGCATCTAATCCAATGCCCCTCTCATGGGCAGAGGTGTCTTAAACTAGATCAGGTTGCTCAAAGACCTATCCAACCTGAACTTGAACACTTCCGATAATGAGCTGCACAAAACCTCTCTGGACAACCAGTCCAGTGACTCATCACCTTCATTATAGAATATTCCTTTCCTATGCTCAGCCCTTTTTCAGTTTAACCCTGTTACCTCTTGTCCTATCACTACAGGCCTTACATAAAGTCTTTCTTATAGGCCCCCTTTAAGTACTGAAAAGCTCCAGTAGATGTCTTTACCCCAGAGGTATCTTTTATCCAGGCTGGACAACCCCAGCTCTCTCAGACTGACTTAGCAGAGGTGCTCCATCTCGTCTAACATCCTCTGAACCTGCCCCAACAGGTTCACATCCTTCTTGTATTGTGGGCTCAGAACTGGACACAGCACTCCAGGTGGAGTCTCTCCTGAGCAGAATAGAGGGGCAGAATCACCTCCCTCAACCTGCTGGCCACACCACTTTTGACACAGCCCAGAATACAGCTGTTTTTCTGGGCTACAAGTGCACCTTGCCAGGCCACGTGCAATTATTGTGATTACTGGGAATGTTCAGCAAAGAATGTTTCTTCCCTAAGCAAGCCATGAATCTCCATTTTGGTCCATGTACAAACTCACTCTACTGAACACTATTATTGTGACCAGAGCCCTTTGCCTGAAAGACCATGGCTCTAATTACATCATGTTGTCCAATTTTGGTATGAGGGAGAATTCCCTAAAGAGAAGTTTGTTTGATTTTTTTTAATGTCATTAAGTAGATTGATCCGTAGCAGACAGATGGGATAAAACATATTTAGCCAAGCTAGTTCTGAGAAATGCTAGTCAAAGAGCTCATATTTTCACAGGGTTGGCCAAAGGATGCCATGTAAAGCAGACCCATTGCTGCCTGTAACTTCTGCAGCACAAACCACAACTTTCTGTCCTGAAGCAGCTCTTCCTGTGGCAGCTACATATTCCTTGATGTCAACAGCTGGAACAGGGACCTCACTGGGACATTACATGCTCTTACCCCTTGTTCTCGGGCCACTCTCAGCCAGAGGGAAGGACAGCAGTGGTCAGAAGGGGTTGTGTAAATCTGAGTCACAGCTCCCAGTCCCCAGGAGGACTCTGGCCCTAGGATATTCATGGCAGGAGCATGGGGGAAAATGCTGGACCAAACAGCGCTGAGCCTGTCACTGTGCATCAGCTATGGTGCTCCCATGCATGGGAGGGAAGAGGTGCCTTAGGTTCCCTGCCTCCACAGAAGGATAGCTGCCTGATAAGAGCAGCACAGGATCACTGCTGGAGAGTTGGCACAGCTGGGAGGGAGAGTCTGTGACAACAGGTCCTGGAAAATCTCTCCCGATGTATCTGATATGTCTGGTCTCTCCTAGTGGCCATCCCTGCCATTGGTGCCCAGTACTCCATGTTTCAGGCCGCACCACCAGCCAAGATGATGGAAGATGGCAAAATCCACACTGTTGAGCACATCATCAACCCTATAGCTGTCCAGCAGGACCCAGCTAGCGCAGCAGCTGCCGCAGCAGCCGCAGCCGCAGCTGTAATACCAGCTGTCTCAACACCTCCTCCCTTCCAGGTGAGCTCAGCACAGAAATCCTGCTTCGCACACACCCTGCTGTGCATACCCAGGGTGGGGGGAAAGCCTAGTCTCTTGCCCTCCTTCCATTCAGGACAGGCTCTTGAGCATGTCACAGTGCCCAAGAGCCCTGAAGTTCATCTGACCTGTCTTAGACTCTGCACACTGGGCCGTTCCTTTCCCCGCTGTGGAGGACCCAAACTGTGAGGGAGGAGCAGCTTCCCGCGGCAGCCTAACTCTCAATCAACAGGGAACATACTGCCTGCCCTCTCCATTACCTCCTTCCCTTCTGGGGGTTTGCCATTCGGGGCATGGAAGTGGGCTGCCACAACAAAGTCCACGTTTTGAGGTCTGAACCCTTTCCTTCCAGGGCCGCCCCATCACCCCGGTGTACACCATGACTCCCAGCGTGCCGCGGATCCCTGCCGCCGGGATTTACGGGACAAGTTACGTGCCCTTTGCGGCGCCCGCCGCGGCCACAGCCACAATAGCCACGCTACAGAAGAACGCTGCCGCCGCCGCTGCCGCCTACGGGGGGTACGCCGGCTACATCCCGCCGGCATTCCCAGCCGCCACCATCCAGGTGCCCATCCACGACGTCTACCAGACGTACTGACACTGTCGGCAGAGGAGCGTGGTGGAGAAACACACACTGAAGGAACACTTTACTATTTATGAAGAAAGAACTGTCTGCGAAAGAGTAAACATGTGGGCTTGGTAAAACAATGCAGAAAAGTGAAGAATGTCATAGAAAAACGTGTTTGAAATATTTTCTATGCTTGAAGTTTTCACTAACTTTTGTAGGCCATTTTTAAAAATTTAACATGCCTTTATTCATACATTTCCAAAGGACCTTGGTGCATCCAGCCCACCGCTGACATGCATTTATATGCACTGCAGTAGGGTTGCATAGGGTCTTTTTTTTTTAGCAGTTATATTTTCAATATATTTGTGGTATGAAGGTTATTTTTTAGTAATTTCTGCACTCCAGAGATGTCTATTTTGTAGTGCCTTTAATAATATATCAGCTATATATTAAAAAGCACACCTGAGCAGCTAGGGAAAGTTTTAACAATATATTTTGAAGAGTATATTCAATATTTAAAGAATACATACCTTAGTTTTTTTGTTTTGTTTTGTTTTGTTTTTTAAGAAGAAAACAACAAGTACCTTATTTAAAAATTATACTGGAAAGTGCAATTTAAAAAATGTGCAAGACCTCTGCATTTTTTGCTGGCATTAATACAATCTGCTCATTCTCATTTGAAATCACAAGTAACTAATATTGCCTGTTTGGAAGGAAGAGAAAAGAAAAAAGCCTCCTCACACATACCTCTTCACAGTGTGATTTGCAGGCTTGTTTTTAGCTAAAGAAAGGCTCCAAGTTTTCCTTAGCAACTGGATTTTCTATTTATTGAAGCTACTTGTAGTTGCAGCATGCACAGAAACGAATAGCCGACGTTTCGCGTGAGGTGTCTTGACTTAGATCTTCATCCAGTATAAAGCCAAGGCTTTTTCTCAATGCTCTTCATTTTATTCTTTGAAGTATATGTGGTAGTGACCGAGAACGCGTGTCGCTGTTAGCAAGAGTAGCCACGCTCTCACCAAGAGGATGTGCAGCATTATTTACTCATTGCTCCATCGTGTTCCATGAGAAATTTCAAAGGTACTAGGGGTGGTAGTGATACTGGAATTAGTGAAACAGGGCTAGCCTCCCTCCCAGCTTCCCTTCCACTCTTAATTCCCCTTCTCCACAACTGGAGTTGTACGTGCACATCAGGGGTGGGAGTGATTAGACCCAATGATTTTAAGACATAGAGCTTGTAAATATCTTTTAATATACATTTTTAAAGTCATTTTATGTTGCAAATTTACATGGTATGTGGTTTGCCACAAAACAAAAACCTTTTATTGCAATGTTATAAAAAAGTTTGTTTTATTAAGAAGTAAATATATTCTTGCAGTGTTTTGTGGCCTGTTTAAAGGCTTTTATTTAGTAGTGCAGTGAATGTAAAATAGAGTAAAATGGTAAAAAATATCTTGCCCGTTGTATGAAGTGCATCAGCTCTACAAACACAAGTCTGGTGACAAAAGGTGAGAAGCAGGGAGTCAGTAAACAATGTTCCTTTACTTTTTGAGGTATAAGTACATACCAAAGGGGTTTCACATTGGCCATATTTTGACAACTGAACCACTTCTAGACAGCATTGAGCTCAGTTAAGTGACCTTTTTAATACACTGCTTTTTCTTGCCTCAAAATTGAGCAGTTGTATTTTAGGTGCTCTTGCTCAGACAAGCTGAGCTCCCCTTGACCCTGTCAACCCATTAGCAAAAGCACTGTGAGGTTACCCATTAGGTTGGACTCTGCCCCTCCACGCCCCCTTCCAGGAAACTTTTATTGTCTGTACCCGCACATCTGAAAGCACACCCAGACCTCACCCCAAGGTCCTGCCCTTGTGTAGGGCGAGAGAGGAGGAGATCTGGGCAAAGCCCGAGGGACAAGCCCCCAGCCAGGGTCCAGCACTGCCTCCTCCAGTCCTCCAGTCTAAGGTCTTACATGGCTCAACACAAAACACCAGCATGGGTCCTTGGGCCGTGCCCAAACAGCCCTGGGGCCAGGAAAAGGCACTCCAGTGGTCTGGGCTCTGCTGGCCCACTTCCAGCCCCACGCCATGGCTGACCCCCAGAGGAGAGAGGAAGGGTGATGGCTCCCTTCCCACTAATCCTCTCCCTGCCAACAGGACAAGGGACCTGCTGCTCACAGAGATGGCAGGAAGAGAAAGGAGCCAATGAGGGAAAACCGTGAGGTGTCCCCAGCCAACAGCGGGTGCTGCCCATGCCAGGGTAGTAGCAGGCAGTGCCCAGGGATGGAGGCAGGACCCAGGCATGCAGGCAGCCAGGTCATGCTGAGCCTCCTGCCCATGCCTGTCTTGACATTTACTTCTAAACCATTTCATGTACACTACTACTGAGGTAAGTCTAATAACTTGAAATGTGAACATCTTTAGGTTAAGAACAAACTATTCTAAGAAAAAAAAAAAAAGTACTTATAAAAAAAAAACAAAGCTAGTGTGCCTTATTCTCAAAAGAGCTGATATTTTAGATATTTTATTGTATCTCTCTTCTCTGTATTGTCAGAAGCCTCTGAGTTTATTTAGTTCTTACTCCATTTATGGTACATTTCTAGGATGTAGTGAATAAAGCATTCTTTAAAAACAGAGACTGTCACTTCATTGCAACGTCCCACTCTGCCAAGGCTGTACTCCCCTCCAAGCTGGGAAGGGGGTTTTCAGGCCAGGAGGGAAGCAGGGCACTGCAGCCAGCATCCCTGCAGGCACCTGCAGGGAGGGGAGATGAATTGTCCCACTGACTCCTCTGTCCCACCACCTGCAGAGGACAGTGACCTTCCCAGCATGTACACTGGGCATCTCTCCATTCTTCCAGCATCCTCTGAACAACCTAAGTCCCTCCTTGTATGCAGTTTAGAATCAGTGCCTAGATGTGGATGGAGCTGGAGCTAATATCTCTCTGTGCTTTCCATCCACCCAGTGCACAAATTCCTGTATCTCTCTTGTATGTCCTCACTGCCAGGCAGGAGCACTGGGAACTGGTTCAACCTTTTCATTTCAGCATGCTCCAGGCTTCGAACACACAAAGCTAAGCTGCACCTTATTTGCAGTGTTCTAGACTCCCTGGATGTTTCCTTAGTGTAAATACCCCTGGAGAAAATTTCTGCAAACACCAAGTCTGTGGAGAAGAGAAGTCTGAGGCACTCGTCCTGGCTAACCAGAGAGGTCCCAGTTGCTGGAATATATCAAATCTAACAACTATCTCCAAGAAGGAGTGGAAGGAGAAACCTCCATCAGGAGTGACCCACTTAGCTGGTGAGGCAAAGGCTGTGGAAGTTGTCTAACTTTATTTTAGTAAAGCCTCTGACACTGTCTCTCACAATATTCTCCTGGAGAAATTGGCTTCCCATGGCATGAAGGAGCACAGCATTCACTAGGTAAAAAGCTGCCTGAATGGCCAAGCCCAGAGTTACACCCACAGATGGAGTTACATCCAGCTGACAGCCAGTCAGGAGCAGTGTTCGCCAGGTCTCAGCACTGGGGCCAGTCCTGTTAAATGTCTTTGTTGAGGGCCTGAACAAAGGGACTGAGTACCCATCAGTCAGCTCACAGGTGACACCAAGTCAGGTGGGAGTGTTGATCTGCTGGGGGGCAGGAAGGCTCTGCAGAAGGACCTGGTCAGGCTGGATCCATGGGCCAAGGCCAACACTATGAGGTTCAACAAGGCCCCTGCCAGGTCCTGCACTTGGGTCACAACAACCCCAGGCAGTGCTACAGGCTGGGGCAGAGTGGCTGGAATGTGGCTCAGTGGAAAAGGAGCTGAGAGCGCTGGCTGAGAGCTGCTGAACCTGAGCCAGTGTGTGCCCAGGTGGCCAAGGAGGCCAATGGCATCCTGACCTGTGTCAGAAATAGGGTGGCCAGCAGGACCAGGGCAATGATTGTTTCCCTGATACCCAACACTGACACTTCTCAAATCTTGCGTCCAGTTCTGGGCCCCTCACCACAGAAAGGACATTGAGGGGCTGGAGCATGTCCAGAGAAGGGCAACGGAGCTGGGGAAGGGTCTGGAGCACAGGGCTTATGGGGAGCAGCAGAAGGAGCTGGAGGTGTTTAGCCTGGAGAAAAGGAGGCTCACAGGAGACCTGATCACTCTCTACAACTGCCAAAAAGGAGATTGTAACCAGGTGGGGGTTATTCTCTTCTCCCAAGTAACAAATAACAGGGCAAGGGGAAATGGCCTGAAGATGCGCCAGGTGAGATTTAGATTGGATATTAGGAAAAACTTCACTGAAAGGGTGGGAAAGCATTGGAAAGGCTGCCCAAGGAAGTGGTGGGATCACCATTCCCTGCTAGTGTTAACAGAGTATATGGGTGTGACACCTGGGGACATGATTTACTAGGGAACATGGCAGTGCTAGGTTAGCAGGATTCGATGATTTCAAAGGATTTTCCAGCCTTAACGATTCAATAATTCACTTGGATGAGAAAGAAACCACCAGTAAACCCTGGCCCTTTATAGTTTAAACATGAGGCATGACCTTCACAAAAAGCAAGGCTTTCCAAATGAGATGAACTGTGCCACATTGAAATGGTCTTTCCTTTTTCCCTTTACCCAAGCTACCCAAGATTAAAATTTATCTACGCAACTTTTTCTAAACATACACTTTACAAGATTATTTCTTTATTTTTCTAGACTGTTGGTTTCTGTCTTCAGTTTTGTACGGTCTTAATTAATTATTAACTCATTGTAAGGTTGAAATATGCAAGTCATTCTCAGGATATTAACATAAACAATGCCAGAGAAATGCAATTGTGCTTTCAAGATGACCTTGCTGCCTTGGGAATGTCAGGAGCTCTGCTGAGGCCTTGGGCACTGTGACAACTTAGAATGCTGGGATCAAGGTGATCCCATTCCCTTTTTTAATGTCTTTCTTTGTGGTCTTGAAGAACAGTTGTGCTCTTCCCTGGCTGGTATCATCTTAAAAAACATCCTAAACCAGCTTTAGCTTTCTTCAGGAAACACCATCCAGTAGCACAACTGTGATACAACTATTACAGGAACTGATTTAGAATAAATTCAAGTGCACCACTCTGATATGGCAACATCTCATCTCTAAAAACACTCCGAGTATATGTAAAAAGCATTTTTCACACATACACAAAGGTAGAGGCAGTACTTCATCTCCTTCTCTGTGCCTGGTGTTACACCCCTAACACTTCTGGTCTGAATGAGAACCTGAGCACTTCCAGGACTCTGCTCCCTGGATGCCAATCAGCAGCAAAACTGGCCCATCATGCTGACCTGTAAAATAAATAAACCCAAGACCTACATTGTAACAAGAGAAACTACCTCTGCTGTGCATCTAAAAGCCAGCAATATTCAGGTTTTATGCTTCAGTGTGTCAATTAAACGCTGAATCACACTTGACTGAGTTTTAGAGCCAAGTCCTGCCTGGCAGCAAAATGGTCAGGACGGTGTTGCAGGGAGAAGCTGCAAGCTAGGGAATAAAAAAAGGGAGCTTTGTGGCACCAAGTCCCTCCCTTTTGGCACAAAGACAGGCTGTGCCATGCACTTATGACTGTTCAAGTTGCCAAAGAGGAGGAAAGAGACAACGGAAAGTTTTAGAAATTTGGAACTGTAGAAGTACTTCCACATGAAATATTTTCTGTCAAGCTGATGAATTAGATCAGATTTTTTTTTTCCTCCAGCCAGGAGGCAAGAAGTGGAGTTCACTTGGTTCCTAATCAAAGAAGATAGAAGTTCTGTCTCACAGCTCTCACTCAGGCAAAACTGTAAATCCTGCACATGGGAGGCAACAAGTAAAGGACTGTCTGCACCAGAAAACTTTACAGGGAAAAATGCTCAGGTGTGCTCAGCTTTGTCCCACATGTACCAAATGCCTGTGTCTTCCCAACATAGTGTCAGATGTCTTTGTCTAAACAGGCTGTGTCAGTTGTCAGACATCTCCTCTAACAGACTGTGAAAGTTAAAACTCTGCCCCACAGTGGGGCCTGGGGCTTCACCTCCTCTGACCAGGGCTCCCCACAGCCACCTTTCCCCAGGGCATTTGGAGACACACCATCACAAACCTGGTGCTCACCCTGACTGTTCCTGCGCTTCTGCATGCAGCTGGTTTGTGGGGTGGTGGCTGCCCTGGAGGAAGCTGGGTCACTTTTCATGGTTTGGCTGACACCATCGTACTTTCACTGTGAATAAAAATATGCTTTTGTTCTTTTTTGGTTTTCACCTCTTTCCAAACACGCACACGTAATTTCTGCCAGCCAGGCTGCACTTTGAGCCCATCCTTGTGTGTTTTTGCAATGTCACAAAAGCTCATCATTAGCTCAGCCACTGCCTGCAATCTGTGCACTGGTGGGAAGCAGGAAGCCACAGGTAAGCCCAAAGATCTTCATGAAGCATGAAATAAACCCCAGCCTACACAACCCACAGAAGTGACCTCAAGCTAACCAGCAGAGAGAAAAATGCACTTAAGTCAGTCAGAGGCAAAACACCCTACCCTTAAAGCAGGTCCTTTGTTCCAAATCTTTGAAGCAATAACTACAATAAACAATTCTCCCTCCTGTAACAAATCCATAGGTTATGGACCAAGGTGTCTTACAGTCATTCCAAAGAGCATGTAATGACAAGGGATTATTTATTAAAGTTGTTATGCATGCATTGGCCCTGCACAGGGCATCCTTAGCTTCTTGAGTCTTTGACATCTCAGATGCTGTCCCTTGCAGGAGGCTTTCTGGCCCTGTGGATAAGCTAAGTATTCCCTTAAAGCTTGGCTTCACTCCAGTAGATGGATCCCTTGGCTCATCAGCCTTTGTGCAGGACACAGAGGGACACAATCCTAGTCATCAGCTGCAATGCTGGCATCCAGGCAGCAATGGGGCATCCAACAAGGGCTTGGCAAAGCACTGAAGCACTGAAGCTGCTTCCACCATACGGGCTGCTCATGGAAAAAGAGGTCATGGAAGTCTGCTGTAATTTGTAGTTGGGAAGAAAAATCAAGTC
This sequence comes from Fringilla coelebs, assembly GCF_963513975.1. NCBI lineage: Eukaryota > Metazoa > Chordata > Aves > Passeriformes > Fringillidae > Fringilla > Fringilla coelebs. Next base: position 23,418,815 of record NC_140032.1, on the reverse strand, counting down.
TTGTATGGCACTGTACTGTCTCTGAGTCCCAAACTCCTCCACACCCATGACCCTTAGGAGCCAAATTCCCAAAAGCTGATTCAAACCCCCAGTCTCCTCAGCATTCTGCCAGGCAAGTGTTCACCAGGTTCAGCCACTCGCCTTTGCCTGAGCCCCCTGTCTGGGTCTGTAGACACCCCAAAAACACAGGGACCTGCACTGCTCTTTCCACAGAAGGCTACATGTGGTATGAGGGTCTCGCCTCACATTTCTGGACCCACTCCTTGCAGCTCATCTGGGGTTTTGAGACACTCTTAGATGAAGCCAGTTCGTTACACACTTTGGCTTTTGTACGAGTTTTTTTCAGACTGTTCCTTTTGGATTTGGGACTAGGACAGCACCAAGATCTAAAAGGATTAGATTTAAGGATAATAAATGGTATTTTAAATTTACACTAAAAGAAAAAAAATCTGCCTCCTGAGAAAATGAACTTCCTTGTCTTTCTGTGACATCTTTGTGAGCAATAGGAGGGCAGGGAGAACACGGAAATGTAAAACACTTGGCACTGGCTACACCTCAAACTAGTATTTCAACATTTTACAATCAACTTTGGCCATGTGACCTATGTGGAAAGATAAACTGAGATGTTTAATCCTATTTTTCTTGTCTTTTTTTTTTTCAACAGAAGGAAGTGAATTTCATGTGGTTGTTGTTGTTAAATTATAGTAAATTATTTGCCCACAAGAGAGAAAAAAAACATTAGGGAGTTGTTTAACATAGGCAAGGCTGGGACTGGGCATCTGTTTGTGACCAAATACACTTTCCTACCTTGAAAACTCTCAGTGAGCTTCACTATTTCTCCCTGGCTATGGCATCTAGGGACATATCAGCTCATCACAGGTGAGGATTGCCCACCATTTGCTTTTTCAACCAGAGTATGAATAACAGCTTCCCCAAAGCCAATTACATTTTGAGATAGAGCAGGAGCAATCACTATAACTTCTGCTTCATCTCCAGAATCTCATAAACTGTTGAAATGACAGCTGGGTGTTTGGTGAGCTGCACACTGTTATACTGTGACAGGGAAATCCAGTTCAGACCAACCAGAGGCACAGGTCTGCCACCACCCTGGATAAGGAGCATGCTCCAAGAATGAGTGGAGATGCCTGAGTACACTCAGCAACTCCCTCCTAATGGAGCTTCCCCAGGGACCAGCATGCAGCCCTAAAGTGACAAGGGCAGCCTTGGCCCCTGAGACACAGTAGGTGAGGTTATGAGCCCTTGGCAAGGCAATGTTTAGTCAGCATTGTCAGCTGAGATGAGGACACAGGCTGGGGAAACCTTAATGGGGACAGGAGGTGTTAAAGACTGTGGGCAGTCATGGGCAGACTGTGCCCATGACTTGTCCTGGTGCCGTCTGGAGGGTATGCTCTGATTTTCCTGTTAGCACAAAGAACAGACCTCAGATGACAGAGGGCAGCAATTGCAGTTGTCAGCGTGCTGGGCACTGGAAATTGTCTTCTTTGGCACCTAGGGTGGTGTGATTTCTGAGAACTCTGGCTTTTTCTTTTGGTGTTTTTTGTTTGGCTTCACTCCCACATGCTAACACATGCCAACATCTTCTTTAGGGCAACATTAGTCTTATCATACTATTCAAACAGCTTTTTGTTGCAGTGTGCTCAACCCATGGACATGTTGGCCTAAGCGTGATAGCAGCTCAAGATGAAACGTACCTTTGTAAAGGCACTGTTGCAATCTCCTGGGACCTGCCAGCTGGACACCCACACAGGCTAAGCAGGGCTTTTCATCTCAGGTGTTATGAGAGAATGACATCCAGGTTTCCAGGCTGGAGCTGGCTCAGCTTTGAGCAGCCCAGAGCAGTGGCAGGTGAGGCACTCACCCCAAGTACCTGTGACCAGCCCCAGTCTGGCTGCACCAGCTCCCACCGGCACGGCCCCGAGGGGAGGAGCGAGGGCTTGTGTTTAACCAGGCTCAGCTCCCGGGCCCGGGTCTGCCACGGCCCCACAGGAGCCATTGCACCGGCCCAGGCAGGAGGCAGAGGGGTGAGCTGTGCAGCACAAGGGAGCTCGGCAGGATCAGCCCCTGCTCCCGTCTCAGCCTGCCTGCATCCACAGGGCGATGCTGAGGGCACAGCAGCAGCACACCTAGCGATGCCATGGCAGGTAAGCACGGCACGGCAGAGCGATGTGAAAGCCCCACCTTTGGCACAGAAAACATCTTGTACATAAAATTGGGCAATGCCACAATGCACTGTGACTCTGCCTGTCAGGCTGATTCTGGTGCTCAGCCCCAATATTTTCTGCTATGAACCTTTTTTATTAACTGGCAGTTCTCCTGCTCCCATTTATTCTTGTGAGTAGGTTTATTGCTAAGATAATTCTTGGGCCCAACACAGCCCCCGTTCCCAGACAACTTACTCCACCAGGCTCCTCTCATCTCTTCTGCTGGCTCGCCCGCTGCTTGCACAATGGCATTACGCATCTCCGCAGGGCTTAGGAGGGGCCAGCAGCAGGAGCCTCCAGTGAGAGGAGGACCGAGCACCAATCGCTTTTTCACACGTGGACGCTGCTGCCCCAGCTCTCTCCTGCCATGGTGTCAGCATCCGAACGATGGCAGTGCTCCCACACACACGGCGACCACCGCTCACCTTCCAGAGGCTCCCCTCCAGTTCACTTGAGAAATAGATTTTCATGTCTGCAAACAGAGAAAGCTGTGGGGAGACCTGGCCTGGCTGTTGTGATCCACAGAGGCTACATGTAATAGGGAACAGACAAAAATATGAACGATAAACCAAGGATGAGCTGGCCTCCTGGAGCATCCCTCCCCTGCGGGTCTGATTTGACTGGGCTATCAGGCTGCACCTGCGCAGAGGTACATTCTTCTCATCTCACCACAACCGTGGAAAATTCCTCCCAAGAAGCATTTCAGGATTTGACTTTGGCAGAACTTAGGAACACCCTGGAACAGATTGTATAAGATAAGGGATCACATGTTATGTGTCTTATATACACATAACTCAATGACTTTGTGTATTTCATGACAAGTCTTTAAGAAGAGATTGCTAAGACATCCTAGCACCACATGTTATGCTGGGGAAAAAAGACAACATGCCTGCCAAAAAGATGTTTCAGAACAGCTTTCTGATACTTCAATTATAAATTTAAAAGCATTATTATAAATTAATCTTGGCAGGCTTTCTTGGAGTCTTTCCTGTTTTTCCATTGTCAATTCCAGTCTTACCAGTAGAGTCCTTTTTCTTTTTTTTTTTTTAATTAGTTGTTACCTATAGTTGGCTATTTCTTAATTGGCCAATTGATGTGCCCCAAAATGAGTAGAGGGGGTGGAAGTATAGTCATCATCTGACAAAATTCCATCTTTATGCTCTTCCAGAATGCTTTTCCTTGCAGTCTGACCTTACAGCCTCGGTGTAGTGAGCAGGACAATGTCACAGGGTTGGACAGGGCTTAGAGGTCTCCGGTCTTGTTCTCTGTAAGTTTTCTGCTTTTGTTGAGTTTGATGTGAAAGCAGCACAAAAGGGCCTGCACATGAGTGCCCATGGAAACACACACCTCCCAAAACAAAAGATGAAAGCTACTCTATTAATGAAATCAGAAGGGGGAAGGAAAAAAGTGAAGGCAGAGTGGAAAAACCTGCAAGAGGTCAACAAGGAAAACAAAGGGCAGCTTTATGAAGCAGGTATTTCACTCCAGAAATGGCAGAGCAGGCTAAAGAGCTGCTACCCAGTGTTTTTAATATAGAAATTCAATTTAATTAGGGCTTTGCTTGTTTCAAAAAGATAATGGTGACTCAAAAGACAAGATTTAATAGTGATGAAGCTTAAGAGGGTGGAGAAGAGAGAAAATAGACAAGGAATAAGGCTCTTCTTCTCAAAAAGCAGAGGAATGCTAAGGAAAATGGAGGTGATTCTCTACCTCTTACTTTTCCACTTTGATCAGAAGGAACAAAAGCTTTTGATGACTGTTATAGGATCCATTGATCAAAGACAAAAACCAAGTCCAAATGAGCTAATATCTGATTGAAGAGTAAATATAGCAGATCACAATTTTCTAGTAAGAAAGCAACTTTTGGACATCTAGCAGATGGCATAAGAGGCTCAAACTGATGAAAGCTAGAAATAGATACATGTAAATTGACATAAAAGGCTCAATAACAAGGATGAGCTGATACAGGAACTATGATACAAATGATAAAGCTGGGCAAATCATTGTAAAATTTCTGCCAAAAAGCTGTTCAGAGGCATCCACTTGAGCTGCACCCCAAGCAGGACAGACACGCCGAGTGAGCAGTGCCGCGCTGGGCAGCCGTAATGTCAGCCCCGTGCCGCAGCCCTGACCCAGCACTTCTGCTCCCATGGGTTTAAGCTGCCAACACCTCCCCACTTGGTAAAGAGTTACCCTGGCAGCCTGCTAGATGACAGCTTGCTAACAGGCTGTTGCCAAAGCAACTGCTTGTGTGAAATTTTGATTTTTGGTTGGACATTGCCATTATGAGGAGCTTCATGCAATGGCTGCTCTGGTCCAGGGTAGCCAGAACAGCTCTCTGCCAGAACAGAGACAACTGTGACTACCTTGAACTCTTATTTCTACATTCGCTGAGCCCAAACTGCAAAGCAGTTTGAATTTACTCAACTTGCTTGCTACTAAAAGGAAAGCTAAGAGAGAAGATGGTATTTCAGAGTAGCCCAAGATGAATAGTGGAGAAGAAGAAGAGTGATGGATTTGCTTCCACACCTTTTTCAACCTAGAAGAAAATATATTAACTCTCCAGGAACATCTTTCCGTCTCTTTAGCAGCTGCACAGTTAGAATTTATGGGTTTTTGTGCTGAGTCTGATGCAGGATCCATTTAGCCCAAGATTTAGTGTCCACCACTGTCAGAAGTTAATAACCAGAGAAGAGAAAGAACAGGACAAGTTTATCTACTGTTCCCCAGCATCCCTTCAACTTCCAGGCACTTCCAGCTTGGGGGATTTCTGCAGATGAACACGTTTTCTGTTTATTTAGTAACTGTCAACACACAAGTACTCTCCCTCTCAAATTAAACAGATGGAAGGAAGATCAACCAGACATGGTTCCTTTTTATTTTGCACAGGTAGTTTGTACACTCCCTTTACCTTCCTGTCATTACTTCCATTTAAACTATACATTACTTTCCTAGGCCTGAAACGCAGAAGGAGAATAATGTCCCATTGTGGGGAAGGTGGGACAGAACATTCACCTTTGGAGACTGTGCCAGTTACTCTGACATGCTTACCCATCTAGCAGCATCTCCTCTGCAGTTCTGAAGATTTAGCCCTCCTTCTGTCTTGGCTTTTGAGGCACTGAACTCAGTTTAGAGCGATGTGCCCTTGAAAATCTCATCTTGAGCATTTCTGAAAATGTTGGTATTTGCTATCATTGATTTTAAGGAAGGAGTTATAGATGAAAGAGCTACTTTCCACAGGGCAATTCAAATTGAGAAACAGCAGACAGTCCACAGGAGCAAATAAAGCTTTCAACAGCCCCAATATTGCAGAAAGCAATTTGTGTTGGCAGGCAGGTGGCAACTTCAGTGCCAGGGTTTGCCATAGGTGCTCAGGCTATTCAGATCATGCCCAAACACTGTACTGGTTAGGAAGAGAGCCTGACATCTGGCAGAAATGCAGCAGATGAAATGGACATACTGGGCACAGTACTGCTAATGCATCAAGTATGTCCTGTGCACAAGGGGCAACAAAGTCTGGCTCCAGCTGGGAATCTCATGTATCCAAGATCAAGGATTTCCAAGCTGGGAAGTGATAGAGCAGAGGAGCTGTGAAGGTGGGCTTTGCAAAAATGAAGTGCAGTGACTAAGTAAAAAAGGAGGAGACATGAGGACTGGATGTTCTGGAAAGAGAAGGCAATTGCATCTTAAGAATAATTTTGAATGTTGCCTTTAGATCTTGCTTGGGGGGTCTTTTTTTTCTAAAGCTGCCCTTACTTTCACTACAGGGAAGTGCCAGAAAAGCTGCTTCAAAAATACATTTAATTATTGTATTCATAAATTCTGTGCTAAAATGTAATCCAGCCAAGGCCCTGGAAAGAGGTGAAGTCATTTTTCCCCAGTACAACAGGACACAGCTGTTATAGGGTACATTTCTTCTCCAAATGCTCTGCAAAACCCCCAAAGGCTTGGACTTGCATGGAGAAGAGCAGCCAGGGGTGGTCAGGCAGCTGCAGTACCCTGGCCCCAGCCCCTCTGCCTGAGTGGGGTTCAGCACTGGGAACTGGATGAGCAAGAGAGCTGTAGAGGGACTTTTCACAAGGGCATGTAGTGACAGGAAAAGGGGAAATGGCTTTGGACTGGAAAAGGGTTAATTTAAATTAGGTATTAGGAAGAAATTCTTCACTATGAGGGCAGTGAGGCACTGAAGCAGGTTGCCCAGAGAAATTGTGAATGACCCATCCCTGGAAATGTTCAAGGCCAGGCTGGATAGGGACTTGAGCAACTTGGTCTAGTGGGAGGTACCTCTACCTGTGGCAGGGGCTTGGAAGTAGATGACCTTTTATTCCTTTCCAACCCAAACCATTCTATAATTCTATGAATGCAATGATTATATCTTGCCTTCTGATTTATATAGCCACATGCATACTGTATTTCTTATTTTAAAAATTATAACCTACATTTCAGAGGTACCACAATGGCTTTGCTGCAACTGCCTTGGAGATGACCTTGGTAGGAAAGGCAAGGCTGCAATGCTCGTCCATAGGGACACCAGACTACAGCAAGGAGATATTTGAGAAGTCCCTGGGTTGATTACCTCTGCAGATAGGGGCCTTCTCTGCTGCAGCGGCTCTGGGGAGCTTTCTAAGCTTCAGTGAGTGTCAGTACATCACAATCAGCTATAATCCAACAATTCCAGAAGAGCTGCAATGCCAGCTTTGCAATGCTGTACCCAGTGAATAAACACAGCAAGAAAAACCTCAGCAAAGAAAAGCAGGGGAGGACAGCCTGCAGAAGGGACAGGGGCACTTGCTCTTACACATCCTCCCCAACAGCTCATGTCAAGGGCTATTCTGCATGACCTGGTTTTAACTCAGCTGTCCCCACCCTGCTGGACTCTGGCAGTGTGACTGTCAGGAACAGCAGTGGAGGTGGCATTTCAGTGCAAGGGAGCAAAGGCTAACCAGGAGGGCTGGATGGAAGGAACAGCTTTCTATGACAGCATCCTGGTACTAGCTTGCTCCTGGCTCCCTCAAATAAGAATAGGCTAGTTTAGGGCACCAGATCCCCTGTTGACACTCAGGCATAACTTTGGAGAGTGTATCTTATGCTCAGAAGCACGCACTTTCATGGGTGAGTTTTCTGCAGGGGATAGAGGGAACGTTGAACGCTGGTTTGTGAGCCTTTAGACACCAAAACACTGTTGTTTTATTCTCAGGCTTTTTTCCAGTTTTATTATCAGGCTTTCTCTGCCCAGAGATGTTCCTAGCAAAGGCAGAAAGTTTAGAGGGAAAGCAAAAGCAGCAGCATGCCTTCCAATCTTATGAAGCAGAGGAAAGCATCTATGCAACACCCAGTTCAGGATCAGGTTTATGTTTGACAAACAAACTCTCTCTACCATCTGATTGTGCTCCAGTAAAATTAGAGGTAACCCAGCTCTGAGATATGATGCAAAAATTTTATGGAAGTGAACTACAAAGGCAAAAGAGTTTTTCTTTATGACGAAACCTCAGAAGAGTAATTAATTTAATCAGCAGACTTCAACACCACCTTTCATAACCTGAGATGTGCCAAGAGGTTGAGCTATGGGGGCCAGTCTTTATCTCTGTGACCTTTGCCACCAGGAAAATTTACAAATGGCAATTAGTAGATTCAGAGGCCAAAAAAATTAACTCAGACAGAGAGCATGTAATAAACCTCTGGCATTTAAGTCAGCAAGGTTGAAAGCAAAAAAGCCAAGACAGAAGTTAGGCTGTGCAACACCCACCAAGAGCAGCAAAAGGAATTAGTGCTGGTGTCAGAAGAGGTATGCAAAACACCAGTTGTTATATATTGAGGTCATAAAAGTAAAGACACTTATTTCACATGGGACCCAGAGTTGCTGGACAGTATTTAAGAGAACAGAAGCAAATTACAAGTGATTGTATAGATCCTTGATAAGAAACTTTTTCTCTTAGTTTTGCCATGAACCTTGGAACTTCTAGCTCCCTACCAGAGTAAAACCCTTTGCTTTCAATAGCATGCAATTAGGTGAATTACCTGGTATAGATAAAGCTGCTCTTTGGAGAGATCTTACTTACAGTGGGACAGCATGATCCACAGGAGCAATAAAAAGAGGGGAGGCTCACGTACCAGGTAAAAAGTCAGAAAATTCTTACAAAGCTGTTTTGTTCAACACCCACTCCCCATCACAGCTCTTCCTGCACTAAATGAAGTCTCTATTCCCTTTCCCTACAGATTCAGTCCATTTTAAGAGAAATCTTTATCTCTGTAATAGAAATTGCCTGTGTTTGTTTACTCATCAGTAATGCCTGGGTGCACCTGAAGGGTCGACCCTGAGAACTACAGAGCTGTAGGAAAGCCTGCCACACTTTTGGGATAATTCAAAGTGGTGGTCCTGCTACCAGGGCATGAAGCACCTCAGCAGGACCCAGAACTTAACCAAAGCAGCTATTCTAGCACAATGCTCTACTTCTACAAATGCCATCTCTAAACTTGTCAAAAGACTCTTAATTTTGAAAGAAAAAACAGCTACAGTCATTAAGTAAAAGGAAGTAGGAAATCACTACCAATTGGTCAGAATATTCTGGTATATCGCTGGGACCAAGAAAAAAATGGAGAAAATGCTGAGCACCCCCACTAAACACAGTGGAGCAGGCAATGAAAAAAAAACAGTATCATTCTGATCTGTCTTGTATTCACCCCCATCTAGAGCAATTTATTCCTACATCCTGCTAAAGAAAAAACCATGGGTTGCTTGCTGATTACAAGCCACAAGAGCAGGCCTCAGTCACAGCAAGACAAGCAGCAGCAGGACCATGGCCCAGAGCTATAATAATACTTTGCTGCCTCATCTTTAAACAAGTATCTCATTAAAACTAGATGCCACACCACTGCAGCTCTGCCCACTGGTTCTCTCCAGTCTGTGATAAAGCCCCATCATCTATGTGCAAAGCCTGTAATTTTAGGTCCCACGGCATCCCCACAAGGTTTCCCTTTCTTCAAGTTAATTGTTTGTAACTTTTCTGATGTCAGGAATTTCTGAAATCAGTAATTGTGCCGTGTTCCTTCTCTATAGGCAGGGCTTTGTGCATTTCATGGATTTAAGACAATATTCAAACAGGTCTGATTAACATTTACCTTTGTTGCACAGTCTCTACACTTCAGGAATTCTCCAGAGGATGGTAACCTGATGCAACAGTGAAAGTTTAAGTTGTTATGGTGGGTTGACCCTCACTGGACGCCAGGCACCCACTAAGTCACTTTTACCATTCCCCTCCTCAGCAGAACAGGGAGGGAGAAAACAAGGTGGAAAAAAACCCCTCATGGATAAGGGTAAAGGCAGATTAATAAAGCAAAAGCAAAGACTGTGCATGGAAGCAAAGGGAACCAAAAGATTTATTCTCTACTTCCCATCAGGAGATGATGTCCAGCTTCTTACTGGGGAGAAGGACTTCAATACACATAGCAGTTACCATGGAAGAAAAATTCCCCACCCCCTCCCTACCACCACCCTCCTTTCCTCTTTTCTCATGGTTTTTATAGATGAGCAGATGTCTATATGATGGAATCCCCTTCCATCAGTAGGTCAGCTGTCCTGGCTGTGTCCTTTCCCAAAACCATGCCCAGCTCCAGCCTTCTTGGCAAGAGGAAACGTTGGAGAGACAGACTTGATGCAGTGAAGCACAGCTCAGTGACAGCCAAAGCTCTGGGGTGTCAGCCACACTTTTCTAGCTACCAATGTAAAGCTTTGTGGGGGCTCTTATGGAGAAAATTACCTCCACAACCTGGTCAAGGGCTCAGATTTCTCCTGTCATAGCTCCAAATGCCTCCAGCAGCCATTTTCTCTTGGTCCCAGCGATATACCAGAATATTCTGACCAAGTGTAGGGATCAACCTCCACTGCTCATGAAACCTCCAACCTGCAATACTTCAAGGACCAACAGCCTACCTCAAATCAGGTCTCTTCCTAAGACCCTTCGCCCCTGAATCACACTATAAATTAAAGCATGGCTTCTGAGGAAGTCATGAAGGAGCCTTTCAGAATAGCAATCTTTGCCCTTACCCACAGGATAGAATTCTTCATTTACTTGGTCCTTAATAAGGGATTAACAGGAGCAGCTGTGCTGGCAAGGCTGCATCACTTGTTGCATTTTGGAGAAAACAGCACATTTAGGGTTAAGAGCTGCTTTTTTTTTTTTTTTTAATTGCCTACAAGCATGGCCTTGAAGCACCCCAGGAACCAGAACAGTACTTGCATGACCCCTAGAGGTCTCAGGATTCAGATGAGGAACTAACTCCTCAGAAGGAACTTTTGCAAGGTACTTTCACAGCAGACACTTGGGCCCTTATTCTTTCCAACACCCTTCACCTCTCTACCATTCCCCTTAGGGCAGGACTGGTTTGGTGCTGGTGCCTCAGCAATCTGGGGTCCCACTATAATGCTCCTGGAGACACAAAGCTTGCTGGCTTGAAGCACTGCTGAGAATTCACGCAGCTCAAGGCTGCTGTTCCAAATAACACACTTATCCAGCCCAGTCCACTTTGAGCCAAGGTGTTGAGAATGCTCTTTGTGCAGGTCAAACCACCTCTGCAGGACAGTGGACATGGCATTCCAAAGCAGAAATGAGACACTCTACCTGAGGATGACTAAGTTTTGCCCATACCTGAGCAGCATACCCCTGAGGTCATTTGCACTCCACTACTGTTTCAGAGTGAGGGGGTGAGAAGCCAGTTCACCCCTGGGTTTGGGATGTTAATGGTAAGCCTTTTCCATAAAGTTTTTCATGAACTCTCATCCTTTGACTATGAGGAAAGAGATTATCTTGTGACCACCATTCTGTTTTCAGCTATGTTAAAAACAGTAGATAAAAGCAACAGAAGTTTAATTCACCACAGATATCTTGCTGACACTCACCTAGAATATTAAGATGCTAATCAAAAGTAGGCACAACCTGCAGGACAAGAAAATACACCTATAACAGCTATGAACCATGTCAGGTCTCCTGTGGAGGAAGCTACCAACTTCCTGTGAGAAAGTGGTTGAGCTGGACAGAAAATTATTTGAATAATCATGGTGCCAGAAGGAACTCAGTGCTATGAAGAAGCCCAGAGAAAGCCAACCTTCCAGACCGCAGAAGTGACAATTTTCCTGCTGAGGGCCACCAGACACTTCCTTTTGGGAACTGAGCAGAGAGATGAAGCAGATGTGCTTTATCAGTAGGTGATGACAGGTCCTCAGGATCCCACCAATCCATCAGGCTAGTGAAGGCTTGGACAGCTCATCATGCTTTGGGGTAAGCTGGCAGCCTTGTCCTTGACTGAGACAGTCCCCCCTTACCCCACAACAGACCCAGTGCTGTGATGCAGCCCCAGGGCTGCCAGCAGCCCACCCCTGCACACAGGCTGCCCAGTGAATGGGACATGTAGAATTAAAGGAGCTCTCCCACAGCCTGAACGTGCTCTAGTGAGCTCACAGGTGCTGAACAACAGTCTCGGTAACTTTACATTTTTCACTTCATGTTTAGTTAGTTTTTCCCATCTCTTTCCCCTTCTTCATTTTGCTAACCTTCTGCAGCATTATTTTGCAACACAGCTGTGTCTGCTACCACCCCCTAAGCAATTGTGGCCCTGTGGAAGCCAAACCAACACTTCCATCCCCATTGAACATGGACTCCACGTTCTAGCCAAATGCTTTCTCTGTAAAGATCTTTTCTAACTGCTGGAGACTACTCCAGATGACTTTACCATCTATTTAATTTTATTGTTAGGGCATGCTTTTGCTCCAATGTAACATTAACAAAAGGCACTCTTGTCACTGAAATGTCGAGAGCAGCTTGGTAGTGCTCAGCTAGAACTGCAAATACAGAATGAATAAAAGAGCCAGATCTATTACTTATCTATGGCACACTAACAACAGAAGCATGCAGATGATACTATCATTCTTTATTTGTTCATATAATAATGCCTCAAAAAATTTCCTGCTAACTTGTTGTTAAGCATGCTAATGGAGAATTCAAAAGCAAACAAAACCAGAGTATGATGTGATTATACAGTATTTAAGACTGCTATAAATCAAGTTGTCTCTTAGTGATGACAGACACATAGAAAGCAAATACCCAGTGAACCCAGTTTAATAATTCTATTCAGTGAAACACTCTGCCTACAATAATCTAGGTTAAATTTAAGTAATTTTTTAAAAGCATGTGATTTTTTGCTCCACTCTTCTTTTGACATTGCATTTAAATTAATCAAAACTAGTGCATTCTTCAAACAAAAGTGAAATGTAGGAAAGACTGTAGTGTGCAGCCTCTCCAGCACTCCCAACACCATTGATAAAATCTTGTTCAGTGAAGAGTGATATGAATAAAAATAATGACTATGAAAATCTGTTTCAAGTTCTTTTAAAATAGAGATAAAGGTGTGTTGTGAGTAGCTCTGTGAATGCCAAGACACAGACCATGATAAAGGCAGAGGAAAAAAACAATAACTGCACCCCAGAAAAATCCATAATCCTAGATGGGTTACTTAAAAGGTAGTACTGGATCACTTTTTAAAGAAATGTTTTCAGAAAGTAGAATAGAAACCCTCCTTGAAATTGCAGATGCCCTTTTTTAAACTCAATTTGCATTTTCTGGATGTTCAGTAGATAGATTTCTACTCTGAAGCAGGAATACCCAAGAAGAGACCGCGGCAGTTCCAGATGCCAGCTTTTTCACAGACCCTATTTTCCACCCTGCTATGCTCCCCATAAGCTTACACCCCACCCTCTACAGTTAGATTTGTATTTCATCCTGATGCCAAGGTTTCCTCTGGGTTGCCTTCTGAACAACAATGGTAGAGTTGCACCTGACAGAAGATGCAGTACTGTCATGGCCAGACAGAGCAACTCTTGTGGCTTAGGCATGACTTCACCCCCCACCAATGTCCATCCCTGCACTCCAGGTAACCAGAAGGTACCACCTGAGACACTCACCTTTGTGGTGCAATGTACTCCTCGTGGCCTTGCAGATCTTCAGTGGTCTGTGGCCTGCAGACTAGGAATTAAATGTACAAAAGTGTTTAGAAAGACAGGCATAAGAACAAAAGTGAGCTAGGTACTCGCTATCTCTGTTCCTCCTTACTGCAAAGGTAAAATGGAGTTCTTTAAAAGTGGCTGGAGACAATGAAGCCCTAATTTGCACAGCACAAACCTATACAAACACCTTCACTACCTTCTGTGTCCCTTCCACAGAACTGGACTTGCCTCTAATAAAGAAGAAAGATTTCTCCTTTTTAGTAGGCTTCAGAGGACAGTGAGAAAATAGATGTTCAGCCTTTAATTGGGCTCTAGGTCACTCTGCCTGCAAGTACAAAGGAGGTGGCTGCACACAAACTGCAGAGGTCACCTTTGGTCCTATATATTGCCACTGATGAAAACATATTAAGAAAGAAAACAAGAGTCAATATATTCTTTTTCCAATGAATAACAGAAGTTTGTAAGAAAATATGGATTCTTCACACTTTTGTGAACAGAATGAGAAGAGTTGCCTTTCACCCCATAGTCTCCTTTTCCTGTCTCCAAAACAATCATACTCAGGAGGTCAGCTTCTCAAACTGGGACTGGTGCACAATCAGGAATTCTTGCCACACTCCTGCATTCCTTGAGAAATGACTGTGAGACATTTATCATAATCCTGGCGGTGCCAGACAACCAAGCTTTGCTAACCAGTGGACAAAAGATGTAGGCGCTTAAAATGTGACATCTGACTTCCTAAAACACGGGAAAAACCTCTTCTCTCTCAGAATGTCATTTATTGTTCAGGATGATCCTCTTTGGTTTAGTCTGAACCCTCTTGCTCCAATTTCCATGAACAACAACAGATTTCCTAGGTTAGGAAAGACCATCTTCCACCTTTCTGCACCACTGAAGATTCAACACCCCAACATCCCATTACACTTGAGCTCTGTAATTCTGCCTGTGAAAAGAGCAGTGAAGGCATCACAAGAGACAGTTTCTATTTTTCCTCATTTCAACACTGCAGTGACTCAGTACAAGAAAGGAGAGTTGATCTCTCTGCCAAGAGATGGTGCAACAAAAGAATCTGTCAGCTCATCCCTCGAAGGCCTCTGCAGCACACAGATCTAAAACAGTATTTTTACAGCATCATTGTTTTCCTCAGTAAATATAAAGTCACCCTGCTGCTTTCATGGTAAACAGAGTTACTCAGTGCATAAATAGCTAATTTTCCATTACTAGAATCATAGTTATTAATAATTTCTGGATTTTCTAATAATTTCTTCCTCAAAGACTACTGGATCTAAGCAGGAGGCACACAAAGGAAAGAGGAAGAGGCCAAGACAGAATTAGATTAAACAGTCCAGTCTCACTCAGCACTGCAGCTGTCATGGACAGCTCTGCCTAGTCACACACAAGGCTGATTCAGAACAGATTTCATCTTGATGAAATTTCTTCATGGAAAGGGTTGGCATGAGCTGCCCAGGGAGGTGGTGCAGTCACAATCTCCACAGGTGTTCGAGAAATGACTGGACACTACATGATGATCTCAGAGGTCTTTTCCAATCTAAATGATTCTGTGATTCTGCAAACATTAAGACCTAAGCTCCTGTCCCTAGAGTTTAGTCAGAAACTCCTGATCTAGCCTGAAACCAGGCAGCCCTTGCATGGCTCAGCATGGGCCTTGGGTCAGCCTTGTCCCCAGAATCATGGCATGCAGTGTCACACCCTGTTTTTTACCCTGAACCATGATCAGGTCCAGGGACATTACTCAAGGGTCCTAGCATGACAAAAATTCAGGGACCAGATTCTACTTGCACTCATCATCTGCTACTCACAATCTTTATCAAATCCAGGGCTGTTATGAACTTAAAATGGAAAAGTCTTTCTTACAAGATCGAGAAAAATCACCTTATGTAAATAAAGGGTGAAGGAAATACTAGAGAATATCTGGTGATCCAAAGACAAGGATAAAAATTTTAAAGCAAATTTAATAGTTAATAAGCTGAATCATTAGAACTATTTTTCAAATCATATTCTTGCAAGGAAGGTATTTCTTATACCATGACATCTTCACATAAAAAGCATCAGGGAATTGCAAATCATTATATCAACATCATCATCCAAGCATGCAGAGTACTGAAAAGCACCAGCATGACAGAGGCCCACAATCCACCTAATACTGCAAACTTTCCCTTACACATGGAAAGCACACAGCTGCAGCAGTTTGTTTTGAAAAGAGTGACATGGACAAAATCTGAATTTCTAAGAAAGATATTCTGAATCAGACTAAAGAGCTGTCGAAATCTTGAAGCTGCCTCCAGTGGGATGAAGAGCATTGAGGAACATGTAGTCATGAATCCCTAAAATATTGCTCCTCCTTTAAATGCTTGGTGACTATTTAAAAGTATGCCAGTCGATTTTTCTTTTATTTTTTCCCTTAAGTTTTGAAATTCATATAATTTTTTTGCATCCACCCATCCTGTTGCAAAGAGTTCTTCAGCCTTACCACATGTTGTAGGTACTCTTCCAGTGCCACACACTGTGTACATTTCATGTACCCTGTCCCTATATAGTAAGAGACTGTGAACAGTAGCTCTTTATGCCATCCATAAGCCTTGAATAAACCCTTGGTCATCAGTTTTCCATGCTGAAGACTCCTGTTCTGAATATTTTACCCTTATCTTTAAATACCTTACTCCCTCAGCTTTCCAGACCATAATTTTTTCCACAAGGAAGAGCAAACCAGTTTCCTCAAGCAGGCAGTGTAAGTGCCAGACCCTGAACTATGTGGCAAATGGATGCAATCGTTCTTCTGCGCAGTGAACGAAAATGAACAGCTTGTCTTCTAAAGGAGCTACTCAAAGCTCCCCTGGTTGAGTGGGAACTGATAATACACAGGGAACACACTTGAGACTTTTTCCACATACTGAGTTTATTCTTGGCTAGACACCCACTTTAGCTTTACATTAAAACTTGGACTTTAGGCTTGCATTATGTATGAGAATCCAGATAAGTTTACAGTGTTAATTATTCCACACAAAAGAAAACCAGCCATTAACAATTCAATGCATCATTTACATCATCAAAATAAAAAGAACAATTCCCTTTCTTCTAATAAATTTGGGCATAACAACTGCATCACTTTACCAGTTTAGCTCCTTGCTCTTAAGTTACTGATTCGCAGGTATGCTCCTATTAACTGCAACAATTATGAAAATTAGTTTTATCACATGAACTTTTGACTGGGATCCATTACAATGCCATTCTGCCTCTCCCAGTGCATCTAGAATATCATGGTTTCAAAGTTCAGGGTGCTTTGCAAAAGCAATTTATTTGCCATGGGCATGCCTGAGGTACTGGTTTCTTACTTTACTACGAGAGATCCTCCAGAGCTCTGTCAGTCTGAGAGCGTTAACAGAAATTAACACACAGAGCAGGGGTGTTTGGTGCTGTCAGCAACAAACATTTTCCCATATATGTAAGAACTAAGGTGTTGAGCAAGGAGTGTTGATTATGGCACTACTTCAAGGAGTCTGTAAACCACAATTTTGTGCTAAGTAATGCACAGAGCAACCTTGGCATTCCTGTAAACTGTTTAAAATTTAAGTATTAAAGAGCTTGTAAGAGTGAACAAGGGACACAAAGGGTGAACACTGGCAGGTAAATACAGTGAGAGAAGACAGAAGTCACAGCCTCCTATTTTAGCAGTCTCAAGTAACATTTAAAAGCACATCTTGAACAAATGCCCAGGGCAATGAGACATGTAGGAAGGACAGGAGAAGTTCTTCCTATTATTAGCTCAAGAGAAAGAATTGAAAAGAGGCTCTCTGACTCAGGGAGGAAGAAACCCTGGGAATCTGGCTTACTTGAGCCATGGTGACAACACAGTAATATTCTGCAGCAGAAGATGATGAAGAGGAAGATCATATTCAGTAAGCTCAACCATATTAGAAACTAAAGGCACAGCATGTAGACCCTGTGAAATGAACAGTGATCAGTGAGCTGGAACAAAAACCATACTTTTTCAAGTCAAGCTAAAATAAAAGAAGAAAAGGCAATGCCATGAAGGGATGATCTCCAGAAAATGTCACCATATCACAAATACACTTTTTTTTTTCCCCTGGAAAAGAGAAAGGGCTGATCAAACTGCAAGGTGCAGAGTTGCAGCCCTGTGAATACCAAGTCCCTGCTAGGCTGTCTGCTCCATGGCTGCAAGAGTCTGGCCCAGACAGCCCCAAGTCATGGCCACCACCCACCAAGGTGGAACACTGACTGCTTATCCTGCAGCCTCATCAGCACACCCATACTGAAAGGCAAGGACAGTCACCAGCAAAGTCCTCAGTGATGCTATGTCACAACTCACTGTCACAGCCTACAGAATCAATTTGTTTATTGTTACAGAATGCAAGACAAAGATCTCAAAAGCACCCCTATGACTGAACTCCTCCTAAATAAACTAACATAGAATATTCAGATTTACAAAAGGAACATATTCATTTTCAGTTAAGCAGCTTTCCCAATGATCAGCACACTCATAAAAAACACCATGATAAAGAAAATCCACATGAAAAACCTGTCCATCACTTTTGCAACTTTTTTCCACTCGATTCCTTTGGCCCGGTTTGCTTTATGGTCTCTAACACAATTAGCAATATACTCAATATTTTTAATCAGCATTTTGTAACAAGAACAGCAATTAACAGTCTCTGTAACATTTTCACCATGAACTCCATAGCCTTTTTTCCAATTTCCATTGAGCTTCTCCTTGAGATTGCAGTCATCATTCCTAGTGGAAAGAGGACTCCTTACCTCTTTGTGCCCCCTCTGACACCCATCATCCCCCTCTAACCTACATTCTTCTTCCTTCTCTCTTTTTGGACTTGTGCAATTTTCACCCACATCATAAACAAAAAAGATTTTTGACATATAGTCCAAAATAACCACCTTGGCCCACTGTGGAACAGGCTTTGCTTCTGAGCCACAATGATGGAGATTCATTATAATGATTGTCAATGCAGTGGAAGCTGTGATCATGGTCATAGTTGCTATATAGTACTTCCCTAGAACACAAAATAAAATTATATTAAAGATGTTACTCTAATAAAATAAAATCAATGAGAAGTAACAGTGTGACCACATAGTGCTAAGCATAAATGCAAGGAAAAGAAAATTTTAATCACCTTAATTCTCTTAGATCAGGATTCACCATTTAAAGACAAAGATAAAAGCCATTAAAATAAAATCTCATACTCATTACTGGCATGTCTTTATCAGATGAGCATGTGACTACTGTATTAACATGGTAAATATTTGCAAGCTAAAACCTCTGACTACCTGAAACACATCCATTCAGAAAGCAGTTCAAAAATGTTTCTCAAGTGCCTTGTTCTTTTCATAGTATCTGCAAAATCCCCACGCCAATGGCTTCACGTGGCACCTTGGAAATCCCATTTCCTCAGGTATCAACAACAGCCATGACCACTCTGTGTTTGAGCTACTGATGCACCCACAGCAGCAGATCCATGCTCTGTGATCCATGCTCACACTCAAACATGCCAGTGAACAGGCAGAGCATCCACAGCCATGTGCTGCCAGCCGAGGTCCGAGCACAGAGCTGAGGAGAACACAAGCTGTGCTGCTCTGCCCTTGCTTTTGGCAGCTGAAGCACACAGCTGAGCACCTAACCAGGGCAGAGAAGCAGCTCCCAGCTCTGCTCTGCAGCCTCTGCAGGAGAAGCAAGAGCTGACAGCAGCAACACAGGACGTGCCACAGACAAGTGTGACTGAGCCCAGTTCCAAAGGGATTGGATGGCAAGGGAGAGCGTGGGAATAGGGAAAACAGACTGAGCTAGGTTCCTTTCATTGCACATGAACTTTCCTGAACTCCCAGACATAAATTAAATTTCAGCATAACGAATTCCCAGGAACTATAATCCAGCATAGCAATTGTCAGATATTGAGTCAACTGTGAGTATGCCAGCCAGGCCACCCAACCATCTGGATCTGACAGAAACGTATCTTGAAACAGTCTGACCTTGTGCTTATAGCTTTGATTATACTTCATGTGTTAGTTCTAAAATTGTTTTCCATTACCAGCTTTATTTCAAGATGTGATAGCATAATTCAAAATCTCTAACTATACTTAATAAATATAAAACAGCTAGCTAATGTATAATTTAAAATAAACATAAAATAACTTCTAAAAACTGCAGCTTACCTATACAGATTTCACACATATTTGAAGTACTTCACTATGTTTCAAAAATGTAGTAAATTTATCTTCCCAGAAATCACAAATTACATGAAGATTCCCTGATATACAGCCCTGCTATTAATAAGTCATGCTTAAAGACAAAGTGTGTAAAGCTCACCTATCAAAGGTACATTTTCAGAAGGGGGCATGATCTCTGCAACCATCAGCTGGAACACAGTCAGAGCAAGAAGAACTGTAACACCCAGAGACACTTTCTCACCAGAGTCTGCAGGGAGATAGAATCCCAGCGGGGCCAGGAAAGAGATCAAAATGCAGGGAAGCAACAGATTAAATATGTAGAAAGAGGACTTCCTTTTCAAAATCAGCGTGAAGGTCACATCTGGATAAGGCTCAGAGCAGCAGCCATAAGTGATGACATTCTTAACTGCTGGCATCCCATGAATCTCCCATTCCACATCTTCTATGAAGTCAGAGAGGTCACCACTATCAAGAGAATTGATGAGGTCTACCTGATTACCATTATAGGTCCAGGACCCAAAGGTAAGGTTGCACTGCTGGCTGTCAAAAGGAAAATAAGACACATCCACTACACAAGAGCTCTTTGTGATAGCAGGTGCATCCCAAGTGATTTTTCCGTCATATCTCAGCACTACATTAGTATTTACTGGTTCTGAAAAGTCATCATCAGCCCTAAAAGACAGAAAAATGGCAATCAGGATTGACAGACAAAAACTTACGGGTGAGGGCCAGAGAAGGTGGGCAATGGGGAACACCCTCCTTTCACACCATTAAGGGCATGTTTCTGAAATCATATTTACACTGAATTTTAGTAGGAACTCACTATTAACCATTATTTACAGGTATGAATGCCCATGGATGCCAAACACCAGTGCTGCTGAATTATGTTGTATATTTTGGCCATAGTTCCTTCAAACTTGACCTCAAAGAGAACGCAGTAGGATAAGAGTCCATTAAAAGATGAAAGCAGTCTGCAGGTCAGTATTGGCCTGGGAGAGCAGAGAGGAGTGCAGCCTTTATACATCATCTTTTTGTGGACAATCTTCCAGAGTCCTCAGGAGCCTCGGCAGAAAGCACCTCAGACAGCCAGGGTATTCAATTCCCAGCGCAGAGAAATTCAGAAAAGCTTTGTTGGTAGCATAATTTTCAGACCTTGTCTATGGCTTTATTGCAAAATATTTAGATTATCAACAACAAATGTTAAGACAACAAATATACCCCTTGCTAAGGTGAGATAGAGATGAAAGTTCAGACTCTGTAGGCCAGTTTCTCCTCTAACCCCCTCCCTCCCTCAAATATGCAAGCTGATTTTCTCCAGCCACACTCACTTGTTATATAGGACAATATCTGGTCTCCAAACCAAATTGCTTGGAATCCTGATGGAATCCAACCCATCGTATTTATCTTTGTCCCATCTGAGGTATGCATCATACCAGCTCTGTCGAATCCATAAGTAAGCTGACAAAATTTGGTTCCTTTCGTCCTGCATAAAAATGTAGAAATATTTCTAGCTGAAAGTGACAAAATCCCATCTTAGACACAGACAGCATTTGTGATGTGCCTTTGATGTAGTGCTCAAAACAGGCCAGAATACTAACAGGACACAAAATAATTCTCAGACAGGTGTCTAGGCACATACACTGTACAGGAAAACCTCTGGTTTGGACTTTCACTTGTGCAAACCTTCATCTCTCAGCACCCTCCCCAGTTTTAATCACAGTATCTACTGCTCCCACTTCTTCCTAAATTCCTTTTGCAAGCTTCAGAATAGCAAATAGCTAACAGATCCAGGCTAAGAAATTCTTTGAGAGCTTGGCAAGGCCTTGAAATTATAATTTAGAAATCACAAAAATAATCTTTCCTTCTCCTTGCAGACACATTTTCTTTTTCCTTAGAAGTGTATCTAAAAAAAACATATTTATAAAAATTACTGAAGGCTAATTTTAGGGATTTTATGTAGAAATTAATTGCAGCTTAGAAAAAGCATTTGCTGTATTTAAAACTCAGCAAAAGTTGCCTGGGGGTGTGATACCAACACCTAACTACAAAAGAAGTCTTAGAAATTCAGCAGCTCTAAGTTTCCAGACTTATAATGGAAGTCTTAAGTCATGCAGCCAGAGAAGAATGTACAAAAGTCTGGAGAACAGAACACACCTCCAATCCCTCAGGCCACCCCTCTCCCCCGCCTTGAGGAAGCGTTCCTGAGGTTGTCACAACAAACTGAAGGCTGCTTTTCCTACTCCAAACAAAAAGCTTACATCTAGTATATTCCTGCATATTTTTAGAAAAACAGAACTCTACTTTTACTCACCATGTCTTTAATTTGGGACAATGTGATCTGAAGGGTGACATTCAGTACTTTATCCGTGTCTTCCACTGGTCTCAGAGCGTTGGAGTAGTCTTCAAACAGTTCATTAAACAGCATGTGAGCATATTTTCCTTTGGCTGATTCTACAGCTAGAAAACATGGACTTGTTCAGTACATTAGATTAAGCACTGAGCAGCATCAGAAAACACCTTCTTTCTACTGCTTCAAGCAGTATTTGCTATAGACATATTTATCATTCATATATGGTAGAATATCATTAGTTCAGATACAGAAGAGTACCTGATGGAGTTATTCAAATAAAGACAGTGCTCACCTGGAGCAAGTGAATAGCTAACTTAAGTTTTTCAGACCCACTGAAAGGTACTGTATATAGCAATCCTTGCATTTTCTGAAAGTAAATATAATTACTTTTATTTTACAAATTACTCTCACAGGCAGATGTTACTGACTTCCAGTCAGCAAGGTCTGAAATTACACTTACTCACAGGCTAATGGCTTTTGGTATGTCCCCAAATGCAGCACTGGTAAAATTCCTGCTACTTCCAGAATTTAGTCTTTTTCTTTTTATAAACTAACACCTGTAAAATGTCTGAGCTGCTTTTCTTCACAAGCTGGCAATTGCTTAATATGTGAATACATCTGTGCACCAACATCTTTTCCAAACCATGTATTTGGAGATGCTGCTTGCTATCCAAACTTAGACACTAAAGATAATTGACTGAAACTTGAGGTTTTAAATTACACTTTTGCTGTTTCATACTGTCTTGTACATCGCAGTTTCTCTAGGCAGCCTCTTTACATAGACACACAAATTTCTGCAAGGAAAGGGCAAGGACAACAGAACCACTCTGTTACAACCCAGTTCTGAAGGTGGGGTAACTGGGGTTCTTCTTAATAGATCCCTTGGGATGAGTGAGAGTGAACAACACTGAACGACTGGTTGTGTATAAATACACATATTTATGTGTGGCAGGTTTATTTTAGAGCAATTTGATGCAATGCTGTCACTGAAACTACAGCGAAAACAGAATCTCTCCAACTCAGCCTTTTCCATGTTAGAGAATTAGGTATTACTTTATTCTGGGCAGGATGTTATTCTGAGCAGGACATGCAATAGAAATTATTTCATCTACACATGCCCGGGTTTTGCAGTGAAAATCGTTCCATCGTACATGGTTCTTTACTAGACTTTTCACCTATTTACACATAAAACCCCCAAAGTAATTCACGTTCATTCGTTTTAAATTGCACAGTTCTTAGAGTTCAATCTTCTATTGGTTATTGATCCCTACCGGTACTAATTCGGCCCTCATTCCTTGGTTCTCTTATCAACCTTTCCCCAGACCAAGTGTCTCCGAGGGAGTAATGCCCGTTAATGTTCCTTTATTTTCTGGAGAACCTCTGGCTACGCCCCAGCTTTAGATCTTAAACCCATCAGACCTCACCCCGTGAACAGTCTTTTGAAGACAAACTTCAATTCCCCTCCTCCCAGGCAAAAGCGAGCAAACTCCAGACTAAAGTTACAATAAAAATTTTAAAAGTTGCCTCAATTCCAACAGTGGGAAAGAGGTACGTAGTACTGTCGGTTATTATCTATAGAAATGAAACAATATAAAAGCATAAAGAAAATACAGAAGAAAGAAAAAGAAAGGGTAAGAGTAGATAATGGAGAGGACCGATATCACCGTATATGATAAGCAGGATCTCAGATCTCACAGGATCTGCTTCTTATCGGTCTTCTCCCTTATCTGGTTCAAAACCCCGCTTGTTGCTAAACAAAGGTTGATTTGTCCCGGTGATCTCTGGTGATGGGCGCTCACCCGCTTTGTGCCCACCTTCCTCCCCCTCGGTGTGGGGATGCGATCCGGCCCCATCAGAGCACCCGCTGCTTCTGCAAATGGCCAATTGTCGGAGTCGTTATCACTCCAGCACTGCAGCCTCTCACACACTGGCAAGACTCGAGCAAATGCCAGGTGGATTTGTAAGGAACAAGTGCTTTGGAGTACATCTCTGGTGATTCACACCTACTTCCCGGACTAATAAAGAGTTCAAAGCAAATCTTCCTGACTAAAAAGATATCCCAACAAATCAAAACTTCCCGAAGAGCGCTGCAATTCTGGTCGTACAAGATCGTTTTGTCTATGCATCAAACACAAAGTTAAACTAAACAGATCAAACATTTCTGGGGCTCAGCCACGTAGGGTACACCAGGTCACAAGAGTCAATCTGAATAAGATAAACTTCGGAGCAACATTTAACTAGCAAGCAGTATTCTCACCTTTGAGTATCACTGCTGCGAATAGCAACCACAGAGAGACATAAAAGGAGAAGAGGCTCCTCATCTTCATTTCTGGACCTTAAATAAAACTGTTCACCCAAGGGCACAGAATGTTCACCACCATCCAAAACTACCCAAAGAAGTAAATCAAGTTGTGCAGCGGCATCAAGGTGCTGATACACTGATGCGGTTCCAAAAGCAGCTCGTTCGTCCCTGTCAGAGCCGGGCAGCGATCGTGGGCTCTGTCCCTGCCACCGCCTGGGGCTGAACCCTCCCTCTCTGAGTAACCTGAGCGCTGCCGGCTCTCAAGCTAGGGCTGAGACAGAAAACCGACAGATTAGGTATCAGCGCAAAAATTGTATTCCATTGCAATTTTACTACAAATGCAAGATTTCGTCCCATTTATGACAAATCCTTATACGGTTCTTTGGAGGGCTTTGTTTTACTGCACTTGTATTCTGCAATAGCTCACTCAGAACCAGTTCTATGGAATTTATGGACCTTCAAAAGTAAGTGATCTGATTAATAGGAATAGTAACACTGTACACCACACATCCAATGTCACACAAAAAAAAAAAAAGAAAACAATACCCACAGCCACTTCCATGCTGATAAAACTGATAAAACAAGGTTTTCATTACCAATGTGTTGCCACATGGAAGAGATGCAGTTGCACTAAAGTCAGAAAACACATTTAATATTTGCAGTAGCCCAATATCACTGTGCAAACAAGAACTTCAACAGGTGTAGACAACTTGGAGACCAGTACTCAGCACAGTAAATCAGGAGCAAAACTGGACTTTGCAGGTAAAATGCCATTTCCCTTATACAGTACAATTTTTCACAGATGAACTTGACAAAAAAAAAAAAAAAAAAATTACAGTTTCTGGACCACACTTAAATTTAGCCAGAAGAATTTCAGAAGAAAAATAGGAACATGACACAATGCCTTACCTTGCCTTCCATCTCACCCTGATGGTCAGAGCTTCAACAGCTCTGTCTATAATATTCATGCTGTCAGGTTAGCTTCCTAGTACCACAGACATTTTCTTCCAAGTTTCTCAGACAAGAGGAGATTACTTCCTCCTCTCCACAGTCCAATCCATCCTTCGTGATATACTGCAGTCCATTCTGCCATCCTTTTAGAACAGATAACAGAAAACAGTCACTAAAACAGAAAGTGAAAATATAGAATGGAAAAAATTTTGTCCAGAATAGTCCTGATCCACAGAGGTCATAAAATATTGTAGTTTAACTCTTGCACAGTCTTTTGGCCAGAAGAGAAGTTATCTCTCCGTACACATAATTTCTACACAGCAGCACTGCAAGCAGTCACTGGCTAATGTTTGTGCTTTTGTGGGATTTATAAATCAATTACCTTTATGGCCAGGTTTACTAGGTAAACAATAAATAATTTTGGTCAAAGCTCCTGTAAGGAAATCCATCTCTGTCATTTCATTTGAAGAATTGTCAAAGGAGTAAAGAAGTAGAAAACTGTTTAAAAGTCAAAAGGGTCAGAACAGCCCCTAGGCAGTATGTAATAACTTGCATTCTCTGTGGGATGAAGGTGTGTGGTGCTAGAGACAGCAATGTCATGAGCAGAAGATGAAAGATTTTTGGATACAGTTAGAGAAGTGCATTCTCAGGGGATAATTTTAGTCTACAACAAATTGCCATTCTGTCAGCAAGGAGCTACTGCATAACATCTCTTACTCTAATCACAAGGGTGATGAGGGGTACTGCTTTCAGAGAGTTGCTATAAACACTACTGGAACCAGGACTAGCCTTGCTCTGCCACAGGCTTGGGACAGCCGTGTCACCTGTTACATCAGCAATACACACATGTCAAGCGGTGTGGACTGATGCACTTTAATTGAACATACAGACAGGTAAACATGAGCACACATATATTAGACATGTTTGTTATGTTTGACACGCTGCATGGATTGCACAGTGCTTGTGAAAGTGAACTAAACTACCTCCAAAAGTCTTTTCAATATTGAAGACTCAAGAAATGTAACTGTTAGTATGACAGACCATTGGCTTCTTTATGTTTGTTCACAAGATATCTGAATTGTACTTTTAATCAAAATATCCCTAATGTATATATTTTGTATGAATGCCAAGCATTAACATTAATTTCTCGCTGACCTGAGAGATTCTTCTGCAAACCCACACTTCCTCAGAACATAGTTTTTAAGTTATGGCATAATTTAAGGAAACACTAGCCCCAGATCAAACATCCCATTTAACTTTTGAATGAAGTCTTAATTTATAGTTAGAGAGTTGTCTTTCTTTACAGTAAAAAAATTTCTTTACAATAAAAAAAAATACCAAATCAAAAATGAATACAAGGTACGACGCCGCTTACAAAGATAGTTTAAGAGGAGTGCCGGGTGCTGGGAAGTTCGAATGAAGCCATGAACCGCTCCCAGAAGGAGAGCCGCTCCCGGCAGACTCCGGGGATGCTGCCGGAGTCCCTGCGCCAGCAGATGGCCCTGTCACCCAGCCTACCGATCCAGCCGGAGCCACGGGGCGGCTCATCCCCCAAAAATCACATCGCATTCCAGCCTACTTCCACCAGCTTCGCGGACCTTTTGCCTTATATTTGATGTGAGTCACGGTGAGGCAGGAGGTTCTTTTAAAGAGAAAGATGAGCAGAAGGAACCGAAACCGTTTCGCGGCTGAATCCGGGCTCTTTCCGGCCATCCTCCTCGGCAGGAGCTGCGGAGCCGAGCCCGGCCGCGGGGCGCTCCGAGGAGCGAGCTCCAGCCGCGCCATCCCGGGATGGGTGCGGAGCCTCGGCCGGGCACGGCTGCTGCTGCTGCCGGGCGGAGAGCCACTGAGACCCGCGGCACAACATCCAGCCCCGCTCCAAATATTTTGTTCAAACATTTGACTGCGTGGGAATGAGTCTGGGCTATTAACAGAGCTGTTAACACTCAGCGGGACGAGAGTGGACCATTCTTTGGGGCACTGAGCTTGCACGCCACGGACATAACGCCTCTAACTTTTCATGCTTCTAGACACACCTATACTATTAGACATCTTCAAAAATATAAATAGGACAGGCTGAAGTGGAGATGACATAAGAGAGATCTCTTTCATATTAAAACTTCCAAACTTAGATATTTATCTTAGCCAAACTATAAGCGATGCAGGTAAGAAGTGTAAAAACATATTTAGAATTTTGCTCTTTCAATCCTTCTTCTCCTGCATAAAATAATAATTTGCTCTTGAGCCTAAGGTTTTTATATGTATCTTTTCAGAATTTTTTAATGGATTCTTACCCTTTTTTGCATAAAAATCATTAATAGTTTTCAGCCTTCAACTGGAAAAGCTGCAGATACTGTATTATCACAGGCCTCAAGGCCGTCTGTACCACTTATAACCCATCCCTTCATCAGAGAACAATAAAGAAGAACAGATTGGTTTCTAAGCACAGTTTGTAAGAAATGTCTCACAGTCTGCTTCTACTTGCCTTCCTGCCAATTTTTCCCCACAGAAGCTGTTGCATTCACTTTCTTCACAGCATTTGCTACTGAATATTATCTTGTGATAGGGTCAAGCAGCACACTAACTGTTCAGTCAGACTTCTCTCCTTAGACTAACTGGTCTTAACAGCATGGGTAACAGCAGCTGAGAGAACACAGCACTTCATTTAGATGCAACATGGTTCTCTCCACCTCATTTTTTCTCACCCACCTACTGCCTCCTCCTTCCTTCTCTCTAAAAATCCCCTACCAGCCGAAACCAACATACTCATTCATATTTTCTTCCACCCTGCTGTACACACAGAAGAAAGGAAATACACTAGGAGAGGTCACAATTCTAGCTCATGAGATCATGTAGAATATTAGCCACATTTTCCAGAGGCGGGAAATCCTCATTTGCATGATACAGTTCTCGGGTTTTCTGAATATAGATTTTTTGGTGCATTTACACAGGCAGCTCTGCCAGCCACCTCCCAGCCCCTGAAGAGAAACTTTCTGAACCTAGAAGTCTGGTATTACCTAATGTGATCTAATATGCAGCAGGTTATCCCTTTTCCAGCACAGTGCTTACTAGCTCATTAGTATTTTGTCCATCAGTATCTGGCAGGGTTAAGGACAAAGCTAGTTTATAATTTCAGGTATCAGAAAGCCATTTTATACACAGCTCTTTCTCACTGGAATAATTTCCAGATTTGTAACATGCCTTTGAATGGCCAGTTGCAGAATCTGAGCTCTACACAAAGGCTACCTCTGGGTAGAAAGATGAGCAGAAGGAACCAAAACTGTTTTGTAGCTGAATCCAGGCTCTTTCCAGTCATCCTTAGATACAAATCAGAAGTTTGCTGTGATAGGCAGCCTATGCTCCAAAGCAAACTGAATTAGAGAAAAAATTCTAGGCTGTTACAAGTGTGCTGACTGACTCTAACCTCTTCCTCCTGATGGTCACTCCTGAGCCATGGAAGGCAGCACACTACCTCGGCTCTTGGAGCAGAAGGAAGTCTCCCAGCTCCCATTGCAGGGCTGAAGACTGCTCTAGATGCCCCAGCTTGTATCACAAAAAAAGCTCAGACATTAAACTGATGTCTGAAGAGGCAAGACTGAAAGGCAACAATTTAGACACTAACTAAAAACTAAAGCTTCACTCTCTCCAAAATTTAGAGATTGACAGGAACACCCCTTTAAAACACCACCAAAATTCATCATGACCACCTGAGTACCTGCATAGAGGGTTAGCATTTCCTGAAAACATTTGCTTTCCTGGTAAACTCACATCCACCTTACAACACAAAATACGGCACAACTGCATAGGGGAGGACACAACTCTAAATTACCACAATGCATTTAGGCCCAAACAAACCTCCCTGTGGGATAAAGCAAGCAGCAGCTACTCATCTCTGAGGGAAAAGAACTTTTGATAAACCATGGGTTTATCCACTGAAACATCTTGTGGTACATGGGCACTGACATCCTTTAAAATGTCCTAGCATGAACACACCTACATTATGCTATGGTTTAAGCAAAAATATTTCCTCTTGAGCAAAACATTGTAGTAAACCTGCTGATTTATTCAAACTCTGCAGCTACACTCCTTCTGGCACAAGAGAGTCACTTCTATCTTGGGAGCAAAGCACCACCATTTCAGCTGAAGACAGCATCCCTTTTCTGAAGTATCTGTAAGCACACTGACTCAGTTAAGAAACTTCATTTCATTACATTTGTTATCGGTTGAAAAGAAGAAAACAATATAATGTTTTTGGAAGACTGCTTGGAATTTTGCAGATGAAAATCAACAGCATGAATATAGCCTTTCTTAACAATTAAAAAAATTGGACATAGATGGAGGGATTAAGTGCACCCTCAGGAAATTTGCAGATGACACCAAGTTGAGTGGTGCTCTTGACATTCCCAAGAGACCCAATGCCATCCAGAAGGGGCTGGACAAGCTTGAGAAGTGGGCCTTCATGGTTTAAGAAGTACAGGGTGCTGCACCTCAGTCAGGACAGCCCCTGGTATCAGCCCAGTCTGGGGGATGAACAGATCCAGAGCAGCCCTGCCAGGGAGGATTCGTGATGCTGGTGGGTGAGAGGCTGGACATGACCCAGCCATGGGCACTCCCAGCCCAGAGAGCCAAAGGTGTCCTGGGCTGCATCCAGAGCCCCGTGGGCAGCAGGGGAGGGAGGGGATTCTGCCCCTCTGCTCTGCTCTGGTGAGAGCCCACCTGCAGTGCTGCAGGCAGATCTGGGGGCCCAGCACAGGAAGGACATGGACCTGTCAGAGGAGGGCCACCAAGATGATTAGAGTGATGGAGCACCTCTCCTATGAGGAAAGGCTGAGAGACCTGGGATTGTTCAGCCTGGGAAAGAAAAGGCTTAGCTGTGATTTATTTGTGTCCTTCCAGTACCTGGATGGAGCCTAAAAGAAAGATTGAGATGGATTTTTTGCAGGAGCATGTAGTAGCAGGACAGTGGGAAATGGATCCTACTAAAAGACAGGTCTAGATTAGATATTAGGATTTTTATTTTTTTTATTTTGTGAGCGATAAGGTACTCCCAGAGTTTCCCCAGAGAACTCGTGGATGCCCCATTCCTGGAGGGGCCAGGCTGGATGGAGCTCCATGTAACTGGGTGAAGTTAATAAAGGTATCCCTGCCTATGGCAGGGATACTGCAACTGGATGGTCCCAAAGATCTCAACACGAGAATTTCTGTGATTCTATTATTCTATTACTTCCCTTTTATTCCTGAAGAGTTTAACTACTTAAATTAACAATTATAAATTCTAGAAATTTTAAGAGTTTGAGCTTCCACATGAATGATGCACCAGTATTTGCACATAATACAGTGAAATCCCACAGCAGAGTCATCAGTACTGCAAGAGCATCTTGGTTTGAAAAGACAGGTATCTGTTAAGGAGGAAGGCAGGAGGTTCTCTTGAAATAGAAAATGTAAACCCCCTCTTTCTGAATTATTATAATTTTAAAATTAAGGGGCTTTCAGGCAAAGATATGGGAATAGGAATAACAGTTTTTTATTAGGAAAATGAAAATTAAAATGCAGTAATACAAGAAAACAACACTGACAGAGTCAGAATACAACCTGACACCCTGTTGGTCGGGGTGTTGGTAGCATTCTGATTAAATGGTGGCTGCAGTCTTTTTGGAGTGACAGATGTAGTTTTGTTGAAGCAGTGGTCTTGTAGAAGGCTGTAATTTTCTTCTGAAGGTCCAGTGGTGGTGTAGATGTAGTGAGACTTAATGGCCTGTTAGCAGAAGACATTTCCTTGGACAAAGGATGGGTCATGGAAGAGATAAAGAAAACTACCCTACCTGGTTTTAACTGATGGTGATGGAATACATACTCCTGGTTACATCTTGCATTGCAACCTAAGACAAAGAGTTTTTCAGCTTTTTCAGAGTGGGTACACTTAGCTTTTCACCCTTAACATGATAAAAATGCATTAAACCATTAATTGACATGGTAGGGAAAAATGTGAGTTGAAATAGTTCCCTACTTTACACCTTGAAGTAAATACCCTTCTTATGGCCTATTCTTTTTCTATACTTTAGAATTGCTAAATGAAAAGAACCAGTGTATGGGGTTTGCAGGGCCAGGTTTTGGTAGCAGGGGGGTAAAGCTGTGGCTTCTGTGAGAAGCTGCCAGAAGCTCCCCCCGTGTCCAGCAGAGCCAATGCCAGATGGCTCCAGGACAGCCGTGCTGCTGGCCAAGCCTGGGCCAGTTAGGAATGGTGGTAATGACTCTGTGATAACTTATCTAGGAAGGAAGAAAGAAGGTTATTGTGCAGATGTAAGTGTGGCCAGAGAAGAGAAGAGAAGGGTGAGAATATGTGAAAAGAACAACTCTACAGACGCCCAGGTCAGTGGAGAAGGAGGGACAGGAGCTGCTATTTCTGAGGTTTTACTTCCACTTGGGAGTGGTACACGATCAAAACTCTGGCTATAGGTATAAAATGTAGGCAGAAATAACACCAAAGATAGTCCTCTTTTCTGTTTCATGTATCAGAGCCATAGAAATTACAGACAAGGGAGACATCCATTTTCCCAGTATTCCTGAGCAATCATCATGACATTTGCTTGCCAAATACCAGGTTCCCCAGAAGACAGACTTACCTAAAAGCTTTCCTAACAGCACCTAGATTAAAGGTGCAAGGATTAAAACAGCCATTACTGTCTGCTAGGACAACTATTCATATCCCTAAAATACTTGCAGAAAACTTTCCTGTATCCCCATTTGGGAAACACATTTTATTGCTGAAATCAATTAAATGGAAGCGTGCTAACAGGTAGTTAAATGGTCAGGCTGTTAAAATATTTGAGTCCTGGGAGACAAAAATATAAATAGGGCAGCCCCCTTTACTTCTTTCTGCAGAGGCCACCCCTGCAGTCCCCCCTCCCACCACGACTAAAGCGGTGCAACATGATGCCAATACAAGACCTTTCACAGCAAGGTGAACACACAGCACTAGAAACCAGCCTGCCTAGACAGAGCACAAGCCAGGGAGCAGACACATCACATACACAGGGGACAGCAGAAACACAAAACTTCCACAGAGCACAAAGCACTTCCTTATGAAGGTGTGTTCCAAGTATCTGTTTGGCCTAAAGAGCAGCAGCATCCGGTGGGCACCTCAGAATAATTCCTGGGGAGATGCTACATTTGCTTAGCTCTATTTACACTCAAGATTTCATGTACAGAAGTGGAAATTGCTGTGCGAACGAGCAATTCAGTTGAACAAAGGAAAGAAATGAAAAAGTGTTTAGCTGATATCAGTCTCTGATATCAGCATAACCACAGAAGTGTTGCTGTGCTGTAGTTCACTCCCACAGCGAGCCCAACACTGTGCACAGCAGAGGTGGAGGGGCTGCCCTGCGTGGACAGGGTGTATTTCAAATAAAAACAAACAGTCTCAGAAATCACGGCTGATCACCCACATGGAGACCAAGCCAGCATTAAATTTCAGCTAGCTACCATCTTTCTGTTCCATGTAATTTTGTTAGAGAAGGGTATAGTGCAGAGCAAGACACAAAACCACCCTGTTGAGCTATAACCATAGCATAGGATTGAAGCAGTGATAGTAATAAGGGTGATCTAAAAGGTTTGCTCACCACAGTTCTCAGATAGAGGACTGT
This sequence comes from Fringilla coelebs, assembly GCF_963513975.1. Taxonomy (NCBI): domain Eukaryota; kingdom Metazoa; phylum Chordata; class Aves; order Passeriformes; family Fringillidae; genus Fringilla; species Fringilla coelebs. The sequence goes on along the minus strand of NC_140032.1, from coordinate 23,386,138 downwards.
CTGACTCACCAACTCCTGTCCCCATCCAGCCATACGATGAAAAATATTTTCCACCAGAGGCTATCAATGTGCAGTAAATGCTATTAACACCAAAATTAGAAATATTCAAGCCATTGTACTTCATGGTTATGGTTGAAAACTCAATTTTAAAAAGTAACTTAAAATTCAGGAAAAAAGCAGGTCAAATTAAGACCAGCATGTATCACATCCTAAGGAAATCATTAACTGTTGAGTGAACCATGTGCTATTTTTGTTATTTAAAATACCGATTAAGCTAATTATGCTCACAGGGAATTGAGTCTAGAAGATTAAATTAAATCTTTTCAGAGGCAGAGCTTGATGAAAAGTTACTATCATCCATTTAAACAGTAAAAGGTATCATTTTGAACCTTTTGTGATGATCAACGTTTTAAGAAGATCATCCTTTTGTGTCTGTTATTTGGCCAATAATGTAGCTTATACTTTCCTTTTGACCTTAGTGAAATGTTAGTGTCAAAACGTGTAGAGCTTTGCCAAAATATAATACCACTACTTCCTCCTTAGAACTAGTACTTTAAAAACTCGGTTTTTCTTTGAGAGCAAAGAATGACAAACTGAGAAAAGCCAGTCTGTCATTCTTTGCTCTCAAAGCCAATATTATGATTTCTAAGTAAATACCAGCAATAGTACTAGTAGGCAGAAACTGTTTTAAAAAGGCAATATTTATTATCTCAAGATAATAATTATACTATACAAGATAAAAATGCAGTTCATGCAAAAGGGTTTAACATTCCCCCCACCTTCAAATACAGACAGAACAAACAAATTCTGCTTTAATTTAGGTTCACCCCACTGTGAGGTAGAAAATCAATTTCAGCTGTTAATACTAAATTCCTGACAAAAGCTAGAAACTATACAGCTAAATTTGACTCTGCATAAAGAAGATGATTCTTTAGCTTCTATTCTCCTGTTGGTCTCCTTGGCAAGAATCTTCCTGGGAGCACACAGGGCCATCTTGCCAGGCGAGTGACATCTTCCCTAGGGTAGCCGCAGCGGGCAGCGGTGATGGCAGTCCCCAGCCAGAAGGAGTGCGGGCCGTACTGCTCCGGAGACAGCCCCAGCAGGCACAGGGCACGTCTGAGGACCGCCAGGAACTCCCTCCTCGTTACAGCCCTGAAGTCCGAGTGCACAAAGAGCGGCCCTTCCTGCCGTGGCCGGGCTGCCAGATAGGTCCGGAGGGCCAGAACAGGGCACACCCATGGCTCCCCAGACACCGCCAGGCTGATGACATGTCTCTCGTGATCCACGGGAGAATAAGGCAGAAAAAGCAGCACTTTCCTCTCCATCAGCTGGAGATCACTCAGGTACAGCAGCTCAGGCTGCAGTACATTACGGTGCTTTGCCACCATCTCTCCTACTCGAAGTGCCCCAAAAAAAGCTACAGTAAATACCGCACGAAACAGTAAGCACTCATAGTGAGTTACGCATGCAGACTCCAGAACTCCTAAGAGAGATCGCAACATTTCAATTGTTACAGGCAAGTATTTATCCCTCAGGATACCCGCTCGACGTTTCAGCCCTGTCACCATGCAACAGGTTAGAGGATCTTCCAGAGGATCAGAGTTACCAGTCAATTTTGATAAATAAGAAAGTGCTGCCAGGTATATGAGTGTCTTCGAGGAGGAATAATTAGATTCCACAGCCAAAAACCCTCTAATTTGCTCCACCGGAATTGGCCAGGCTGCCGGCATTCCCATGCTTTCCCTGAAGACAAGGAATTTCTTCAGTCCTTCGAGGTAGGCTTGCCAAAGCCTACTATCCCCTGAGTGCTCCAGCAACGACAAAGTCTTCCGAGGCCAAGGTCCCAAGGAATGCTTCTCATGACTGATCTCGCTTCCTGCAAGAGGAGATCCACATTAGCACAGGGAGACAAGAGCATAAGCATACTCTTTAGGCGGCAATAAAGACTCCAGTACTCCGGAGCGCTTTACACCTCACGCTGTGAGTTTATCTGATAGACAGCTCTCACACAGGGGCACCGGGGAGATTTTTCAAATGAGAAACATGCAACGTATCAGACCCCTTTCAGGCACTGGATGTGGTAACACTCCGTGAATTTACAGGGTTGCGAGTAGTAATGAAGACAAATAGAAAGCAATTTTTAGACCAAGGGACGGCTACAGAAGTAACAACAAAGGTCACACAGCGCACTCCCTCCAGTAGGTAGCATTATTTCCCAGCCCAGGAGGGAGAACCCTGTGGCAGAACCTGCCGACCCATCCCTCCGAGCCCCCCGGCCTCACACACGAACCCGAGCAAAGCCAAGGAGCTGCCCGGTAGGAGGCACGGCCGCCAGCGGTGCGGTGCCCCCGGCATTGCCCGGCCCCGACCCCGGCCCGCACTCACCGCTCCGCGGCGCTTCCCGGCTGCGGGGCGGGGAGGTGCCGCTGTGCCCGGCAAGGCTCGGCTCCAGCCACTCCATGCCCGGCTCCCGGGCCAGCAGCGCCAGCATGTCCCAGAAGAGCGAGGCGGCAGGCGGATCGCGGGCGGGGCAGGCCATGGCAGCGGGACGAGCGGCCGGAGCGGCGGCCGGAGACTGCCGGGGCCGGGCCCGGGGGGCCCTTTTATCGGGGGCCCGCCTCGGAACAGCCCCGGAGGTCCGAGCGCTGCCCTGGGTGACCGGGGGGAGGATGGGAAGCCGGGCGTGGCCTGAGAACTGAAAGGTGTGAAACGGCCAGGCTTTTGTTACGTCCTCTGCCAGAGTTTGAAATGTGGCTGGATTTGGTGATAAGGTTAAAAAGGAGAGAAATGTACTTGTGTTACCGCCCAGTTACCTCCTGGGCTCTGCAAGACGTGGTTTCCAGGTTTGGTAGAGAATCGCAGAGGGCAGCTGGCTCTGTTCTGAATTACTCAACAGCCTTCCGTGAAAAACGCCGATCACTTGTTTTTAAAATTTTAAAGGTTAAACAGTTATAAAAATAGCAATACAATTAGAGTAATAATAATTTAGACAATTTTAATTAAGACAATATGAGACAATAAAAACATAGAGTTACCTTTTTCTGGGCAGCACAAGCCCGAAAAAGGACCCCCGTTAACAAAGGATTAACCCTTAAAAACAACAGCCTGTTGCATATTCATACACTTCATACATGGTGCATAAATTCCATTCAAACAGAGGATTCTCTCTGGTCATCGTCAACTTCTTTCTCTGAGTCCTAACAGCGCCTTCGTGGCGGCTGCTATCTCGCTGCAAGTCCTTTCTTTAAAAAAAGTATCCTACATAACATAGTTTCTATTTTAACATTTTTTTTATAACCTAGAACTATATTTAACACACTGCTTAAGAGAATTAATACAGCATTATTTTTTAACACAACACACATAGTATTCATTTTAATATTTGCAAAAAGCCAATCATAGAAATTCATTTTTCATACTTCCTCCGCTGTAAATTGCAGGCTAAGATGCTTTTGCACAGTTCAACGAGACAACTAACTTCCCACAGTAGCTATCCCAGAAAAATCCTAAGAAAAATCCAAAGCTACCAGGCTCCTCAGCCGACAACTTAAGCTTTTGGTCTCCCTTTGAAGAAAGTTGTACAGGGACAGCGGCGGCCGCCTTCCCTAGAGGCTTCGACCCCTTCAAGATTTGACTATTACTCCTGGCCGCCCTAGAAACTTGTACTGCCTCTGTAACTCCCGCTGCTGCTGGCTCTCTCCTTTTACTACAAAATGGCACAGGTGTGTGGCAGGGCAGAAGAATAGGGCCAGGGACACACAGATTAAGCCACCAGCGGACGCATTCTTTGCTCCTCCCGTAGCCCTCAGGTGCAGCACAATGGAGGCGATAATGGGCCGCTCAAGCACTTCCCAGGCACTGGCAGTCTCGCCTTCCCGGTAACTCCCCTGCAGAGCTCCCCGTGGGAAGAGGGCGGAGGAGGCAGGATGGAGGGACCCCCGCAGGGACCCTCGGGCACAGGCTCGGATTGGGCCCCGGAAGGGCACGTAAAGGAGGCGTTCCAGTTTGCATCGGAGGGCCAGGGTATAAAAGGGCAGCACGGTGGCACCATCGAGGAGTCGTTGTTTCTCGCTTCTCGCTGCGTGGCCGCTGTTTTGTTGGTGATGGAGAGAAGAGCTGAGCTGCCTGCGGCCCCTTCACCCTTCTGGTCGCTGCTGGCGCTGCTGCGGCGGGAGCCCGGCATGGGGTGGCTGCCCTGTGCTCCGGACGGCTGCACCGGGTCCGGTGGTACCAGTGCACTGGAGGCTGACAGCGGGGAAGGAGCCGGTAACTGCGCCCTCGGCGGGGCAAGGAGGGGCAGTGGGCAGCTGAGTGGTGGGGGAGGATCTTGCCAGGTTCTTCCATGAGGTCTGACCACACCGTTCAAAGATTTCTGGGACCTCTGGGCACTCCTGAATATATTGTTACTTTGTGGTGCCCTTGTCACTCCCGGCCACTCGTGCCCATTGGTGGAGGTCTGAGGTCACAGAAACCTTGCAATAGGGTGTCAGATCTGTCACCAAGCTTGAGATGTTGCTTTAAAGAGACAAATAGGTGGGGGTTCATGGGTTTTGCAAATGTAATCCTCCTCCTGTGTTCTGGCTGTTGGAAACTCTGCAGATGAGAGTCACAAGAATGCATGGGACAGGCTTTTTTTTTTTTTTTTCTTTTTCTTTTTTTTTTTTTCCAAAAAAGTTCAAGTAAAGGCTGAAGCATGTTGAAAGGGAGGCAACTTCTATCTGCTTTTGTTTACCATCACTAACATGGTTTTCTTTCAGCAGATAAGCTCAGCCAGGTTCCTGAGAAGAATTCCTTGGGCCCTCAGCCCCTGAAGACTCTGCTGTTACTGGAGGACTCGAGAGAGGGACACTTATGGCAAGTCTACCATGAAGGCCTGAAAAACTTTCTTTCCTTCAGAGAAGGCATGTCTCTGTCTGCAGTCTGGCCAATTCCAGTTGAACAAATTAGAGAGTTTCTGGTCGCCATGGAGTCCCAAGATCAGCCTCCCACAAAAATAATAATGTACATGGAAGGACTGTCCTTCATCTCCAGAATGCTAGATCATCCTGATCCTCTTGCAGATCCTCTTGTCTGTTACATGATGTCAAGGCTGAAACGGAGGAGTAGCCGTTCAAACGATGGATACTCTCCTGTAACAATTGAAGTGTTAAGATCTCTCCTGGGAACTCTGGAGTCTGTGTGCAGCTCTCCTTACGAGTGTATGTTGTTTCGTGCCATTTTTACTGTAGCTTTTTTTGGTGTACTCCATATAGAAGATATGGTGGCAAATCACCAAAATATAGCACAGCCAGACCTCCTGTACTTGAGTGACCTCCAGCTGACAGAAGGAAGTGCAACCCTTTTTCTGCATCCATCCCATGTGGGCCAACAGAGGTGTTTGGTCCGACTGAGAGTACATAAAGAGGTGTGGGTCTGTCCTGTTGAAGCTCTCCGTACCTACCTGAGAGCACGGCCACCAGGGCAGGGCCCTCTCTTTGTGCACTCAAACAGTAGGGCTGTGACCAAGAGGGAGTTCCTCACTGTCTTCCGCTGTGGCCTCAGGGTTGCTGGTCTTCCCTCAAACCAGTATGCTGTGCATTCCTTCTGGCTGAGGAACCCTAGCAGGAGTTTCTCATGGGTATTCCCACCAAATGATTGACAGAATGGCAAGGTGGTGGTGAAGATTCTGAAAAAGACATACTTCTGTCTCTGTTGCACTTTCACAGTAGAGGGTATCTTCTGCAATGCACAAATATTATACTTCATACAGGCTAAATTTTTAGTGCTCTGTAAAGCCAGAGAGAACGGAGCAACGAGTGGAAGGTGACTTTACACCTGTGGTGGTTTTGAGAATGAAGTGTCATGACTTTAAAACTGGGAGTTGTGGGGATATGCACATGGTGTTCAGCATGTTTGTTCTAATTGCACTTTGGCCTTGTGTGATCTTACATTAAATGGTGTTTTCTTTCAAGAACTTCTCCAGGTTGTTTTTTGGTTTGTTTTTTTTTTTTATTTACACCCAGGTCAAAGCCCATTTCCTGCAGTGGTGACAATGTAACTTGATACAAGCCTGCACTGCTTTTACTGTCTAGTGTGATGAGCAGTAAAGCTGACTGACAGCTGGTGATAATGTGACACCATCAATAGTTACCCCATTGTCCAAATTGCAGGTCCAGCACAGCTGCACCCAACCTTACCTGTCGCTGCTGCAGTCTCAGTCTCCTCATCTACAGAAGCCTTCCCCTTGACAATTCTTAGTATCCTTCACTGATCCCTCTTGAAAGGATGTATCAAACCCGGATACGTTCAAAAGTAGCCTTTAATTGAAGCCCGGCTGGCACAGCAAAGTTGGCCCCGCTCAGTTCAAAAGCAGCAGAGGACATAAAAGAGATAGCTAACATAAATAATAGTCACTCTGTAATGTAATTGGTGCACTTGTTAGACTTTTAGCACAGATTGCATGGCTAGTGTCTGAGAAGCATGATCATAACAAGGTTGTCACCTTTCATACATAAGGGTGTTGAAGAAACAGCATCCTGTGCAGTGCTTCCCATCAGTGTGTTCAGGACACAACTGAGCAGGGTGACAACTGGGTGTTCAGCAAACAGCCAGCATCATATTGCACTCCACAGCCCTGCAGCTAGTCTCCAAGAGGATCTTTAGTTAGAGGAAGCTCACTCTGCAGAAACAGCTGTGATAGTAGACAACAATCTGCTAATTCCCTGGCACACAAGGTAGCTCCCTTTCTACAGCTTTACTACAAGCTGTAGTCCCAATCATCTTGCTCATATTTGTGAATGTGAATCTGGATCCCCTGGCATGCTCATCAGGGAGCCCTGATCAGGTTCCAGTGTGCATTGATGCACTACCTGGGGGCTGGCAGCCTCTTGGACACTTTCAGTCAACTGATCCATAGAAGTTACTGTGGCAGCTGGATCGCCTGTCTCCAGGGGAACTCAAGCCCACAGCCCAATACGTGGCTCTTTGGGTGAGGGACCAGGGAGCTCTTACTTCCTGTGGTTAAGAAAACCCCAGGTCCCCACTTGCCCTCAACTTCTGTTTCTCTTAGCATAAATCACTCTCCCCATGTAAGGGAGACTCTCCACATGTATTTAGTTTGACTCTTTCAGAGTGCAACCATATTTTTCTTGTAATTTAGCCAATTCAGTAAGAGTAAAAGGTATTTCTTTGGTAATTATGAGAGGGAAAGCATTGTTAGTTCCTTTATGATGATATTTTAATTAACAGCCATCATTTTTTCATATCCAGTTGGCACAGTGAGATGCTTTGAATTTAAACGAGTGTACTGTGAGTATCACCTCCTGACCTGGTGCTATAGGGCTGGAAGTTTCATTTGGGGCTTTTCTTTATACAGCCCAAGTGAACACAGCTTTTTTGGCAGGTGTTTCCGGCAGAGAAAGAAAACAGGTCCCTGTGGTTAAGCCGCATAGCATACTTGAGTTTATTCTCCAATCGGCACCGAACACAAGAAACTCCCCCACCTTATCTGAGCCCCTGTGAAAAAGCTCCAGAACCAGGAGAGTATTTTAACACCCACCACTAACCTCTGTACTTAATATCACCCAAAGAAGGGAGCTGAGAAAACCAAACCCACAATTCATTTACTTATTTTTTTGTGACAGTGGCTGCAAAAGCTGGGCAAGGGCAGTGGTGCATCAGGAGCTGCCAGCAGCTCTCACGAGCCAGGAAAAGCTTCCCAACCTTCCCCAGCCCCTTGAGCACATCCCCATTGCTGCACTTGCTCATCCTAACCTGAGTGGAAGTGTCGCTACCTAGCTCCTTTCCATCAGGGAGACAGGAAAAATAAAGAGCTCTGAAGACTCCTGGAGGAAAACTAAGCAGCAAAATTAAGCTGAAAAATCCAGTGATGCAACACATGGTAATACTCCCACAGGCAGAGTGCAGCCAAGCCCAGTGTGAGTGCAGAAAACAAAGGAAGGCTTCCTGGGCCAAAGATTCAGGAGCATGACTGCCACTACACCTTTAACCATACAGTAAGCACTGATGCAAGTCCAGATTTTTTCTTTTTTTTTCCCAAAATTTCCCCACCTTGTCCTGCAGAAGCCAGTAATAATATTTTTTATTGTTCTTTTTGTGTTTACAAACCCTGAAGAGGGGATCTGGGTGCCCATCAATTTTAATTGGCACGTGAATTGTGAATTGAAGATAGCATCTCAAACACTCGGTCTCCCATTTCTGCCAGCAGTCTCTTCCCTTTGCAGCTCTCCAGAGCTGACCCCATGTGCCACCTTTGAGACAGGCTGAGGCAGCCAAGAACACGGGGAAGCCTGTAGGCACACAATTTCTGACCATAATGTTTCAAAAACACTTGATTTTCCTACAACATGTGCACAGAGGCAGCTTTGTTTTGACAGTGCATTTTCCTCACACCGCTCCTCACCCACCACCCAGAGACAGGGTGTTCCTCTGGCTAAAAGCACGGGCACATAAATAAATTTAATTGACAGTGTGACTTTACAGCATGTCATTTATTCCATGGTAACTACCCTTGCATACACACTCCTACTCAGCAAAACATATGGCAAAGAGGTGTAAATGACTTCACACTTCATCAAAGAGCAAGAGAATTCACCCAGGGGTTTGTAACCATGCAGCTTACTCCGCAGTAAGATTTGCCTCTGATCCAGTCCAGATTGTGTCCTTTGAGGGAATTAGCTCCCTGGCAAAGCTAAAGCTTTCACACGTCCTCTAATCGAATTATCTGTCTCTATTTTGGGGTGCCATACTTCTGTTCTGTGGTATAGGTTAAAAAAGACCTTAACTCCTTTTTAAATGGTCAGGCTCCCACTGAATAGGATCTATTATCTCCTGTTAAGTGGGAGATAAAAGGGACCAGCAGCCAAATATTTGTTAGTGCAGACCTCGGACTTTCACAGATCTGTCCAGTGGTTTCATTTATATGATGGTGTGTACTCTCATCCTAGGTAAGAGCCAGCACTTAAAATTCAAAAGAGGAGTAAGATTACACGGGCAAGAGCTCTTATCTTGAGTCAAGAATCTTATCTTCAGACTTGGAGATGTGCACTTGCAATTGATCAGGCTAAGTCAGAAACTTCCAGGTCAGTTTAATTTATGTCAAACAGACAATTTTTTATCACTTTGAACCCCAGAGGCATCTCACCATCTTCCCAATGGCATTTATCTCTGAAGGAGGGTTGACAAATGCTGAGAATGCCAGTGACAAACTTTTCAGTGAAGTACTTTTTGTTCTGAAATCATCATCCAGGAAATACTCCAGAAGTTTAATGTAAGGACTAGTGAATGTTAAAGTGGGAGAATACTATTTGCAGTAGGAGGATCTGCTGGTGACCACAGAACAGGGAAGGTGTTCAGTAGCCAAAGCCCTGTGACTGCTGTTAGTAACTTTTGGTATAGGAAAGAAAGTTGCCAAAATAAATATAATTTATAAGTACATACCAGGAATGCTTATAATAAAACCCATTCTCACATCCAAGCAGCAGCTCAGCACAGCGATCTACAGATGTGTGCAGTAAGGGAGAGTGAAGTTCATCTGCTATCAAAGGAGGGGCTCTGCATCTGAGAGCTGCCCCTTCTCTCATTACATCCTTCTGATAAAAGAACAGGAGCACACCCTAATCTCACCAAAGATTTTATATAGCAAACATTGTCTGGCATGCAGGCAGCAGAGGCCCCCCTCTTTCACTGCAGTTTCTTATGTGTGTGGACTTCAGAGGACAAGACCTAGTCCTTTCTAGATCTAGGTCTTGTCCTCCTTTTCTCCTCCATGAAGGGGATCAGGATACCAGTTGTGAGACCTCAGCTCCTCCATCAAGGTACTGTGGACTAAATTATTGCTTGAACTGTGGGTATGATGCCCACTCCAACAGTTTCAGCTCTCCTCCCCCAGAACCTCAAGTAAACTTACCAAGTGCTTACCAGGTAAGAGGAATACTATTTCATTTATATAATTCAGCTGGCATACTCCTCTGTAATATGACCACATCAAAAAGTAAAACTGCAGTCTCATGTGGTTGTTTGCAGAGTAGATGAGCCAGAACCTCTCTCCATGCTGCACCTCACTAAACCTGTGCAGAGTTTAGTAATTTCCATTCCAGAGGGACATACTCAAGCTGGGTGATTGCCCAAACACTGTGTACCATGTTGTGAAAGATTTAGAGTCTTAACCTTAATGAGTGACTGGTGAACAATTCTTCATTTAAATGGCTAGACTTATAACACATCTGCTAAAAATCCAAGAGCCAACAAATTTCACTGTTAATTCAGTGTTAAAATGAACTCTGGATTTCTCTCTGGATGCAATTCCAGCTGTAAAGTTAACAGGGATTCTTTTATGAGAAAAGATAGCTAAAGAGGGAGGGCTCACCCCTTGTATTAGCATCAGGGTGTGCCTTCACACTGCATATCCCTCACATCCCATCTATGTCCATCCCTGTCTCAATAAATCCTCAATCTGACATCAAGTCATCATATCTGACTTAATGCCCCAGCAACAGGAGAGCTCTGAAGTGGCTGCTGTGAGATTAAATGTCTCAAATCTACAGAGCAGAATATCCCTGTCTTGATCTTGACCTTGATTTGAACTCCAAAGATTTAGTCCCATATACTAATCTCTGTGTCTAATTCCTCTGAGTTTTATTTGTTCCTACATCAAATATACATTATCATACCTTTATGCTGCTTTCTTGCACAGTCATTCCTGGCAGTTTATAGTTCTGCTTCTAGTGGGGAAAAAAGAACCTTTAAAGTGCAATTAACTTCAGAAGGACAACCAATAGCTGTGATAAGTGCCTCCATCCTTCTTGATGGCATTGTAATAATAAAATAAGGTGTAAATGCAAGTAGAAATCTGTTATATGTGTTATATCTGTTATATGTTCACAGTTTCAATAGCAGTGTCTCGATTGTGTATTATGTTGTGGAATACAGTGTTGGGAAATATTTTTCCCTAGGAATCAGACTAAGCACAAAAATAAGGTGATCATTCTACTCCCCTTAATTACTAAGAGAACAAGGCTGATGTGGCTGCTTTCTGGTTGTTTTCTCTTCAATAACCTGTTCATGCCTTGGCAAATTTCAATTAAATTCAGTGGAGAAGCAAAAACCTCAGAGATACTCAGGTATTAAAAATGTCATGGAAATGTGAAAAAGCTGTCATCTGAGTTGGACTTATCCACTTTTGAGACAGATCCCTGGGAAACCCATTCTGCTATGACATAGAGGCACCACAGCAGCAGTAGGTGTGTGCAGTCCTGAGTGTGTCAGGACTCACCAGACCCATGTCAGAAAAGGCAAGGAGGGTCCCAGAGCTGTGCTGGGGTCTCTGACAGTGTCTGTGGACAAGGGTGGAATGAATCTCCCCACCTTCAGGTGTCACAGTATGGACACCTAAGGCTGAGCGAGTTGTTTAGACTCCTTTTACAGCTGAGAGTGAGGAACACATTTTTCTGGGGCGCGGTTCACCTTACCAATGTCTGGAACAGACGAAGGGAATCACATGTCAGAGGCACCTATTTATGTCTGCCATGCTTCTGGGTTTGCTTTTTGGGAGAGTGGGTGGGAGGCAGAAGCAGACTCCTGCCCACACTGCACATCTGCAAACGGCTGGTGCCGATGGAGCCCATGAGAACCCTTCTGCAAGCAGAGGGTAGAGCACAGCCCACGACCACATTGCCAACAGCTGTTGATGGCTAACCCCACATTTCTTCGATTCTGCAAGCGCTTCTTTCCTGACAATACTTCTGCAGTGTTACACAGATGGACACGTGGACCTGAAGCACGTTGAAATGCCACCTGTTGGGCCAGCAGCTCGGCTCTAAGCTGTGCTCAGAGTGATGCTGTGCCAAAAGCAAACCCTGCAAAAACCCACTGGTAAGTAGAGTTCATATTCCAAGGGGACCCTGTGCCACCAGAAGCCACTTAAGATCTGCAGGACTTCGTAGGAGAATGCCAGTCCCTCAGCACATGCTCTTAAGGCTTGCTTTCTGTATCCCTTTATCTTAGGCACGAGGTGATTTTTACTCCAATCACTCAACTGGTAAATGAGACCTTTGCATGCTTGTCAGGCTGCTTCTCAGCAAACCTGGACAGCAAACCCATAGCTCCAGTCCTAGAAGAGTGAAAAGCTTCTACGTAGGATGCAAAACTTTCTTTGGGTGAGGCTGTATCTTGGAAACCTTTCCTTTAGCAACACAAGGCTACTAAGCCTTGGGTTTCCCTACCAGTTCTACAATGTTTGTATTAAATACGCAGGCTCCAAAGCACCAAGGAAAATATCAGCAATTTCACTGCCACAAACACAACTGCACCCTGGCTGCTACCACTTGGTGTCACTGGCTGTCATAGTTCTCGTGCCATCCCACACCCCAGGGCATTTACAGATGTTCTTCTGTCCTCTCTCCGCAAGCCCCCTGACCCACCACCCCTGAAACAGCCACCTCACCTGCTCCTAAGCTCAGCCTTCCTCTTGTGGGCACAGGTCCAAGCTCCTGGCCCTGGGCAGAGCTGAGCTGCACAGGGCGAGGGGCACCTTCCCCATTCCACAGTCCCCAGAGCCAAGGACACGTGTCCCGAGGCCTAGACAAGGTCTGGGGGAGGAGCAGGTGGGGAGGTGGACACAGGGCCATGCATGGGTGTCTCAGCCTGCTGCAGAGCAGGTACAAAGCAAATTTGCTTTTCCAAGAGTGCATATTAAACTTTGCCTTTAACTCTGTCTGGGTTGGGGGTGGCCTTGGATGTCCTTCTGCACTCTTCTGCATGGCAGACTGACCTCACTGAAGAGTCCTTCAAATTGACCACCAAATGCAGGTCATTCCTCATGTTGCCTTTTTTTTCCCCAAGGAATTCCTAGTTGGGATATCCCACTGGTCTTCTCCTAGTAGGAACATCAGAATAAATTGCTCAAATACTTTGGTTTGTGCTGCAAACCACATCATGAACAACTTTTGAAAACAGGAGTGCAGGGCTGACAAAAAGATCCCTTCAGCAACATGGTCTCTTCTCAGCTTTCTTCAGTTCTCAGCAACGTTTTTCACTCCTTACAGCCTCAGCTATTTCCTTTTGTTACTCTCTAGCTCCTACCATTCTGCTTACAGCAGCCCATCTCTCTCCTCTCTTTCCCCCTCCTAGCTTCTTTGAAGACCTTCTTGAGAGCAAACCACATCCTTACAGTCTTCTCATTGTTAGAGCCTCCTGCTCTGCTGCTGTTATGGTTCTTCATTATTTTTTGATAAAGTGGTCTCAGCAGAGCTATGAACCTGAGTGCTCTTCAGATGTTCCCATCTGCAGGTGTGCAGACTGTGCCAGTAAGCTTATTTTACATATGTTTGAACTAAGTTCTCCTTAACAACGCCATATACACCTCAAAATTGTAAATTATTCCTTGCAATAAGTGCAAGCCATCCATGAATTTGAAACTCATTGCGGGTTTGTGGTCAAGTAAAAACAGTTTGCTAAACAAACTGCTGCTTGGACACAGCAAGTGTCAAACTGCTGGACACTTCAGTGAAAGGAAAAGGATTATTCCTGTTTGTGCCATTTACTCTGGGTTTAATTTTGTGGCCATTGATGCTAAATCTGTGCATTCTTGGACCATCCAGGGATTACTCAGACTTGAGCTCCCTAAAGCACAGATCCATGACTGAATTCTCATTACACCACCAGCAGCATTTGTTCTTTCCTAGAAAGGTCATGGAGAAGTGATCACAAAATCCACCTTGTGTCAGCTTTTGCAGAATACATCATGTCTATCCCTCAGCTTGATGGTATTTTTCATTCTGTGACTCTCACCCTCTTTGTACAGTAGAAATATCTGAGTTTATGTTTGTCTTAAGGGAGTTGCCTTGCTGTGTCCAAGCAGCACCTCTGACAGAATTAATTGGTTTTGCAATTTGATCAATATTTGCTACATGAAGAGGGAGCTTTCTCATTTACCTGGAGCACACTGGAGGCACAAGATGCAGGCCTGCCTCTCAGTGATCAGTTTCACACGTGCATTCAGCCTGTGAAGGGAAAAGATTTTTGCAAGGGTTGTACTGCACAAGCTGGAAGATCAGCAGTGGAGGCCTCTGGACTGAAATAGATGGGAATCTGCTGTGCTAAACTGGCCAGACAGGGAGCAAGAAGAAAGGCATATTGCTCTTTCAACACCGTGTTGCCAATGGGTTCAAGCCCAAGAATGTGGTCACCATATCAGCAGAACGGAGCTCAGTCCTGTATATCTTGTCCCAGAGAGGAATTCCCATGGGAGTTTTGCTCTCCAAGCATTTAGCATGGTCAGTGGGGCCATGGTACTACAGGCATGGTACCCCAGGCCAAGCTCTGTTCCTCACCGAGAAGCAGGAAATAGGACTGACTGCATTGTCCAGCACAACAGATGCTTTACACCTCCAGTTGCTGTGACGAGGCACATGACAACTGTACTTTGCACATTTCCTACCTCTCAGTTGAGTACAAATACATCTGGCACCAGCCTCATGCCCTGATCCTCCACCCATGGAGAAAAATGGGGTCCCTGCACTACCCTCCATAAGTGACAATCCTATCTGCCTAGCTGATGTTTTAAAGCTGTTACCAGATCCCTTAATTTACACTGCCAGTGAATAAAAAGTACTGACAGAAAAACTATCTTTGCAGACTTGAGTGTGACCCTGCTGGTCTCTGATTCTCCCTCCTGTTTTCCCTCTGTCCTGCACAATATCTGTGAGGTCAAGGATGAGCAGACTTCAGTCCAGCACAGTCACTGCCTGATCCAGCTGTGGCTCCTTCACCACATCCTAATGGCAGCACCAAATCATAAGGTCCTTGCAGGGATGCAAAGTTCCTCACAGCTGCTTGCTGTCATGTAAAGCTCTGCACACACTGGAGGCACACAATGAAATTGTCATTATTTTACTTAAATTCTTTTTTTGCACCTCTTATTGTGATTGCTGTATTATTCTGGCAAGCTTCTCTTGAAAATTTTGGTGCTCCAGCCACCCTCAGTGTCTTTCAGCCCAGTCCCAAAGCCCATTGCACCCTGTTACATACAGGTCTGAGTGGGACCAGTTACTGAGGTGAACCCACCTCCCAGTGCCATATCAATAGAGGCACAAGCTTCCTGCTTCAGGGACCAGTGGCTTTAGCTCATGTGCCTCTGCCTGCAAGGGCTATAGATGTCCCTCAAAGGGCTGTGTGCTACAGCCAAGCCAAGTCAGGGAATGGTATGTGTTAGACTCAGTCTTGCTGTCAGACACGGTCCTGCCACAGCTCCTGGGATGTCCACAGGGCCTCGTGGACCCATTGCTGCCGCCCTGGATAGTGACACAGCTCCTCTGTTTTGTTTTGGTCATAGCTTGGGTTTCTCAGGCTGCTGCATCTGGGAGACCTTTCCAGCAAAATGGCTGATTCATCACCTCCTTCTCATTGGGCTCCAGAGAAAGTGTGGCTCATTTCTCTGTAGCCTGTGTTTGCCAGGGCAACCCCGACACAGGCTCGTGCTCCAAAATCTCACTGTCCATAATTCCCACCAGAAAATCACACCATCACCTCCACAGAGCACTAACAGCTTTGGAACCCCCTGGTCCATTCAAAGACTTTTATTTCCCTATTTTCTTATGCACCTGCAAGTCCTCAGAGCCCCTGTTATAACTCTTTTTCCATGGCCCAGGGATTTTTTCAGGGGGTACTTTAGCACTACAGTTGCTTACATACCTCTGCTCTGTACAGAAATGTAATTTCCATTCACGTTCAGGCTGATTTGGCCCATCTCCTGCTGCAGCTCTGTTCACTGCTCTTGTGCAGAGCACCTCTGAGCTCCCAGGCTTTTGCCTTCTCCTCTTCCCATGCCAGATGTCCTCTCTTGGTGCTTGCAGACTCCAGCTACATGATGTAAATACATGATTCATTGCTGCTTCCATATTTCACTCATCATGCCTGGCACTCCTATAGCTTCTCATGTTTGTCATGGTACACACATCTCAGCAGACTGATTTTGTGAAGTTAAAGGCAGGTTTTTTCATGCTACCCTGTCTTAGCTTTCAGGCTTTCCATTGTTTTGATTCTTCTGTCATAGGCACCATACCTGATCACTACCCTGCACACATCTAAGATTCTATGCTTGGTGAATGCCCTGTTAATTCTGGATTGTTCAAAAGCATCCCTGAGTGATTTGTCCCAGATCCCAATCAGGACTTAGTCTTTTAACCCAGTTAACCAACCCCTTCTGGCTTGGATCTTAAACTCATTTGTGTATTTGCTATTAGTATATTTACTATTTGTATAGCAAATGCTATACATATGCTATTTGTGCTCTCAGCTCAAAGCCATGTCCCTCATGTATTTAATAAGCAATGCAGTGGTATTCCTCCAGTCTCTTCTGTGCAGTTTCACAAAGACTTAACTCCACCAGCATCGGCTGTCACCTATTGCAAAGACCAGCTGCACCAGAACTAGCTGTCCTTTGTAGGGTGTGGTTGGGAAGTTGCAATTTTTCGCCAGGCAATACTCATGGAATTTCTTTCATCAGTAAACTAAAAGTTAAATTGTGACCTATCTGTAGTGGGAGCCAGAAGCACATGTCAGCTTTGAAAGAGGGAAAAATCTCCAGTAAGGGTGCCTATTTTCTTTAAATGTCTCTGGATATTCAGGGAAAAATAACAGAGATATATCCCTGCATGACAGAGAGACAAAGACTTGAGAATGCTCCAAATTAAGGGCACTGCATTGGTTTTCTTGGCAGCCAGGTGGAAAGTTGTGGAAGAAGTGGAGCAGAGTCAGATACTCCTCCCCTTGAGTTAATCTCCTTAAATTGTGTCTTCTACTGCATTGTGAGCCTGAGACTCTAAATGAGTACCCTGGACTGCTCCCTCTGCAGAAAATAAATCTTTACCATCACAAAGAGCTGTAAGAATGTTCATGATGCACACACTGAGATGGGTCCAGCCCAGAGTCCAGTCACTACAGGGAATGTAAGAGCGTGCTCCAAAAAGAGGGATAGGAATAACAATGGAGGGACATTCTCTCTACCTTCCCAGCATTCAGCACAACTCTCTCAGGAAGAATTTGATTCCTAAACATATCACAGATGAATGAGATGTTAGCTCAACCCATACTGATGTTCTGTAAAATTATAAAGCGCATTATGTTAACTACAAACTGTTAAAGTAGTAAAGAAGTTAATTTTTTGTTATACTTTGTCCCTTCTCTTTCTGTCCCTCATGCTTACCCACTCCTTGTGGCTTTAGTGAGTTGAAATTCTAGAAAACCCTAGTCCAAATTTGTGTGCTACAGACCCATTCAGAGCAAACTCTGCGGGTCAAACCTGTCAGAAGGAACATCTGACAGGCTTGACAAATGCAAAAGTACCCACCAGCACCAAGATCTTTCATGACCAAATGAAAGTACTTTAAAAAAGATCGCTGGCCTGTGTCCATCTCATGTGGGGGGCACTAGAGCCGTGGCTTGCCTGGTGTCACCCAGCTGCAGAAGTGGGGCCAGAGACACCCAGTGGGTCTGTGTAGAGCATTTCATGCTTGCAGTTCATCTCCTGTCATCCACGAGACAGCCACAGAGAGCAGGCTCAGGCAAAATGAACTCATTTGGGTCAAGCTGATCCTAAACTGGTCAGTCATGCTACCAGTCAGTTTGGAGTTGTGTATCTAAAGGTTAATGGTGCAGGCTCTACACAGGTCTGGCCTGGAGCCTGGTTAAATTTAAAAGCTCCCCACCTGACCTGCCTGAGCTTGGGCCAAGCTCTGCACAACGGGGGAGGGACTGAACAGCAAAGTTCATTGTCTAAGCCAATGCTCTAATTACGACCCAAGGTTGCAGCTCTGGTTTAGTTGATCAATAATTCTATGATGGATCAGATACCAGCAGTAATTCCACATCTGAGAGAATAATTTAAAGTATCTGTGTACACATTTCAATGCCCAAGATACATAAGAAGTTCTAAATTATTTTCTTGTGGAAACCTGTGACCTTTAATGCTTCCTCAGACACATGCTGTGTAGAACACTGCATCACTGGCCTTTAAGCATCAGATCTGGTGTCACAGTGACAGAAAAATGAAAGTGATAAGGCAATAGCCAGAAAGACACTTAGCATTTTATATATTTTAAAAACTGAACTTTCTAAGAAAGAGAAAAATCAGCAGTGCTTATGGATTAGAAGAGGTTTAGCATATAAGACACTTAATCTGCCAAGCTGAGAAGTATCAGCCTTGGGTGTCTCCCCTTGCACCCTGGGACTGGCTGTGCAGCTTCGGCCACCACTGCCCTGACTGTAGCTAGCAGACAGCTAGCAGACACAGCCACATCCTGAGCAGCTGACATTTGCAAGGGATCTTGCTTTTCAAAGCAAAGCCGTCCCTTTTGAAAGTCTCACCCTTCTGTGGTAGCCGAACAGCAATGGAGCATTTTGGGAAGACAGCCAAGGGAGTGAAGGGAGACACCCAGGTCTTGGCACGAGAGTTGTCCCAGCTCAGCTTGCATCCTCTGAGGCACAGTCCAGAGCTGCTGGGGGGCCAGTGGGAGCCGGTGCCCACTGGAGAGTTCTCAGAAACACCGCGGACGCGGGCGAGTGAGCGCCTTGCACCAAGTGAAGACACCAATCGTCGTTTCCTTCCTCTTTTCCAGAGACAGAAACAACCACCACCACCACACAGAGCCCGTGCTCTGCTGCTCCGCCCTCCATGAATCATACCCAGGCTGAGAAGAGCAACGACAGAAATGCCCCTGCCAGCCTTGTGTAGGACGGTTGTGAAAGACCTGAGACAGGCATGTCACTCATTCGCTTCATAACCAGAAAGGCAGCAATAGCTTTTCTTTTGCTTGCTAATAACTCACAGCTCATGCAAGGCTGCAGGCCAGCTCCCCGCACTCAGGAAGGGATGTGCCACAGGGTTTAGTGCTTTGAGACATCAGTGCTTTGAGACATCTCAGTGCTTTGAGACATCTCCTCTCCTTCCACCTCCAAAATGCAGCACCTGGAGCCCAGCTACCAGCACAACAGTGGCTGCAGAAACCAGGCCTTGGCAATGACTTGGATACTGACACTGATTTCAGAAATGGCACGCAAAATAAATGTGTTACTGCAAGGCCACCTGCAAGTGACAGAAGTCTGACTGAGGCAGGGCCAGCTCTGTTTGCAGTTGCCTATGATGCAGGTAAGAGGAGTCCCGAGGAGCATCTCTTCTGTCCTTCTCTTCTGCCTCACGAGTGACAGGGACCCTGCTGACACACAGAGGCTGCAATGTCACAGCACAATGCAGCAAGAGGCTTTCCACAGGCCTCCACCACAGCTGTAGTTAAGCAGCTATATAATATAAACACCTAGATACACAAAACCAGGTGTTTTCCCCCTGAATTTTGTTTTCAATAAGTGGCTGCTAAGAGCACAAGGTGAAGGGCACACAGGTCTGTTACGAGAGGTACGTGCTGATAACTGGTCAGCTCTTACCATTGTGAAGGGAATCTCTGAGATGTAAAATACATTTCCTCATATTCAGGGACATAAATTCATTATTGTCATTTCAGAGCAAGGGAGTTTGGCTAATCCCGTTGTGGTGATATGTGGCTTGTTTAAGAAGCCGAACTGACTCATAATTAAGTTAAGGTAGTTAACTTGCTCACAAAGGCAAGAGCAGATAAGCATTCTGATGCTCTGAAATGAAGCTTTTTATTCCTTTTATACTAACTTGAGCTGTGTGCAACCAAAGCACTAGGAGAAAGTGCTAAAAAGACATGGATTGCCCAATTTATTGGAAATTATTCTAATGGCTGTATTCACTCAAATGCTATAGTAAGACAGGAAAGGCTGAGATGTAAAGAGTGCTGACATTTCTTTTTTCTTCATGTCTGATCCCTCTGGTGATTTCTTTTACAATGGTACCATATATAGAGTCCCTTAAACACATTTTCTTTATTAACACAAGTATCAACTAGTTTGTGTTCACAGACTTTAGTAAACACAGAGTACCCACAAAAATTGCACAAAAATTTGCAAACTGTTAATTGCAAATATCAGGCAAAACAGTGTCAATTATATCTACCAGGCTTGAATAATTTTCTGCATGAAAAATCAGGGGGGGCAAGAATGATGATTTGAAACATATTTTTACTATTTACTTGCAGAAAATATTTCTATTGTGTTCTGCATATCAAGTAAGTTTAAAAGCCTGGAAATCTGTATTAAAAATAATTTTTTAAAATAAAACTTTAACCTGTTTTAATAACAAGCAAAAAGAAGATTAGCAACAAAACAACAAACGAAAGGGGATCTGTTTGAGAAAACAGAAGGAGAATATTTGGGCAAGGTCTCTTCTCTCAGCTGAAAGCTTGACTCAACTGAGGCAAGGCTGCACGTTTTTTCTGTTTTGCTGTTTTTCAGAGCAAAAGAAATTGAAAATCCACATGGGTCATTTTAATGTATTTTAAATACCAGAGCCAGATTTCAACCTGTAAACAGTACCCAGGGACCCGTTACCCAAGTAAACACAAGCAAAACCACCCTGGAAGGGTTTCACAGGAGACCTCAGCAGTCCCTTGTTGTTCCCACCACAGAGAACAGGGCTGCAGTTGTGCAAGCAGCAAACCCCAATATACCACTCGGCCAAATCTTCAGCTGAGTTCTGCTGTGTCTAGATTTCAACCTCTGCTTCGGGCTGCCACACTCTTCGAGCACATTGGTTCTAGAGATCAGGGAAAACCGCATAATTATAGGCACTAAAATATATGTGCTTCGCAGTTTGTTCCCAGTGAAAAGTGCCTTTTAGCTTTGAGAGTCTGAAAAAAAACAGGCTGTGAAATTTGAACTGTTTTTTTCACAGAGCAGGAAATCAAAATCCCCATTACTTTATATTCTTTCCAAATTGATTTTAAAAATCAGCTGGCTTCCAGTGGCCTCACACTTTGCACTGGATCTAGAATGCACAGTCAAGAGTATATTAAGCCATCCCTACATTTCCTGTGTACCCTGTATCGTCAGTTCAGACATCTCAAAGAAGCTTATCCACCTGGCTTCACTGAATTGCAACAGACATCAATTTCTTAATTTTGTAACACACCATAACAAGTTTTGTGAAGCTAATACAGATGAGATGAGATGAGATTTCGGTTACATCTTTGTCTGGTTTTGTCTGTGATAACAATTCTGTGGAGCCTTTTGGTGCCCGAATGTGGCACTTTGCGGCAGATACCACAACACAGCATTCTCACCTGATGATTACTGCTCTTCAGCACATAAAAACTGCATGAACTGTTGTAAACAGACTTTAACCCACTGAGGAAAGAAAAAGACAATTGAATAGTGCATTCTGGAAAAAATATGTCTTAAAAATAGTTGAAAGCAGGTATTTGATCCATTAGTAGTGTAGGGAACATAACAAAAATGTCCCCTGTTGTAACAGATTTGAAAATTCATAACACACCATTTTTCATGCAATCTTTAATGTTCAAACTGTAACAATGGCTACTTTTAAATTAGAGTTACAAAATCTAAGACTTCCAGCGGAGAGGTGTTGCAAGAGTTGACATGTAGAAGAATATTTCTCCCAAAAGCCAAAAGATTTTTAACCGAGGACCGCAAATACTTGGCTGCTTGCATAACTCTACACAAGTACAATGCCATTCAGATTCTTTTACCAATATGTCAGTTTTAGTGTTTCAGTAACAAATCAACACTTGAGAAGAAAGAGAAGTAGGAAAGAGAAGAATTCAGGGAAGATGGGTGGTGACAGAAGTCCGTGTCTTGTGTGCTCAGGTGCAGAAGCTTGTAAAGATTTAAAGATGACATGAAAACCTCAGATGAGACCAGGATGTTTTTATGATCAGAAGCCTCCCTTACAATCAGGTTGATGAGCAGTAAATATTCAACAGTCTAGAAGCTGGTGGGACAATCACAACACTGGATGTTCTGTATCCCACTGGTAATCAAGGTGCCCACAGTGTAAATACTTGCTCACCTACATCACAGGCGAGATAATCCTACCTTTTATGGCACCAAGCTATAAGTCCCTCAAAGGTCAGTTCCTAGCTAGCTAAAGGACAGGAAAAGGGACAAAGAAAATCTTGCTGCAGTAAGAAATTCTTTTGGGATGAGACAGATCCGCAAGACCTGAGAGGGAGTGCAGGACAGAGGGGACAGATAATATGAGGAGGAGGGGACCACCACAATTCACAAGGAATGCACAGCATTGTGGCTTGAGCCCACTTCATCATCTAGCAGAGTTCTCTTATACACCTGAAGTTTCCATTTCCTTAGCCTGCGTTTCTGTGTAGGAGGGTAACTTGGCCCCAGTACATCCATCAAGATTTGGCTCCTAGACTTGACAGGCTCCCCAGGATGTAAAGCCTGTTTCAGTCTTACTTGGATACAATCTAGGCAATTATACTTAGCATGCAAACTCAAAAAAAAAAGTCATTTAGCCATTCTAAAGTCAACCTTGCTTTGTACTCAATCTTTTACTAATGTTGGTGACTGGTTCCACTAAAACCACTGCTTTGAAAAAAAGTGTACTAAAAATATATGAGAATGTAAGTGCTCATGAGAAAATATCTTTCATCACTGGAGACTGAAATCTTTTGCCTCCAGAATTACAGCAGGCACAACAGAGGTGATGGTAGCACAGATTCATCCCTGCCAGCCCAACCATATGTCTAAACTAACCCAATATGTCTGCAAGCTCTGAGGTTGTAAACCAGTGAAGTCCAGGAAGAATCAGATTAGTTTCCCACCTTTGACCACATTGTTGAAGAACAATATTAAGGTAACAAATCTCACAAAACTGCAGGAGACAGCTGTCAAATGTCACTAAGTTTTGATTACTCCTATGCTGGACATACTGATGACCATTATGCAATGACTCAGGCAAGTCTAAGGCTTGCCTGCAGGCCATTTATTACATGGATAGGACAGTTCATTTCTGTGGTTAGCTAATGGGAGAACCATCAAAATATTAAAACCAAATTTTGGGATTTTCAACAATATATCCAAGAGTCCTCTAAATAAAATACACATTGGTCAGGTTTTATATACTACATTCTTAAGTAAAAAAAATATCCACAAGGACAAAGGTGGGGGCTGTTCCAGGCAGAATTTTGTCATTAAATAAATGCAGATGCAGACAAACCAATGACCGAGGAACATTGACAGAAACAAAATCAACAAAATCAAAATCAGTACTGCTGTTATCTGCAGATCTGCAGGCTAGGCCTGCTGCAGTTCAGGCTTGCAAAGTCCAAACACGGGCTTGTGAATAAGGGTATGCACCTTTCATTTTTCAAGATAGCACACATGTGTTTTGGAGGGAAGAGACTCAGATAAAGAGCACATCTGTCTCACAAGAGGCACCTGCACTGTGGTCCTGCCAGGAGCCCTTCTTTGATTCACCTCCTATTCTCTCTGCTGCAGCGTCTTTATGAGAAAATAGAAAGAACAAACATGAGCAAAACCACTGCTGACAGTCCTCAAAAGATCTTGCACTCATTAATTGAGAAGAGCTTCCGCCTGTTCTGCCTTTTGGCTTGATTGACTGCTGTCCTCACAGCATACTCAAACACCTGCTGCACCCCCCTGTTGCTGAGGGCAGAGCACTCCAAATAGCCTTTGGCTCGCACATCCTGGGCGAGCCGCTTTCCATCTATAGGGCTGATGCAGGAGGAACTGTAGGGACCCATGTCACGCTGGTCAGTCTGAGTGGCCACCACCAAAACGGGGATGCGGGGCAAATGGCTGCGGATCTCGCTGATCCATTTGTTCCTCAGGTTCAGAAAGGAATTATGGTTTGCCACCGAGTAGCACATTAATACCACATCTGCCTGTTGGTAGGAGAGGGGGCGAATGCCTTTAAAGGCATCGCTGCCAGACGTGTCCCACAGACCTAAGCTGATCTGTACGCCATCCATGAAGACATCCACTCCAGTATTTTCATATACAGTGGGTCTGTAGTCATCTGGAAAAGTCTCAGAGGTGAAACGTACCAGGAGAGATGTTTTCCCAACAGCAGAGTCTCCCACCAGAACACACTTGACTGAATCCAGCATTTTACCAAGGTCCAAGGCCAAGAGTGCGGTCTCTGTGCAGCAGGAGCGGGATGGAGAGATGCAGTGATCTTAGAAGCCCTCTATATAATTTCCATTTAGTGAGAAACCATCCAAATCTCTTTACTTCTTATGACTTGATTCCTCCACTTGAGACTAAATTTTCGTTTTCTCCCACATGACTCTGTCCGTTTAAAATCTTCAGTGAGTCAAATGACGTTTCTGGAAAGTAAAAATAAAATGCAACATTTATAACCCACAGAGAACAAACCATTCCTCATCAAGATGAAGACACCTGGACACATCTTTGGACAGGCACGGCAAGTATCCCTCAATGAGGATGATGAACTTTTCCATTTCCTCCCAGCCAGCTGTGTGTGCAACAGCCGTTTGCATAAATAACCTTCTTGCTGCTCCACAGGGGCTAACAGTCTTAGCACTATTACCATTTTCCACTGACACAAGCTATTTTTTCCTTCCAATTGGCAAGAGAGTAATAAAATTAATTTAACTTTGATATAACTGCTACTAATATGCTGTGAGACAGTCCCTGCCTCTGACTTCCACCAAGACAGACAGAATCCTGAATCCCTAAATTATCAGTTCAGATTCCCTTAAAAATATAGCCACGCTCTCTAGAGGTAGTCAGGAGAAAAAAAGCTCTTTGCTAACCAATTTGACTATTTAAACAATCCCGTATGAAACAGAAACACAGAACCACTTGTGACAATGAGGAAGCAAAGACTTCAGGAGTGAATCTCAAGTCACATGAACCTGAACAATTTTTAAAAGCAAAGAAATATTCACAGAAAAAAAAAAAAAAGGTTAATTTCTTTCTTACAAATTGCTTTCAACAATCAAGAAGCACAAGCCAAAGAAAGCTCCACTACCAATGCTTGCCCCAGTCAAAATTTCATTTGAAGGGAATTTAACTGTCCTGGCATTTACTCTCTTGTAAAACTGAACTAAGAGTACTCTTCAGAGTATGTAATTGCTTTTGAGCTCCTGCCAGCATTCAGTCAAATTTTCCTATTTTGAAAGCATTTGTTTCTTCCCCACTGTGTGCAAGATTCACTGCTCACACAGGGTGACACACAAGATGCTCCGAAAATCACTAACTTGCAAAACTGAAGACAAATTAGTTCTGATGAACATGAGTAATTAAAAAGAAAGTATCACTGCATAATTTCAAAATGCCATGTGTTTGTTACATAAATAATATATTTGTTTCCTTCATATATGTGGAGAGACATCACAGCTTAAGGCTATTTGCACAGATATAAATGATGGCCACAAAGGGCATATACTATATTTTACTGTAATGCTCTCCACTTTCCGTACCCTAACACACCATCCCCTCTCCCTTTGTTTCTAGAACACTCCAAGCTTTGGCTTACTCCACAAACGGGGGAACACAAAGGGAAAGTGCTAGATGATCTTAGAGAGAACATTTTACAGGCACCGACAACTGCTACTGCCCTGCTTTCAT
This sequence comes from Fringilla coelebs, assembly GCF_963513975.1. Taxonomy (NCBI): domain Eukaryota; kingdom Metazoa; phylum Chordata; class Aves; order Passeriformes; family Fringillidae; genus Fringilla; species Fringilla coelebs. The sequence continues at coordinate 23,360,632 of NC_140032.1, read as the reverse complement.
TTTGTGCGGAGGCCATGCCCTACCTCCTCTGGTGCTGCTGGCACACCTGCATCTCTCCCACCAGATGGCCCGGCTGCAGGAGGATGTGTGGCCGGAGCACGCTGCTTTATAGAGGTGGCACCCGGTCTGCGGGCTGTCCCTGTGCGTGCTCAGTTACAGTATCTACAGCAGTCATTGCAACAGACGGTGTTTCCTGGCCTGCCAGCGACACCGTGCTCTCCGCGCTGCCGCTCGCTTCTGAGAAGTGGGATGGAGACTGAGGCTGCTTCACGACATTCCTGGCTGCCGGGAAACAGGCTGCACTGCGAATTTAAGTTTTAGTGGCAGCAGATGAAAATTTGGTTAAAGATTCATTAGATCTAACTCCACTCTTTCGCCTTCTCTGTTCTCCAAACAAGCTCTCAAGGGAACTAAACAAGACCTTTACAAAACACATCTATAAAAAATTCAAAAAGCGTACGTAGGATAAACATTCAAATTGCTTATATGTATCATTATCTCTCAGAGTATTCTATTTCAAAAATGGGTCAGCAATATAGTTTGAAAACACCTCAATTTCACCACCAGACAGTAGTGTGGTATTCAGACAAAGCTGCATATTCTCAGGAGAAAGTTTCCATATACCAAGTATCCTTTTCAGAACAAACATTTCTTTGGTGCGAGTAGACCTCAGTGCCTTCAGGTTCATTATTTTGTGCACATTGGAATGCGGGGGAAAATAAGGATGTCCAAAGCATGACTTTTGCAATTTCATAAATGGCAAAACAGAGAAAGACAGATAAAAGAATTGTTCTGGCACTCGACTTGTTGATTACCAGATCCAATTATGCTGGTTATTTTGAAAGTATAAAAATTACTAAAGATTGAAAGACATATTAAGGACTAGTGAATATGGCTAGTTGACAGACAATACAAGATACTGAAATATTCCACTGTGACAGTGCAGAATTGTTTTCAAAGCAAATGATATTGTTCTACATTCCATCAGTGAATAATAAAAAACCCTGGTACATAACAAGATCCATATTGTGATCCTATGGACAAATTGCCTTCAATGGCCCTGATCTTGCATTTGGTAACAACAATTCATCTGCCTCCATATATAATTGGGACTACATATGTGCATATTGAAGCATTATCTGTAATTAGGCACATAGCTGGTCCTTGTTGCAGCCTCAGGATAAGAGCAGCATTAGTATATTAAAATAATCACACAAGTTCACTTCACTGGATGGAAAATGCTTGATTAAGCATCAACAAAAAGCAGTGTCCTTTAAAGAGCAGTTCTTCAAAGTTTCCTTTAAAGACAGTACTGGGCACTTCTGTGCCTCAGTATACAACCAGGTTTATAAACATTTGCCAAAGCTTTTGTCCCTTTCTCTCATATTCTGTCTTGGTCCAACAGCACAGTGTGCTACAACCATTACAAGATTGCAGAAAACTTTCTAATCACAAATCAGAAATGGAGGTCTAAGCTGTGGAGGCTTTTTTTTCCTCCAACAATTTGATTTTCAAAAATTTACCAACTTTATTAAGATCATTTTGTATATGGAATTCAATATATAAACCTGAAATTCAATATATAAACCTATAAATCTTCTTTCATGCTTTTTTTTGTTTATGCTTTCATCACTCATAACAACAGAAGATATTATTTGAATAGTAAGGTAAGACCTTTCATAAAATCACTAGGTATAAGAATGCATGTCTTATTCTTGTGTGGTCATGCTGAGTAGTGATCTTTAGTAAACTTCAGGTTTTGTTCCCTCTGTCTTTGGAATACAGACACTAGTGTGTGGTTACAGAGATCTCGGACTTCACTGGTGATGTGAGCACAAGAAGCCCTACAACAACTGCTCTTTGGCAGTGTCTGACCTGCACCTCAGCAATCTCACGCAGGTAAAATGCCTCACACTTGCTCATGGCAGAACATGATACGGAGAAGGTGAATGTGGTCACCAACCTGCAATGGGATGGTATGAAAAGTAGAGCACAGCAGCACTGAGCTCTTTGCAGGTAGAGGATTCAAGTGAATATACATCCCATGAAAAACTTATCTGAGAAAGAGCTTGAAAGCGCTCTACCAACAAAGGAAAGCGGGACTATTGTATCAAAAGGGGTAAGTTTATCAACTGAACCAAATGGGATTTTCATTTATGCCAAGAATATCTCTGGCATCTACTATAAGATCATTGTGAGCATGACTCGCTATGGCTAAACAACTCCAGGGGATGGACAGCATCTTATGATAGGGGGAAATAAAAACAGTCAGGAACTCCAATTTCAAAACCTCTCGTAGATACTGATAGTGCATACTCAGGTAGGCTGTAATTTCAATGGAATTAGCTCATACATAAACAAACCATGCAGGCAAACAACCAGCTTTTTGGATCAGTCACAAAATGCTTCAGAGAGTTAAAGGAGTTAACATGCTAATTATTATTGCCATTATCCACTCCCTGCCTCAATTACATCTCAGCAGAGTTCCTGTTTATGTCAGGATAACAGCAGATTAATTTTTCAGTTTGAACACTGTGTATGCTAGTTCTTGAAGAGACTTCACATGGCAAGGAAATTAAAATACTTAGACTAATAGAAGAGGTTGAAACCACAGGAGATACTTCCACTAGCTGTGCAATGTTTGAATATACATTCTGTCTTTGCCTACCTACTCTACTCTTGTAAGTCCCACCTCATACAGAGGTGGGGTCTGCAAAATAGTGCCTACAGTTCTTCTCCAATGTGCTGACTGTAACCACTGCCCCTTGCAATTGCACCACAGATTTGTAAGAACTGTCCTCACATCCCTTAGCTGAACACCCTCAAGGAGAGGAAGGAGGCACAAAGACTACCCTCACTGACCAGAAGAGTGTGCCGCTTTACACCTTCACCTCCATGGGCACAGTGGGCACTGCAGGGCATGGACAGGGCCTGGGAAAACTCCTGCAAGCAGAAGGAGAAGGAGGAGGAGGAAGGCTGGCAGGAATCAACACAGGGCAGAAATGCTGCTGCCTGGTTAGTGACAGCACCCAGAAGATGCAGCCCCTTGTGACACAGAAACCTTGGCTGTTGTGACTCCAGTTTGGACACTCCGCTAGATCACCAGGTTGTCAAGGTCACGCTACCTGGTTTTCAGCTCTCTGGATGAGGTATGCTTGCTCCATTCAGATACAAACCTCCAGACTGCTTCCACAGCACAGGTCTCCTGAAAACTAATCCATCAGCTGCAGTCCGTCAGGACTCCTTGCTGCACCTGTCATGCATTCACTCAGCTGATTCTCTGACATCTGCATTAGCTGCCTCCTGTTTTCTTAACTCCTTTCAAGAAAATTTTGATCTATAACCCTGTCTTGCCAATCAGCCTCCCTCCACCTCAGAGAGTGTCAACGTTTCAGTCCATAGTGGCATTCAGTGGTGGCACCACTGGCTCACAGCCTGTACTTTTGCAAGGTGCTGCATCTTTTCCCTAAACTACTCCACCAAAAAACGTCCATTGAACTCATTCACTTCCAAAGGTGGCCACCACAGGGGTCATCGCTATTCTTTGGCCCAAGAGCAAGGCGGCAGGTCACTCATTGGCAGAATAATTCAGCTATCTGATATTTTGTAATACTGACAGAATAATTGCCAGATTATCTTTCAAGGTGCTTTTATATTTTAAAGAATTGAAAGGATGCTTAGAAGCTTGGATGAGAGCTTTTATACAGATATTTTATCCTTAAGTACAATAATTTCTTCAATGCCTTTCTAAAGTTAGAAAAGCAAGCAACATGCAATGACCTGCTATTTTCAAGACCAGGATGTCTTGTAATCTCAAAAACAATCTCCATCCAGAATTTTCAAAAATTGCAGACATAAAAACTTGGAAATTTTTCTTTCACTCCCTTGTTCACAAAACTGAAATCCTGTTCCTGTTTTCAAATTCCAGTATTTTATTTTGAAAAAAAAAACAAAACAAAACTAAATTTTGGGTTTAATTTCTAATTTATAAAATTTTGAGAAACTAGAGAAACACTTTTTTAGAAACCTTTGCAAAAAATCACTTCTGGATCAAGACAACACCTGAAAATACCTCTGTTTCTTTCTCTGGCAGTTTTAACCACTGCAAATGAAGAGAAAGATTTATGATCAAATATTCAGTAATCTTGTTAACTTTATTATTAGCAAGGAAACTCAAGTTATCAGATTTAAAGAAAATTCTCTCATATTGAGAATGTGAAATCTTGATATAAAACAACAATGAACACAGACCGATGTTATTTACAAGATTAAATGAGACGTGAAGTCCTAGTAAAAGGATGAAAGGTTTTTGTGTAATGAAATATATGCCTTGAAATACACGCTTACACATTGCACATACATATAAAGCCACTTAATGAGCTATCTTATATTTTAAAAAATTCAATTTAATTTCTTTAGTAATAGTACCTATAATAATATATAAGCAATGCATGACAATGCATCTAAAGATCTATTCAATACACAATAGTTGCTGAGAAAAACAATTTAATTCTCATTCTAATTATAGAATTAGACAAAATAAATATTTCTTTTATCTTCAAGAACCCTCTTTCTGTGGCTAATCACACCTTGATTCAGCAATTTACAAATTACACAGGAACACAGACTATTAGAACCACTCCAAAAACTAACAAAAAGCCTGTCAGACTCATGTACTGATCTGAGATCCTAAATCTCTAAATAGAACTCAATGAGATCTGGCAATGCTAAGTACCCACTTAAAGATTCAAGCCATTAGTCTGAAGTAATTTTTCTCCATGTTTATGGCGTGACATGGTAAATGACAAACTATGCAGCATTCATGGTATTATGGGTCATTTTCAAAAGGGATCCACTTTCAGTATAGATGTTCTCTACAAATTAAAATTGGGGTCAATCAAGTGTAGGAAAGTAATCCCTTCAGAGAAGACCAGCTAATAAACCATTCTCAGTCTGATCCAATATCCTCAAAGTCACCAGAAATGGAGCAGCATGTCATGCCTGAAGTTAGGTAAGCATAGCCTTCTCCTTCTGCAGGATACTAGATATATGTCGCCTCTCTTTCCCATACTCCTCTGTCCTTTCTCCTTGTGCTTAAACAGACAAGAAATATGTCGTTTCATTACAGATGCAGCTGTACATGGAGCAGCTGGTGAGCAAATGTCACACACGTCTACATTCGAGCACAGAAGTTCATCGACCATCTGTGTGTCTGCTGTCCCTCACAGTCACTGTTTCTGTACACACACACACACATATATATATGTACATATATATTCACACTGACACAGAACTGCTCCTGGGTCCAGATGGGGATACAGACACACTTGCAGATGAACATGGATAAAGTGCTGTGTGCTGACTCCAGCGCTGTCATACGAATACTTTTTCTACCTGAATTACTTACAGGTCAAAAGCAAATTTTCAGCAACTCTAGCTGCATTGTAGCCAAACTGAAGCCTTGATAATATAAAATGCATTATGTTTAAGTAATTGACTTTAATCAGACTTCTGCGGGTGTAGAATTATTGACATGTAGAAATGTTTGCAACTTTGGGCCTCAAAACACTTCAAATTTTTCATGCCACATCCTCTTTTAACAGAGTTAAATTTCTTGAAGTTTGAGACAAATCAAAAAGGCATATTTTTGATTTGTCAACTTATTTTGGTAACATATTTTTGTAGGATTTTTACAGATTTAACTCTTTAAAATCTCCCCAAATTTTTATGGCTGTTGAAGTATTCTCTGGCTGTTGAAGTACTCTTTTATTTACAACCTTCAACAATTATTTCGTTTTCTTTCCAGTGCGACTGACCCTACCCCTATTTCTTGTTCTTGATTTTTACCATCTGCAGACACAGGTATCCATTTCTCTTTCATACACAACTAACATTTCTTACTTTTAAATAATCATTCATCATTTCTCAGAGCATTCTCTAGCATTTGCTAGACTGGATGCATAGAGGTGTACATGCACATATACAGATACACAAAAATATTAAAAATAAAACTGTGCATATTTAAAATCGAAGTATTTCAGTGATTAATCAATACAGTTGTGTACAAAAAATCACATCCATATGTACATGCATATGTGTATGTCCATATACATATATATATATGGACACTTTGATATTAATTCATTGCAAAAGACATTGCTACAGATTGCTGTAGGAAACAACGTGTTGTGGGCAAGATATGTTACCATCATTTGAAAATCTACATACATATTGTGCATCAAATGGATGCATTATTGAAATGGTCATGGTCCACATACAGGTACATATGTATTTGTATGCACATGAGCAGAGATTGCTGTGCTAAATGGGGATTTGCAATAACCTAGGTCTCTAATTGATAGAGTTTTACATATAAAATTACATAGTCACCCATTGTAAACTGTTATATTTCTGCTGTGTATGCAGCCATTACATTTATTAGACACATCTTTACAATATGTTACAATGACTTGTTGTTAAGGAGATGCATGGATTCATATTAAATCACACAGATGTGTGACATGATAGATTGTTAAAACAAACTGGCATCTCCATAGACACTTGCATTTGCAGTCAAAAGGGCTTCCCCTCTTTCAGAGCCTGTGCCAATCCCACTGCAGTGGAGAAGGCCGACTTCTGTGTGTTTTGGCTCTAACCTGTGGTAGGACTGCACTCCTCTCCCTTGTTTGCACACTACTTGATCTTCTTGACTGGCTCCCTCAAATGCTACCAAGTAATCAACAGTAACACTATAGCTAAGCTAATACATGAATGCTACAGGTGATAGAACACGCTCCTCAATGTTAAAATGCCTTTTTAAATTGCCCTTCCATTTCTCCATTTTCCTCAATGGATCCCTTGAAAGATCTCCAACTTTACTTTCAGAAGTCTCTCCAGGTTTAACTTTGCTCTGATTTTATAAAATGCCTAGCACAAAATAAGGAGATTCTCAAGCCTAGATCTTCTCCCCTAATATCAGCCGGAGAAGAAGGAGGTTTTCCATGAGTTAAGTTATGTATTTGCACAGGTTTGATTTCAGTGGAAGGTAAAGATGGAGAAGGAAAGTGTTAGAACAGAATTAGCCAGTGTTCCATGGAAGATTATTTTTGTATATTTTGTGAGAAGAATAAAGTGTCAGATGTACAGGTGTTTTGTAGTAGTAGTAGTAGTTGTAGTAGTAATAATGTTGATCAAACAATACACAATAATGACCTCTTCCAAAACATAATGATTTGTTTTTAATGCAGGAAGAACTCATATTTACTGCATGTCACCATTCGTTTTGCTGTGATGAACATCAAACTTCGGACGTTCATGAGCAAAGCTAGCAAAAGAAGCAACAATATTTTGGTTGGGTATTTATTTTATAAAACAGAAACTCCCTGATAATTTTAGCTTTTTCCCCTTAGGATTGCCAGCAACAAAAACCTTTTTCTTGTCTCTGTATATATCAGAGTGTTTAAAATCATAGTCCAGATTTCACATGGCAGGAAAACTACCATCTTTAATATCATTCTTAAATTTTGTGTGCACACATGTACATAAAAATCTGAAGAGCTTGCTTCGAAATAATTTCAATTACTTTTCAAGTAACAGGTGTGATATAAAACATTCAATTATCATAACTTGTCTTGCATTTGTTGATTTATGATTTTTTATCTTTTTTAATTTTTCAATACATTTTTAAAAAGGAGTTGTCTTCCACAATCTATGCCATGAATTAGTATTCATGCACTATATCCAGCACACAGACAAAATAAGAAATAATACCTTTCCATTGTACAAGCAGGATTTTTTTCCCTACTACACAGCCTCTCTAGAATGCCTTAATTGAAGCAGATATAATTAGATTTAAAAAATGGGCATGCATACTTGCCTTTATCAAACTGCCTACATTCCATGCATAGTTATGATTAAAGGCCAATTTCAAAGGAACAAGCTTTCTTTTCTTTTTATTTTTTTCTTTTTTTTTTTCTGGAATTAGCACAAGTTATACCTGGTAGCTCAGATTTTATACTGATTTTTATCTTACACCAACCATATGCCAGAGCAGAATATATATTTTAGTGCCTGTTTTCCTTTACTTTCCTCTGATTCCATTACAATCTTGCTCTCTTGCCACCTTTATATAAAACATATGATGCTGCAGACAGCAGCAGGTCATATGGAACAGGTCAAGAGGAGAAAAGACTCTACAACCAAACGGAATACATAAATCTTTCTCACTCATTCTTCAGCTGAGTATTCTGAGAAGCCATTTCATATATTTATAGCTGACATCCACTTGGCTTTCAGTCAGTTTAAAGATCATGCAATTCCCCATGCTACGGTAAATCTTAATGCAGAGTTCTTCAGTGGGAAGCATAGAAAGTTTTCCTTGATTTTCTTGATTTTTACATATTTTGAATGAAAATGATCACACATATGAAAAGAGAGATATTTTAGGAGAGAGATGTTTGAACATTATGAGAACATTTCCCATGCTTTATTTTTGAATCATGATGGACCCGATTCAAACTCAGAGATACTTCACCCAACAGCTTTTCATCCAGAATTAAACCTCCACTGTAAGAGATGGGAATTTAAAAACTCACATTTAAATTGATGGAAAATAAAGAAATTACATGAAGGGGTTTTACAACAGCTGTTTCATAATATATTTTTATAGTGAGAAAAACAAAAGCTCACAGACGATTAGATAGATAATTAATAGATAGGTTAATTAATATATATTTGGGTATATCAGTAGCTCAATAACTTCAAACTCCAAAGTCTTTACCAGTTTTTAAGTACAGTCTTTTGATGGAAATAAAAGAGGCAAGCTGAAGACTGTATGTCTGATAGTCAGCTGGCATGACTATCAATGAAAGGAAAGAACAGTTTTCTTGCAACTTTGAAAGGTTTCATATTCTTTCAATGACCATAGCACAGGAAACAACTAAAAGGGACCCCCAGCTACACAGAGGTCACGCTCTTATATTAGGAGAGCCAGTTATACCTATATTTTGACATAAATCAGTCTAACCTTCAAAAGCAACACACTGTCACTCATGAGGAGAAGTGGTATCACCAGATGGTACAACAACCTCAAGCTGGCAAGTGTCAGTTACTGGTACTCACGCTTGTGTGTGAGAAGCGGCATCACGCACAGTATGTAACCGCAGCCCACTGTGCCAGCTTCTGCCAGGAGAGCTATTTGCTCCTTTCCCAGCACATGCTGGGTCTTTCCTACGTGACAGGTCACTATGGCTCCTCGTAGAGAAATGCCCAAACCATAGCAGAAACCTCGTGTTTGAAGCAAGTTCATATGTTTTGTCAGGTAAAAAAAAAAAATCCAAGTTCAGCCCCACCCTCATCCCTTAGCAATTTACACTTCTCCTTGGCTTCTGTAACCAAAGACCAAATGCAATTGCTCGTGTAAAAGCAACACTGTGCAGATGCAGGAGCAGGCAACTGCGCAGAGAGGAGCAATAAAGGGTCTGTGATAAACACAGGGCACGGCCACAAGCCAGGCTGGGCACAAGCCCCTCCCGTACCCGCTCTGCAGGAAATGCACGTGCACACAAAGTGCTCAGACCATGCTCCCCCCATCCTCCAGCCACCTTGTCAGCAGCGACAGACTGTGACTGCTGGGACTATTGCTCCCTGCCACTTTGCCAGCTGCTCATTTTAGACCTGATACACCAAGGTTTGTAGCCATGACTTCCAGTACTCACACTCTGCATTACAGAGGTTTCTCAGGCTCCAAAAGTCTCCTCTTCCACTGTACACTGATCCTTCTGGTGTATTCGAAAGGTTTTCCAGTTCTTCACTGACATAAGAATTGAAGGACAACTAAATCCTGCTAAGCAAATATGAAACTCTACTTGGTTTTGTGGAGAAGAGCTAATAGTACGCTACAGCCCACAAATTTTGTTGTTACATTGCTTTGTTGTGTTTGTGTGATCCTGCCCAGCATCCTAAGGCCATAATACTTTAACAAGGCTTGAGACAGCTGCAGCCACCTTCCTTTCTTAATTGTTGTGCTGGGGTTATCTCAAAATATTTTTCAGCTGTAAGTTGTGTCATAGCATGGAAACATTTGAAAACTGCAGATTTAATGAAACCACACACCACTAGCCAAAAACATAAGAACCTAATTTGGGAATGATGTAAAGCTGTGTGGTGGGATGTCGAAAATGCTACACCAAGACTTTTGAAAAAGGCAAGTTTTACAGTTACTTATTTTATCTCTTTTCAAACAATAATCAAAAGCACTATAGAAAAATCTCCAATCTTTCATTTTATGGTCAATGTCAATCAAATTAATCACTTGAATGGTGCATTCAGTAACATTCTAGTTTTTCTTAGAGAAAACTGTAGAATCACAGCACCAAAATTTCGTAAAGAAAATGGGGGTTAAGAGGTAATTTTCACAGAAAATCTTTGACATTAAAGTGCCTAACTCACCTGCTGCTATAGATCTAGAACTGCACATCGAAAGGAAGAGGAGAAACAGCAGAATTTCATCTCCCTGCCTGGGTGTCCTCCTGGCTGGTTGTCAGAAAGCGTCACCGAGAAAAGCTCCTTGGGAGCTTCCGCTGGTACAGACCCGCTGCTCTACAAAACAGGCCAGCCTGTGAGACCGCCGCCACGCTGGCTGCTCATTTCCTGTGTGCTCTGGGAGTGCTGCAGATCACCCCCCTACCTCTCTGAGGATTTATATGGCTTGCCCCTCACTGTACAAGAGATTACTTCCCTAACATCACTGGCACTAGCAGTTGTTACCAGCAATGTGACTTTAGCACCAGTCTCTACATTTTGAGGCCTGATGCTCTTCTGCTATGAGATTATTTCACACTGCTTTGGCACAGTAAAACTACCTTAAATGGGATTAAATTACAGTAATTTATAGCCATGTTGCCCTGCTGATGGCAGGGTGAAAATCAAACCCCGTTTTTAATGGGTTTAACCCATTTAACTCATTTCATTCTTTGCTCTGGAATTTAGAAGGTACAGATTACTCCGATTCTCTATAACTACAAATCTACAGATTTTCCTGGTTTGCAGCACCTAATCTGGGGAATGTAAAATTTGGTATTATGCCTCACTAAGACCTACTCTCTAAACTTAGCAGGAAGCAAGTGCACATGTGGCTTTTTGACACTGCAGTTACTGCCCAAATCTCAAACGTGGTATTCACATGAAGTCTGTACCCACTTTCTCTGGTAGATTTGACTCCATTTGTATGATAGATCTTCAGACTGGTCTCAGAAAAACTACATCAATTCCCATTCTAAAGTCAAGTAAGTATACACATATGGCCCTTCCTACTGGAAAACCACGAACACACCACACACTGACATAAATGGTGGGGGTTAAAAATGTGGAATAAGAAGCAGCACAATCCCACCTTATTCCAACAGCAACAGACACCAAAATTTGCTGACAGATGTGCCTGTTAACAACTAACTTATCTCATTTACCCTACCTTTTTCTTCTGCAAGTATTTTATTCAGGATAAATCCCACGTTAAAGCTGGCTTCTGCCAGATGCCACAGTTCAACTCCTGCCCCATCCAAAGGTGGAAACACAGCTGAAATGAGAAGTTAGAAAATCTTAAATCCACATTCAGATTTTTTGTGGGGACTTTTGTCAGAGAGATGGTTCCAGCCTCAATGTGCTTTATCTTCATTCACCTTTCAGATTAACAGCATCTCATTGGCAATGTGACAAGACACTAGAGCATCAGAAGATGCAGAGTGTGTGAGGAGAATCTGAAAATGGGTGTGCACAGATGTGCACACATACACACATACTGCTCTGTAAGGGGACTCCACACCTTAAGCATGCCACAGTTGGATCAGAAAGCAGAGAAGAAGCCATGGGAGTCGCCTGAACACAGTTACAGACACGGCCATTTAGATGGAAATCTTCCATCTCAGAAGGTGGCAGAGGCATTTGTTAGACCCAGCAGGGTCAGGCAGCTGCTGGAGCCAGAGCCAGCCACACATATGCTGTAAAATTAAAAATACTTTGAATCTCACTCCAGTCCTAAGAAGGTATTTCTTAAATTCTCACAATAAAATCTTCACCTAAATTTGTTTGGGAATATTTAAGATGAAGCAGAACAGTTTCCTCACAAGCATGATGTACTTCACAAACAGGGAAGAAGACCGTCATTTGAAATGTTGCAGATTTATACATGCCTATCACTCCTGCATTCATAGTTCATGCAACAGAAAAGAGCATCAGAATCAGATCCACCATCTCGAGAGTAACTCCCATTTTTTTCTTTTTTTTATATCAGTTGACATGGAGGAAACTTTTCACACCCCCTTTTCTACTTTATATACGGACTTTTTACGCTGAGGTGGAAAAAAAACCTCTGGAACAAATAAAAATACAGAAAATGCAAGGTGTAGGCCAGTGTGTAATTGTATATCTCAACACCAAGCATTTAACAGATGGTATTTAGCAGAAAAGTAAAACTGATTATGTGAACCAATTTCACAAACTTATTAATAAAAGTAATTAACAAAAGTAAACCAAAATATATTGAATTTGATTCAGAATATCAATTCATATTAAGACTCCTAGGGAAAAAAATTGCAATGAACTCACCAGAGGCAGGAAGCTGAAAGAGGCTGTTGAAAATGAACGTTAAAGAAGTCAACTATCCTAGATGAGACAAAGGAAGAAAAATAAGAAGAGTGGTGTTCTGTGTTCCTGGCTTTTTCAGATATACTTCTTTTTTAGCAAATTAGAACAATCCTATAATTGAGAAGACAAAAAATCAAAAAGCTCTAAAGGCAACCAGAGACGCCTGTGCATACAGGCCAAAGTAGTCCTGGCAGCTGGGTCTAGCTCATCTGGAGGCAGCAGTCACAGCAGAGCCAGATGCAGAGTGATGAGAAGAAGTGGAGGTTTAGCGTAAGTCAGCTTTCTGGGGAGAGCTTCGCAGCTCTGCCTCTGTGGGTTTGTTGTGGGTTGCTATATCTTTCTGTCTTTGGTGACTATGGGAGCAGATGTAAAAACCTTGTAGGTGGGGGAGGGAGGCAAACCCTCCAGGCTGCAGAAAGCTTTCTCTTTGTACTCTGCTGCTCCTGCAGCTGCCTCCTCCCTGCTACAGGGGCTAATGTCACAGAACAGCCCAGCAGCTCAATATGTGCGAGGAGAAAAGGAGCAGATTGACAACTGCCCACCATGGCTATGTGCTATTTACACTCCATTAGCAGAACGACATTTGGGATTTTTCTGCAACCTGGAATATGGCCCTGCCTGGAATATGGCCCTGCCTTTACAGAGGAGAGTGTGCATGTTTAACTGACTTTGTGCAAAAACCCAAGGCAGGCACTTTGGGCTGATTCAACATTGGTGTGCATGGTTTTGTTGTAATTCAGTCAGGATCCCTCTGAAGTTCTGGTCAGAATTGATCAGTAGTATCACTTTATCAACATATCAGTAGTATATTTTATCAGCCTCCTCAGCAAAAGGCAGCTGAGCAGGTGGAGGCACCACCTGGGACTTTGAGACTCCCACCTTTCCCAGCACAGACAAATTGAGCTGTCCAGATCTGCATCACTTCCAGCTAGACAAATTGAGCTGTCCAGATCTGCATCACTTCCAGCTACCACCACAACTACCACAACACTGAAAGCAAAACTGCGATGGTAGTTTCAGGTTTTCAAGTGTCTATGGTTTATACTTTAGGATCCATCAGCACAAGAAGTTCTCCACTTTGTATGATCAGGCAATCAGACTGCAGGGAGAGCACTCCTGTCCTGTTCTGCTGAAGCAGCCCAAGTGCACTGGCACAGCAGGAGAGCTGTCCCTGAGCTGAAGGCGAAGGGCCCGGATGACCAGGGCAGTGGAACGTCTGGTCCTCAGGCAGAGGCATGAGCACTGGCTTCCCAAGCAGCCTTGAAACCCAGAGGCACAGAAGTGGAAAGCAAGTCCTTTTCAGCAAGAATTTTGGGCTTAGTGAAATTATCTCTAACCATCACTAACCATGAAACAGTAGCAACAGACTGCCTGATCCAGATCCAACGCCATGCATTTTACGTTCATTGCAGGATGGAAACTTTCTGAGGACAGCTAATGAATTGGTCCACATTAACATTATGACAGTACAATGCATTCCAAGATGAAGTCATACTGCTTCCAAGAAAGATTAAAAAACAACAGAATATTTTAAAAGATAAAGCAAAAAGGAAACAAAAAGACAATTTACATGTAGATGAAAGGCAGTTTGTGCCAAAAAAAAAAATATATATTATAGCCTATGTAAACATGCTGTAAATCTGCTGATGCAAAGCTTGTAGAGCAGTGCTGCACAGTTAGGCTGGAGAACCAATTTGTTTCTTTTCCCTACAAAATGAAATTAATTCAGTCGATTATCAACAGTGATGAAGTTAAGGAAGGCTCACAGAAGGCATTTTGGGAATCCGATCTTCTTAAAATCTTCAATCTTCCTTTTAGTTTGAGACAAGATTTTGAAGAAGGGGCTTCAGCGCTTCACCAGTTTATGTGAGAACTTGTGTTTCCTCATTTTCACATTAAACATCTATTCATCTGTTTATAACTAGGTTTGGGTTTCTCAATACCAGCCTAAGCAATCAGGCAGTAAGTTTCCATTGCAATTGTGATAAAGCAAATTAGACACCCAAATATTCTGAAATGTTTCCATCAGAAATATTCAGAACTGTCAGAAGTAGAGAAATAAATACTATTTGCAAATTATACTGATATAAATGTCTTTGGTGATCATCACCAATTTTAGGTCTGCTACAGAGAGCAGATATGTAAAAATGCAACTACTCTTCTCTGTTTTGTGCTGAGATTAATCCAGATGTGAAGCCATCTGGCTAAGTAGTTTGCATTTTGGAAAGAGTGCATCCATCTGTAAAATACTTCATAAACAACTTTTGAACTGAGTGAACTCAGCAAAGAAACAAAACTGTAGAGTAAGAGACACATTCTAACATGTCTTGATTTCCACCCATTTCCCTCCACTACATTTCCTGAATTATCTTGACCCAATAACTTCCCCAAAATAGTTGAATTTTATTTATTTGAGATCTTCCTCAGTAATACACATGCTTCATGCATTTGATCCATTATTTCACTTCTAAGAGACCTGGAGCTCCAGCAAAAGACCCTCAGCTCCATGCACATGTAGGTAATTCCAAAGTTAGATGTAAAATTGACACCTGACCTGTTCCTCTTGATCCTTGGTTGTTTGTTGGATTGGCTTTTGGTAGTTTTTTTGTCTTTCTTACCGCAGTTTTTCGGCTCCTTTCCACCTCTTCATGCTGTGCAATGAAGGGGAACATCTGGCTGTGAGAGAATAGTGAGTACATTAAAAAATACATTGCTTCTCCTTTTTTCAAAAACTCATTATGAGTCATTATCTGTGACTTTCAGAAACAAACACCTTGTTGCAGAAAATATTTATGGGGGTGGAGCAAAGGCTTGCAATTTATTTTTGCATTAAGAAGTAGGCTGACAGCAAAAATAAAGCCTTAAACCACAAGTAATGAAGGAATTATAAAAAATTATGTAAAATAACATTACCCAGGGTCTTGACATGGGTCAGTCTACAGGAAAAGTCATGCTTCTTCTTAATCCACTGCTTTTTATCCCTCTTGGAGAAAAAAGAAAGCTGCTGGTATTAGGAAGGGGGTTGAGATTAAGGAAGGATGCTGTTCCTGTCCCTCCTGCCTGATTTCCTTTTAGTTCTCAGATTCACTCAGCTCAGATTTTGGTCTGCGTTGGATAGTGTGGTATGGGCAATGCTCAGCAAGTAAATCATGACACTCTAACCCTACAAGCCTTTCTGCTGTCCCAGATGATCATTAAATTACACAAAATAAAGCTAATTGTTGCTTATGTCTAGCCACTGCAACAGACCTATAAACAACAGACATATAAATAAAACACAAGAAGAAATACACTTATTTTGTGAAAAAAGAGCCTAATTCTATTTTGGTATCATTTTCAAAGGGAGGCAGGAAAAATGCATGTGGTCAGGATGCCAGCTGTGTGTTGGGAAAACTGGGATGTGCCTATTTGCTTTCCCCTGAGTTCCTGGGCAGTATAGGGGAAATCAGGTAGGTCGCCCAGACACATTTCAGCCTGGGGGTGAAGTAATTCCCTTCCCAGGAACAGATACCTCCACAAAAGGGAGGCTTCCTCACGTCATGGCCGAGAGCATTGCTGAGGGAGTCTCTGAAGCAGACCAGGCACGGTAACTTCTGCATTACACATTGCGAGAGCACTCAATCTGAAAGAGGAAATGAAAACGCAGTCTCACAAGCACTTCCTATACGGATTTTGGTAAAACTCTCACACATTATTTACTACACCTTTGTGAGCTTAGGTTTTGGCTCCTCGGGAACCTGACATTGTGGGTTAGATACCCCTCAGGTTTGGTAGTAAAGGGGCACAAACTGAAGCCTGATAAAGCAGAACCCAAAATCTAGCATAAGGCAGTCTCCTGACACATTGTGTGGGCAGAAGTAGAGGCCTCCAGAAGGTGAGTCAAAGCCCTCCAGAGAAGCCTAAATGAAGGAACATGCTTGAAATGCCACCCCCTCCCTGTGGACTCTCTTGCATCCTTCCTGAGTTACAAAGTTCAAATTACGACTCAACTCAGCTCCTGAGCCCCTTCCCATGCCATTGCCTCTTCCTCTTCAGTGACAGGCTTGCCCTACGCTTCAGGTGGCCACAGAGCAGCCTTCCAGCTACTCCTGCTCTGCAGGATTTGGCCCTGAGCTTCCCAGTTTCTGGGTGCAGTACTGAGATGGGTACAAGGCGCAAAGCAACTCAGACCTGGGCATGCCTGAGCAGCGCAGACCTCTCAGGACCAAAACAAAAAACACTGAGTTGTGCAAGCAATGATCAAACTTGGGTTTGGTGCCAAGATTTGGGTGTGGTCATCTCCATTCATCCAGCTTCTTTTCAAGACTGCTGCAGCTTGAAAACCCATACACTTCTGAGGGAAGGCAGGCAAAGATTTCCCCACTTTCTGAGACCACAGCTTTCTGCTATCTCAACTACAGAACTAGTCTTTATTACTTTCATGTGTAGAGGTTACTAATTAGTTATTTCTCTGGGAATAGTTCTCTTGAGATCAGGTTGTCAGCAATATGGGCTATGTGACAAAACTAACATTTACATACTGAATGTTTTCTTGGAATTTGATACACAGAATCTCGTGTCCTAACTTCCTAGCACAATTCCTCCTGTGACGTCAGCGTGGAACTGGTGGACAATATACGGGAGGTGATTTCCTCCAGAGTGACATGAAAACCTACATCCCCTTTCTTGAAAGTGAAGCGTGCTAAGGAACTGCACTGAGGGTTACTTAATCCCCCGTCTCTCATTCTGAGAAAGCCTGGCATAAAAGCAGTCACATAATATAACCATAGAATGTTTAAGGGTTGGAATGGACCTTAAAAATCATCCAGTCCCAGCCTCCCAGGCCACGGGCAGGGTCACCTCCCATTAGACCAGCATGCCCCAGGCCTTACCCAACCTGGTTTGAACAATGCCACTTTTGGGGTGTCCAACACCCTCCCTGGCAACCTGTTCCAGTGTCTAATAACTAATTCAATCTTCTTCCCCCAAATCAGGTATTATTTCCAAAATACCCATCTGCCCTATTGAAGAAACAATGTGTTTAACTGGTTGTGGTTTTTTTTGTGGGCACTCTGGGAGGTCATTTGCCACCTCATGGGGCAGACGTGGGGCTAAGAGCAGACCTCTCCGACTGTCCTCCCTGCCTGATTTCCTTTTTGTTCTCAGATTTGCTCAGCTCTGATTTCGGCCTGCTTCAGAGGGTATGGTGTGTGCAATGCTCTGGAAGTAAATCTTGATACCGACTACATTTAACCCTACAAGCCTTTCTCTTGTTCTATATGATCATTTAAAAAAAACTAATTGCTGCTTGTCTAGCACCGCAGATATAAACAACACACAAAATGTGTGCTTGTTTTGTTTTAAAAGAGCCTGATTTCAATTTTTTTTTCTTAAATTTTCAAAGGGAGAATGTGCAGAATGTGCAAACCCATATTTGTTTCTCTAAACTCTCTGACTTTTGCCATTTTCTCTCTCCCGGAGGGGACATTCACACTTCCTTCCGCCAGCCGGATCTAATGAAAAACTAACGCCAGTGGCTTTGCTGTAAGCGTGGAGGAGGCCCCAGCTGTTTTCTCTGTGAATCCACCCCTCACCTGGGGCTGCCCCGGCTGCGGGGCGAGCCCGCGGCCCGGCCCAGGGCTCAGAGCCGCCGAGGCGCTCCCAGCGCGGCTGCCCGGCCCAGCAGAGGCCGGCGCCGGGAGCCAGCGCCGAGAGAAAGGCTGGCTCCTCCTTTGGCTGTGCCCGGGACACGTCGGGCTGCGCTGTGTCACAGCAGGGAGGTGGCGGAGGGAGTCTCTTCCCTCAGCAGCCCCGCTGCAGCCGCCCCGGGGCTCCCCCTTCCCTGCTCCCGCAGCCCCGCGAGCGGCGGTTCCCGGCTCACGGCCCGGCACTCACGGCCCGGCACTCACGGCCCGGCACTCACGGCCCGGCACTCACGGCCCGGCACTCACGGCCCGGCACTCACGGCCCGGCACTCACGGCCCGGCACTCACGGCCCGGCACTCACGGCCCGGCACTCACGGCCCGGCACTCACGGCCCGGCACTCACGGCCCGGCACTCACGGCCCGGCACTCACGGCCCGGCACTCACGGGGGGAGCAGACACCCCGCTCCCTGCTCCCCAGGGCCTGCTCCAGCCCCACACCCGCGGCCCTGCCATGCATGCCCCGTTGGTGCTGCTGACTACATTCGTCCTGTGAGGACAGAAAACAAACCAGACCTCCTGCCCCAGCTATGGGAGAGGCCACTGGGGGTCCCCTTGGGAAACTCAGCAATTTGAAGGCAGCAGCTGGTTTTGTTTTGAATGTGCTTTTCCTTGCTCCTGATTCAAAGGAGACAGGGATAGTTACACTGCTCAGTGTCAGGTTCTCTGCCCCATCAGCTAGTTTCTCCTTTGTTGTCCATAAACACAGAGATGTTACCTCAAAAGAAGACTCAGAACAGAAGCCTGACATAGGTGCTCTGACCTGCTCCAAAGGGAAGCCCCTCTGCCAGCCAGAGTGCATCATCCCTCCAAGGATGTTCTGCTCTCTACAGCATATCAAAGTAGCTACTTTACATGTTTATCTTGATAAATGCCCAAGCTTGTCTATATGGCACTGCAAGACAGTAAAAGGAGATAATCTGGAAAGGCAAGGAGGGCACACAGGTGAAGAAGCCTACTTTTACTTTGATTTCGAGACAGGAATCCAAGACAATGCCTTGTGAGTTAGCTGACACGGAGCAAACACTATTATGGAGAGCTCCCACACACCAGCTTCACTGGGCTGCCATTTCTCCATTTACAGACCAAACTGATTAAATCTGTGGCTCTGGCAGAGGATTTCCACTGCTTGTTCTCCTGGCCAGTGTGTATGCCTAGCCACAGATGTCTGTGAAGGAGAGTGCTGTTTCTCAAGATAATACAAAAATAACACTGATCCATGCAGTTGCCTACCAATTAGTGACAACTAATGAGAAACCACTGCTAGCCCAGCCAGGCCCCAAGATGCAAAGTCTAGCAACATCAAGGGGGACCTTCCCTATCATGCTATTCAAGAAGACTGTGCCATCAGTAATATCCACATGGCACAGAACTTCACCAAACTGCACAATGCCTTTATGTCAGTTTCCAAACAGACTGATCTGTCCGACCATCCAACCTGCAAAAACTAACCCAGGGTAGCTGATAGAGAAACCTTGACCCTACCATCTTCAAACCTGTGTGCAAAAATGAACTTGTCTTGCCCACCTCTAGCCCAGAGCAGCAAATATATTTTGAAAACCAACTCTACCCCACCCATCTGTAAAGAAGAAAAAAAATTAACCAAAATAATACTTCAAATACAGTATCTCCCTCTGAGGAAGAAATGAACAGCACGTGATGTGTAATAACATCCTTTAGCACCTGTCATACAGAGAAACAATTCTGCTCTGGTAGGGGCACAGTAAGAACTGCTGCCACCATCACTCTATGCCATTGGCAAGGGCACCACCTATTGTCAGGCTACCTGACACGTTCCACCAGCAGACACATTTAATTATTCTTTTATAATTTCAGCTGACAAACTGTTTGTCTCAAGCAATATTTTTATTTTACCACAGTACAGTTTTCAGTCTGAAGTTCAAATAATTTTCTTAAGTAAGGACAGACTACAATACCCTATTACTCTCATTAAATAGGGAGACAGACTCTCAGAAGGGTTGCTTTGGAAGAACAAACTCCCATCTGGAAGCAGAGAGGTGCTCAAGACTATCCCAGCACTCAGGAAGAAAAGGGCATCAACTGAAACAGACACTGGTGAGTCAGGATGGAATGCAAGGGTAGGAGTTAATCTGCCTCAAGACAGAAGGCAAGTTCATCAGCAGTACCTCCACCTTAAAACATCAATGTGAGAGACTAATGACTGAAAGACTGTGACTAAGGTCCAAGCTAGACCTTCAGCCACACTGACAGAGCAGGGAGTCCTGTAAATAAGGAGCACACAACCAACGAGACATTTACCAATGCTGTGGTCTAATAACTGTGGCTCAGGATCAGCCACGTCACATTTAAACCAGCATCTGCCGAGCTTCCACGCCTTCCCAAAACCTGTTTTCCCTGCTCTCCTGAACAGCTTATGAGTTAGGGCTTTGCTGTGGAAATGCACAAGCCTGACTTGTTTCCGCAGTCAACCCAAGCTGCAAGGCAATGAAGCCATAGGAATGATTCTGCAGGAATCATCTTGGGTCAGAGCAAGTTGTCCTCAGACTGAGCTAATAAAATAGGTTAGACTCCAGTCAGCACTTTGGTGTTATTCCACACTTCTAGGACAATACACACGAAAATATCTGCACCTGACCAGAACAGGGCAGGAAAAAGCCAGGCTTACTAGCTCTGTATCCACCACAGCACAGCGTTGGGCTCCCTCAGGATCCAGCCTCTCACTGCCCCTGACCTACGGGCTCCTTGCTAAATGAGGTCTCTGCAGAACACTTCCCTCCCCCAAACCCCCATTGTTGCAGTGGTCAGACCGCCCCTCCCCTTGCTGTACACTGCTGCTCTAGCTCTCCCATGAGTAAGCCAGCCTGGAGTGGCATATCTTCAGCTACTTCAGGTCAAAAAAAACCCTGAAACCATGACCCTCGTTTTCAGTAATTTGAGCATTCAGCTCGCATGCACAGCACTGAAATTCAGGCCACAAATCTGTTCCTTTTTTTGCCTGCAGATGGTTGCTTCATCTCCCTACAGATGGTATCCTGAAGCCAAGCAAGTGGCTTTCATGCAGAACTCCAGGACTACTAGTTGAAAAAATTTGATACAAGCTGCAACATAGTTTTCCAAGGAAAGACAGAAGGCTATACTTGTGACAAAAATCCTTTATTAAACTAGATTCTGTAAATTCCATTTAATATTAGAAATTTTAAATGCAAATTACAAAACTATTTCAGTAAAAAACAAAATTATAGTTAACAGCAAAAGTACAACTTTATACAAATAAAAAAAATCATTTTTTGTTTTAATTTAAAAATAGAAATTTGTATCTTCCAATGTACTGGTCCTAAGAGCTTTTACAATTGGTAGCTGCAATACTAAGTGTTTTCACATGCATATTCACATCTGTTCATTTTATCCTCTGCAAAGTTTATTTAGCTGAAATAGCATGAACAGTTGGGCTTTGGTTGGGTTTTGTGGGGGGATGTACCACATGATATTAAAAGCAAAAGCCAAAGTCATTAAGTATTGTCAAGGTATCCTGAAATATTTTTTCCCTACTACTTTCACAATCAACTGAAATGGTTTTCAACAGTCGTCTTACTTCAGACAACGTTCTTCATTGCACCTCTGGCCTTTTTTTTTTTTTACTCTAAGATCACTCATCAGTGTTAGCACAAGTATTAATTTTGTATATTAAAAACCAGTAATTTTCCTAAATTAAAACTTGGGATAACTATTACAATGTTTTGTAAAAGAAGACACAAAAAGTCACATATTAAAGGCTACCATTCATCACCATCACATGCTGTTGAAGAATAGAATAGAAAATGCTACACAAACAGTTGTACATTATTTCAGAGTGCTGGTGGCAATACTGCTATTTTAATTTTAAGAGGATACAGAATTTACACGATACCTCAGGTTTCTCATGGATTCTCACTGCAAGAGACATCAGAATGGCTGGAACTTCTAAAATATAACCTACTTTGAAATACCATTTTGAAATAATTATATTTCAAAGAATTAATCCCAGATTACATTATAAAATCATTCAGAGAAATACAAGAACTCCAGTGTTGTTTTTCTGGAATATTGGCAAGTAGCTGAAGGCATGGTGATCCTTACTGATAAAACTACTTATTTTTACTCCGTGCACTGATCTTCAGACCTATTCTGTATCCAGCTCAGCACAGCTTTTAAGCAAGTGCTTGAGATCCTTCAGAGAATCATTACATCTTCTCTGAGTCAGAACTGCAATGCCTCATTTTGAGCTGCTGAAGCTGATAGAGGCAAGATTGGTTCTGCCAGTGTTATGATTTGAAGCCATCATCTCCATCAAAGTTCAGCTGGTAGTCAAACAACACATGCTAGGTGAATGAGCAATCCACCCCAGGCAGGGCATTCAGAGTATGTTCGTGAACCTCAACCTGCACCCCAATGAAAGCCAGTGAAGAGAGCAAGAGAGAAAAATATCCCAAAGTGCTCTTGAGCTGTGTATTTCTCTGCTGACTTTGACAGACTGAAGAAAAATTCTCCTAGCACTGGGTAGAGCTGATTTTACCCTGAACATTTTTAATGTATTTATCCAAATAGGACTAAAGAATGAAAAAAATAGTATGAAAGGACACTGAAGCTCACCAGGAACAGTTCCTTTCTGAAGTCTTAGCCCACTCCTAGAGACTGTTTATGCGCTTTTAATTCTTTAATCTCTTTTGTCCCTTTAAGCTTGCACTTTTAGTGTGCAGTGGTAATTCAGAAAAAGGCTCAGGAAGTGGCAACTTCAAAAATATTGCTGAGCATGTTGGTCAGAGCATGTTCTGGGGAAGTGAGACTCAAGTGCAATCATTATCATCCACATGCTAAGCCAGAAGAAGGCAAAAAGCTGTGTTTCTCATCTCCAGGGTAAAGTTGTCAACTAGATTATGATGAACAGATGGGCAAGACAACAACTTTTTCTGCCTGTCTTTTGAACTAAAATCTAAGCTGTCTTTGTCCATGTCAGGAATGGTGTGAATATGCTGAGTGAATCAGGCTGCCTCCCAAAACAACCATAAGTGTTGGCACTTCCTTGTTTACAGGCACATCACTGTAGGGCTTGGGCACCCAAGCACCTCAACACACAACAGCCACCCTGGCCAACTAACAGGGACTATACTGCAAAGAGCTGTCCCAGAGAGCTGCAATTCCATTTGCTGTAAACAGCAGCACTAAGGAAAACCTGTTCAGGAACAGAAGGAAGTCCCTTGGTCCAAAACAAAGATTTTGGCTCCGCTGAGATAATTCTAGCATTTACAACCCTGTACAGCTGATAGTCTGAACTGTTGTCTTGAGGCCAAGTGCCTAAACAGCATCTCAGTCCATTTTTGGTACTGTCACAGAGGATGGAGTGTGGACTTCACACAGGAAATCATGCAGTGGCAGAAAAATCTCTGTTAGCGCTGTATGGGGATCACAGATCTTTTGTATTTCACTCACTGATTCCCAGAGCAGGGCAGAGAAAAGCAAACAGAGAAAGGACACAATTCAGATGAACTAAGTACCCACAAAAAATAAAACTTATTATGTATGTCTATTATTATAGAAAGAATCCCTTTGATTAAGTATTACTAAAGCTATTCTTCCACTTGAAATACCAGGAAAAGATTACTGTATCTGTTGAAGCATGACAAACTCATTTTTAAGTCTACCATGCATCATAGTCACTCTGTATGTATTAGAGTAAATACAGATATATTCAGGAAACATCATGTCTTTCAGCCTGTCAGCAACTTATACAGACACGTTTTCAAGTGAAACCTATTTCTGTGGACAGCTTTTCTCACACAAGTTCTTTGTTTATTAGTACTCATGTATGCAAACTGCAGAACTTGCACACACAGATGGATTCATACGCAAAATTTATGTGCATGTAGTTCCTCGACAAAATTTACTGCGAAGTGGTTAAAAATTTAAAAATTCCTCACATTAATCCTTAATCTATTAATATTATTCCTAATACACAACTCACACCTGTTCTGAAAAACCTGTACAACAAAAATTCATATGCCTTTCAGGAGGCAAAGATATAAATAAAAATAGTGATGTATTCTAGAAGATATTCCTGTTAAAAAAGTTGTTCTGATTGTTTACTGGAAACACTTGCATAAGTAGATATGTTTATATTTCATTTTTGAAGGGTTTTATTTTGTAAAAAACTAAAACAACTCTTTTTATGTTGTTTTGGTTTTTTACACAGATATTTCTAGATGCTGATGCAACACCACCAGAATCAGAGTAACTTTGGTACTCCCAGATTTTCCAGTTAGGCAATTACTTCTAGCATTCACTTTGATGTTAAAAATACATTTAAAATGTCTCATAATCATATTTTCTACAAGGAAATCACCAAACAATACACAGAGAATGAAGACATCATTATTAGACACTTGTAAAGTAAAATAATACTGCATTTGCTGAATTTAAAAAGCCACAAAGAAAGAAATAATTTTAATCCAGTAGGTGGATCTCCAAGAGATTGAATAACAGCATTGTGGTTTTCCTTTAAGAGATCACACTGCCAAATTACCAAACACACAGCTGGCATTAATGCACAGGCCTTATATGCAACCTCCTTCAGTATTTGGAGAAGTTTAGAATGAAGCAAGGATAATAGAACTGGTCAAATCATAACGTAACCACTAAAAAGACACCAGATTTTTAAAAAAACCTGGAAATACTCAGCACTCAGATGTAACTGGATTTGAAATACCAGCAGTTGCTCAGCTTCAGCCTCTCCTTTGCTCTTCTGAAGGGTTTAGCACAAAGTTCTGAATTACAAAATAACTTTGTACAAGATAATATGTTTTAGAAGTACAGAAGCCACAGCAATCAAGACGTGCAAGGGTCAAGAGGCAGATTAGGTATGCAAAGAAGACAGTTATCTTAAAAATTGTACTTTAACTTCTGTTAAAAACATCATATATTTCTCAGCAAAATTCTTAATTTGCATTTCTGAGACTTCAAATCCTTTTAAGTATCCTCTTTTTGCAGGTTCAAAAAAAGTTGTATTCCACACAAAAATTTATTGGAAACGTATTGACAAATCCACTTGCTGTAAATTGAGACCAGTTCTAATAAAATATCATCCTTTAAAACAGGTTAAGAAATACCAGTGCAGTTGTTCAAAACATGGGGTTTTTTTCTGTTACCCCACGGGCATCTGACACCTCAGTTTCTACATTCCTCTTTCCGTAACTCCTCAATTCAGCATGACTTTCAGGCAGCCTGGTTTTATTTCTGTGAACCTATGAAACAAGAAAAAAAAAAGCTTCAACATGTAAACTATATGCAATGCCATCACCTTCAATTCTCATCAAACATATGGAAAGTGCTAAGGTCCTCAGTAAAGTATATGTGCATGTGAGAGTCAGGAAATCAGCATTATGTCCTCAGATGTGACACTAAAGGAGGATTTTTCAGTGTGTGGAGATATGAAGACCTGGAAAAAGTAGAAACTAAGATGAAGACTTCAGCAAAGAAAAAGCTGCCCAATATTCCTGGTTATATTCATTCTGTTCCTCTATTCCTATTCCTTTCATTCCCTCTTCTTTCAAAATGGATTTTCATCCTTCTATTTTGTAGAAGCCAAGAAGAAAATGGGAAGTCATTGCTGGCTTTGAGTCTCACCTTCCTACACTGCTCTATATAAAAAGCAGCAAACACTGGTGCCAGCCCAGACTTACTAAATTGCTATCTCTCATAAACTGAACACAAATGCAACTACTGGGAACAAATAAAAAGCAGGATGAACAACTTTTCACAGTAAAGCTAGCAATCTTGAATAGAAATAAGGAATTAAATTATCTCAGAGGAAAGGATCTAACATTTAATAGGTGCTACACAACTGCATTGGATTTGTGAAACAACTTGAGTTAATTTAATCTGAAACAGCAGACCTGCCCTCATCTGTGTAGTAGTTTAAGAGCATTCTAAAACTAAACTA
Organism: Fringilla coelebs; assembly: GCF_963513975.1. Taxonomy (NCBI): domain Eukaryota; kingdom Metazoa; phylum Chordata; class Aves; order Passeriformes; family Fringillidae; genus Fringilla; species Fringilla coelebs. The sequence goes on along the minus strand of NC_140032.1, from coordinate 23,334,353 downwards.
ATTTTCAGTTATTTAAATGTAGGTTAAGAAAAAAAAAATTATCAGTAACACAAATCTAAACTCACCTGAAGTTGTGGCTTGTGAGGTATCGGATAGCTGCTGGTCTGATGCGAGCAACTCCTCCCTGACTATGGCTTCCTCTTCCCGTGATAACACTGAGATATGGTTTACCACCACTCTGCTGGTACTCTGCAACAGCAGGAATTGCAACGGTTAAAGCTTTCCTCAGCAGAGACTTGGCATGCAGTACAAGCCTTCCATGCATTCTTCTGAAAACTCTCACTTCTCATTTGGAGCTTTGTTTTCCCATGATGACATGCATATTTTAGATACAAATAGCAATTTTCTCCCATTCTGAAAAAGTCAAACTTTTGAAATCTAGATTGCTTGCAAAATGCATATTGTGATCATCACAAAATCCTTCCAGTTTCATAGAAGCTTTATTGTTTCTGAAATCTAATATTCAACTGGAATTTACATTCTGTGATATAAACTGAAATTGCAAAATTAAAAGAGGTGGGCATAATTCACTGAATTTTTAAGTGGTGTTTCTGTATTCTTTAATGTTTTATCTTAATGTGAATAAAGAAATAACATTTTATTGAAAAAAGAAATTTAGAAGAAAGAAAATATAAATCCAGCTTTTCACACTTATGCCACATTATTCAGACTATCTTCTGCTATGTTTGAGCATGGAAATCAACAGATCAACACATTCCATGAGTTTTATTAGGGAACTTAACCATGATAACAAAAATAATTGCTCTCTTCCCAGAGATAACAGCAACCTAAATTGATGAAGAGTTTAAAAAAGAGGAAACAAAAATTAAACTGGATTCTCACAACTAGATTTCCCAGTTTGGAATTATCAGTTCACTTGATATGTTTTTTCAACTACTCTCCCCCACACCATAACTTTATTTAGGTTTCATATTTATTTACTGTTAATTCTGCCAGCAAAAGAAAGTTCCCAGTATCGATCCTTTTCCCATGTACATACACTGAAATTAACTTTTTTTTTTTTTTTTTTTTAGATTTAGGTAAATAGACTGAACAGAGAGCCCGTACTACCAGTTTCAGCATTGCTGATTTAAGTAGAGTTCTGGAAATTAAGTTCTAAAAAGCATTAGGTTACAGTTTAAATTACACAAATGTCATTGCAGGAATTGCACCAGATGATGGACTTTAATTATCTCTGATGCATACTCAAAGACAAAGGTTATCTAAAGCCCCACTGAACACTTTTATTTATACTCTGTGGAGTAACTGCTTCAAAAAATCCAGTTTGTGTGGCAGTACCTTGCATAAGAAATATTTGTTACAGAAGCATTCCCAGTGTGCTTAGATTTAGAGGGTTAACTAGTAATGCAGAAAATCGATCTGTTTACAGTATGGACACTCATGAAGTACTTGAACTCTCCACTACGAGAAAAAATGAGCTCTCAAGCAAAACTGCATAAAATTATATTTCTGGAACCATCAATATTCTGATCTCAAGTGATGCTGCCAACAAACTGATACTGAAGTTTCTGAAAGGTAGCTCAAATCTCACACTTTCATGTAGAAGTTGAAGACAATATCATCACTGTTGTTAGAATTACAACACAGTAATTTTTTTCTTTTAAGATTAAAAAAGCAACATCGTTGTGACAAAGCAATGCAATGGGGACACATATATTTGCATCATCACCTCAGTAAAAAATGTCATGAAGGACAGGCCAAGTATGCAATAATAGTAATAAAATGGGATAAAACACAAAGAATAACATTTACAAAGAAGCAGGGGGAGGGGGCAAGACAGAAGGCAACAACAATCATTGTCATGTCAAAGAAAAACAATTCCACTGGGGTACTTTGAAAACAAGACAACACAAAGCCTAGTTGTTTTTAACATACATGTTATTAAAGCACATTCATTCCCTCTACTATTGCCATGTATCATGACCTCTTAATAGAAAATGAGAATCATTTTTAGGGGTAAGAATTATTACCTAAACCCTACCTTCACTTTTTTCCTGCAGTACTCTGGACAACTGATTCACAGCTTCATCCACATGGAGACCATGCAAATCCAACACATTCATAGGCAGCAAGGAAGTATTTACTCTCTCAAAGATTTGCACAGCAGCAGCATGGTTAGCTTCTTTCATCTTCTGCTCATGAAGGCGACCCTTTATTCACAAGCACAGTGACTATTACACACTGAGAAATAATTTAAGCTCCACACTGCTCAGTGGTTTCAAAATGACAGCAGTGGCAGGGTGCTTTTAGTTCAAGTTTGAACTAGTAAAATTTATAATTCTAGCAGAACTTCTGCAAGATGCTCAGTGAGATCTACTCACAAGAAGATTTCATTAAATCTGTTTGTGAGAAACTACTCAAAGCTGGCACAAAGAAGACATTATAACAAAAGCCTTAAAAGGAGGAAGAAAAAGGCAGAAAAGGCACAAAATCATAAGGTCTGTACATAAGCTAAAAAGTTACACTCCATAGTGAGTTGCAGATTTATTTTCCTAACAATAGATTTATTTCCTGCAAGTATTTTGCTAAAATTATAATGAAACAGTGTCAGAGAAACTGCCCAACAGTTTACAAAAAGCCTGCTGACTGTTGTATTTGAGGTTAATTCTTCTGAATGCATTCCCAAAATTTCAGACAAGCCAAGGGTAAACAACAACAACATTAATAATAGTAATAGTAACAGTAATAATAATAGTAATAGTAATAATAACAATGTCTATCATCTCTCTTAATACTTTTTGACATCTCTGATGACTGACAAGGTCAGTAAGTCTCTTCTGGAATGAGGGCGAGGAGCAGTACAGTTAGTCACCTTACTACAGAGTGAACAAGTACCAACTCCTTCCCATGAACCTTGCAATGGTAATATCTGAGAGATCAAAGCAACAAATTATGTCCTTGTAGATCTGTAGGCACAGTCTAAAAAGGAATGGAAGGAACTCCAGGTATTGGACTGACAAAGGCTCAAGCAAGCAAAAGTGAAAATCTGTCTTACACTTTTTTAAAATGGATCACCTGAAGTGCGTTACTGTCAGACCCAAGACAGCAGGTCTGTAACCCACTTGCAAAGGATTCCCAAGACAAAGGCCACCAAGCATAAAGCATTTTTTATTAATAAAGGTAGCTTAGTTTGCCTTTTTATTACCTAAAGGAAAGTATATAATAAATAAATTTCAATAGATTTACAATAGATTGTATTTGTTCTTATGGATAAGAACAGAAGTAAGACAGGACTTGAAATTACATTTCTATTTAAAATCCTGCACATCTTTGTCTCAAAACTTAAAGAATATATGAAATAGGGTAAAACACATAAAAATCATAAGAAGTTCATTATAAAAATTGATAACCTGTACTTCCTGCTTGCACAGTAACAATCTAAACATTTAGAGTTACACCAGTTGCATGAAAGCTTTTTGAATAAGCAAATTCAAGTGATTAAGTATTACATTTTTGTTCTGTCATAATACAATTCAAAGTTTAGAATTAAATGCTTCTATAATGTGAATTCTTACTGAATTTTTATATACTGTTAGATCAGGGGAAAACTACAGCCTTTGATGACATTTGGGGAGGGGTCTCCTGTGAAGGCACTAAGAAGCCAATGTAGAGGAACTTTGATTACAAAAAGAGATGAGACTTAAAACCAAGAGTACGATCAGCACTGATCAGCAGTACTCAAACTGGTGCATACTACGAAATATGCCTGAATCAAGAATAAAGAGCTTGTGCTCCAAGGCCAGAGAATGCAAGACTGATCAGCAGCAGATCTACAGTCCATAACCAGATGTATTGTGAAAAGCATGACATACACACCTCATTTACCCCAACCCAAGACAGACTGTAGCCACAAAGATAGTCAGAATGAAGAAGCGAAGACAGCAGGCAGCAATCTTGCCCAAGATTTATGGAGGATGAAGCAAACAAGATTCTGTGGCAAAAGATGACATCTTAACACCTGTCTGACTCCTACAAAGTATAGAAGATGTGTCTAAGAACAGTTCAGCACCAACATATACAGAGGATTCAAAAAACTATGTCTGCTGCAGTCCATGTCACCTCCACTGAACCTAGCCAGACCACTTGGGACACAAATCTTGGTGTTTACAAGGACGCGATGTGATGTGAGAGAGATCTAAGACAAAGGAGCATGTGTGAATAAGCACTAGATATCACCTTTCATGAGGTCTCACACCAAATTTGGTTACATTAGCTTCCTGTTAGCTTCCTTATCATTACTAGTGGAAGCAAATGTACTTGTGATTGTCCATATAACACACAGGGAACAATGACCAAATTCATCAACCCTAGCAGGCATGACGTTTTCCTTATCACTTCCAATTCAGGGTTTAAATACCTCCCTAAGTTCAGACAAAAAGCACAATATTTTTGTTTACCTGATGTGCATAAAATGCCGCCACAGGCTTCATACCCATGCGATAGGCCTCTCCAGCCTTTTTCAAACATTCCTGTCTCTTTTGCTGGTGACAAAAAGCTTCTGCTCTTAAATCATCATATTGTGGATACTCAAAGTCTTGAAACATTTCACATAAAGGATCATCCTCTTCCTTACTTTTTTTTGCCTGTAGGAATTCACACTCTTGAAGTTATGGGTGCATTGTAGGGTGTTTTCATTAGCATGGTTTTGGCTATGTTTGTAACTATGGTTAAAAAAAATATAAATACCTTCTTCTCACGGTTCTTTGCAGCACTGTAGGAAGAAACAATTTCATTTTGCTGAGCAGTTTCTTGAGCTATAACTGTTTGTACAGGATCTGCCTCCAGAACACAATTCAGAAACTGTTCAGTTTGTTCTAAAGAGTAGCTGTAAAGGATAAATAAAATCTGTGACTTTACAAATATATATTAATAGCTGCTATATATATCCAAATTCATTATAACAAACATTGATATTGTTACAGAACTAGATTACAATGAAAATAAACACTGGAATGGAATATTCCAGCTTATTAAAGAAAGGCTTGCAGGCTCCTTGTAGGGCATTACTAGCATCAACAAACATACAGTCTTGGTTGACTGAAACATAACTGAGGGGCACTTGAACATTAAAAGGAAAATGACATAACTGAAATAAATTGCATCCTACCTTAATCAAAGAGATATTAATAAATGCTGCTCTTTGGGCAGAGTAAGATAGTTCATCTTAAATCTTCTCTGGTTAGGGTTAGATAGTTCAAACTAATTTAAAACTAGCTCAGTTTTCTGAAACCCTAATGAGGGAAAATCCTTGTATTTTTAGTCAAACTTTGTTATCAAATTTAATTAAGTAAGACATCAGTTGCCAACAGCTTTCTAATACGCCGTTTTTCTTCTTTATTCTTGCTCTTTAGTAAGCTAACAAGAGCAAACTGATCAAAAGTAAAGACAGATTTCGGGAAAGGCAACACTATGAGAACAATTTTGAATGTGAAAAATTAGATGGTGAAATGTCTGAATTATAAAAATGGATGAAGGATGTATTTTAAACAGGCAAGATTTTTAGAACAACCTGGACAAGCAGCATGACTGACAAGTAGGTATGCAAACCATATGTAGAGACAGACATTCAAATGGCCAAGGATGAAAAAAAGATGTTTCTCTTGAAAAAAAGAAGTTCACTTCTCAGAAACTTGGATTTAAGAAGGTAGACATATATCTCAGAAACATAATACAGAAGAGAGAATGTCAGCAGGAAGGCATAGAGAGATGGCTCATTCCCTCAGAGCAGCTGTAGTAAACAGGAAAGTACTCACAGGTAACACCAGGTGATGGTCATGTTTTCCTCTTCGGCAGATGCCATTTCCTGCGATCCTACTATTACCACACCCACTCATTTCTCCCACTGGATTTAAACCCCAGCTCTCAAGAAAACATGCAATTCCACTGACAGGCAGTGGTCAATAGCAAGAGATATTCTTCTCCCAGCGAAAGAAACTGTCTATTCTGCCCTTAAAAGAAATGAGTCTAAACTGAGTTTTATACCCTTTTTGCCTTTAAACCAGCTGGTGTTTATTTAGAGTAACAAAAAGCACTACTTTGCAAAAACCCATTCTTTAGTAGAATCTTAATTCTCAATATTTATGACTGTAACTGAACACCAGTTTTACAAAGAAGTAAAAGGATTTCTTACTTGTTGTCCCTGAAGACATCCATTAAGAAATTTTGATTAATAGTTGGAAACATCTCAAAAAGTTGCTTCTCCTTTAGTTTAGCAGCACAGTCTTTTCTGGCCGTAGAAGGAACACGATTCTACCCAGAGGACAAAAGAAATATATTACAAGTTCTTAATTAGAAAAGAATACAGTAAAGGTGAAGCCAATCCAACTTTGCCATTATTTGTTACGATTTTAAAACTATCTACTCAGTTGGTATGCACCCACAGCAATGACAATGTGCCATATCAGCCTGCCACACTAATCAGCATAAAGTAAGGACAGGTGAGTTGTATCATACACCACTGCAGTACTCTGCAGTCTTTTGAAGTAATGCAGCTGGAGCTCCCTCATAATTTGGACAAAGCAAAATGAGAATTTTTAGGAGGGATTTAAGTTTTGGAATTTACTCCCTGACAGTCCATTCAGTCCAGTGCTAAGCTTGTGCAAAGTCCACATCTTTTCTCTATACTGAGGGCCTGGGGTTGAAACAATACTTTATTATTAAGCAGCATAAACAATTTTAGTTTGATATATCTGAAGCTGTGTCTATAATAAATATTCTTACTTGTCATCTGAGAAGGTGATGTAATTATAGCCTAGAATCAATTGGACTGATTGTTCCAATATTCAGATTTTTTTAAGAAAAGAAGTGATCAAAATAAAGCCAAGCTCCATGAATTCAAACTGAAAGTAAAGCTGTGGACGTGACATTTGTTGTTATCAGTAGAGCACGTACGTGCAGTTCAAAGAAAGAATCTACATGCCATTTTCCAAGTATAGGCTAATTCATACAACTTTCTGCACCAGTTCAGAGCTCCTCTACTTTAGGACAGCTGCTTATCAGAGACTATTACAAAGAAGAACGCCCGTTCTGAACATCAGTGGGGCAGTAGAGGGCAGTATCAGGCACAAGCCAAACAGGCAGGGTACAGGAATTCTGTGTGGAAAACAAAGAACTAGTAAAAATCTATTAAAGAATTACTTTAGAAGAGAGTACAGAAACTTATTTGAGATTAACCTCAAGTACTAATTTTAATGTCTCATCTGTTAGGAATGCTGTGGGTGCTCCTAACAAAAAAAAGCCCATTACAACCAATTCAGTACACTTCTAAACAAGGCATGGAGCCAACCAAGGACTTTTTTGGATATTGCTGTCACAATAAAAAGCATGGAAGATCACACTGATCTTTGGTTTTAGCTGAGCAACCAAAAAACAATTCAACCAAACACAAATGCTAACCTGGATAATGAAATGCAGCATGATCTGTTTGTGAAACAACCAAAATATTATATTCTAAATGAGACTGTATTTTTCAAACAGAACCATCTATCTCAAGCACACTCCTGTATCACAATTATCAACAATACTAATTGGCATGCATTTGCCTCACAAATTCAAGCTGTAATCAGCAGCACAGGGATGAGTCACCAAATACGACATACTCTATTTCACTATAAGTAATGAATCTAAACAACATTAAAAAAATGGTGCTATCCATACCAGGTCCTCTCTCTCCTGCATTGCTATTTCTTCAGAAATTATTTGCCTGAGAGAAACTTTCTGAATCTGAGCATTCCAGTGATCCATAAATGGAAAAACGTCTGACGTTACTGGGGTTTTTGTCTGTATATCATTAGATGTGTCTGCAGCCGAGCTCGATTTTTTCTTCTGTATTTTGCTGTCTGCATTCTGAGATAACAGCACTTCTGAGTCATCTGTATCTATCTGCTGAAACACTGTAGGACATTCAAAAGCAGTAAAATAGGGTGACAAAACACTTATTAGGTTATATATACATGCAATGCCAAAATAAAGACAAATTTTTCAACCTCTACAGTTTGAGTTTTGTTAAAACAAGATTATTAATGCTAAAACAGAAACCCACACATTGCTTTCACCTTCTCCACTTCCATTTTCCAAAGACTGACTGTCTGATCATCTTTATATATTTCATGAAACAAAAGAAAACTATCAGACTTCCTCACCAAATTTTCAAGTGCTAAGACGTATCTTACAGCTGTAAATCACCTTGCACACACATTAAGTGAGGGGTTGTTTGCTTTTATAAAAGAATCACTGACTCATATATTTACCTGCCTTTCTTCTACAACTTAAGGACAGATGCTTAAAAATCTGGTTTTCCACTTTTACAAGGTAATGGCAACAGCATTGTTTGGTCACTAGTTTGCACCCACACTGCAGTCCAAGTCTGCAGTGGGGTTCTGCCATAGAGGGACATTTCTTCTGGGAGCTGAATGAAAACTGGATTGCAAGAGATGTTAACACTTTTTAAATAAGGCATCCATCTTCCTGCTAAAATCACCCCTGATGAACAACATGTCAGTGTTGTATTCCTGACCTCCCTTCCTCACCTGCAGAAATCTTACTCTGCTAGTAATTCTCTGGCTGCTCCTTTTCTTGCCACAGAGAATTCCTACCAAACATCTGTCTGCTTCAACCAGAGCTTCTCCAAGTTTTCTGAATGACACAAAATTATAGGCTGTACCTGGAACTAGTGATTCTGCTTATAATTAACTCCTCTCTCCTCCCCCACACCATCATAAGAGATTGGTAAATGGATCCAAAGGCAATAAAATTTAGCCTAATAAATAAAGTCATTATTTTTCAACGGATGGAGTATTTGCAACCTTAAGTTTCAAATAATTAAATGCTTTTATAATGAACATTACGTATTTTTACAGTTAAAAGAAATACATGACGTACCTTCTGCAGACAACTTACATGATTCATCTCTCCTCTGACGCTTCTAAATAAAATAGTAAAATCATGAATAAGTTATGAATTCTGCAGGAAAACTTTGCAAGTGTTAGCTTCTAATTAAAGAAGTTTCAAAATAAGGTCTCACAATATTTCTCAAAGATTCAGTATTTTAAATGAAAATTTAGGAAAAATAATTCTGAAGTGAAATTTGTAAGCTAGAATTATCTTTCTAAAAACACATCAAATCAGAGAAACATGCCCCACTGCTAAGACTTCATAGTCTTAATTAGATAAACCAGACAAAAAATTTTGCCAAAAGGCATTCCAAGTTTCACAGAGCTGTAAAGGAACACAGGTTAGAGAACTCATCTCAATTATTGCAAGTGGAGGTGTTTTGTACAGAGAATAACTCATAAAATAATTGTTTTAACAGGTCAAAAAAACAATAAGGATTTTTGGCCTGTGGAATTCTTCATCAGTCTTGTAGTGAAATTGTGCACTATGATCCTTCTTTTTTAAGAATCTTGTTTTCATGATGAGGCACTCATGACATCCCTTAAAACATCTTTCAATAGCTCCAATGATTATGACATACTGATACATTCCACACATATTACAAACTACTATACATTGTATCATTGTTCTTGCAAAGATAACACCTTTAGACCAAGACATATGCAGACAAATGGTCTGACAAAATACAGGCATACCTCAATGTATCATAAGCAAGAAATCTACTGACCAGAATAGATTCTTTCCATTTTTCATGAATCACTTTTGCCAAATTCAGATCAATATGAACCACACAATCCTCAACAGTTAGTGAACCTTGAGGAACAAAGAGAATATATTCATTAAAAGCATTCTAGAAAAACTTATGTAAGCAATTAAAGTACAGTATCCTAGAGTTATTAATTTTAACTTTGGATATTCTACATAAACTGGTCATGTCTAAAAAAAACTTCTAAACAAAAAAGCACATTCCACAGAAATTGTTTTCAGGTGTTCAAAAACTCTGAAAGGCTAGGAAAGAAAAAAGTTAACATTAACTGTGTATTGTTGAAATGTGACTACCTGGACAATGGTATTTCTCCTCCTGTTTTCGGTTTTTCCAGCAGACCCTTCTTTTACAAAGCCATTGTTAATTGAAAACAACAGTTTCATCCACGAAACTGTGACTCCCCCTGTTCCATTGCAATCCACGTGGCAACTGCTTTTCTGTACAACATGCCCACCACAGCCCAACATCAGCCATGTCTCTCCATTCCAACACACAAACTCAGAGAGACAAACTCCAAGCATCCCCCCAAACTCTGAAGTAAAAAGCAGAAATAATAAAAATCATGGTATCATAACAAGAGCTCTTTTTCCTAAAAAGGGTATTTCTCACCCTTTCAAAAATAAAAAAAGCAAGAAGTATGTATGTGTCAAATAAAAATTTTGGGCATACTTTAGACTCAATAAAACACTCTTCTGCTATAAACAACAAACTTTTTTTTTAAGGAGGTAGGCACATAAGGCAAAGAGGCCAGTAATCAAACCCACCAATAAACCAGATATCCACATAAAGCAGTCTTCAAGATGAAAGACAGAAATGAGAAAAAAAAAGGAAAAAGTGTGGGGAAAAAACAGAGAAAAACATCAAGCTGTACATTCCTCCTATTTTCTTTTTTCCCTTTTCTATCACTCTTTAACTTTTGAGATGCATGTTCAAGCTGCTTATGGCTTCCTTAACCATAATCTGCTAGCAGACGGGTCTGTTGTCATCTTTTAAGTACACAGCCAACTTCATCTCCCTTAACCATCCATCTTCTTGTTCTCCAACTTAAGTGATGCCTAAAGGGTTTTTTTCCCTTTCTTCTTTCCTAATCAGACACAATTTGCATATTCCTTATCATCTAAATATCTCTTCAGAGTTTGAATATAAGCTCAAAGGCCTGTTGCTCAGAATGCAAATAAGCCAATATATTTTCTTTTTACTTTGAAGTATGTGCATGTACAAAAAGACAAAGGCAGAGGGTAGCACTACTGCACTTATATTTTATGCCATGCTTAGTTCAGTTTCATTTCTGCAATAACAACATCAAATGTCAGTATCATGAAGAGTTACTGGAATCTATTCCCTAAAAATCAAGTATGAAGGGAAAAAAAGTACAGGCAAAGAAAGAAAGGTTTCCTACCCATTTTTTTTTTTTTCATATAACATGTATATAATTACATCATACCTGGATCAATGCCAACAGGTCCAAATATCTCTTTCAGCTGGAGTGCCAATTCAGGAGGCAATGTTAGCTCTAGGCAATCTATACTGAAGGCTGCATGGGATGCTGGTATAGGGCTTTGTCTCTTGGCTTTAGCTGCAGCCCAGCTTGGAGTGTCAATTTCATCTTTACCACATATCTCCCTGGAACTCTCCTGAGTTCCTTTATCCATCCCCAGTTCTTTATTGCTCCGAGGACCAATCAGATGTGCACGATCCATTTCCAGTAACAAACCGGTCCCTTTGGAATTTTTGGCATTGCTTTCTGAAGGGTTACTGCCACTTTCATTGTTTAATTCAGTTTTCAAATTGGTAGAAGTTGTGTTAGGATCATGAGGCAAACCTGCATCAAGCTGTAAAAGTGATGGCTTATTTACAGTTTCTTCAAGAGGACTCTCACTCTCTCCCTTCTGCTTTCCTGAAACAGACAGCTCAATGACACCTGCTGCTGAGTTGCTTGTGTTAGTTCTAGGGGCTGAATCCACAGAATTTTTCAGTTCCATTGAATTATCCAATGAGGTAGCAGTGAATGAGTCAGAAACATCAGCACTTGTCACAGCTGTCTTGGCAGCCCTACTTTCTGCAATGCTGAGTGATGAGTCCTTGCCTTCTAAAGTATCAAAGATATCACCAGTTCCAAGTAGCTGTGGGCCTTGTTTGCAGTCTTTAAGATTCTCATCATAGTTTATACTTGCCTTGAAATCAAGGTCTGTGACCACTGGCTCAGCTTCGCTTACCTGAAAGCTTTCAGTATCAACAGCCTTACGTAACTTTTCATCAGAATCTAACAGTAGACCTGTGGCCCAGTCTATGTCTTTGTTACATCTTTCATACAGATCTTTCAGAGCTTCAAATGAAACAGACTCAAAGAGCTTACAGAGTGTATCTAGTTTTTCAGACTCATCAATATCAATAAGCTCACTTTCCTCCACAAAAGTACTTTTATCATACGTAACTCGATAGGGTATTTTTTCCTGAGAATCTGAGATATTATCTATGTCTTTGGGTTTGAAGCCGTCTAACCTGCCGTGCAATATTTTTGTTGTCTCAGGAAAAAGCATTTTCTTTTCTAATCTCCACAGGAGAGCAAAGTCCTGTGATTCAGTCTGTGAATGGGTACTTTTTTGCCTACATAAGTCTGTTTCCTGTTTCTCTTCTGCCAGGTTAAGTTTAGGCAAGTGGTCCTCTTCTCTGGGATGTGCCAAGCTGCTGTTTGTAAAAGTGAGGGCTAATTTGTGATGTTTCCTTGTTCTCTTACTTTGCTGGGATTTCTCCTCACTTACTGTTTCACTAGCTACTATTTCCTCTTGGTGCACAGGCAAACACCTTATATCTGGTTGCTCTTCAGTGTTCACAGGTGATCCATGAATCACACGTACAGTTTCAAGAGCATTCATATTAGTGTTGTCTTCAATATTTCTGTCTTCATCACACTGATTTAAATTTGTTTTTCTCATTCTCCTTGACCTTTGCTGTCTCTGTTCTAATGAGGCTGAGACAGGCCAATGTCCTAACATTTCCAGTTCTGGTGTAACTTTATCTGAACTAACAGAGAAACAGCTACAGGGCAGATTTTCATCCTCATGTCCTTTCTCAACAGTACATGTCTCAGGCAGGCCCACTTGCTCTTTACCTATCTCAGAATGCTGCTGACTGGGAGTTTCACCGTCCTTATCATTCTTCAGAGGAGATTTTTCTAGTCTTCTAGATCTTTTAACTCTCTGTCCCATTGTTTGTTCCATGGGCCAGTCACCCAGAAAGTTTAGTAGTTCTGGTTTTCCTGATGCGTCTAAAGCCAAACTGCTTGATTCCACCATGTTACTTGTTTGTGTTGATTTTGGTTCCACACACATCCTGCCCAATTGTTCAACTGCAGTTTGAACTTTGAGACTGTTGTTATCACTGTGTTCCTCAGCTCCACCTGTGTGTAAGTTCACAGTCTCTTCAGCTGGAATCACATCAACCTCATCCATTTCTGCTTCAGTATTTTCTTCTGCTTTTAATCCCTTTTCTTCTTTCTTCTCCAAGGGCAGCTCTCTTTTGATGCAATCTGATAAATTAATTTCCAAGTCATCTTGAACAGTGCTGTTCTTGGGATTGTGTTCCACTGAGATATTTTCCATTTCTTTTTCCTCTTTCTGAAAATGCTCAGGGTCACAACTACTTTCTAATGTAAGAGAAATACCGGGAGAAGTTTTATCAACTTCAGCTAATTCAACAGGCTCCACCTCAGAAGCAAAACATTCTTCTTCCTTTACATCAGAATGTGCCTCTCTCTTTCTGAAAGACAAATTGGAATGAAATATAAACCCATTTCAAACCTTCTTAAAACATTTGTCCACATTTTTAATTCCAGTTAGAGATAGCATAAAGAGTTCAACCTAGTTAGACTTCTAGTAGAAGGAAAACAAATTTATAACTAGCTATAACTCCAACACTCCTCAACAAAAAAGGAGCTAAGGAAAGATGAACTTTAGTAAGTACTTTCTTAAGTAACTTTCTTTTGTGCTCTTCCTACTACAGCACAGGGCTAAGAACACTTTCTCAGGAGTCAATCTCCCCACCCCCCCACCCCCCCCCCCATCCCATTTCCAGCATTCAGTTTTGTATCAAAGCACTTTGCTGCCAGAGACTTCCTCATTCAGACCAGCAAGTCTGGTAAATATACTTTTAACTAATGATTGTTGCTCTCCCCTGTTGGCTTAATGCTAAGGACAATCTAGACATTAACTAGGAGAGAATGTGCCTTTTCTCGTCAAACTGTTTTTCACAATCAACTACATTCCATTAATTATCATTGCAAATACATCACACGTGCAAAATCCAAGTGAAATAATAAGTGAAATCAAATCTGATTTCCTATGTGATCTAGTTTTGGCCAGCACACGGAGGTTATTCTATACCACTTCACGTCACTGCTGGAGCAGGTACGGGAAGAGGAAGGGGGAGCGAACGAGCAGCGTGTGGTTTGGGAGTCTCAGTGGGGGCACTGAACTGGGGAGAGCCATTCCTGAGCAGGACACTGTGCACTACAATACACAGCACAATCCAGACTGGCAACTACAGAACAGTCCTGGATACAGCCACAGAAACCTAGGCAAGTTTAAATCAAGTATACTGAGGAGCAAGTAAAACCTGTTACTACTGCACAGAGAATACACCTTCTACCACAATGATATAATCTAATATCAACATACAAACTTGGAAATAGTATTTTGCTCTTATTTGGGACAACATTCTTCTAAAAAACAACTTATAGATGTTAAGTGCTTTGTATCTATAGCCTACACCCAATAACACATTTCTAAGATAACAGCAAGTCAGTCAAGACTGGCTTCTTGAAAAGTAATACTGCCATAATGGAAGGCTTTCAAAAGCATTGGAATATTGACAAAATCCCTTGACTACTCATTTCTGAAAATCCTGAAATTCTCAAAAATTTAAAAGGCTATGTAGGGATTTTTTGTGTTACTTAACTGTCTTTTTTAATGGATTAAAAGGCTACATTTTTAGCCTTTTATTTGATGCTACAAAGCTATTGAAAGAATCTAACCTCTGGCTTTCCTCCTGACAAGGATCTTCACTCCATCCAGCAGCTTCTGATTTGTCTGGAACTGAAGAATCCAATATTGATCTAACAGTAAGGCAGCGTTCATACCGTTCCAACATTCTTTTGATCTTTTCTTTAGATACACCATGAATGTTTCTCCTATGAATTGAAAACAAACAAAAATAAAGCCATTTCAAACTTCTGTATTACAATGACAAAGAAGAATAATTTAATAAATTTACAGCAAGACTAACCAAAGAATTCAGGGAGCCAGATGAAAAGCTGTGAAACAGCAATTCTTTCTGTATCAGTGCACTAAGGGGTTGCAAACAGGACACATCAGACAAATTGCTGCTCCACTTCTCCACCCCATCTGGTCTCCCTGTACTGCAGTTGGATGTTTTGCATAATACCAAAATCTAAAACTGTACTAATAATGCATCTTCCACAAATAAGTTTCAGAAAACACACTATATCAGATCCTGACAGTGATGCAGGATACCAAACACGGTACAGAAGACTTATGAATTCAGTCTTCTTTCCTTGGTTTTGCTAAACTAAGAACTCGTTGAGCCTTGAAGAAAACCTATTCACCTATTCCAGACACCCTTCGGCCAGAAATTTTCACTAATTGTGTTAAGCATCAATTAGCATTGTATTCTGCTGCATGCTACCTAGAACAAGTGAATCTTACCAAGGATGGTAAAAGAGAAATTGAAAATACGGAAGAAAAAGTTTAACTTTTATCTTAAGAAGGAAAATAATATACCTTATCTCACTTTAAAAGCAGCCAACCTTAAGCTAAACACGCAAATTCAGATGACAACAGGTACTATAAAATCACAAAATAACTTCTGTTGGAAGGGACCTCTGGAAGTTCCATACTTCAGTCACCAAATCAGAGGAAGTATAGCTAGATCAGGTTGCCCAGAGCTTTTTGTTTGATTTTGAATATCCAAAATGCCTGAGAGTCTATAAACTCTATGGGCAAACTCTTTCAGTACCTAACCACTTTTAAAGTAAATGCTGGGCTTTTTTCTTTTATGTAATATAGAGTTCCAACTTGATGATGTTTGGTTTGTCCTATCCCTGCACAACTCTTTTTAGTCTTCTCTACAATGTTTCAAAAGGTAGCTGAAAACAACACAACAATTCTTCTTCAATTATCTCCTCTTAAGGCTGAATAAACTACTCTTGCTCAGTTCCATATCATCTGTGAATTTGCTAAGAGTGCACTCTGTCCCAGCATCCAAGTCATAAAAAGGACATTAAAGAGTTACAGTCCCTCCCCAGAGGGACATAGGCCTTCACTTTGGACACACAACATTTGAACTTGGCATCTAGCCAATTTTCTCATTATGCTTTCTTATGTTTTATTATTCACTTACATAGGGTTTATGTCTTGCTGATTTCAGCCCTAAGCAACAGTAAGTCCTGCTAAAGAAGAGGTAAGCAACAATGAAGATGCACAGAGGTTAGTCCCTCTTAGGCCATGAGGTGCTGACTGCACTAAATTCAGTAACAGAGGAAACACTTCAACTAAAGCAACAGACCAGGATGCAAAAACAACTCCAACCTGACATAATTTTCTCAACCACAGTGACCCAAAGGAACAGTCACTATACCTTACATGCTCTAATAATGAAAACATCACAGTGTCTATTGCTAACAGTACCTTTTACATGTAACTGAAGTGACAGAAGATGTATAATACATATACAAAAAAGTCCACAAACTATCATTAAAAAGCTACTTATTATCACAAAAATTTTGACAGATACCTTGCTACTTCACTAGCCATTGTACTAAATGCCGCCTTTTTAAAAATCATAGCTTGTACTGTCCAGTATGTTATTTTCCTTTACATTCTTACCTTTCAAGTTCTTTTGGTTTAAACTTCCACCAAGTGTCTGGTTCTCGGAACATTACTTTGTATTTGAACTGTTGAGCCTGAATAAAAGAGATGTAATATAAAACAGAACATGCCACATCACCCATTTCTTATTTCTATGACAAAGCACACTATATGCATAGCTTGCTTCTTCAAAGCTGATTTTTGAATTTTTGATACCTATGGAATAAAACATTTGGAATAAACATTTTTGTTCAGTGTTGCACTTTGGTTTATATAAACTGAGATTTTTTAAAAAACATATATGTATCTCTTACCATAAAATTAAATGTATGCCATGATGTGTCTTCTCTGAGACAATACTACAAAACATCATCTCTTTCCAGATACAGCATGCACATGTCTACACAGCCTCTCCAAGACAGAGGAAAGCAAACAGCTTACACTCAGAGCTGACCAGATGTGAACCAGCTCCAAAACAAGCAATTCAGTTACATTAGCACAGCTATTGTGGACAGCCTTCCTGCCACATGGGAAACTTGACCAAGCTGCAAGTAAATGGTTTCTATATAGTTCAGTCTCATCATGACAGAAAAGGAGCCTAAAGTCTAATCAGGAGAAACACTGCAAGTACTGTGCTGTTTCTCCCCATTCTTGTTTTCAGAAAAAAATTCTTATCACTGTACCAAATACTGCACTCCTGCAAGAACTCTTGTTGCTTCTTGATTTCAGTACACAGCAAAATGAAAGACATAACTTACAAAAGAACTGCTAATCTGACAGTTGCTAATAAATACAAGGATAATAAAATAAACATTTTATTAACAAAAATTATGGGTGTCAAAGTCTCACTGCTCATTAATCCATTTGCACATACAGCATATGTTAGGTATCTGCTCAAAAGCTGTCAATTATATGTACTACACTCTCTGATGTGTTTCTGTAACAGCCAAGGAGAAATCCCAGATCTACAGTATAATACTTTTTTGCAATGTATTATTTCAGTTAATCAGAACCAATTTCATAAAATAATCTTGTTCTAACTACCAACCAATATGGTCAATGATCAATAGCAAAATACACTCTAGACTCTAAAAGTGTTGATATCCATTTAAAAACTATTATGTGAAAAGGTGGGATCATTTAAACAAGAAGTATTAAGCAAATCTGCATAACTTCAAGCAAGCTAGCAACATTTGGTAACTCTAGCCTCCTAATGGTATCTGCCTCTATGTCATATTTAAGATGAAACTGAGTTTTCAAGTTTTACACATCACTCGTTCATTAGTGTTGACTGCATTTCTAAAGCAGCCTCTAATTTTAGTGATCATATAAAAGAGGAACAAAATCCAGTTTCTTCAACAACATTTGCTTTTGGCCTCAAGAATAAAGCACTTGGCTTTGGCTTTTGGTAACTGGGTCAGGTTAATGCTCATATACCACATGACACTGAGTCATGCAACACAACATGACACTGGGCAATATGATTCCATGCAACACTGGCTTTTTTGCTCCAGACTTCCTTGTGGAAGAGAAGCTAGACTGTGAAAGACGCTCCCATTTTAAAACATATGTTGTTGCCATGCTAGACAATAATCTCTTTTCCCATTGGTTAAATTGTAATACTAACCAAAGTAACATAAGGCTTCATCTCCCATGCTTGTATGTTTGTGTTGTCAATTATTATAGGAGAGATTTGCATTTCAAACGCTTCTTTGGCTGAAAAATACACATGTACAAAACAATGTAATACAGTTAATTTCATTACAATAGGGTGAACATATTAATACTCATTCTCTAAATTTTTTCTATTTTTACATAGTCCATAATGATTAACCACTGTGTAAAGAACTCTTGCCATAGCTTGATCTGTTTCAAGGCCCTTTATTTCAGAAATCCCCCCTCACATGTAAAGCTATTGAGATATGGAATTAGCTTTTGAATTAACGTATGTATGATAACCAAGGCATGAAAATGCAGATGTAAAATGCATCAAGATGACTAATCAATCAGTAAATTAAACTAAAAAAACTACATTATCACCTTAAAGTGGACTTCTTTGTTGCATACAAAATTCTTGGCTTTATAACAGTCTTAAGATTAGTCCACTCTGTAAACTGTATAAAATATGAAAAACCAAAAGAATTATTGTAATTTAAATACACATTAATGAAATGTATAGAACCACTAACTTTGAGACACAGCACCATGTTTCTGTAGCCATGTTACAAAGTGTCTGAACAATTCCACGTTTATTATTTCATTTCTTCACCAGAAGAAATTTACCAGCAGAAGAAGGATCATGGTTCAAATTTAGCAAGTAAAAGCTTACAAAGACTTGTTCTATGGTGAGTTTAGCACAGATCACTGTCAAAAAAAACCCCACCCAATTATGAAATGGGGAAAAAATAATTTATTCTGTCTTGCTCTTGTAATTTTGTTTAAATTTGACAACAGTTTTGTGTACAAGAGAAAAAAAAGATAACTAAGAGCAGGAAGATATCTATGTCTTATTTATGTATTCACTACTTACTGCATATGTATATTATGGATCATCTCAAAAAAAATATTTCTGGGAGATGGTGTAGGTAACCGCTCTAGAAATGGGACACTACCCAAAATACATACTATGATAAAATCTGAGAACAAAACATACTCTTGACAAAGACAGTGACATTTCTAATTGCAAAACACACAATGAACAGATGACTTCTGAGTTTGTGCTTATACTCTTTTTTCCCATTAAAAAATACTTCTACAATGGGGTAAATGCTTGTCACGTAACAAGCCAGGCAGATTTTTAAACAGCACACAAGCACTGAATTGTGAGCAAGCTAATCCCTTATTTACATCTCACCTCGTTTCCTGTTCCAGTCATGTGCTTCCCCTAAGCAATCAGGATCATAATGGTATTGTCCATGTTTGTAAAAGTAATCATCAGTACTAAGAATGATTCCACCTGGATTATCCTCAAGCAAATTCCTGTGAAAGACCAAGAAATAAACAGCTTTTTCCCATTCTCCTCCCAAGCTGCAATGCCTACCACCATGCATACTTTTTTTTAGTCTCTTGCACAAAACTAAAATTATTTGGGATGGAAGCAGCAAATGTAGGTAAGAAGAGGAAAAAAAAAATCAACCTCCAAGCAAATATGATCTATAATAATTTCCCTCCCTTGTTTTTTCCAAAGGCTGAGGATTATCTAGGGGAGAGAGCTGATATAGTTTCCCTACATGTCTCTCATTTCAAAATATCAAGGGAGGTAGTTTTCCATCTACGTGTAGTGACATACTTTCACACTGACAAATATCCTGTCTTAATTGCATCACATGTTTCAGGTGTCAGTCAAAAGGAGTCTTAGTTCAATCTAGGCTTTCAGAGAGTAAGAAAAGCAATCAAAAATTCCCCCCAAGAAGTTTAACATATACATATACAATAAAAGTCACACAGTGAAAGGGGAATTTCTGCCTATAAAGAGCTGGCATATTTCCATCAGTGTTATTCGAAGAAAACACTCAAAATAAACTGGGACTGAAAGAATACAGAAGACCTAACACTACAGCAATGATGCTCTGCTGACAAACTACTTTGTTCAGTGATAGAAGTTAAAGCTCATCATTCCTATTTCAATTTCCACTAGGAAAGGACCTGCAAGCAACTCTGCTTTCAGCAATTATTACCCACCACACTACACGTACTGTGTAGCTTGCAATTAGGGTTCACACATTACTATTTACAAGTGTCAGAAAACTGTCTCTGCCTATGGCAAATCCTGTACATGATTAAGCAATTTTTTTAGAAGCTCACAATATAAATGTTCTACCTTGCCAAATATGATTTTCCTGATCCTGGAACACCTCTGAGAAGAACAAGTACTTGACCTATTAGTTGCATCTTTTTTCTCATCATGTGACAAACACGTGGTTGCTGTGCTTGCGGGAGGTTCAATTTTGAGTTTCTATCTTGATTTCCCCATACCTTCAGAGAAGAGCTCCCATCCCAGGCATTTGAAACCACTGGGGAGGAAAGAAAAAGTCCTTTTTCCGAAGTTCTACAGTCAAAAACAGGTCTCCACTGCCCTGGACTGGCAGCCACAGGAATTACAAAGCTGTGACTTCCACTGGATGGATAAAACACAGGAGCCATGAGATTCCAGTGTTGTTGAGATTGACCTGATGGTGTAGGAAAATTTAAGTTATAATCCTGCTGAATTTGCTGAGCATCTGCAGGTTTTTGTGTTTTGAAACTGGATGTTTCAGGAGAGATACACGCCTCTGGAAGAGAAGCACTATGGTGACTGCTAAAGGCAGTCACTGCATCTTCATGTTGTTCCAGGCAACTTGAATTAGGATCTCCAGAAACAGCTACTCCAAGCTCCATAGGTCTTTGAGAGGACCCACAAGAAGCAGCAGTCACACTACTTTGATCCAAAACAGAATCTTGTGTCTGATCAGAATTTTCACACGATATTTCTCCATTTGATAGTTTATATACTTCTGAAGCCAGATCATGTTGAACATGTATTTCCAACATATCAGAATCTTCCAGTATCTCTGCAAAACTGTCTGATGCAGATGGTGAGCTTGTCTGGATGCTCAGCTGACTCACTGGTGGCTGGGAACAGCAAAAGTTTTCTGAAACCTCATTATTTGTCTCTGCTTGCTGTGGAAAAGGTGGGACATTGCAAACTGAATCAGGTTTTTCCCACTCAGGAAATTTGGTAAAACTATCCTGTTCCATAGGGTGCTCACATACTATTTGGTCATTTGCAGAATTAGGCAATTCCTCACTCAAGCTGTAACTCTGAAAGGCATTTTCTAGTAGGGAATCCAGTTCTCCAGTCAGCTGCACACCAGGTGACAGGACCTTTTCTATTGCTGCTCCAGAATAACTATGCGATGCAGTAGCTTCCCCCATTCTTTCATTTGCAATTGATGTTTGCTGATTAACAAGAGGTAATGATGATGCTGCTAAATCAAAACCCAAGGTTTTTGAAGATGCTACTCCTTTGGCATGCGTGGACAGCTCCAGGAGATGGTCCATAGCGTTTTCTACTGTTGGGTAAGATAAACAGAATGACGCATGGTCAACTAAACAAATCCAAGCTGATGTGCATGCAGTTTTTTACTTGAGGAAGTATTTATTACAACTAAAGAAACAACTAAAAGACAGTTCAGCAATTCACCTTTAAACATAACTTCTGAAACTCCCTTGATCCATTTCTCGTTAGAAGTAAAGGCAGAATTCAATACAGACATATTGAAAAATAACAACCTAATAAACTTAAAAATTACTATGGAAATACTGTCGAAAAATTACAAATTTTAACTGGAAAAAATATCAGAGCTGAATGTTTAAATTGATACTTATTTCTAATCTATCTCATATAGCTGAAATAGTGTAAAATGAACTAAAAACTCTACAAATGATGAAAGAGATAGAAGTATGCAAAGTACGTTCACTATGGCCCACTTTAAAATGTCCTATCTAATATCCCCTGAAAAATCCAGTATCTGCATTAATTCTTTGTAAAGCCACTAAATTGAGTAGAGAGTGCCAGTGATCAACATGAACAAAATGAAAAGCAGGCACAAACATCATCTGAGCCCTAAAAATAAGCTTCTGTTTTCCTGAAAGTGGAGTAAAAACTTTAAGCTCATTTAAGCATGACTCTGTCTGCACTCATTAAACAAAATCTTTGTCATCCTTCCAGCTTCTGTACTGTATGAAAACAACTTATTAGCACTCAAATATGCTAAACTTTCCATTTTTAAACTACTGTTTACAGTACAAGACTATGAATTCTACATGTTTACTGCATTCTCCAATAAGCTTTAGATAAAACTGTTAGAGTAAAGGTTGAATCTTATCAAGAGTTTGAAGCGTGAATCAGTAATTCCATCAAATTCAATTTTAAAATGAACAACAATTATAACAGCACTCTCTCACATTTGTTCTTAAGTTTTAAACTCTGCACAATTTAGGTAATAAAAACAGTCCTTTTAACAGTTACCTAGCTTTCATACATACAAAAAAATGCCAAAATCTGCCTTCTTTGCACATATTCTTACAACAATCTCAGTTAATAACATCTGATGATAAGAACACAAATCGATTTAAATGCTCCATATGTGGCTTATTCCCCTGCACCTCATGCAGTACTTTTATCATAACAAAATGACCGTGCATATAGAGGAAATTTTAAAACCACAGAAGAATGGGAGGGACTAGGCATAAATATGAAAATAGTCTGCCAGGAGAGTTGGGTATGTAGGTTGGCAGAATGTAGGGAAATAAACTAGTTCCTTGCTTTAGTTCCAGCAAGGCTGCAGAGAACTAAACATGGCAAACAGAATTTATCCTGCAGAAACTAATGCTCAGTGGACATGACAAGATGACAATGCAAAATAAATGTAAAACAAAAGCTCAGTTCAACTACTTAAGGAAAAGCAAATGCTGCCAGGACCACATATGGCATACCATCAAAAAATTATGATCTAGAACATAAAATACCCCTCCTAGAGAAACAGCTTAAGCATCTTGCAGAATATGGCAGAATATGGCACAGAAACGAACTGGAAAAACCAGATTCCCCTCACAACTCCACTACTATCTGCTCTGTGTCACAGAACAACCCACTCTGAACAGTACCTCTATTCATGAAGCACACCGCTCCATTTATCAGGCTCACACAAACACTATTAAAATTGGAGAATCTTACATGGTTGTAAACTTTCAAAACATTATTACTCACCTACTTATAAAAAGTTAAACTCACAAATATGATTGCAACACCCACAGCAACTTTCCTGGAGTTGCACCAGTTAAGAGCTATCTACACATGAAACAAAACTGTAACGTCAGCTGTATATTATTTACCTTTAAAATCACATTCAGACAGAACCATATAAACCACACTAGGATCTAAGTCAGAAAACATTTCTGACATGCTGTTGAAGAGCTCTTCCTTATTGACACAACGCATTGCCTGTGCCACTAAGTGGCTTGGGTCCCCCTGGGATACAGCAACAGCAGTTCTGTCAGAATTGCCATTCCTCTGAGAAGGACTCCCACCAGTTTTCCTCTTCCGTGGCATTTTGTTTTCTAATACCCAGTGTGCTTTTTGTTCTGGTTTGTTCACACGGGGCTGACAGCACCAAGCTTAAAAATCACGAAAAAAGCTCTCCTAACTGGGATAGACTGAACAGAAGTTGCACACCTGAAATTAAAAAAAAAAAAAAACAGAAAAATTTTAATAAAATATATAATCACAATTCCACGTCTTCTATTTAAGTAGCTAGAAGATTAAAAATATACATAAGCATATAGGAAAGCATTTTCTAGATGTCTGCCTTTTTTCTTTTCAAATGGCTGACAGCTAGAACAGTCTTATTTTCCAGATTAGACACAGAATCTGCATCCGGAAGAAAGAAGAAATAGAATGTAGCTTAAAAGAGAAATCCAAAAAAGTCAAGTTTGCAATGCCAGGTGGCCAGTTCACAAATATTCCTCTGCTACTGAGGATCAGTTAACATTATGGAAGATCTACATTCAGTTAACATTCAGAAACTACTCCTCTTATGAAAGTACTGGAAGATGTAACATGTTACCAAATCTTTCAAGTCTTTCTTGACTTGCCCCCACCCATGACATTTTAAGAATAAACAGGAATTCTTCAGTGTTCAAACACTGGCAGAGAGGTTGTGGAGTCTGCAACCCCACATATTCTTAAAACCTGACCAAACAGCCCTGCTTGAACAGGCTGTTTCAGGGCTTGGGTAACAGGCTTAAGGCACTCCTGCTTAATGTGATTACTGGGTTGAACCAAGTGACATCCAGAAGTGCCTCAGCCTGTATGGAGTTCTTCCTAATTGTTAAAAACACTTTACAACTGTATAAACCATAAAGCAGAGGCTTCTGTCCACCCCCCACACTTCTGCCGTAAAACCTTTGAACACATCTAGTTACATTACAGCATCTATAATAACTGCAATTACTGCATTAATGCTGTATAGAAAAGGAAAGCATTTATTAATTGAAATACAAGCATGAAGTGCAGCATGGTCTCCCTTTTTTATCAGTATCAAAGCTCTGTTGAGTTCTTGTGATGATCATAATAAACTAATTTATATTTTTTACAAATAATTATTCAGAATAAACCTTAGTAAGGCTCAGAAATCTGAAATTTCAAAGAGTCACTATTTACCAATAACAATTACTGAGTAAGCCATAAAATACCTGCTTTTATATTAAACAGGTATTTTGCCAGTGATGATCAATTTAACATGTGCAGATAAATCAATGGCAGCACTTCCATTTTCATTTAGTCCTTCCCTCCCTGGATCACTGGCACACAAATGACAATGCCAGATTAGTGCCAGATTCAAATACCACTTTACCATTATCCTTTACCAATCTCTTCCAACAACCAAGAGATTGGACATTTAGCAAAACGTTGACTGTTATGTTCTCAAGTCATAGAGAGTTATGAAAGCAAAACAGACAACTCTAGGATCCCAGGAGTTTCTATTATGTGTATATGGACTTTAGACAGACAAACCAGATGGATGTCTGAAACAATAACATTAAGGTCAAGGAAGTCTGAAATGCAGGACAAGGAAAACAATACACAGGAAAAGGAAGAAGCAGACTTCCAAAAATAAAGGAGAAACTATAGTGGAAAATACTAATTGGCCAGACTGAGCTGGGACAACTGCAGCTGGTTTTTTCATCACACTTTTTTTGGTTCACCTTTCTGATTAGCCATCCTTACACCATTCTTCACTGTCATGAAGAAGTATTCAACAATCACAAAAAAAAGTTACAGTAGGTCTTGTTTTTCAAACTTCTGTATCTCATTGATTCATCCTCTAGCCAGTAGAAAAGGTTGTCCTAATTTAAACAATGTTGCCTGTGCTAAAAATGTGACTGTTCCTCAGTCAAAGAGGTTCACTGACAAAGGAAAGATCCTGCAAGGGAGAAGTTATTCATGCACCTTGACATTACTGTGCAGCAATAGACTTTAAGCAGAACACTTCCAAGTGTTGCCAGTGTTTGAATCCAGCTCTTTTATAATGATCAATCCTGTAAGGACATGCTGCTGAAAAACATGCTCTGACTGCAATTCCTGTTACACACCTCAAGTATAGGAAAAGAAGCAAACAGGTAGTATTCAAGAGTAGGCAGAACACACAGAACAGAGGAAGAAAAATACTAAACTACTTTCTGAGTTATAGCTAATACCAAAAGTATTCACAAAACTCTTTGAATCAAAAAGATTGCATTAGGAAACCATCAGCAGTAAAGAAAGTTTTTTGAGGTCATTACAAGGCCTTGTTTTTTAAGCAAACAGATCAGAGGAGTATCCTAACCACTACTGAATGTTTACTAAAAGCATTAAGCAGCACGAGACACTTCTGGTTTAATGGTGACCAAGTTCAAATGGCAAATAATTTATCAGTATTACTTCTCTTCATTTTTTAAGGACAGAGTAAGTCTCTAGCCTTGACACAACACAAGAGTCAAACAATATGAACAAAGCTGCCCAATTTGTATATATTTTTAAATTTCTCTGAATACTTTAAGGTTAACTCCATACATATAAAAGAAGTTGGTTTGGTTTTGGTTGGGTGGTGGTGGTGTCAGCTTTTTAGTCTGATTTACTTTTGGGGTTTTTGAACAATTTCTTAATTTCAAACTATATAAAGTATTTTTCATGTAATGTCCATGTGAACCTTCTGGCTTTTTAAAAAAAACAAATAAACACATGCACATATATATTTACAAGCTGGGACTGGAAAAAAATTCCTATTTGTAATACATATAAAATAGCAATGGCACAGGACTTACATCTTTAGCTTCACTGAGTTGCCCCACAGTGCATCCTTTCTCATCTTTCCAAAACCACCACTGATGGCACATTTAATAAAGATCTGCTGTTAAAAACTATAATGCACTCTTCTGTCAGGAAATCATACTTTCTAATACACAAATCAGATGTCAGCAGAAGTGGCTGCTTCCTCCTGACAAAGGAATAATCAGAATACAAATTAAAATTTGTATTTTGCTCATTATAAGCAGTTTTAACACTGAGCAGTACACTTAATAGGTTTGAGTAGATTAAGCACAACTAATATCTTAAATAAGTACCCAACATTTCAAGCTGAGCTCAACTGTAAGTTTTCCGAAGGATAAGAACATCTACCTGATTTCAGTTTTAAGATGACTTCTTATCTAAAAAAGCTGACTTACATCAGGTAATGAAATTACACAGCAGAAGAATTAGCTGGAAATAAATATAAGTTTCCTCACTTGTCATTCCACTTGGTTCTTCGCCACAGTTCTCAACCATCTTGAAAAGGTTTACATATCCATGCTGGTGAAGACTAGATTCATTCCACCATGTGGGAAATTAGGCAAATAAAATCTGGCACATCAAAAAAAGATTATGTTACTTACACAGCTTATTTGTAAAGTCTTACTAAAGCTAAAGAACTGCACTTCAGTTCATCAAAGCATCTGCCAACTCCTAATCCATTGTGTACATACCAAAGATGTTAGGTCTACTCAAAGTCTGACAATTCCAGTTTACATATTAGCCTAGAGCTTACTCCTCACAAGTCTTGTGCTTCCAAACTTTAAAAAACCCCAAACAGCAATAAAGCCACCAAACAAAATAAAATAAAGAATAAACATCAACAACAAAAAAACCCAAACACACACAAAAAAAAAACCAAAACCAAACTGAACGTGTACACCTAAATTAGGTAAAGATTTTGAAACAACTATTCTGTCACACTCCTAACATGACAAGTTGATGGCCTAAATACTCTTCACAAGAAATGGAGACACCCATCTCACATTTTACATCTAACTTCATTCCACTGTTCCAAAGAATTAAAAACTGCTATCAAAACACACAAAGCACTTCACTTAAGCATGAACTTGATGAGAATTCAAATTTACAAAACAAAGGACAAGTTGCAGATATAGAAAGTTATTCACGTCAACAAAGTGGCTTCAGAAAAAACATACCAGGAAAAGCTGAAAAGCCATTCAATTATTTTACAGAACAACCTTCCAACAAAGGTAATTTCCACATTTGTTCATTTGCACTTTGAGGTTTCTTGAGTGGAGAAAAACTATTAAGTATTTAAATACAAGCACAAGAGGAAAAGCAGCCAATGAAATCAAACTGACAACAATTCATTTTGCTTTCTAGTATTTATAAAATAAGAAGCTTTTCTTTTTTGGACAATGTTTGAGTCACGCCTCTAAAAACCGGAAGGCAAAAAAGGAAAGAAAAAAACAGGAAATGCCTTCCAGCAGATTTTTCTCAATAAGTGTAGGAGTAGCAAAGGAGATAGTTTGGGAGCCTTTTGCTGTCTTTCATTTCTGCCAGCAGCCAGCAAGGGAATAGGCCACTTCATTATTGAATGTGAAAACCTATACCCAGCTAAAGACAGTGCTTCTGGAAACACTTCAAGGATCTTTTCTACTCTTTCCTTCTTCCATTCTGTGTTATTCCTACTGGTTGTTCCAAGGTCTTGTCCAACAGTTTTAACAAAGGTCCTCCTCTGTCATATCAAGTTCTGTCAAAGTGCAATACACTGACAAAAAGGTCTAATTCCTAACTAACTTACATACACCTGCTTTATGCAATCTGTTCTGCTAGGATTTTTTTCCACTTTTGTGAATTTTAAGTCTGCCCCAGGTCAGACAGATTGTTTTGAAGCTGCTGAAAAAATAAGTATTCCTTTGAGAACAAAACAAAAGCTTCATCCAACCACACACAAAGTTCAAGAGTACAAAACCAGCACAAACTCATCTGAAGTAGATGCTTATGAAGCAAACACAGCCTGCAGGAAGAACACCACTCTGTTTCCTAGGAAGGACTCAAAAACTCTTCTGCACATGCCATATCATGAGAAGTCAACCAGCAGTGGAAGTCACTTGGTGTTTCACAGGTGACAGAAGCTGTGAAACTCCACACTGTGCAGTTTCCTTTCAAGACACAAAGCTGCTCTTGTTAGAACCCTTCCATAGAGCTCCCAGAAAGGGACAGTAAAATCTGCTGGATGTACATGATTAAAGCAGCGATGAAGGAGGAGGAAACCCACCAGTGTGTTCTCCACCACCAGGTCTGCTTGAAAGTAACTTCCTTTTGCTGTGCACTGAAGGACAAAGCTTGGACTTCGGCAAAAAAAAATGCAAGTGGCCTTGATATTATGAAGAGTGCAGATATGCAGCAAGATGAACTAAAAAAAAACCAAATCAACCAGTTATTCTCCTTAGTTTTAGGTGGAGAAGGTTGTTGCTTGGGTTTTTTGTTTGTTTGGTTGGTTTTGGTTTGTTTGTTTGTTTTGAGTTTGTGAAGTTTTTTTCAGAAAATATAAGAGTATCTGCAAAATGTCTTTCCACTTCTAGGGGCATTTAGAGATATTTGATCCTTTTATAGCTTCCCTTCTATGTCCTTCTCCCATACAGCTCACAGCCCTCTAAAGCATGCTGAAGAAAGGGCTTCCCATGGCAAATTTGGCTTTGAGGGGAGACCTTCCAGGATGCTGAGCTCTTGGGCTACCTGGGCTGTCCCCAGTGCAGACTCCACACAGTCCAGCTGTGTTACTGTGACCTATGCCCAGTCTCTGAAGTGATGCTGCAGGCTGAAACAAAGATGAATCTTGTCGTAATGTTGGTGCTTCTGCAATTCCACACCTGACATCAGTACTGCTGCTTAAGATTTTATTCCAACTCCCCACTACAAGTCACAGAAATGTATTTGGAAAGAGGAAAGAGAACTCCAGAAGTCCTGGAGCTGCTACATGCCCACATCATGCTTCCAGAGACTATTCAAAACTCAGCCTTACTCAGTTCTGACAGGCAGTATAACTGACAGCTAATTAATGCCCTACTGGCATTTTTATAGTAGCAGAACCTCTGTGACAAAAACTAAGGCAGCAACCTCTTAAAACTCAAGGATTATTTTTTTTAATGTAGTTCTTCTGCATGTAAATTTAGCTCTATATACATTCCTGAAACAGTAATTCAGCTTAGTAATAGCTAAGTGACTGTGTCAGCCACTTAGCATAGATTACAAATTAGTACACAGGCAGAAGTGTACTAGAGACTGACAAGAGTCTGCACAACACCTCACACCTAAAATCCCCCAAAGCCCCATATGTAACATTTTTATATTCCCTCTATATCGGTGGCTTCCCCAGATGAAATACATTAATGTTAATACTACAAAGGAAGATGATTTAAAAAAAAAAAGTGTAAACAAGGCAACAAGAAATAGAGAGCAACTCCATAGCTAACACAGAACAAAACCCAAGAGACAGTAAGAAAAAGCCTGTATTTATTGAAAAATAAAATACAGGATTTTAACACCTGCTTTGATGCTGTTAAATTTTCCTCACCAGTTCTTCTCACAGTTTACAGGAACCCGAACTGCAAACACGTGCTGCAAGCATGTGACACAAGTAAGCCCGGTCCCAGTCAGGGTGACTGTGCCGGGAAGAATGAGGGTTAAAACTTTCAACCTTACAAACGTATACCATGCTTAACTTTTTCTGCCTTTCTGTAATTTTCCCCGCTGTATTTCAGAGCCTTTGGCTCTCAAATCACAACTAGAGACGAGTTATCTAAAACTTTCACTCCTTTTGAAGTTCTTTGGAGTTCTAAAGAAGTTACTCTCAACTTTTCACTGTAAGGTTCTCCTGCAAGACTAAGATGCAGACTAAACTTTGTCAATGCACTGTATAAAACAGCATATAAGTCTCTCTTAACAGTCACACTGTCCTCAGTCTTCCAGTACATGAGTTAAGAGAAGTACTGGTAAATGAATTTTTTTTTCTCGCTTTTGAAGCCAGGCTCCTCCAAAGTCCCTTGTGACCTTAAGGTACTTGACCAGCAAAACTGCAAATCCTGTCCAAAGCACGGAGGGATACTATGCTACGAAGGTCACAAACAACCTCACGATAAACACGTTTCAGCGGTTCTCGACTGTTAAGAATGAACGAGCCCTTAGAGTACTCAGAATCTTTTGATTTCATTTTGAACGGGGTGAATTTATCTTCGCAACGAGACCAAGTTCACCAGCACTCCGCACTGCTTGCTGCGGGGCGGGCGGCCCAAGCCTTTCCACCGACCCGCCGGCCCCGACCCTTCCTTCAGCGGCCACAGCGGCAGGCAGGGCAGCAGTCGGGATTACTGCAGAAGGCCGGGCGATTCGGTGACGGGCCGAGGGGGCAGGCCGCCGGCACCGCGGCGCTCACCACAGCGGCGGGGAGCGCCGAAGCCACACGAAGGCCCCGGGGAGAGCAGGCCCGAGCGGCGGCCCCAGCCCGGCGGCGGAAGGGCCCGCCCGCGACCACAACGCCGCGGCGGCTCGTCGCCAGCGACGACCCGCGCCCACAGCCCGGCGGCGGGCGGGCGGTCAAGCTGCGCCGCCCCCGCCCCGCCGCCTCCCCTCCCACCCGCAGGCAACTCCTCTGCCGTGACGCCGGGGCCGGGTCCCCCGGGCCCGCCGCCATACGGGACGCGTCGCGAGGGCCGCCCGCTTCCCGCCCCCGGGAGACCGCGGCGAACAGCTCCGCGCCCTATCGGGAGCGGGGGGAGGGCGAAGCTCCTCCCCGGTCCCGCCGCCAGACCCCGCCGGCCGTTACCTCGCTCGGCTCAGCTCTACTCTGCTCAGCTCGCTCGCTGCCGCCGGCGGCGGGCGCGGGGCTGCGGCCGCGGGAAGGGGAGGCTCGGGCGGGGCGTGCGCCGCGGGGACACAGCGCCGCTCCCCGACCGCCCGGCGAAGCGCAGCCCGGGAGGAGGCGCCGCACCGCCCCCGGCCCTTCCCCTGCTCGCCCGGGGCCCGCGGTGCCGCCCCGGCCGGCTGAGGGCGGAGGGCTGAGGGCTGAGAGCCGCTCAGCTGGCTGGGAAACCTGCATGGGAGGCACGGCAGAGCTGCGCGGTGGGAGCCGCGCTGCTGGTACGGTGCTACGGGGGTGAGTTCAGGAGCGGCGGGGGATCGCCGGCAGCTAGCGATGACATCTCTCAGCCGTGTAGTGACTGGTTTCACACTTGTAACAAAAAGCTTGAGTGTTTAGTTGCTGCTGCTGCCCAGTTTTACTAAGCAATTTTTAACGTTGAGAATAGGTCCTGCAGTCTGGAATGATGCCGTGTCTGCAGGCTCATACTGAGGGGGAAATGGCATGTAAACGACGAGGAGAATGAGTTTTTAAGGAAGCTGGGGGGTGTCTGGTGGGGTTTGGCATCGGTGATTGCTATGGAAGTTACGAGCTGCAACAGAGTAAAGAAACAGCTGATTAGGAGGAGAACGCTTCATTGTCTACAACAAGCAATGGACACTTGATGGAGATGGACAGTGGAAGATTATGGAAAGATGAAAAAAAAGACATGTGCTCTTGATGGACTGAAATGATGATAAGTAGCCCTAAATTAGAACTGTTGTGAAGTCACCATGAAAGGAACTAAGTGAACAAGAGTTTTGAATTTATCAACACGTGTTCATATGCAAGGTGCAAAAGCCTTTTATGGGCAGAGCTCCTAAAATAAAATTATTTTTAAAACAACAAAAAGACCCCAACCAAACAACACTCAAGATGAGAAGATTTTACTAGGAGAACTTTTCTGTAGTTTTTATAGAAGTTTGTTGATTTGAGAAATTTCACTGTCACCAAATGGGCTTTAAAATATAGTTGGAAAATTACATATTAAGTTTATCCATTATTGATCTCTGAGAATAGGACTTCATTACATTGCCATAGGCATCCTCGTTGGCTCTGTCTTCCTGCCTATTACCTTGCTGGGATAGGCAGGGTCTCCACTACTTCATGTTGTACATCCAGTTCTCAGGAGATGGATTCCTGTGCCCCATTGTCATGAGGTACCTCCCTGACATCTGCATGCAGCTGCCTCCCATCAGGGCACAATGCCTCAGGAGGACTTTTGCTGGAGGTGTCCCACTGTGATCTTCCTAGGGAACAGAAACAGGACACTCGTGTGAAAGGAGAGAAGCATTTTCCCTCCTAAGGGGGTGTCACGACCCACGTGGTAGGGTGCTCAATGTTCTTTATAATTTCTCATCATGCTAAACAAACACACTAATCCATGTGTCAGGGAACTTTTATGTCATACTGTATCACCATCTTAACTCCATCAAATAGCCAGCTATTTAGTCTCAAAAGTGTTGACTAACAAACCCTTAACTTTTACAACAAACTTCAACGAGCTCCCAACTCACACAAGAAACTTCAGATCTCAAAAGTGTTGGCTAACAAGCTCACAATTTAAGATGCTCCCAATCCTAACAACATTTCAGGTTCCCTAGTGTCTTGGTTTGGAAACAGAGTCTGCTAACGAAGGCAGGATCCTCCCCTGAAATGGAGAATGTAAACCCTCCCCACCCCTCCGAATTGCTATGAATTTTAAATAAGGGGCTCTCAGGCAAAAATATGGGAGCAGGAAATAACAGTTCTTTAATAGGGAAGAAAAATAAAAGGATAAAATAAACAGTGCGGTACACTAGAACAACACTGTCAGAGTCAGAACCTAACCTGACACCCTGTTGGTCAGGCTGTTGGTAGCAGTCCAGTTGGAAATGTGGCTGCAGTCCTCCTGGAGTGTCAGGTGTGGTTCTGTTGGAGCAGGGGGTCCTGTAGAAGAGGATGTATTCTTCCTCTGAAGATCCAGTGGAAGAAAAGGCATCTGCTGTTCCTCTGGGGAATCCAATGGAGAAAGCTGTGCTGGTGGTTCAGAATCTCCACATTCTATCTGGGTAGGAATGTTTGGCTCCTCCCTCTGGGCGGAGCGTCTCACAGTGGGATGTTATAGTTCTTATCAGCCATGCAGTGACATTCAATAGCCTGTTATCAGCAGATGTCCTCTCCCAAGGGAGGAGTGATTGTGATCACTCAGAGACAGAGAGAGGTAAGGAAAATTGCCCACTTGACACCAGACAACTGCCATACAGATGGTAACAGAATGTCTTGCCTTGCAATCTGGAACACCTAGTGGTCCGGATTGGGGGTAAGAGAGGAAGAAGAGACAGACCAATCCACTTTCTTATACAGTTTATCTGGTGTACAGTTTATATAAAACAGATTTTTTGCACTCTTTTGTTCATGCATGCAGTACTAAGCCCCTTAGAGCCCTCCAGGAAATGAGGTCTGTGGGGATCCTGGAGTCCCTTGTAGTTAGTGAGGTGCCTTGTAGTTGGGGACTCAACCCCTGTCTTGATGCAGGCACACTGAGCATGAGTCTCAAGGCAGCAAAGAAAGTTGGCTTCATACAGCACTGCCTCACCTCCACAGGACCCTCTTTTACAGTCTCAAGTTTCCTGCCACAACAGTCAGAATGTTTGAGACAAAACATGCTTGCATGCTTATGCCTGGTTCTCCATGAGGGGAGTAAGGTTGTCTCCTAAGCTGCAGATCCCTCACGGTGTGATTCATCCCATTCAAAGGAAGTGTCATCCCTGAGCCTCATTTGTCTTTCATTTCCCTTCAAACAGGGAAACATGGAAGATGTGGCCTTCAGAAGATTACTAAAGGTCTGGTTATTTAGCACCTAATCTTAGATGCTTCAGAAGAAAGACCAAGAAGTCACAGCCAGCTTTGTGTCTCAATCACAGGTACTTCCACTTCTGGTTCTTTAATAGCCTGCTGGAGAGCCTCCTTCTGCCACCAGGACCCAATTGTTTCCACTATAGATGTAACTTTTAATTTTAATGCAAATAATAAATAAGTAAGTGCAAAAGACAATATTTGGTTTTAGGGTGAACTATGTATGCATGGGTACCTCAACACAGTTGTCCTGTGAAAACTGCAGAAGGCTGCTTGGGGTAATTTATCTAGAGCTTGTAGGGATCACAATCCCAAAATGCTGGCTATTTGGTAGCACAATGAAGAGGCAAATTTGGTTGTTTATGTAGGATTTCTCATAGTATATATTTCTCAATAAAGGTAATGTAATAAAATTTTAAATTCGTATTCAAAATATTTAATGTTTTGGGAAATAAATTGATTTAGGCATTGTAGTTTGCCTGTGACTTTGCCATTTCAGTACTTATCTTGTAGAGACATAGTGTGCAATATTTAAATAAACAAGGACAAACATTTCACTTCTAATACAATACATAAAGCCTATACATAGTCATGCAGAGGATGTGCTCATAAATCTCAAAAAGACTGTCTCTTACCATAACTCACAAAAGCAAAATAAATAATTATTTAATACACTGCCATTGTATGAGTCAAAAAATCTGGAGGAAAATTTGTCTTGATTGGAACTTGTGTGTGTGTGTGTCATGTCAAGTGACAGTTTCATGCATGTCCTGGGAGCTGTTTCCTTACTTCATGTGCTCAGTGTCTGGACAAGTATCAGAAACAAAATAGTTTTTCTTCAAGGGCGTGATGCTGGTAATGTGTTAATGATACGTTTGGAAAAATAGGTCATGTAAATTCCAGTGTAATGACTGTGTCTTTATATTTTTAAGGTTGCCAAAAAAAGAGGGAGAGAGAATTTCAGTATGCTCTAGTCTGACAGCCTCCATTAAACTACACTGCTAGAGGGGAGTTGCTGCTGGCACTTGATGCATGAAACTATGTTGTTCTTTGCCAGTTGTACATATTACAGTATTTGACACCATGAAAATACCAGACTAATTTAGGCACTGGCAGATTTCTCACTGTCACAGTTAACACTGTAAATAGGAGGGATTTGATTTAAATAGGAAGGATTTTTGATTAGAAAATTATAATCATGTAATACAGGCTCTTTCAAGTATTTGTGTCCTTCAAATTTTCAAACAACTTTTTCAAACAACACCATAACACCTATTATATATACTGTTGGTTTGGTTTGGGTTTTTTTTTCCATTCCTTTTCCTCTCCTTATGTCTACACTTGGCTTGTTTTTACTTGGAGTGGCTTGAACATACAGCATCTAATCTGTGCTGTTTGGCTAAAGTGTTTAGTCTGGTCTTCACTGACAGATTTCCATTTTAGTTTGTTTGGTGCTGCCTTCTTAAAGTAAAAATACTTAAGTATGTTTTTGCTTTCATTATAAATCACATTAAAGTAGTAATATTACCAGAGTGGAACCATAAAGAACAAGGAAATGTCAGTCCCTTATAATGTTTCTGATTATATACAGCCTACATCTACTTAGTAAATTGTGATTTCCTTTCTTCTACATTCAAAATGTCTTAATAGTTTAAAAAAAAATTAGGTTTTGATTTGCAAGAACAATTTGCAGCTAAACTTTTGGCTTGAAGAGCGTACTGGTGTGGCAAGAAAGACATGTTTAACTTTGCCAGTTTTAAAGACTTGTTATTACTTACAGTAACATGTTGAATATACAATAAAAAGTACTGTAGGAAAAGGCCTGAGGAATAAGTGTGCATTAAAAATTAATGCCTGCTGCAGTAAATGTGAAATATGTTATCTTTCCAGGAGCTTAAGGTACAGTTTTTATCATTATTCAGAACTTTAGTTCGGACTATTAATATATCAAAGCCCCAAACTATCATAGGTCTTCCTTCCTTCCTTCCTTCCTTCCTTCCTTCCTTCCTTCCTTCCTTCCTTCCTTCCTTCCTTCCTTCCTTCCTTCCTTCCTTCCTTCCTTCCTTCCTTCCTTCCTTCCTTCCTTCCTTCCTTCCTTCCTTCCTTCCTTCCTTCCTTCCTTCCTTCCTTCCTTCCTTCCTTCCTTCCTTCCTTCCTTCCTTCCTTCCTTCCTTCCTTCCTTCCTTCCTTCCTTCCTTCCTTCCTTCCTTCCTTCCTTCCTTCCTTCCTTCCTTCCTTCCTTCCGAAAAGAGTCCTCATCTAGTTCCTGCAGCAAACATTTTCATAAAAGTTGATCCAGTCCCACAATGCTGTAATCCTCTTCCTAAGGAGCCTTCCACATTCCATTGCCAGCTTTAGGTTTCATTTACCATTGCAGAAACTAAAGAGTGTTAGCTATCCTTCCCTATTTTTTAAAATCTATTTAACTTAATGCTGATTAAAGGTGTTTAACTTGGCTTCTTGGAATGTCTCTGTCTCCTGTTAATATTACTTTGTCCATGATCTCAGACTCTGTGTTCCTACAAAAGATAACTCTTTCCCTCTGCCAGAATGTGATTTCCAAAGTAGAAATCTAATTCCTTAAGGAAAAAAAAAAGAAATAAATATAAAAAGAAATGTGTGCAGAGTATCTCACATACCTGACTCTTCTTCTCCACCCATCTCTAGATTTAAGTCAAATGCATAGTGAATGTTGGTGTTTTATCTCCATTAAGAAACTCCATGTCTGGCTTCTATACTTGCAGGATATTGATCTTCTGTTCCATATAGGGATCAATTGCACAGTTCACTGAAGAAACAGGTAGGTATCACTGCAGTAATGTAAATTATTTCACACATTCTTTTTAAATTCCAAATAGTGCAGATTTATAATATCTATATTAAAATAATGCCTCAATTCCCGCTATACAGTGTTCTATTTCAGCATTATTTTAAACAGGAAAAAAACAGTATGTAGAAGCAGCAGAAATCTAGATCATTAATGCAGATTTTGCCCCTCTGAAGACAATAGCAAAAATTCTGCTGATATCTATAGAATTGCATTTTTAAGTAAACAGGTCACACCTATTCCAGCATTACCACTAATGAATACTAAAGAAGTCCCTTAACAAATCAGTACTTTGGTTCACCTATCAGTAAATTATCAAAGGAGTTTATAACATTACCACTGAAGGTTCATAATTGCAAATTTTCAAATTTTTGTTTAAATGCATGCTAAAGCAGCATATTACTAGTCTTCATTTAAAGTACCTGCACTTTAATGAGGTACTCCAGATATATTGCAGAACAGAAATAAAATTTGCTCATTATACCTGTTAATGCTAAATATCTTCAGAATATATGAACTATAAAGATGCTTGGATTTTAGGAAAGGAGGTGCAGAGAGATAATGACAATAAATGCTATTATCCATGAACTGAAGGATTATACTTAATTGTATCTTCTCTGCAGGCATAGAGAATGAGGTCATGCTTATATAGCTGACAGAACCCTCACTGCTACAAGGACCTTCTGAATTTGGAATAAGCTCACACTACAGATTTGATTTGTGGTGAATCTGATTCCTGTATTGGATGTTCTCTGCTCTCCTGTATCAATCTGATATGTCAAATTCAATAGATACCAAAAATCCACCCTAATCTGTTCAAACTGCAGAAATGGAGAACAAACAATCCTTAATATGCCACCTTGGCATATCCTAAAAAGTAATAAGCTGACTTTGATTGTAACTGTCATGTTTTTATCTGTTGAATAACACTTTATTTTTAAAAACTGCATTGATCCTATCCTATGGTAAATTTAATATCAGATATCTTAGAGATCTGAATATTTAAATGGCTTAAGAACAAGTTTAGCAGTAAAATTGCATTTCTGTGTTATTTTTTTAAAAAACTTATTTCATATATATCACTGCAGGATATAGACTTAATTAGACTTAACAGGAATAAAATGATTTATCATTGGTGCTTCTGCAACTTCTACCATTCCCAAAATGTTTTGTTAAAAAAACCAAAACAAAGCCATTCACTTAATACATCTACATCAAACAAAATACAACAGCTGCTTAACTATGCCATGCAATAACACAGAATAGGTTAATAGGCAGTTACTATCCATCTGAAATTGTAGGAACTTTGTCAGCAGGGTGCTGTTATCTAAACTGGAATTTGATCAGGATGTGAAAGTTTACTTAGTGTTTTTTACAAAACAATTATTTTCTGCTGATTAAGATAGAGGACACTTCCATGGAACAGTATCATTAATGGCCTCCATTCATTTGTAAAGCCAGAGTTGTAAGAACAAAACTGCCCCAGGACGGAAAATCTCCAGGTTTCCAATCCACAAGGTATCTGCCTTAAGGCAGTTGTTAAGAGGACAGGCATAGTTGCAGAAGAAATGTCATTGGTTTTGAACTGGGCTAAAATATTCTATATCAAGACAGAACAAATATAATTCAAGAATTTGCAGTGACACTTCAGCATTTTATGTTCTTGGGCAGCTGAGCTTCTCCTGGGATATCTTACTAAGAGCCAAATCCCTTGCATAAGTGATAGCAACTGAATCCAAACAATTCCATGTTGGACATTGTCTTCACTAAGGAAAACTTAGGGTAGAGGCAGAAAGGAAAAGAAGCTTGTTTCATTTAGTTAGAACAATATCTCATTATATGTATTAGATGGTTAAAATAATCTTATGCTCTGACATGTTTACCTTCATCAAGATAGCATGTAATAACTACAAACTACCTTGTTCATATTAGGATTTTATCACTTTAAGGTACTCTATATCTCCTAAAGTAAATATTTTCCTTAGAGCAAAAGAGATGCATTTCCTCAAATATATTAATTCCCAAGTGTACTTAATCTACACATCATCCTGAGATGCAGAAAGAAACACTAGGAAACAAACAATTTAAAATGTCAATTTGAAAGAAAAGGAGAAAGAAAACCCTACCTGTTATCACCTATGTAATACTATAAGTAAAGTTTAGTTGATGTATTTTTGTATTTTATGGGTTTTGCGATATCAAGTTATCAGTCCATTTTTACCTTACTAAATTCTGGGAAAAAAAGGAATTCTTCAGTGATTCTAAATAAAAACTAGTACTTTCATTCTACTGGAAATTTTGAGATGTCTTGTTTGCTCAGATTCAGAAATTTTAAATGTTAAAATATTGGACCTTGTTGCCAGATGGAATTTCTAAGTAGATCTAATATTAAGTACAAGCCTGAATCTTAGGCAAGTTCCAATCATTAATTAATGTTACTCTAATGAAAAAATGCTTTTACCTGTCAAGACAGACTGTACTCCATTGCCCATGCAATTCATTTACCAGAAGTTAATTGCTTGCCAATCACATGTGATTTAAGGACCTGTTTTCTTCACAGCGACTGACCTTCAATTAATGTAAAATTAAAACAATATAAAAATGTATTTTATTTCTTTCCCAAAATAGCTTCAAAGAGGCCTTATTCTCAAGTACAGATACGTACAATACATGTCCTACTGAGACATAAATATTTTACAAAATTTTCTGATACCACAACCCAATGGCTTCAAAATTCTACAATATATAAATATCTTGCAGGTATCCTGCTTAGTGTCAGTTTATCTCACCATTTGTTACACAAAAGCTGCTAGTTACAGCAATCCTTGTGCTTGACATCTGTTACAAACATCTGTGGATTACTCCAACTGCTTGTAAAAATAAATTAGGGGACTTGTTATGGTCTAAACCCACTAGCACTTATTAATTAGATTTCAGTAACTAGTTTCTGAACTTGAATAACTTGTATGCCAGATGTCTTATGCTGAAACTTGAAGCCAAGGAGATGGGGGAAGGGAGCAGCAAGCCAGTGATGTTCATTTAAAAACAACTGTGTAGACTACCATTTTTAAAGAAAATTCTTTGTTTATTATGTGTCTCTTTGTAACTGTCACATGATAGAACCTAATTATTTAGCTAGGAAATGAACAGATACCTGTTTGGTTGTTGCTGAATGGGGAAGGCCTTCTTTTGCTTTCTGGTAAATTCTGACCTCTTTGGGGTTTTTTTAGTCCCTTTAAAATCCACCTATCACTTCTATTTTTTAACATTTCATACCCTCTCTCACTGGAAACGGGGCCACATTCTTTCCCAGTGAATAACACCAGCAACAAAAGAAACTCAAATTTAGAAAGCCACAGGCCATCTTACAGTTTCAGAGACATAAAAGGACAGTTGCTCCTTCTAACGGGACAGTCTACAGTTTCCAGTTTATTTAAGGACTAGGCAAAAATTAGTTAGCTTGTACCTGTCAAAATCATGACAATTCCAAGTTGAAAGAATGAGGGAATCATATCTTAAGACAAGCTCCACTCCACCCTGCTCTAGCTTATGACATTCAGATTGGTATCTGCAACCTGATACACACAATTCAGGATGGAGCAGAAGTGGTGTCTGTCATTTGGATCTGGGCCCATCTGTAATAGACAACTTATTAAAAACCCAGACAAACAAACAAACCAACCCTAAACAAAAACAGTTGATACAACCGGCATGAAAACATGTTTAAGCTTTTTACAAATAGATGATCAAACACTAAACTCTTTCAACTGCTTTATTCCTCTGATTACATTCTCCAAGACCTGGAAGAATGAACAAGCTAACTTAAAGGAACATTGAGAGAGAAGTAGTTCATATTTTCTGGGTAGTTCTTCAATTTCTGAGTTGGGCATTTCTTCTTCTGTACAGTGATGATGGTTAGGAGACAAAAATGTGTACCTTAAAACTTCAATGAGAGTTTTGTCTTTGTCTCAGTTTTTATTATGAACTTTCCTATTTTCTATGTAGGAAAAAATAAATATATTACACAGTAGAAGAGTAGAAAAGGAAAAGGTATACTGTATAGTACACATTCAGCAGAACAAATTGCCAATTTCCCCTACATCCATTGTGCTGGGTTTGGGTGGGGTAGAGTAAATTTTCTTTACAGTGGCTGGTATGGGGCTGTGTTTTGGATTTGTCCTGAAAGCAGTGTTGATGATACAACAGAGCTGGTTTTGTTACTGCTGAGCAGCCCTTACACAGTGTCAAGATACCTTCTGTGAGGAGGCTGGAGGTGCACAAGGTGTTGGGAAAGGATACAGTGGGAGCAGCTGACCCCAGCTGACCTAAGGGATTTTCCAGACTATACAGTGTCATCCTCCATATTTAAAGCAGGGGGAAGAACAAAAAAGGGGGGCACATTTTGAGTGATGGCATTCGTACTTCCCAAATACGTGTGCTGAAGCCTTGATTTCCTAGGGATGGCTGAACATCTGCCTGTCCATGGGGAGTGGGAAATGGATTCCTTGGTTTTCTTTGCTTGTGTGTAAGGCTTTTGCTTTACCTAGTAAACTGTCTTTATCTCAACCCATGAGTTTTCTCACTTTTACCCATCCAATTCTATTTCCCATTCCACTGTGAGAGAAAGATTGAGCAACTGCGTGGGACTTGTTGCTGGCTGGGGTTAAACCACAACATCCATATACATGTTGGTAATTATTTTCCTTAGCAGCCTTATGCAGTTTGTGACTCTGACAACTCTTAAAGACACATGTTTTTGGACTTTCCTAGTTATTTCTAGGAAAAACTTCTATTTCTAGGAAAAATTTCTATTTCTATTTCTATACATGTACTTTTCAAATTCAGCAGTTATAAAAGGCACATACAAGTAAATCCATATCTAAATTATGTTTAAACCCATTAATGGTATGAAATAAAAAACAAACATTCCCATAATTTAAGGATGTTTCATTTATTTTTCAAAACTTTACACTGTCAGGTTCACTGCTTTAGTGACTGTAGCCACTATCACATATATGTTCTTCCCAGGTCTCAGCAAGAAGACTAACCATGCAGCATCAGAACAGCAAGCAGGACATATGCATACAGAAATAAAAGCTCCCACTATATATTTTGATGTAGCTCTCTAGTTGACCTGAAACTCCCCTTCATATGTAAACAGGGGGCAAAAGGAATTCACAACAATCTTCATTTTAACTTTGAATTTTAATAGTATGCTCTATTTTTAAAAATCTTCTCACAAGTTTGTTCAGCTAGTTTCCAAAGAGATTATTATAGTAGCTGTTAAATATGGAAAGCCAAAATCAAAATTGAAAGGAGCCTTTATATTAAGTAAATAGAACTGTAGGTGTAACTCATTTTAAGGTATATAACAGAACATTTAGTTATATTGTTCTTAGAATTTGGCTCCTCCAGTTCATCTTGAATTTGGCAAAATTGTATTTATAGATTACAAATAAGATATTTAAAAGATACTTAACAATTCACTCAGCGCTATTTATTTCACCTTCTATCTCTGCATTTTTGTTTTCTCACATGAAACTCCTACTGTCCAGCCAGCTGCAGATTTTCTACTACATGTGTTCATCTTTGCTCATTCCATTTCTCCTGTTCATTCATACCTTTTCCTGAGTTCCCATTTCCCGCACCCAGCAGCAGGTCAATGGACAAATCTCTTAGAAAGGAACAGAGAGACAAACACCAAAATAAGGCGTTGGTAAGACAGAAAAAATATTACTGCAAGTTTGCTTAAATTCGGGAAACTATAGAGGCTTTGGGGTTTTTTTTTGCTCCTACATTTTGTCAGCATTTGTGTACTTCTTTTAGTGTTATTTTGTACCTGCTATATGAAGGAGCTTCCTTTAAGGGATTTAAGGATCTACTGCTTTCCTCCCCTAGAAGTAACATTATTCTGTTCTTGCTATATTCAGAATCTGATAGACTTGTCAACATGTTTTTTCATTTAAATCAAAAAATTCATGCCTAACAGTGCATCCAGGCAGCTAAATGATGCTGAAAATGGATGAAAAATACGGTTCACTCCAGTTTTCTTCTGGTTTAGAGGTGGCTGCTGAGCAGATCTTGAAGGCTTAAAAAAATTGATTAAATATAGGTCAAATGGCATTTCATAAACAAAACCTAACTACATCTGCCTTATTAAAGGATTTAGATAAAGGAAGTTTACAATTTTAGCAAGTGCTTCCCTGAAAATATACATGATTAGGTATAAGTATGCAGTGTCTGGAAGATAAAAAACACAGTACAGAGATATACTTAAGAAAGCAAGTGTTTATGTGCTTGATACAGTGTAGTTATAGTATATTACACAGAGTACATATGAGCTGCCTTGCCAAATTCAGATAGCCTATAAACAATGGTATTAGATGCTGGTGAAATTCTAAGTGGATACATACCAGTCTACTTTACAAACATTAATCCCTCTGCATTAGTATCACCTTTATTGATCACTCCATCATCATGTACTTTTTTGTATTGCATCATGAAGAATTTTTGGCTAAAAATCTGTATGTTATTAACACAGTTTTTATATTACTAAGCATTTTTGCCAAGACAGTATTTTCTCATTTCTCTATTTACTCGTGCCTTATCTAGGTTACTTCTGGCTTTGTCTACTCAATACTTGATATTCTATGCTCTCTTCAGACACCAATTCAATGTCTGCTTTGTCAAGCACCCACACAAGTACTGGCTCAAATAACCTTATTTAGCGTCTCTGCTGCCACATATCCTGAATTTAGGAAAATTTTCTTCCACTGATACTCAGTATTCCCTGCTGCTGGATCACTATGTTGTCAGTGTGCTGCTACTGTCATGCTGGCTGATGATCTGGATGCAAACATCCAGCGCATTAACTGAAGTAGAATTGTAAGGATGAAGTGACTGGAGCAGCCCAAACCAAAGAAGTAATTCTATTTCACAAATTCAAATGCAAATTGTTCTTTATGAGGGTTTGAAATTCCAGGTTTCATATTCAGGTTCCAAAATGGCATAGTCGTATAATGTTTTAATGATTATCCCCTTGAGCCATTCACAGAACACATTGACTGGATCAGCATTAGTTGCTCCCCTAGTGCATAAACCTATATGATCAATATATTTCCTGACTTTGTTCAGAGGCAAAGTATAATGATTCTGTAGCTCACACAGTCATATGCACACACTTTGATGCTTCCCTGTGTTTGACAAATGCAACCCTTTTTTAAGCCTCT
Organism: Fringilla coelebs; assembly: GCF_963513975.1. Taxonomy (NCBI): domain Eukaryota; kingdom Metazoa; phylum Chordata; class Aves; order Passeriformes; family Fringillidae; genus Fringilla; species Fringilla coelebs. The sequence continues at coordinate 23,290,161 of NC_140032.1, read as the reverse complement.
AAATACACCACATAACCTATCCATCAATGTGAAATGACCCCGTTGTTAGAGCACAGCTCTGAGGCTGCACATCCATTCATCAAATGTCTTTCTTTGACCATAATGGTAAATTCCAAGTTCATATTAATTTGTAAAATTTCATATCATTCTTATCTTTACTGCGAGCAGCAGACATTATATCTGTTGGAAGAATTAGCAACAGCAGCATCATAAATACAATCAACACTTTTCACAGAAGAGCCTCTTAATCAGAACTTGTTAGTACCACACATGTTCTCATTTTTTAATTAATCATAGGACAGTTCTTATTTAATGGAGCAGGGGGAGAAACTCATTGTTTTTCCTCCAGAAAACAGCTGCCATGGGCTAAATATGCTGCCAAACTTTCCCAATTTTCCCAGTAGGATTTCCTCTAAGCAGTCCTATACACTCAGAATTTCTCCAAATCTGCCTTGTTATTTGAAAAATTACGAAGTGAATATAAAAAACCATATGCTACTATTAAAATGAAGATAACTGCAAATTTCCTTGTAGCCTGGCTGGGACAAAAAAAAAATCTCAGAAAGACTTCATAGAATGGAAAAGTTGAGTTTGAAATGGACTTCTTTTAAATGACCTTCAGGCGATGACATAGCACTGTCACAACCACACCTGCTGTCCACCAAGTATTAGAGAGACAATAAAAGGCTAATGAAAAACACAGGGTACTCTTGAGTATGCCATAAATAAAACAACCTTACTTAATAAAAATAGTGTATTAGCTAGCTTCATTATTAGTGATCTAGCAATAGAGACTGTTCATAAATTCAGTTTACCTGGGATTAAATTTACCCAATCAGAACCTGTCCAATAGAAACTAAAAAATTTTGAAGAATAGTTGATACATCCATGGCTTTTCGTATAAAATCCTGGAAAAAAATCACCACAGAAGTAGAAACATTTGACTGGTGAAATGCCTAATTTTTTGCTGTAGCAACTGATCAATGTGACTTTTGAGAAATTATTGACTGTGACAAAGAAAATTGAAGCTTTTGCAATATGGTACAAGCAAAGACATATCTTCTGGACAGAAAGGATGATAAATGCACATATTAAATATATTATTGGAGAAAAGTAGACTTGGTTGTCAGAAATGAATAGGTGTAAATGTATGTGCTTTGGACACATCAGGAGCAGAGATGGAAATAACCTTGAGAATGCAATTATGGAATGAATGGTGACAAGTCATCATAATTGAGAGCAGCTAGAAAGGAGGTGGATAGATGACATGCAGTAGGCTGCTGTAACTTCAGTTTCTGAATGTTCAAAACTAGCAATAGATCATGGAGGCTTCTAAAAATTCTCCTGTGAAATCGCCAATCTGTAGATGCCAATACATTGATTTTACTTCATTTGCAGGCAAATGAAAGAAGCGCAATCATTCTGTCAATAGAGTGGTTTGTAAATTAAAAATGTATTCATAAATATATACTTTTTCACAATGGCTTAAATGTTATATACAGTGACAATCTTCGCCATTTCTGAATGAATATATAGTCTTTATATATATAAAAAATATATTAAAAATGTATGATTATATCTATCATATATATATATGTGTGTGTGTGTGCGCATGTGTGTGTATGTATATGTGTGTATATTATGCTGGGGAACTAATGATTCAAGATCAGCCCTGTGCAAAAACTGTTTGGTGATGCTGGTGGGTGAGAGGCTGGACATGACCCAGCCACGGGCACTCCCAGCCCAGAGAGCCGAAGGTGTCCTGGGCTGCATCCAGAGCTCCGTGGGCAGCAGGGGAGGGAGGGGATTCTGCCCCTCTGCTCTGCTCTGGTGAGAGCCCACCTGCAGTGCTGCAGCCAGATCTGGAATTCCAGCAGAGGAAAGACATAGACTTCTTGGAACTGGTCCAGAGAAGGGCCATGATGATGATCAGAGGGCTGGAGCATCTTTCCTGTGAGAAAGGCTGAGAGATCTGGGGTTATTCAGCCTGAAAGAAGACTCCGGGGTGACCTTGTAACAACCTTCCAGTACCTAAAAGGGACTTACAAGAATGATGGTGAGAGACTTTTTAGCAGAACCTGTTGAGATAAGACAAGGGGTGATGGTTTTAAACCAAAAAGAGTGTAGATTTAGTCTAGATATAAGGAAAATATTTTTTACCAGGAGGGTGCTGAAACACTGGAACAGGTTGCTCAGAAAGTTTATGAATGTCTCATCGGTGGTAACATTCAAGGTCACGCTGGACATGGCTTGGAGCAACCTGATCTAGTTGGAGATGTCCCTACTTACTGCAGGAGGGCTGGACTGACTAGATGACCTTTAAAGTCCCTTTCTACCCTAACTATTATATAATTCTATGATAACTGCCCCATTTCCAAGCATGATTCATAATAAAGACATTTTTAGGCAGCACATGGAGAAGCCCTCCTTACCAAAACCAGAGCAAAAATAACATTTAGACAAACCATGGCTAGGGATCAGTTTTAAAAGAGTTTATCACCCATACAATATTGGGTCCTTCCCTTTATTCAGAACTGGTGCTACTCAATGAAGTCAGTGACCTGTGGGGCTCTTCCACAGGAAGACTCTGTGTCTCCATCTGATTGTCTTTATGACATAATACACGTAAGTCCTCCTGCCCCCTTTTACAGATTTTATCTTGGCAATGTAGAAAATGGGAGATACACAAGTTCCTAGTTTTCTGACAAAGCTCACTTCCTGGGCTATTCCAAGAGTAATTTCACTGTAAATATCCCCTTGGAGCTTTTTCATTATAGGAATGCACATTGTCAAGAAACTCACCTCTGACCCACCTCAATTTACAGCAGATGTAAAATACATCAATAATTAAAATAGGCAGTTAAAACAATTAGGTGGTGTTATCAAAGATATGTTACACTGCAATGACAGATATTCCTTATTGCAGTTCACAACACAGTGTCATGTCTTAATGTCACTGTTTACTTTAGTCATTGTTACTATCCGTGTTTACTGTATTAAAGACCTGAGGAGAACCACTAAGCAGTTCCTGGAAACATGTGAGCATAGCTTAATTTAATCAACATGAATTAAAGAATTTTCTGTGCTTCATGTAATCACCTCGTACTCTCTTCTGTTTCACCAGAAAAGCATTTTGTTCTGAAAACCCTGTGCTGCATTATTTTCCCTACCAGTAAAAACACATTTTTCCTTTCTTGATCCTTTCCTTGAACTTGTCCTATCACAATACAAAGAAAGAAGCACCCACAGGTGTTTGGCACCCTTTATTTCAGTTTGTTTATGAATAACACTTGCAATTGTAGTCTAAAATACAATCAAAACAAACTAGAACAGATCGGAGCAAATACATTCCCATAAAAGTAATGTGAGTGAAGGTAATAAAATTCTGATGCAAACAGTTAAATCTGGGTAAAGACTAAAGGACTCGGTCATATTATTAGACAGAGCCATGCAGTAAAACCCAAGGGATCATGTGAACCTGGCTACAGCTGTACAAGCACAGTCCAAGTCAGATCTCAGCTGCTTGCTGAAATTAGAAGGGTGAAGGTCAAACAAGCAAAAGCAACAAACCAGACACTAGCAGCTGTAATTGTATCTGATAAGAGCAGATTTCAGGACTATTCAGATTAAGGAGTACCACAGGTCAGATTATCTGAAGCTTTTATGTTTTTACATTCTGAAAATGCCATGCATATATTCAAGCTAATTGGCAGTTAAGTGTTCATTCATACGTCCCTTAATTGGGTGTGATATCAGAACTACATGCTCTGTTTTAGCCCTTTAGAATTTCAAATGGTGCAGAAGTACAAATCCTACTGCTTCTCTTCTGAGAAAAGATAGAAGCATTGCCTAATCAGCCCATGATTACAGAATTTGCACCTACTCCTCTCAGCCACTTTGCTGATATGATTTGTCCAAGACTCACTCAAAACACTACATATCTGGCTAACATACTGCTGACTAATCACTCATTACCCATAAAAGCAGGAATCTTGTGTGACTCTTTGATAGTCAGCCTTCCACTGATGCCTTTCTAGACTTTCTCCGTTATTCTAACTTCACTGTTTACCTGAAATCTGCAAGAAGGCAGAGAGGTCTTGGTCCACAAGCAAGAGATCTTCAGTGTGGGGATTCACAAAGAACTTGTGTAAGAGGAAACAGAGTTTTAATTGAATGAGCAAACCTTGCCTGGCACTCTGAAGTCAGATCTTTGAATTGCCTTGTCTAACTATGTGCTACCTTCAATGTACATATTCCTTACAATGCAAGACTTTATCTTATTCTTTGGTGAAAAATAAAAGTGATTAGAAGTGCATACTAGAGGCTTTGCACTGTGTTTGTCCTTAACTTAGACTAAAAGCAAGTTGTGGGAGAGTAGCACTTGACCATTACATTCTTCGTCCTACTTCACAACCCATTGTATAAACAATTCTAAGTAAAGATGGTGTAAGCTTGTGAAAAAGAAAAATCTTGTTACTACAAGATTACAACAAGAAGTTATGATATTGTAGATCACGCTACTGATATACAGAAAACAGTGCTTTTCAATAACAACTAAAGAATATTGGAAAACATTAAAAAATATATTAAAATCCATGAAGTTCAGAGACTTAGGTGAAATTTCTGGAATGCAAAACCTGTAGTACTTCAATTCTGCCCAAAGAAAAGTCTGCCTAACATCTTTCTAGCTTTATGTTTGGTTCATGAAAAAAACCTTAGCAACAGACCCTTTAAATTTATTTCTTGCATTATTTTTACTGACTTAGATTCTGTCTTTTTCTATTTAAACTGAAACAAGCTCATATAGGTTTTTGATATACACTTGATTTAGTTACAGAATAATCTTCTAGGATTTGTTTCTAATTTGTTATGCCAAAAGAAGTGTATTAAAAATAAGGAACCTACACCAAATGGTTTGTATTAGTAATTTGATTGGAGAAGGAAATACCTTATGTAACAAATTTAAGGATAAAAGACCCAAATATGTTCAATACATATAAGTTCTCACAGTGCATCCTATTTGATTGACAACAAATTAAAGTTGATAGCTAGTCTGAGTACTTCAACGTTATGGCAAATCTAAATGGCCCCTTTAGTTTAGATTCGGAAAAAAGATTACATGCCTTGAATTGGCTTTATTTATTTACTAAAATCAGTAAAACCTTAGGGTCACCTGTCTATTGTGAATGCCCAAATTCATTGATCCTTAGGCTTGGAGAGAATAATTTCATCTAAGTCTGGATTCACAGCCAGATTTAAATGCCTGGTCTGATGACACCCTTCTAAATTTCAGAATCAGTGTCTGAGATCCTCCAAGTGTTCATTGCAACTCTCAGTTACTTTCACTATAATCCTTCAAAGCTGGTTTCATGGAGGCTGTGGACATTCAAGGCTTTAACTCCCCTAGGACAACACTGCAAGGAGACAAGGAACACAAGTGCAGGAGAGCATTTTCCTGCTCACAGGCTATTGCACCCGAAGTTCCAAAGAGCTTCTCAGTCTTTGTACAATTTCCACCCGCACCCTGTAAAGCTGGAATTGGGGATACTTCACCATAATCTTACTTACTTACCCCCTTCCCATCCCCTCACCCTCCTGCATCTGTCCTTCGCCACTGCCAGGCCATGCTGGCCACCACCCTGCTGTGCCTAGCTAGGCTCCTGTCGTACCTGTGCAACCACCATGGAGAGCAACATCCCCCCATGGAGACTGGTCCTGGCCTCCTACCTTCAATTTCCTCCAAAGAAAATTCATTAGAGATTTCCAAAATAAAGAAAAATAATACTTTTAGCTGGTTTGAATAACAAAAATAACAGCTGAAGACCCGATATTAGTCTTGATCAGCTAGAAGTCATCTTTCAGCTGTCACATACCTTCTCTGAGCAGTATGGGCATCTAGAAAACATTTCATATCCACCTACACTTCAGACAGGGTACATACTGCAGATTCAAAACAGACAGATATATTCCACTTTGCTATTGACTTTCCAGACATACTCCATCCCTTGACAATATGAATATTAAATTACAAAGACATTTTGCACGGAAGGATTTCCTGAGTTGGCTGGCGAGGGCTCCTTTGGTCTGCATATTCAAGTTTCTCCTTAAGATTTATAACCAAAGAGTGGACGCTGCCCTTTCCCCCTCATCTGCCTGAAGAAGGACTGCTCACTCTCTCCTGCCACCGCATTCTCCGTGCCACCCTACGCACCGCTTCCGCACACTGTCTTCTCTATCACGCTGACCAGGCCCCAGATGCCTGAGGGACCGGCCAGACGAGCCCGCGCAGCCACGAGCGGCCCGGGCTCCATAGGGAAGCAGCAAAGTAACTCTCGCCTTCCCGCCCTGCAGCCAGGAACCCGCAGGCTCGCTCGCTGACACTGCCGGCAGCCGGGCATCGCCGCTCGGCGCCAGCCGTGCCCTCGCTGCCCCGGAGGATCCTGCCCGGCCCGGCCGTTCCGAGGCTTTAGGCGCCAAGCTGAGGCAGCGCAGCGCTGCCCGCGCCCGGCACTGCCCGGCACCCAGCGCGGGGCTCCGCGCGGCGCCAGACTTCCCGGGCGGCCTCGCCCTCTGCCCGGGGCGGGGGCCGGGGGCTCCTGGCGGGGGTTCGCCGCCGGCCGCGGGCGGGCAGGGGAAGGGGAAGGGGCGGGGGCGGTTCGGAGGCTCCTCCCGGGCTGCGCTTCCCTGGGCGGGCGGAGAGCGGCGCTGGGTCCCCGCGGCGCACGCTCCGCCCGAGCCTCCCCCTCTCCCGGCCGCCGCCGCCGCCGCTGCTGCCGCCACCGAGCCGCTCCCCCTCCCCCAGCCAGCGCTCCCGAGCAGGAGCTGCCGCGCCGCGGAGCAGGAGGCGGCGGGAGTGCCTAGGGCAGCGGCCGGCGGGGTGGCGGCGGAGCGGCGAGCACCACCCGGCACGGAGGCTGCTCAATGCTGCACCTTCCGGAGCTGCATGAGGTAAAGGCGGCTCCGGGTCCCGCTTCCCCCCGTGCTCGCTCCCCGCTCCCCACGGCCGCGGGGGTGTGTGCGCGGAGCCGGGGCTGCGGGGAGCTCTTTGTGGGCCTGGCCGAATGCGGGGCGGCGGGGCGGGTGGGGGGGGTGCGGGGCGAGGGCTGAGGGGACATGAAGTTGCGGGAACAAATGGAAAGTGGCGAGTGGCCGGGCCCCCTCCCCGGGGGGGCTCCTGGAGACGCGGGAGGGCGGGTGGGGGGCTCTGAGGGAATGGGGGGGTCGCGGGGGGGTTTTGTTTGCGCTCGCCGCCGCCTCCCTCCCTTCCTCCCTCCCTCCCCCTCTCCTGTTGGCTTCTCTGCCTCCCGATAGTTTTGAGGCCTAACTGTTTAGGCCTCGTCTCCCGGCTCCGGGGCCGGTGTTCCGGCTCTGAACCACCCCCTGGGGCCGGAACGGCGTCCCCGGCCCACCCCCCGGGCCGTAAGGGGTCCTCGGCCGCGGGGTGTCCGTCGATTGGGCCCCAAATTTCATTGTAAAACCGTCGGCTGCGAACTAACAGTGTTGGGCTGGGGCAGCCCCGCAATGAAAGGAGGCGCCGGAGGGGAGCGGAGAGGCCCGAGTCGCGGGGAGCGGCGGCGGGCCGGGCCTCGCTCCCGCCGGGATGCGGCGGGGGCAGCGCTGGGGGGCGCGGCCGGCGGGGCGATAGCCGGGGCCTTCAGCGAATTGAGGGTGAGGAATGGAAAAAGAGGGTTAGAAAGTCGTTTCTATTCTGCTGAACTTTTGTTTTCTGACCGATAGAGGCCGGTAGAGGACTGTGGAGAAGGAAAGTTTATAACCAGCAGCGCCAGGATGGACTTCCCTGCTACCCAACCAAAACCTGCTGCCGACGGTAAAATCATCTACTATCCTCCTGGAGTGAAGGAGATTACGGACAAAATTACCAACGATGAGGTGGTTAAACGGTTAAAGGTGAGCAATTCTGACCACCACCCCCTTCCCTGAAACTTTTACTTGTTAAGGTAAACATTTTATCACTGGAATGGAGAACTGCCAGAGTTTTGTTGTCCTTCCTGCCTGCAGACCTTTAAGGGAATATGACTTCATTGTTTTTCCTTAAAAGTGGAGGACCCATTTTTCCCATTTTTTGTAATTCATTACGGTTCTCTTGTGAGTTCTCTCAATGCTGGAATTGATACACTAACTGCTAATTTGTACATGAAACATATCCACAGTTTAGAGAGGTTTGGAGTGGAATCACAAGTAATAATTGCAGGATATGCTAGCAAAAATTTTTGGCAAGCTAGGTGGTGTTTTGGGTTCCGGCGTTTGAAGAAAGTATAGTCAAGTGGAGGAAACAAGTAGGCCTACATAAGGGTATTTTTGATTGAATAGATCACACTGTTTGCCGAAAACAAAGCTTACTTTCTGGAGTTTATGGATGGAATTTTGAAATAGTTTCAAATGTAAAACCTCCCTCAGATTTTTTAACTTAGTGTAATGCGTACTGTTTTTTTCCTATTTAGGATAATTGACAAAATTGCTAAATTTTCTTGAGCAAAAGGGATTGTTAGAAAAGCATCTTCTCTGCTTGTTTGACAGCATCCTGGGCGAGTGCGAGTCTTGCCTCTTTTTTACTTTATTAATCTCTTCTTCCACTGGAAAAAAAAATGCTACTGTGCTACAATAGGATTATTTCTTATGTCCATGCTGAAAATAGAGAATTAAGTTGAGCATTGATCAAATATTGACACAGCTCGTTTGTTAACACCATGGTCTTTGGACCAAAGGTTTTTGTAACTTAGGATTTGGTCCTATGCCCAGGGTGGAGTAATAATTTTTAGAGATTGGAAATATTCTGTCATCTGATAATCTGTTTCCTATGACAACAGTGACTGCACAAAGACTGAGAAATAAAAATTGTCGTCTGGGCTGGTCAGTACATTGAAAAGTTTTCTTAGCTATAAATGTGAGGGGAACATAGGCTTTGTGCTTTGTTTTTTAAGCAGCAAGGCACCTATCCCTGTTTTTTTTTTGAAAATGAGCGTTGTTGTCCGTTTACAGTCTTGAAAATTATTGAATGGACAAGTTTGGCCTAGTATTTTCAAAACTGCAGTGGAATATTGCCAGTTACAGGAGATGATGCTAGAGTTGTAACTGTTTAGATAGATACATCAAATTAAAGTCTGTGGAATGTAGAGGAATGCAGTTTTGAGCTGATCCTTGAAACAGGTATTTTATTTTGTCCCAGTTGGTGGACTTGGAATGGTGAACTATGTAAGTCCTATATAATACGAATAATGGAACTTCAAAATCATGTATACATGTTTTACTGAATTCGTGTGTGTGTGTGTATTAGACATAATTTCCAGGCTAAGGCCAGACTTTTTTTCTGTTGTTTTTTAATGAATTATTGTTATAGAATTCAGACAGCCAAAAAATTTGAGAGTAACTTCAAATGGAAACAAATACTTTGCTACTGCACCTACTGACATTCTTTTTCTGTCCAAAATGGCAGACAAAGATTTTTCTTGCTGTATTGGTGCTGTTTAACCTGAGTTAGAGGAATTTTTTTTGTCAGGTATGGGTCATACTGAAACATCAAGAAAATGGAAAGTACTGTACATTCTAGAACTAAACCAACAAGTATATTTTTCTTTATGGTTTTGTATAATGTGTACGTTCTTTATGAAGTCCGAGCTTCTTGATATAAACTTAATTTACAAAAACAAATTAATTTTGGTATGTGGAATATTATGATGATGCTGTGCTTGGGATAGAAGTGCTTGAAAAAGTTTTGTTAGATTTCTTCAAGTTTTCTTCAAAAGATAGCTTTCCAGAACTTTAAATGTGACTTAATGATAAAAGCCAGCTTTAACAGAACGTACCAACTCAGGCATGAATCAGTTCTTGAAACTGTAGTTTTTTTTGTCTTCTTGGCCATGTGTCAGCCAAAGATGCTCTTACAGAAGGTGTTTCTTGCAGAAAATGTGCAACTTAGAGTTTTGACCACCAGGATGTGGATCCGTTCCTGCAAATTTTTGTTCTTTTAGCTTGTTGAAGTCATGGTCAACTTAACTGGTTACAAATTTGTGTCCTTATTAGCAAGTTTTCTGGTATTGTATCTGTATTTTTGTGTCCAGACCTCTTCTTCTAATGAAAGCTTTTCTTATTATTGGAACTTGAGACGTTCTGGGCACCTGTCCCAGAGTGTCTGAGCAGCAGCTTTTGTGCCAAGGACTTTTAAAAAGAATGTTTTTATATCCATTCCCTCCTTCTGCTTGGGGTTGTGGGTAATAAAATGTAGGCCAGATGCTTTCAAAGTGTTTTGATATGTCTGTATGATAACATTATTATTGTCCTGAAAATGAAAATATTGAGGATTTTAAAATGAACATGCATCTTTTGAGGGATGTAGAAAGGAAATGCGTCAGGATTGCATATGTATGGCAAATGAAACACAAGTTCAGGTGCTTAATGGAGTCAAAGGTAGTTTCTGGAGTGTTAGATTACAGTGATGGTTTGGTGCCTTCTTAGAGTGGGACAGCATGTGATGCATAGTTTCAGCTGTTGAGGAAGTGATTTTAACTGGTGTTCTGTGGCTGGGGTCAAGTGTCCATTCAATAGGTCCAAGTAAGTTTAACCAAACTAGGCAGCTAGCACATAGCAGAGTGTTGAGGTTTACTGTACTTTTGGCTACAAAATAATTTTTTTTTTAGGTCAGTCTTTCTCTTTACAGGGCAGATGTTCAAGTTCTGTAGGGATTGATTTTAGAGCTGCAGGTCAGATGCGTGACAATTTGGGTAAGGCGTTTAAAGGGGGATGGTAACTTTGACATAACCAAGTGATAGAAGGGGAAAGCGAACAATTGTAAGGCACCCAAGAAGCCCTCCTTCAGTTCCAAGATCAAACCAGAACCTAAATAAAAATTGAGAGCAATTGTGTTAGCAATATTATATTTCTTTCCATAAGATAGTTGAGGATTGAAAGAAGTTTTAGAATCTTGGCATTTGCTTTGCTGCAAAGCTTCTTTATGACTATTGAATTTTTTTTCAAATTTGACTGTATTTTACTGCTGTGTTAAACTGCAGAATTGTATATTGTTGTCAGTAATCTATTAAATCTCAGATATAACTTTGATCACAAGAGAATAGTAAAGTATCATTGATATAATACATTTTTAGTCATTATGAGTAAGATTAATAGTGGTGTATTTATTGTCAGAAACATTACAAATAGGCCCATCAATCCAAAATGTATAGAGACTGATTTTCTCAGTGACTGACATAAACAGCCCTTGTAGGCAAAGCCAGATCTGCCACCGAAATACATGGGGCTCTCATGTGCTTGTCCCATCCTCTGTTCTGTACCTTCTTTACAAGCATTTTGTTTTGCTGAGCACCAAAATGGAAGAATTGACGGTGTTAAAACTTAGCAGGGAAAAAACTCAAACCAGCCAACAACAGAACACCCACCCCTCTCCAACTAAGTTAATTTTAACCTGAACCCTTTTCTCATGTAATTTATCAGGAAAACTCACTAATACTTGGGTTGGCACAGGGCAAAACCAACTTCTTTTTGTGGCAGTCCTGCCTTGGTGTGTTGAAGGAGCCTCAGAGTCAATTCGAATGTTAAAGTTAGCAAATGTTTTCTTTTGAGATAAGATGGGGACATTTGCATTGTTTCTGGAAAGCTGTCATGCCTGCTAGAGTTTTTAATGTAAAAGAAAGAATTCATGATGGTGAGTTCAGATAAAGCTTTGTACTAAAAACTGTACAGTTTGGTAAAGTGTAAGACTGTAGGCAAAGTCTGTAGACATAAAGAAAATACTTACAGTGCAGCATTTTTTTTACCCTGAGATATCAGTGTAATCACAAATACATGAAATCTGTAAAATGCACATTTAAACAGACACTAAATATACACAAGTAAAAAAGAAGTTTCTGAAACTTTTCAAAGGAAAAGAAGCAATAAATTTGTTTCAGCATGAAAATTTTAAACACAGGTTTAACACAGTTTAAATGGGTTTCTGTGAAATTAAGTTTTATCGGTTAGAATTTAGTGAGGGAGATACAGTTCTGTATCATGGCTGGGTTAGGATTCTGGTTTTTGTTTTGTGGGAGTTTGGATTTTCTGGGGGAATGATTGTCCTTTTTTTTTTTTTCAATCAGTCCAATAGTTTTGTTCTTTTTTCCATGGTGACAGGCAAGGCATTGGCTGTGAAAGTTGAATTTGATTTCAATGCCCCCCACACCCTTTCATCCTCTCTCTAATTCTTCCCTGCCTTGCCCACCCCAAGGCCTAATTTATGATCATCTGGGGAAGTTAGCACTCCAGGTGTGCCTTGAGGTCTTCCCTATCTTGTCCCTTGGCATTTCTTAGTGATTATATGTATTTGTGTGAGAATGAAACAAGCACCCTCCCTCTCCTTTCCATTGTTTCTCTGCGTGTTCCTCTGGTTATCGGGTATTGGCCCCTTTGTACTTTGGCCTGTTGGGTTTCCATACCACTAGAAATAGGTAATGCTAACAATTTGTCATACCGTGCACAGGTAGTTTTAGGCATCTGTTACATCTTGTTAAAATTGAGAAAGGTTGCTTGATGCTATTTAAATGTTTTGGAATAGGCTGTAGTTACGTGAGAGGAAAAAAGAGTTTCTCCTAACTAAACCTGATATTTCTGTGTAAGTTAATGGCTGTTCTTTGAGATTGTGTAGTTAGATGAGCCTTTGATCTGACCTGGATTTTACCTAGGAAATTATATTAAACAATACTAAAAAATACAAATTAAGATGTCATCTGATAGAAGAAAATCTATTGTGTCACCCCCAAGAATTTGGTGTGTTTGAGAGGAAAAGGTATATACTTAGTAAGTGGGTTGGATAGTATGTTAACTAATAAATGCTCTTTGCTGGCAAGTCTTGGATGACATGGGTGACTTGCATGTATTTACATGCTTATATTTAAGAATTACAAGTAATTTTGTGGAGGTCATACAGCCAGGTTACAGAAATAATCCACAGTTAATTATTCTAATAATTTTAAACTTTCATTGATTGTATTTAACTGCAAACTGCAGTTGCAATGTTCTTGAGCTATTGTTGGCCACATAAGCCTAAAGCCAAATTTTTAATTTGATTTCGCTCATAGTTTAATCTTTTTAATTAGTTTGAGTCTTGTAACAATCAAGTTTTTCATTAACTAGGACAGGCCACTAGTCAGAGAAGAAGAAATTGTGTTCTGATTTTTTTTTCCAAATGGAATATTAACCGATTGCTTTGTAAATGTCCCAGTTTTGTCAGGCCTTAGAGGAACAGCCCATGTGGGCTTACCAAGTTCACCCAGATGTTACTGAATTTCAAACTGATTGATGATGACACCCTTTGTTTTTGTATCTGATAATTTTCTTTTGTTACAAGTGCGTCAGTAATTAATGGCAATTTCACATGTACAATATTATTCTAATGGTTTCCCAGCAACACTAAGATAAATGTATTGTGAAAGGGATAAAAGCCCCCATTTGAAAGGGGGGGAAACCCAAAAGGTTGCTGAATTAGAAATGATAACTTCTGATGTCTGACCGCTGAAATGGACGACTAGTTCAGAAGTCTTTATGCCTTTATTTATTCTGTTAAAAGCTTCAAAGATTAAAAAAAATCTTATGTTAATGCTTGAGGTTTGCGAGGCATGATGTTAATCACAGTTAAGAGATGGGGAACTGAAGAGTTACTGGAAAGGAAGAAACCAAATCCTAATACCAGAAAGACAAGCTGACTTCATATGTCTGATTTGGTATTTCTAAATTGTGACTTCTGAAGTGAAGTGCATTCTTTTGCACTTTATATGTTCAGATTGAAAGTTTCTTTGATTTCAGCTACATTTCTGAGTGTCCAGGGCTTCTGTAATCCAGGCCTTATCATATCTCCTAAAAGAAACCCAGAAAATGACTAATGATTTCTGTGAAAACTGTTTACATGTTGTTTTACAGGCATTTTACAGAAACTTTGTAATAGGTGGGAGGATGGCATGCAAATCTTCAGACTTTACCATTTCAAAATACAGTACAGAATATTAATTTTCTTCAAGTATTTTCCTTCAGTTACAGTATTCCATCTTTAGTAAATAAGAAAGGCGGTCTTTGGAGCAATACTTCTCTACTAAATAACCTTGATTAACTCCAGAACAAGTTTTTTAATGTGAGTGGAACCAAGTAATGGCTTCAGGATTTTGATTGTGGTGTTTCCTTTTGTGTGTGTGTAATATTACCAAGTACTATATTAACATTGGTATTACAAAGACTGACTAGAAGTTTGAGACATACAGGATTATTTACCTTGGAAAAGAGATGATTGAGAGTTGTTGTGATGATAATATATTAAAAATTTCTGAATTTGTCCCCCTCTTCTAAAATTGAAACAAACTATTGAATGCTAAATATTACTTAGGGACATACTGGAAGCCTGTGGCAGACCAGAGCTCTACTGATGTTATCTTCAGTATAAGTGACATGATTTAGTCATATAAATCACTTTAGGTGGATATGCCAGTCAGTATGTATTTTTATGGTACAACGTGGAAGACTTTTTGTGAATTTAAATATTTTAAATAAAGTTTGGACACAAAATGTGTGACTTACTGCATTCATATGAGGACTTTGTTTGCCCTAGTTTGCAAAACAGCAGGAGCTTTAGCTATGGTCAAAGACTCATAAAGGAAGTCTTATTCTCTTACCAGTGATAAGAAATTAAAGAAAAACTCCCTGGGCTTGCAGACGGTAGTATGGAGATGATTGATAGAAAGGGAAATCAGACATATATATGTGGTTACTTTTCTACCTTGCCTACTTGAATCAGTTAATATCTATTTTGTCTGCTTAATGTCAATGTGCATCTCCTCCTATGATAAAGAAAAACAACAGACAAAATAATTAGCAGATCTTTGGTTCACAGTATGTACTATAGCCGTTTAGCCATTTTGGTAGTTAAAGAAACCAAACTTTTCCATAGTCTCCCCAGTCTGTGTTAAACATTGTTTGTATCTGGAGGTTTTTTCCCAGACTGTAATATCTTGTTAATCACCATTGTTACCTAGAAATCTAAAACACATGCTTATTATTGGTGTTACTCAAAGCAATGTGTGTTTTGCTGGCTTTGCAGCTGCAGTAAGCTAATGAACCGTATTCCCGCTGCTGTGCTGACATCAGAATTTGGCTGTTGTGAAGATCTCTTAAGCATGATGAAATACTGCTAAGGAGAAACAAAGATAAAATTGGCACATTGTAGTTGCTGCTCAGGAATGAAGATGGAAAAATTTTCTGGTACCTGAATAGCATGGGGATATTTTAAACATACATTTTACTTGTGTGAGACTGAAGATACATACTTAGCTGATGGAGGTGTCAGAGCTTCAGTGTTAGGATCAGTTTTGCAGCGGGGGAAAAATCCTTTTAAATTTACTGTGAAGGCTGATCAGCTTTTTTAATGTCTTGCTCTCGAGTGAGTTCCTGTTTCTTTCTAGTTGTTCAGTTATATTACCTAATCTTAATGGTACTCTATTGTCTTCCATGAGTACAACCTGTCACATTTTGCTGGAATACAGTTGGGTAGTCATTAGCATTTTAGGCCTCATGTCTTCTGTTTCTAATGGTAGAAATTATGGCATCTCTCTCCATGAGATTTACCAAAACTTTCCAAACTGTTGAAACAGAGAAAAGGCAAAATACATTCATAAGCATTAAAGAGACATGTCTTTTCTATTTACCAATAATTTTTGAACAGATTTTGAAGATGAAAGAGGAGGAAGAACATTTTTTTTAAAGGATTTTGGAGAAGTCTTATATTTCTGGAGTTTTCCGCACACTATTCTTTGATGTCTACAGCACCTGAAAAATGCACATGCTTAAAAATAGTTACATTAGTACTTGGTAGTCTTTAGTAGTAGAATTTGCTTGCAGTCATTAAAGAATTCCCCTTCCTCGGCAATTGTTGTCTCTCTCTTTCTTATGGCTCTCTGTGGAAATAGCCTGATTGACCATGAGGAAATAGCTTAACATCTGCAGTTTTACAATATTTTTAAAACTGTTTTATCTTATTTATTATACACTATTTTTTCAAACTGTTTTATCTGTACATCTAGTGTGAAAGTCCATCGAAAGATGAGCTCTAAACTTGTGCTTACTTGGAAATCTTACTACTGTTGTTTTAAGTACCCAAAAATCAGTCTTCCAAAAACTGAGGGGAAACATTTGCGTGTCTCAGTTTACTTTGTATATGTGATAGAACTTTGCCTGGGAAAATGTTTTTACCTTGCTTTTCTAATGAAATAAGTCTTAATTTCTTGGTTACTGATCTTCCCTGAAGTTACATTAGTTCAAAACTTGCTGGCAGTTGGACAGAGGTTTCAGAGATGGAACACTTGTCTAATTGCAGCTGAGCAGAATGGAGACATCCAAATTCTGTTTACACAAAGGAACATGGACCAGCACTGTTAAACATTTCAAAAGGCAGCAGCTCATGTCCTAGCTGGATTAAATTCAACTAATTATTTCATGGGTGTTTCAAATGTTTTCGGGGATCTGCTGTCCCCTCTCCAGCTTTCTGGACAGGGCACCCAAAGGAAAGTGGGCAGGTAATGCAGGAGGATGAGAGCAAGGCAAGGGGTGCAGCAGTTCTCTGAGAGGAGAGTGGTGGGGAAGAGATCTGTTGGAGACCAGCCAGTGGCAATTTTGGTGCCTGTGATAAAATCAATTTCAAATAGCAGCAGTACAGGAGATAAACAGGGAGAATAATGCTTTTTTAATACTCTTGTAACCCACAAATTGGTAGTGGGTGGTTCATGGTATTAAAAAGTATTACTAGTTTTTAAACTTAAAAGTGGTTGCTTTTAACAACTGAATATGAGACTTGAGGCTTCCATGATCAGCTTGATGAAAATTGCTTATACGATATGGTATTACTGAAAGAGTAAAGTAATAATAAAAAAAAGCTAATCTGAAAACCCAGCAAAATCCAAATCACTCAGAAGTAGTTTAAAATCTCAAGAGACAAACAATAAGTTAATTGATGTTTTGTAGAGTGGTTTTTTATGTAATTACCTTTGTTTGGGTTTTTCTGGCGATCTGGAATCAGGGTTGTGGTAAAAGTGCTGAAGAAGAATGTGTGCAATGAAACTGTAGTTACACTTAGGAAGTGCTTAATATAAAGTGTTACATATTATGCCAGTAGTGATGTGGATATGAAGAGAAATTGGTTATAAGAAGTTGTTCCTTGAAAAAAAATAAGCTAATTGACTTCTGTTACAAGTTCAGCGTAAAATTTTTACTCTGTCTTTTGGTCCACAGGGTAGTCAAAGTATAATAAATCCTGTTATTTTAACATAATTTTGTGGTTTAACTGTGCTTTTTTGCTGGTACCATTTGAAAATACATGCATGTACTTAATTATCCAAATGCAGTAATTATTCTCTGTAATAAACTCATTACTGAAATGTAATCAAACTATTCATAATTTAGTAGGGAATTATTTGAAAGTAAATTCTGCAGAATATAAAAATTGTTCTTTTATTGTGATTTAAGAGAGTAAAACCTGATACTCACTGAACTCTGACTGCAGTGCTTTTCTCTGGGCCTTATTCCTGTCAGTCATAAAGGATAAAATTTTTCTTTTAGAAGCTTTGTTTACATGAAGTCATGAAGAGAAATAATTCAGAAATTTTGCTGCTGTGTTTGCACAATGGCAGAATGTATTGTGGAGTATATGAAAGGAAGTTTAATTCTTAAGCTGTTGCAGTAACAAAAATAAAGCAGGTAAATTCAGTACTTTGTTATGATGGTTGAAAACAACTCAGTGATCTGTGAGAGGTGGCCCTATATATGTGGGTTTTAACAGGTGTTTCTTTCTCATCAGTGAAGTGCTGCAGAGTTAACATTCATTTATCGAGATGGTAAATAAAGAATGCAAGGCAACTTTAAAGCTTTTTTCCTGGAAAATGAATGTTTGTTTAAATGCCTAATTCAGTCACCCTTGATAAATGTAGTTGGCATGTGTCATTATTCTTGAAAAATTCTAATCCATCTAAAAAGCTCCTTCCCCTGCTATTACCAGTAGAATATCAGTGGCAAGAAGTACTATTTTTCTCATGTGAAGTCACTAAATGAGGGTCTAGTAGTTGCATTTGTGACCTGTTAGTAACATTTTTTTCTTAGAAAATGTATGTAGAATATGAAAATAGGCATAACTGCAGCTGAAGGGAAATTGGGAAATCTGGAAATAAGATTTCAGTTTTGTTCCTTTTGAAACTGGTAGTCTAGACTGCTGAAAACGGTGAGAATTTTGCTTTAGGAAATGAAGGGTTCACCAAGTACAAAAACTATATCTTTGTAGAATATATACACATTAATAGAACTGGAAGTAGGTCAGTAGAAAACTTAATAAGCCATTAAAAAAAATCACTTTGAAATGGGAGTAAAAACCAAGTTAGTGTCTGTGTTTCTAAATCTCAGCTGGGAAAGTGGGGGTGGTGTGTAATGTTTTCCAAAGTTAGAGTCTTTCAGTCCTAGCCGATGTTTCACTTTAAAGGTTAAATCACCTTCACTCAGATTACAGATTAAAGAGCCGCCTTTTAATTTTGTTTCACTTTGACATCTTTAGATACTGTTCTTAGTTTATGTTCTTGTGCAAATTGGAGCATTCTGGCCTGAGTTAGATATGATACGTAGATTAAAGAGTAGTCATTCTAGAATTTGAGCTCTGTGTTACTTTATGTTTGAGGCTAAAACTGGTTTCTGATGCCTGTGTATGTCTGTGAGGATGGAGTTCACCATTCGATTTTTATCTAGCAGTAGAGCTGGTTTGAGAAATGTCTTGAGGGACTCTATCTCACAGGCTCTGCCTCCTGAGAATTCATACTGTGGAGCTATGCCCTAATTCACAGTCTTGAGACTCCTCAGGGTTGCTCCGACTTCAGTCTGTACGTGTGAGGGCTGTCATGCGTTTGTTCCTGTACAGAATCTGAATTGATGTCTCTCAACACTTTGTTAAAAGCCTGGCATCATGCAGCATCCCCAGAAAATTAATTTTAAAACTAGCCTCAAAATTTTAGAAATAAGGACAGTATCAGTTGTTGGTGTTTTTAGAAGATTATTTGAGAGTTTTCCCACAATTTTTCATCATCTTTATCAATATTCTGCTCAAAACCAATGTCGTGGGGAAAAAAATTTCATCAGGAATGTAACAATGTGGAGAAGTAAGTAATGACAGGTTGGTTTTGTAGAGTATTGCAAGTCAGTTTAGTGATCTGAGCTGACCTGCATAGTGGGTATACTAACACAGTCTAAAGCAATTTTGTTTATCTTAAAAATAAAGAAATAATTTTAAAAGGCTAGTTCTCTTTCAAGTCTGCCAGATTTGTGTTTGAGAAGCTTGTCATCCTGGCACTGTTGTATATAAATACTTTTGAGTACTTTTAGTGTGATGCTGCTACTGAAGAAACAGTTGCTAATTTTCACTGCTGCTGCCACTGCTGTTCAGGAAGAATAATGGTTCAAAGTAATTTTCCTTTATTTGAGTCACCAGCACTCCTAAAGTCATAGAGACAGATGAAGTTTGTGTAGAGTGAGAGGAGAAAAAGTGAAAAATAGAGGCACATAGTGACTGCAGGGAAAGAGGGGAAAACAGATGCTGGAAATGGTGGAGTTGCTACGCCAGTAGGTGGGGGATTGCCCTCAATGAAACCCTGGTGTATGGTAGCACAAACAACCAAAGCCAGCACTTTGAGCCAGTTAAACACTCTTGCTACTTGTGGGCCATACTTCTCCCCATGCCTATCCAGGTGTATCTGTGGCTTGCAGGGTGCTGGATTGTAGAATTGACCCAATTCAAAAGCAGTTTTTCCAGGTAAATTTTCATTTGGATCAGCATGACTTGTGCAGTCACCTACTATCCCCTCCTTGCTTTTGTAGAAGCCCTGTGATAATACTGGGGTGAACTATTACTTGCAGTGACAGCTGAATTTGGGACACTGTGTACATTGAGTTTGACCTTACTAAATCAACTTCTAAGTCATTAAACTGCACCCTGAGATTGAGCTGAAGTAATCTCACCCTCCCGTGTTATTTTTACAGCCATGTAATGAGCTGGTTCAAGAAGCAGATATATCTGAAAAGTAACCTGGGCAGAAAATGGGATTTTTCAGTAGTGTCACTTATCAGCCACTTACGAGCTGGCATAATGGAGGGACAGATTTGGCAGATTTGGGTTGACTCACAGCCATGAAACTACACCCTAAGAAATATTACAAGCACCCCTCCACCCCCTCTATTTGTGAGGCAGTATCTGTAAACAAAATGAAGAGTGTCGCTTGTTTCAGGGAGCTGCAAATCTCAGTGCAGTGAATGATGTACTGGCCTTCCATGTCTGAAAAAAGAAGCTAAGAAACAGAGGGGAATGTTCTCTGGTTACAAACAATTGAGATCAGTGCTGTGTTTATACACAGATGTGTGGATTTTGCTGGCACCAGTAATTTTGAACAAGCATGAATGTTGGGAAATCCACGATGAATTTTCTAATGCTTCGCTCAGTAACTGCAGTAAGAGATACCATTCATCCTAATACATAATTGCTTTCAAAATTAATTGTTTTTATATTTGAATTCAGAATTCATGTACTAATAGCAGAGAGAAATAATTAGGTAATACCTCTTCTTTCTCTAGGATTGTTTGGTTTTCTCTTTTATTGTCTGTCCTATTTGTACAAAAGAAGGAATTTGAAGTTTCAGAGTTTTTTCAGGCCTCCGTAAGCATGGCTCTCAGGTCGGTACCAGTATTATGGTTATGAGATGCAGTCTGTGATGTTTAGACTGATCTCCTGTTCTGTAGTCCAAACTGCTGAGTCTTGTGGTGTGAATTGAACTAGAGTAGGCGGTACAGGCCAGTGCTTGCAAACAGATTTGTCTTCATGCTGGCTCCGATTCTTAATGTTTTTTCCCTTCCTAATGCCTGCTGTAGTCGTTCTTTAAACAAAGATGTGTGCTAACTTCCAGGATGTGTCGGTCTGTAGGGGAGTAACCGCATGCATACCTACACGTAGACAGAGGTGAATCTTTTATTTCCACATAATCACACATAATGCAAAAAAAAAACCTGTACTATCCAGCAGACAGGTACCATAAATAGCTTTCTCTCCCAAGCATGAACTGATAAATGCAAGTAATAGAATCTTCTTGTGCGTGTGTTATATCAAAGCCAGTTATTTGCACTCCACAGGGCTTATAGCAGGAATAGACTCCAAGTTTACTCTTGCACGTGAAGTGCTTCCCGAATTATTCATAGAAAGTAAGAACTCTTCTTCTTTAACTCATTTAAGTACTATTTTTTACACTTCAGGGCCTGAGAGTTAGGCAGAATATATTAAGGACTCCTTGATAAGAGTCCTAAAAATCTAGCTGCTATTGAAATATGTTTGAACATAATTTTGTTTCTTCTTCTTAGAATCAGTGTGTGCAAGGAGTTTGCAATAATTTAGTGGTTATATTCATCAAAAATCCAAACTTGATGCTAATGTTAGAGCTGAATTTTGCCTGCTTTTCTAGTAGAAGTTTGTTTGTATATGGAAACTTCTGTGAAAATAGTGTGGGAATGTTGCCAGAAACTTTTGTATGTAGATAATTTTGATTATACAAATCCTTACTTTGAAATAATTTGATTTCATCTTATATCATTTTGTTTGTGGCTTGTTTGCTTTAGTTGTTTCATTTTATATTATTATTGAAGTAAGCTCTTACTGGTACTCTTCAATTCAGAAAACTTCAGAATAATGCTTAAGAAATGAATGCATGGGCCTGCTTTACATATATTCACATCTGAGTAGTAAATTGGGACTCCTGGAGTTCAGTCTTTTTGTTTGTATATAAATTCTGGAGACTTTAAGTGACTCTTGATTCTAAAATCTGTAATTTACCTGGCAAGTCTTTGATAGGATATTAAAAAAATCTGTAAGTAACTGATACCACTCATGACCAGTGGATCAAATGTTCAGAGGTTTGACCAGCACAAATAAATTCGGGTACATTTATGGGAAGGTAGATGGAGGCTAATACCTATTTTACTCTGAACTTACTTTGTGCTCTCTTTCTTAATCCTGACCAGAATGCTTGTAAAACCATCATACTGAAAACCAGGGGGAAAGATGTTCTGGGTTTCCTGGTCTTCTCTAAGACTGCTGACTAGGAAATAGGCTTTCTCACCCAAGAGAAGCGATAAGCACAGAATATACAAAATGTTTAAGTTTATGCAGTGATGGAAAAACGCTTTTCCTACTGCTTGGGTTCTCAATACCTGACTCACACAAGAATCAGCTGTCTTCTGACCTCTGAAGGCAGCTCCTAGGCAAATTCAAAACAAATACTGTAGACACACTGTCAACAGTATGCAGGTGGCCACTACCTGATTCGAGTGTTACCCCATGATTTTGCCATTTTTTAACCCTATATGTGAGCAGTCAGAGCTCCGGCAAAAGAAAGATGCCTAAAGTTAAAGTAAAACAAGGCAATAGTTTCAAACGTGCAGCAGGAAGCATTTCCCTCTGTCCTTCGATTTTCTTTGGTGGATTGTTTCCCTTTGATACTTCTTTTTGGTCCTTAGTACAGGCAGTACTTACCTTCAATGGGGAAACTGCCAATAGTGGAATCTGAGAGTAACATCCTTTGGCCTCTCTCCTTGGTTAGGAATTTGAGCCCCATCTGGATGAGTGCTAACTCGCTCTGCTCTCTACATCTGGAACAGAATTCTGTAATTAATCTCATCATGAATGTGTCAGTATTTTGGGACTATGGAATAAAAATACTGAAGCATTTTCCTCAAGATCAATTACTTGGTCAGCATCTGCTTGTGTCCACCTCCACCGTTCTCTCATAAAATTCATAGTGAAATATTAGGTCTCAGCCATTTTCTTTAAGGTGCTAGGTGGCTTCCATTTAACGTTTGAATTTTAGGCGCTAAAGATTGTAGTTGACAGATTTTGTTTCCTGACTGTAAATCTTAGCCAACAGCATTTTTAGCATGTTCAATGAATTCTTGCAGCTGTAGAAGACTATTGCATACCTCTACAATTTATAGGCCAAAGTGCATTCTGAAGTTTGCTTACTTTGCTATGAAGATGAATTGCGAAATGCGGGCTACTGTTCTGAGATAACTGCAGCTGAGCAAGTGAAGTGAAATCTCTGTAATTTTTGAGTCAGAGAAACAAAGATAATTTTTAAATGAGGTGTTACTTTGGTTTCAGGCCACTTCAGTCCAATACTATCAATGAAGTGGCTACTTTCTACGTGTTCTGGGCAATCATATTTTTTTGTGCTGAAGCTTGGTGCATTCTTAGTAAGCTTCTCGAATTTCTCATTTAAAACTGTGTTGCAGGTACAGATATTTGTGAAGTGACTGAATCCTGTGCCACTGGGTACCTAATTTATGTTCATGGTTGAGGTACAGCTTGGGTTGGGGTACATTGTTTCAGCTGTCTGATCTTAGAAAGGGAATCAGATGGATTTTCCAGCTCTTTCAAATGAACACAAAAGTTGCTCACTGTTGCAGAGCATGCATTGTCTTGAGACACTGTGTCGATTTTGCTGGAATTTACTGAATGAGTTTAAAAAACTCCAAAACTGAAAAATTTAGTGGGTGACAAACATTTCTAATGAAGTATTGAACTAGATGTTAAAGTAATTTATAACCTCAAGAACCCCTCTGAAGTCTCGCCTCCTGTGTGGTTTCATACTTTTGGCATGGAAATTTCTCAAATTTTGTCATGGTGAGGATAAATGATTTTTCTGGATGACCATGCCAAAGTGTTTTGCAAACTATGCCTCAAGTTTTTTTAAGTATGCTGGACCTTCAGAAACTTTGTGTTATTCCTATTTTAGGCATTGTTTATGAGGATATTGCTGGCAGCTATTTAAGTTATATTTGGTACTTGCAGGTTGCTGATTCCAGCAATTTAGTTTAGTGAAATGTTCTTTTCAGCTAAATTCAGCATCATCAATTGTGAGACTGAACTTGAATGATGTATTTAAATATCTAAATTAAGAATTAAATGCATAAAGTGTATTCTCTTTCTAGCAGAGCAAGGAAATGGCAGTGCTCTCTGATTTTTAGGACCTCAGTGAGGTTTCCATTTTTCAAAATAAAGTTTTAGTATAAGACACTCCTTATTGGAACTTCTTAAAAAACATCAGTCACTTTTTGAAAATGTTCTTTAAAAAAAAAGTCTTGTATTAACACTTTTTATGTGATACACTGCTGCTTCTTACAGTGTAGGCAGTAAGAAACAAACTTCAAAAAATCAGTAGCCATAAAACTTTGATTACATAGGAGGAATGTTGAGGGACAGGTACAGCAGTTACAGTCATGTTCTAGCTATCTACAAGGAAGGAATTTGATGGAACTGATAGGCAAAATAGTTACAGGACTCTTATGATGGAAACGAGGAGTTACTTAAGTTCTCAAAATACTAGAGAAAAATTCCAAGTCAAGAATTTATCAGCCTGACCTTGAAATAACTGCAGAAAATCAGAGCGAAGCCACCACTGCTCTGAGGTATGTGGCATAATATCGTCTAGAAAGGTATATTAGAACTCTCTGAAAGCAGGAATTTGATTTTTTTTTTCTTTAATTAGGTAAGAAAAAGTCATGGTTTTATAAACAGAGTACATCTTCTGGGTTTGGGATAATTCTCAATCAGCTCAACATTACTATATTGCTTGAAAATACTATTAAAATGTTTAACAAAGTTAGAAACAAGTAAAAACCTAATCCTGTTACTGGTGATTGGGTGCAAATGTCAAGACCCAGCAAATAAAAACAGATATGATACAGAGACAGAACATAAAATGAACAATAAAAACATTAAAACAAAAATTTTAAATACTGTCCTGTAAAGTCTAGGAAAATGCTTTCTATAAATAATATGATTTCATTTGATTTGAAATATTTCCACACTTTTAATATTGGCAATTATGATGATAATATGAATTTCTTGAAGACTTTCCCTATTATTCTTTGCTATGTTAGAATCACAAACATAGATGTATCATATTGGTTTCTCAGGCTTATTTCTCAGAAATTGAATATCCTACACATAATCATTATATCTTTAGCATCATCCTTTTGCAGAGCACTGTGGATTTGACTTTTCTGTCCTTATATCAGCAATATCAGTGCCTTTTATTCTTCCTTTGTCTCCAACTTCATTGTAATGACAATTTTTAAATGAAAAATTTCTTTAAAATACTATTCATTTCACATATATCAGAAGTCAGTGTGTTACTTTAAGGTACTTGATATTGGGTACAATAAAATTATTTAGGCTTGCTAAATGAATTCTTCAAATACAATACTTTCCATGCATTCATTTGAAATAATTTTCTTCCTCCTTTTTTAAAAATTAAGACTTACAGCCAGGAAAGCCACTCTAGATAAGTTTTCGGTCCAATTTTTTTGCATCAGTTTTTCCCTGTGCTTTAAGAATTTTCAGAAACTTTGTTTTTGATGGGTCTAGTTAAAAATAAATGAAACCATCAGACACACACAAAGTAAGAAAGTTCTTGCATGTTGCATTCATTCCATTTTGTAATGCATTAATTTTGAGCTTGGTACCTGCCTAAAGACAAAGCTGTGGGGGGCTTTTGTGTTTCTGGTACAGGTAATAATGCTCAACAGATAACAAAAT